>NC_091283.1:236640972-237265972 GCF_032444005.1 Ranitomeya imitator
GCGGGAGTGCTGCTCATTTATTACGCTCTTGCCCTGAACGTCCGGAAAACTCCTACGCCTAGGTCAGGTAAGAGAGGCCTCCCTAGGTGTGTGTAATCCCTCTCAACCCCTTACTTTGTCCGTTCTTTTGCATATTGCGGGCAAAGGCATTTCTCTGGATGCATATGTGGATTCGGGCGCAGCAGGGAATTTTGGAGGGGTTGGAGGAGGTTTTGAAATTCTCCGTTCCAGTCAAAACCTTAGAGGCTCCTGTGATTCTTGCATCTGTGGATGGTAAACCGTTACAGGAGACCATTACTCAAGTAACACTTGAGGTGGAACTTCAGGTTGGGGCTCTGCACAAGGAGAGAATTGCATTTTATGTTTTAGCGGGTCTGTCTCATCCTATGCTCTTAGGTCTTCCTTGGTTACAGAACCACGAGCCCATTTTAGATTGGCGCAATGGTAATATCTTGTGCTGGGTTGAGCTTTGTCGGGAACGTTGTCTGCTGCCGGTGCGTCCTGTGGGATCTTCCTCTAATTCTTCTCCTTCCTCTTCTTTTCCCGCCTTACCGTGTGTCTACAGCGCTTATTCTGATGTCTTCAACAAGAAGGAGGCTGAGGGTCTTCCGCCTCACCGGCTCTATGATTGTCCCATAGATCTCGTGCCTGGAACTAACCCGCCCAGGGGCAGGATCTATCCTCTCTCTCCTGCTGAGACTCAAGCTATGTCTGAGTACATTCAAGAAAATCTTGCTAAAGGATTCATTCGCAAGTCTTCTTCTCCGGCCGGAGCAGGGTTTTTTTTCGTGAAGAAGAAAGACGGTTCTCTCCGTCCCTGCATTGATTATCGAGGCCTAAACAACATCACGGTGAAGAACAAATATCCTCTGCCATTCATTCCGGAACTCTTCGACCGTCTTCGGGGTGCGCAAATTTTTACCAAATTAGATCTACGTGGCGTATATAATTTGGTTCGTATTCGTGCAGGCAATGAGTGGAAGACTGCCTTCAATACTCGTGACGGTCACTACGAGTACTTGGTTATGCCGTTTGGTCTCTGCAACGCCCCCGCGGTTTTCCAGGAATTTGTGAACGATGTATTTCGGGATCTTCTCTACTCCTCGGTCGTGGTTTACCTTGACGACATTCTCATCTTTTCTCCAGATCTCTCCACTCACAGGCGAGATGTCCGTCGTGTTCTGCAAAGGCTAAGAGAGAATCATCTGTTCGCTAAGATTGAGAAGTGCGTCTTTGAACAATCTTCTCTTACCTTCCTGGGATATATTGTCTCAAGATCTGGCTTAGAGATGGATCCAGAGAAGGTTTCTGCTGTCCTGAATTGGCCTCGTCCTCTTGGAACAAAAGCAATCCAACGTTTTCTTGGCTTTGCCAACTACTATAGACAATTTATTCCTCATTTTTCTTCCATGACCAAGCCTATCTCTGCTCTAGTTCGCAAGGGAGTCAACTCCAGTCTTTGGACCCCTGAGGCTGAAGAGTCCTTTCTGTCTCTTAAACAAAGCTTCGCTACGGCCCCTGTGCTTCATCGTCCTGATGCTAATAGACCGTTTGTCCTTGAGGTCGACGCATCCTCTATTGGAGCTGGTGCTGTACTTTTGCAAAGATCCTCGTCCGGACGTTTGGTGACCTGTGGTTTTTTTTCTAAAACCTTTTCCGCTCCTGAGCGTAACTACTCTATTGGAGATAAAGAACTTTTGGCTATCAAGCTAGCCTTGGAGGAATGGCGTTATCTCCTTGAGGGGGCTCTTCATCCATTCACCATTTACACAGACCACAAGAATCTGGCCTATATTCAGTCTGCCCAAAGACTAAATCCACGACAAGCCAGATGGTCTTTATTCTTCGGACGATTTGAATTTGAACTTCATTTCCGACCCGGAAATAAGAATGTCAAAGCAGATGCTCTTTCAAGATCCTTTCAGCCTCTGGACCTAGAGGATTCTCCGGCTCACATCATTGATCCTGCGAAGATCGTCACTCTTGCTCCTCTAAGAGTGATTTCAACTCCTCCTGGCAAGACTCTTGTGGCTAACCAAGACAAGGAGAGAGTTTTACGTTGGGGGTCACTCCTCCAAAATTGCAGGACATGTAGGAGTCAAGAAGACACTTTCTCTTATCTCTCGGCATTACTGGTGGCCATCTCTCCGACAAGACGTCACCAAATTCATCGCTTCTTGTCCTTCTTGTGCAAAAAATAAAGTCCCTAGGCAGCTTCCTTCCGGTCTCCTGCATCCTCTGCCTGTGCCTTCCGTTCCTTGGAGTCATATAGCTATGGACTTCATCACTGATCTACCTTGTTCCTCGAATTGCTCTGTCATCTTGGTTGTTGTAGATCGGTTCTCCAAGATGGCTCACTTCATCGCATTGCCTGGTCTGCCTTCCGCTCCTGAGTTGGCAAAGATCTGTTTACACCAAGTCTTCCGTCTTCATGGTTTTCCTCATCATATCGTCTCAGACCGTGGAGTACAATTTACCTCACGTTTTTGGAGAGCTCTCTGCAGTCTATTAAAGGTAAACTTGGACTTTTCTTCCGCCTATCACCCTCAGTCCAACGGACAAGTGGAGCGAGTTAATCAAGTCCTGACTACATATCTGCGACATTTCTCCAATGCACACCAAGATGACTGGGTCTCTCTTCTCCCCTGGGCCGAATTCTCATATAACAATCTTCCCAGCGAGTCTTCCTCCAAAACTCCCTTTTTTGTAGTCTATGGTCAACATCCGAACATTCCTCTTCCTGTTTCTCTTTCCTCGGGGGTACCGGCAGCGGATTTCTTGTCCCGGGAATTCTCTACGATTTGGAGTGAGACCAAAGTGGCTCTTGAGAGAGCTAGCCTTAATATGAAAAAGTTTGCTGACAAAAGGCATTTGGATGCTCCGCCATATTCTCCGGGTGATAAAGTTTGGCTTTCCTCTCGCTATATCAAGCTTAAAATTCCCTCTTGCAAACTGGGTCCCTGCTATATTGGTCCTTTTCCTATCTTGAGTCGCATTAATGATGTTTCTTATAAATTGAAGTTGCCTGCCTCTTTGCACATTCCCAATGCCTTCCATGTGTCTCTTCTCAAGCCTGCAGTCTTTAATCGTTTTCACTCCGCTACCTCTTCCTCTCCTCAGCTCTGTACTTCTGATGGAATCTTAAATGTTAAAGACATTCTTGCCAAAAAGGTAGTTAGGGGTAAAACTTATTTTTTGATTGATTGGGAGGGATTTGGCCCTGAGGAGAGGTCCTGGGAGCCCCGAGAGAACATCAATGCTCCTCATATCATGAAAAGATTCCTTTCTAGCCTTAAAAAGAGGGGGACTAAGGAGAGGGGTACTGTTACGAACGCTGCGCATACTTACCCGGCTTCTCCCATCCATCGGCGCACTCGCGATCCTGTCCAGCGCCGCTCTGCTTCCTCCTTCGCCGGCTCACGGCGTCCGGTCCCTCTGCGCATGCGCGGTCGCGTCTCCTCCATCGCAGAGCCTTCTGGGAGGTCGCGACCCGGTGGCTCCGCCCCAACATGGCGGCGCCCATCGGGTATTTCTTCCCGGCGTCTCCCTAGGTAAGACACCTTTGCTTTGTAGGTGCACTGTCTGCCGTCAGTGTCCCTATGCCCTAGGCTCCCCTGTACCAGTGTCTTCTCTCAGCCCAGTCTTTACTTTGTCTCAGTGTCCTGCCAGCCCGTGTTCCTGCTGTGTCCTGCCTATCCGTGTTCCTGCTGTATCCTGCCAGTCCGTGTTCCTGTAGTATCCTGCCAGTCCGTGTTCCTGCTGTATCCTGCCAGTCCGTGTTCCTGCTGTATCTTGCCGGTCCGTGTTCCTGCTGTATCCTGCCAGTCCATGTTCCTGCTGTATCCTGCTAGTCCGTGTTCCTGCTGTGTTCTGCCAGCCCGTGTTCCTGCTGTGTCCTGCCTGTCCGTGTTCCTGCTGAGTCCTTCCGGTCCGTGTTCCTGCTGAGTCCTGCCAGTCCGTGTTCCTGCTGTGTTCTGCCGTTCCGTGTTCCAGTCATTTTCAGTTAAGTCTTGTTTTCCTATTATTCCCTGCCATCCTTATAGCCTGTGGTTTCCTTCTTTATCTTGGGTCGCCCCTTTGGCTCTAGCTGTTGTGTCTCCATTCCCCCGAGGTCCTGCTCCTAACACTCCCTGTATAGGGGGTGATTCCATCTGGTCCGCTCGACCCCGGGGGCTCTAGAGTCACGACCCAGAGGGTCCACTCTCGGATTTCTGCCCGAGTACTTACAGTAAGCAAAGGCCATGGACCCCGCTGGGGCCTCTGCTGCGCAGAAAGAGCTACTCTTTTTGCGAGAGAATCAGTCCCGCATGATGTCTTTTATGAAAGCTATGGATTCTCGTTTGTCCACGCTCCAGTCCTCCGATCCTGGCAACGCCGCTCTACTCGTTGGCTTACAGCAAGAGTTAGCTCAGCAGCGTGACACCCAGGCCCATATACTTAGTTATATGTCTTCTATTGATGATCGGCTGCTTTCCATCCAGACAGCCGCTTCTACGTCTGCTCCTGCGTCCCACCCTCCACCCCGCTTGGCTAAACCGCCTCGGTACAATGGGGATCCTAAGTCCTGCCGAGGATTTCTAAACCAATGCCGTCTTCACTTTGAGCTTCTGCCCCAGCATTACCCGACGGATCGGTCCAAAGTTGCGTTTTTGATTTCCCATCTGGAGGGTGACGCCTTGGCATGGGTTAATCCACTCTGGGAGCGAGACGATCCCCTAGTCTCCCGGTTGTCTGAATTTTTGGAGACTTTCCGTCTTGTCTTTGACGAACCTGGACGTCTGGCCTCTACAACTGAAGCTATAGTTTCTCTCCATCAGGGATCGTTATCCGTAGGCCAGTACGCTATTCAGTTCCGCACACTCTCCTCTGACTTGGGCTGGAACAATGAGGCGTTGGTGGGTGCTTTTTGGCGGGGTCTCTCTGGGCGCATAAAAGATGAGTTAGCCGGTCGGGACACCCCTACTGTTTTGGAGGAATTAATTTCCTTAGCTACCCGTATTGACCTTCGGTACCAAGAACGCGCCCGTGAGCGGAGGTCTCTTCGTCCTTCTTCTGCCACCCGTAAGCCACTCAGTCCTCAGCCTAGAACCTCCTCTCAGGCGTCCGCACCGGAACCTATGCAAGTGGACCATCTTAAGATGTCCGAACAACGTCGTAAAGAGAGGCGCACTCAGGGGTTATGCTTTTACTGCGGGAGTGCTGCTCATTTATTACGCTCTTGCCCTGAACGTCCGGAAAACTCCTCCACCTAGGTCAGGTAAGAGAGGCCTCCCTAGGTGTGTGTGATCCCTCTAAACCCCTTACTTTGTCCGTTCTTTTGCATATTGCGGGCAAAGGCATATCTCTGGATGCGTATGTGGATTCGGGCGCAGCAGGGAATTTTGGAGGGGTTGGAGGAGGTTTTGAAATTCTCCGTTCCAGTCAAAACCTTAGAGGCTCCTGTGATTCTTGCATCTGTGGATGGTAAACCGTTACAGGAGACCATTACTCAAGTAACACTTGAGGTGGAACTTCAGGTTGGGGCTCTGCACAAGGAGAGAATTGCATTTTATGTTTTAGCGGGTCTGTCTCATCCTATGCTCTTAGGTCTTCCTTGGTTACGGAACCACGAGCCCATTTTAGATTGGCGCAATGGTAATATCTTGCGCTGGGGTGAGCTTTGTCAGGAACGTTGTCTGCTGCCGGTGCGTCCTGTGGGATCTTCCTCTAATTCTTCTCCTTCCTCTTCTTTTCCCGCCTTACCCTGTGTCTACAGCGCTTATTCTGATGTCTTCAACAAGAAGGAGGCTGAGGGTCTTCCGCCTCACCGGCTCTATGATTGTCCCATAGATCTCGTGCCTGGAACTAACCCGCCCAGGGGCAGGATCTATCCTCTCTCTCCTGCTGAGACTCAAGCTATGTCTGAGTACATTCAAGAAAATCTTGCTAAAGGATTAATTCGCAAGTCTTCTTCTCCGGCCGGAGCAGGGTTTTTTTTCGTGAAGAAGAAAGACGGTTCTCTCCGTCCCTGCATTGATTATCGAGGCCTAAACAACATCACGGTGAAGAACAAATATCCTCTGCCACTCATTCCGGAACTCTTCGACCGTCTTCAGGGTGCGCAAATTTTTACCAAATTAGATCCTGTAGTATCCTGCCAGTCCGTGTTCCTGCTGTATCCTGCCAGTCCGTGTTCCTGCTGTATCCTGCCGGTCCGTGTTCCTGCTGTACCCTGCCAGTCCGTGTTCCTGCTGTATCCTGCTAGTCCGTGTTCCTGCTGTGTTCTGCCAGCCCGTGTTCCTGCTGTGTCCTGCCTGTCCGTGTTCCTGCTGAGTCCTTCCGGTCCGTGTTCCTGCTGAGTCCTGCCAGTCCGTGTTCCTGCTGTGTTCTGCCGTTCCGTGTTCCAGTCATTTTCAGTTAAGTCTTGTTTTCCTATTATTCCCTGCCATCCTTATAGCCTGTGGTTTCCTTCTTTATCTTGGGTCGCCCCTTTGGCTCTAGCTGTTGTGTCTCCATTCCCCCGAGGTCCTGCTCCTAACACTCCCTGTATAGGGGGTGATTCCATCTGGTCCGCTCGACCCCGGGGGCTCTAGAGTCACGACCCAGAGGGTCCACTCTCGGATTTCTGCCCGAGTACTTACAGTAAGCAAAGGCCATGGACCCCGCTGGGGCCTCTGCTGCGCAGAAAGAGCTACTCTTTTTGCGAGAGAATCAGTCCCGCATGATGTCTTTTATGAAAGCTATGGATTCTCGTTTGTCCACGCTCCAGTCCTCCGATCCTGGCAACGCCGCTCTACTCGTTGGCTTACAGCAAGAGTTAGCTCAGCAGCGTGACACCCAGGCCCATATACTTAGTTATATGTCTTCTATTGATGATCGGCTGCTTTCCATCCAGACAGCCGCTTCTACGTCTGCTCCTGCGTCCCACCCTCCACCCCGCTTGGCTAAACCGCCTCGGTACAATGGGGATCCTAAGTCCTGCCGAGGATTTCTAAACCAATGCCGTCTTCACTTTGAGCTTCTGCCCCAGCATTACCCGACGGATCGGTCCAAAGTTGCGTTTTTGATTTCCCATCTGGAGGGTGACGCCTTGGCATGGGTTAATCCACTCTGGGAGCGAGACGATCCCCTAGTCTCCCGGTTGTCTGAATTTTTGGAGACTTTCCGTCTTGTCTTTGACGAACCTGGACGTCTGGCCTCTACAACTGAAGCTATAGTTTCTCTCCATCAGGGATCGTTATCCGTAGGCCAGTACGCTATTCAGTTCCGCACACTCTCCTCTAACTTGGGCTGGAACAATGAGGCGTTGGTGGGTGCTTTTTGGCGGGGTCTCTCTGGGCGCATAAAAGATGAGTTAGCCGGTCGGGACACCCCTACTGTTTTGGAGGAATTAATTTCCTTAGCTACCCGTATTGACCTTCGGTACCAAGAACGCGCCCGCGAGCGGAGGTCTCTTCGTCCTTCTTCTGCCACCCGTAAGCCACTCAGTCCTCAGCCTAGAACCTCCTCTCAGGCGTCCGCACCGGAACCTATGCAAGTGGACCGTCTTAAGATGTCCGAACAACGTCGTAAAGAGAGGCGCACTCAGGGGTTATGCTTTTACTGCGGGAGTGCTGCTCATTTATTACGCTCTTGCCCTGAACGTCCGGAAAACTCCTCCACCTAGGTCAGGTAAGAGAGGCCTCCCTAGGTGTGTGTGATCCCTCTCAACCCCTTACTTTGTCCGTTCTTTTGCATATTGCGGGCAAAGGCATATCTCAGGATGCGTATGTGGATTCGGGCGCAGCAGGGAATTTTGGAGGGGTTGGAGGAGGTTTTGAAATTCTCCGTTCCAGTCAAAACCTTAGAGGCTCCTGTGATTCTTGCATCTGTGGATGGTAAACCGTTACAGGAGACCATTACTCAAGTAACACTTGAGGTGGAACTTCAGGTTGGGGCTCTGCACAAGGAGAGAATTGCATTTTATGTTTTAGCGGGTCTGTCTCATCCTATGCTCTTAGGTCTTCCTTGGTTACGGAACCACGAGCCCATTTTAGATTGGCGCAATGGTAATATCTTGCGCTGGGGTGAGCTTTGTCGGGAACGTTGTCTGCTGCCGGTGCATCCTGTGGGATCTTCCTCTAATTCTTCTCCTTCCTCTTCTTTTCCCGCCTTACCCTGTGTCTACAGCGCTTATTCTGATGTCTTCAACAAGAAGGAGGCTGAGGGTCTTCCGCCTCACCGGCTCTATCATTGTCCCATAGATCTCGTGCCTGGAACTAACCCGCCCAGGGGCAGGATCTATCCTCTCTCTCCTGCTGAGACTCAAGCTATGTCTGAGTACATTCAAGAAAATCTTGCTAAAGGATTAATTCGCAAGTCTTCTTCTCCGGCCGGAGCAGGGTTTTTTTTCGTGAAGAAGAAAGACGGTTCTCTCCGTCCCTGCATTGATTATCGAGGCCTAAACAACATCACGGTGAAGAACAAATATCCTCTGCCACTCATTCCGGAACTCTTCGACCGTCTTCAGGGTGCGCAAATTTTTACCAAATTAGATCCTGTAGTATCCTGCCAGTCCGTGTTCCTGCTGTATCCTGCCAGTCCGTGTTCCTGCTGTATCCTGCCGGTCCGTGTTCCTGCTGTACCCTGCCAGTCCGTGTTCCTGCTGTATCCTGCTAGTCCGTGTTCCTGCTGTGTTCTGCCAGCCCGTGTTCCTGCTGTGTCCTGCCTGTCCGTGTTCCTGCTGAGTCCTTCCGGTCCGTGTTCCTGCTGAGTCCTGCCAGTCCGTGTTCCTGCTGTGTTCTGCCGTTCCGTGTTCCAGTCATTTTCAGTTAAGTCTTGTTTTCCTATTATTCCCTGCCATCCTTATAGCCTGTGGTTTCCTTCTTTATCTTGGGTCGCCCCTTTGGCTCTAGCTGTTGTGTCTCCATTCCCCCGAGGTCCTGCTCCTAACACTCCCTGTATAGGGGGTGATTCCATCTGGTCCGCTCGACCCCGGGGGCTCTAGAGTCACGACCCAGAGGGTCCACTCTCGGATTTCTGCCCGAGTACTTACAGTAAGCAAAGGCCATGGACCCCGCTGGGGCCTCTGCTGCGCAGAAAGAGCTACTCTTTTTGCGAGAGAATCAGTCCCGCATGATGTCTTTTATGAAAGCTATGGATTCTCGTTTGTCCACGCTCCAGTCCTCCGATCCTGGCAACGCCGCTCTACTCGTTGGCTTACAGCAAGAGTTAGCTCAGCAGCGTGACACCCAGGCCCATATACTTAGTTATATGTCTTCTATTGATGATCGGCTGCTTTCCATCCAGACAGCCGCTTCTACGTCTGCTCCTGCGTCCCACCCTCCACCCCGCTTGGCTAAACCGCCTCGGTACAATGGGGATCCTAAGTCCTGCCGAGGATTTCTAAACCAATGCCGTCTTCACTTTGAGCTTCTGCCCCAGCATTACCCGACGGATCGGTCCAAAGTTGCGTTTTTGATTTCCCATCTGGAGGGTGACGCCTTGGCATGGGTTAATCCACTCTGGGAGCGAGACGATCCCCTAGTCTCCCGGTTGTCTGAATTTTTGGAGACTTTCCGTCTTGTCTTTGACGAACCTGGACGTCTGGCCTCTACAACTGAAGCTATAGTTTCTCTCCATCAGGGATCGTTATCCGTAGGCCAGTACGCTATTCAGTTCCGCACACTCTCCTCTAACTTGGGCTGGAACAATGAGGCGTTGGTGGGTGCTTTTTGGCGGGGTCTCTCTGGGCGCATAAAAGATGAGTTAGCCGGTCGGGACACCCCTACTGTTTTGGAGGAATTAATTTCCTTAGCTACCCGTATTGACCTTCGGTACCAAGAACGCGCCCGCGAGCGGAGGTCTCTTCGTCCTTCTTCTGCCACCCGTAAGCCACTCAGTCCTCAGCCTAGAACCTCCTCTCAGGCGTCCGCACCGGAACCTATGCAAGTGGACCGTCTTAAGATGTCCGAACAACGTCGTAAAGAGAGGCGCACTCAGGGGTTATGCTTTTACTGCGGGGGTGCTGCTCATTTATTACGCTCTTGCCCTGAACGTCCGGAAAACTCCTCCACCTAGGTCAGGTAAGAGAGGCCTCCCTAGGTGTGTGTGATCCCTCTCAACCCCTTACTTTGTCCGTTCTTTTGCATATTGCGGGCAAAGGCATATCTCAGGATGCGTATGTGGATTCGGGCGCAGCAGGGAATTTTGGAGGGGTTGGAGGAGGTTTTGAAATTCTCCGTTCCAGTCAAAACCTTAGAGGCTCCTGTGATTCTTGCATCTGTGGATGGTAAACCGTTACAGGAGACCATTACTCAAGTAACACTTGAGGTGGAACTTCAGGTTGGGGCTCTGCACAAGGAGAGAATTGCATTTTATGTTTTAGCGGGTCTGTCTCATCCTATGCTCTTAGGTCTTCCTTGGTTACGGAACCACGAGCCCATTTTAGATTGGCGCAATGGTAATATCTTGCGCTGGGGTGAGCTTTGTCAGGAACGTTGTCTGCTGCCGGTGCGTCCTGTGGGATCTTCCTCTAATTCTTCTCCTTCCTCTTCTTTTCCCGCCTTACCCTGTGTCTACAGCGCTTATTCTGATGTCTTCAACAAGAAGGAGGCTGAGGGTCTTCCGCCTCACCGGCTCTATGATTGTCCCATAGATCTCGTGCCTGGAACTAACCCGCCCAGGGGCAGGATCTATCCTCTCTCTCCTGCTGAGACTCAAGCTATGTCTGAGTACATTCAAGAAAATCTTGCTAAAGGATTAATTCGCAAGTCTTCTTCTCCGGCCGGAGCAGGGTTTTTTTTCGTGAAGAAGAAAGACGGTTCTCTCCGTCCCTGCATTGATTATCGAGGCCTAAACAACATCACGGTGAAGAACAAATATCCTCTGCCACTCATTCCGGAACTCTTCGACCGTCTTCAGGGTGCGCAAATTTTTACCAAATTAGATCCTGTAGTATCCTGCCAGTCCGTGTTCCTGCTGTATCCTGCCAGTCCGTGTTCCTGCTGTATCCTGCCGGTCCGTGTTCCTGCTGTACCCTGCCAGTCCGTGTTCCTGCTGTATCCTGCTAGTCCGTGTTCCTGCTGTGTTCTGCCAGCCCGTGTTCCTGCTGTGTCCTGCCTGTCCGTGTTCCTGCTGAGTCCTTCCGGTCCGTGTTCCTGCTGAGTCCTGCCAGTCCGTGTTCCTGCTGTGTTCTGCCGTTCCATGTTCCAGTCATTTTCAGTTAAGTCTTGTTTTCCTATTATTCCCTGCCATCCTTATAGCCTGTGGTTTCCTTCTTTATCTTGGGTCGCCCCTTTGGCTCTAGCTGTTGTGTCTCCATTCCCCCAGGTCCTGCTCCTAACACTCCCTGTATAGGGGGTGATTCCATCTGGTCCGCTCGACCCCGGGGGCTCTAGAGTCACGACCCAGAGGGTCCACTCTCGGATTTCTGCCCGAGTACTTACAGTAAGCAAAGGCCATGGACCCCGCTGGGGCCTCTGCTGCGCAGAAAGAGCTACTCTTTTTGCGAGAGAATCAGTCCCGCATGATGTCTTTTATGAAAGCTATGGATTCTCGTTTGTCCACGCTCCAGTCCTCCGATCCTGGCAACGCCGCTCTACTCGTTGGCTTACAGCAAGAGTTAGCTCAGCAGCGTGACACCCAGGCCCATATACTTAGTTATATGTCTTCTATTGATGATCGGCTGCTTTCCATCAAGACAGCCGCTTCTACGTCTGCTCCTGCGTCCCACCCTCCACCCCGCTTGGCTAAACCGCCTCGGTACAATGGGGATCCTAAGTCCTGCCGAGGATTTCTAAACCAATGCCGTCTTCACTTTGAGCTTCTGCCCCAGCATTACCCGACGGATCGATCCAAAGTTGCGTTTTTGATTTCCCATCTGGAGGGTGACGCCTTGGCATGGGTTAATCCACTCTGGGAGCGAGACGATCCCCTAGTCTCCCGGTTGTCTGAATTTTTGGAGACTTTCCGTCTTGTCTTTGACGAACCTGGACGTCTGGCCTCTACAACTGAAGCTATAGTTTCTCTCCATCAGGGATCGTTATCCGTAGGCCAGTACGCTATTCAGTTCCGCACACTCTCCTCTAACTTGGGCTGGAACAATGAGGCGTTGGTGGGTGCTTTTTGGCGGGGTCTCTCTGGGCGCATAAAAGATGAGTTAGCCGGTCGGGACACCCCTACTGTTTTGGAGGAATTAATTTCCTTAGCTACCCGTATTGACCTTCGGTACCAAGAACGCGCCCGCGAGCGGAGGTCTCTTCGTCCTTCTTCTGCCACCCGTAAGCCACTCAGTCCTCAGCCTAGAACCTCCTCTCAGGCGTCCGCACCGGAACCTATGCAAGTGGACCGTCTTAAGATGTCCGAACAACGTCGTAAAGAGAGGCGCACTCAGGGGTTATGCTTTTACTGCGGGAGTGCTGCTCATTTATTACGCTCTTGCCCTGAACGTCCGGAAAACTCCTCCACCTAGGTCAGGTAAGAGAGGCCTCCCTAGGTGTGTGTGATCCCTCTCAACCCCTTACTTTGTCCGTTCTTTTGCATATTGCGGGCAAAGGCATATCTCAGGATGCGTATGTGGATTCGGGCGCAGCAGGGAATTTTGGAGGGGTTGGAGGAGGTTTTGAAATTCTCCGTTCCAGTCAAAACCTTAGAGGCTCCTGTGATTCTTGCATCTGTGGATGGTAAACCGTTACAGGAGACCATTACTCAAGTAACACTTGAGGTGGAACTTCAGGTTGGGGCTCTGCACAAGGAGAGAATTGCATTTTATGTTTTAGCGGGTCTGTCTCATCCTATGCTCTTAGGTCTTCCTTGGTTACGGAACCACGAGCCCATTTTAGATTGGCGCAATGGTAATATCTTGCGCTGGGGTGAGCTTTGTCGGGAACGTTGTCTGCTGCCGGTGCGTCCTGTGGGATCTTCCTCTAATTCTTCTCCTTCCTCTTCTTTTCCCGCCTTACCCTGTGTCTACAGCGCTTATTCTGATGTCTTCAACAAGAAGGAGGCTGAGGGTCTTCCGCCTCACCGGCTCTATCATTGTCCCATAGATCTCGTGCCTGGAACTAACCCGCCCAGGGGCAGGATCTATCCTCTCTCTCCTGCTGAGACTCAAGCTATGTCTGAGTACATTCAAGAAAATCTTGCTAAAGGATTAATTCGCAAGTCTTCTTCTCCGGCCGGAGCAGGGTTTTTTTTCGTGAAGAAGAAAGACGGTTCTCTCCGTCCCTGCATTGATTATCGAGGCCTAAACAACATCACGGTGAAGAACAAATATCCTCTGCCACTCATTCCGGAACTCTTCGACCGTCTTCAGGGTGCGCAAATTTTTACCAAATTAGATCCTGTAGTATCCTGCCAGTCCGTGTTCCTGCTGTATCCTGCCAGTCCGTGTTCCTGCTGTATCCTGCCGGTCCGTGTTCCTGCTGTACCCTGCCAGTCCGTGTTCCTGCTGTATCCTGCTAGTCCGTGTTCCTGCTGTGTTCTGCCAGCCCGTGTTCCTGCTGTGTCCTGCCTGTCCGTGTTCCTGCTGAGTCCTTCCGGTCCGTGTTCCTGCTGAGTCCTGCCAGTCCGTGTTCCTGCTGTGTTCTGCCGTTCCGTGTTCCAGTCATTTTCAGTTAAGTCTTGTTTTCCTATTATTCCCTGCCATCCTTATAGCCTGTGGTTTCCTTCTTTATCTTGGGTCGCCCCTTTGGCTCTAGCTGTTGTGTCTCCATTCCCCCGAGGTCCTGCTCCTAACACTCCCTGTATAGGGGGTGATTCCATCTGGTCCGCTCGACCCCGGGGGCTCTAGAGTCACGACCCAGAGGGTCCACTCTCGGATTTCTGCCCGAGTACTTACAGTAAGCAAAGGCCATGGACCCCGCTGGGGCCTCTGCTGCGCAGAAAGAGCTACTCTTTTTGCGAGAGAATCAGTCCCGCATGATGTCTTTTATGAAAGCTATGGATTCTCGTTTGTCCACGCTCCAGTCCTCCGATCCTGGCAACGCCGCTCTACTCGTTGGCTTACAGCAAGAGTTAGCTCAGCAGCGTGACACCCAGGCCCATATACTTAGTTATATGTCTTCTATTGATGATCGGCTGCTTTCCATCCAGACAGCCGCTTCTACGTCTGCTCCTGCGTCCCACCCTCCACCCCGCTTGGCTAAACCGCCTCGGTACAATGGGGATCCTAAGTCCTGCCGAGGATTTCTAAACCAATGCCGTCTTCACTTTGAGCTTCTGCCCCAGCATTACCCGACGGATCGGTCCAAAGTTGCGTTTTTGATTTCCCATCTGGAGGGTGACGCCTTGGCATGGGTTAATCCACTCTGGGAGCGAGACGATCCCCTAGTCTCCCGGTTGTCTGAATTTTTGGAGACTTTCCGTCTTGTCTTTGACGAACCTGGACGTCTGGCCTCTACAACTGAAGCTATAGTTTCTCTCCATCAGGGATCGTTATCCGTAGGCCAGTACGCTATTCAGTTCCGCACACTCTCCTCTAACTTGGGCTGGAACAATGAGGCGTTGGTGGGTGCTTTTTGGCGGGGTCTCTCTGGGCGCATAAAAGATGAGTTAGCCGGTCGGGACACCCCTACTGTTTTGGAGGAATTAATTTCCTTAGCTACCCGTATTGACCTTCGGTACCAAGAACACGCCCGCGAGCGGAGGTCTCTTCGTCCTTCTTCTGCCACCCGTAAGCCACTCAGTCCTCAGCCTAGAACCTCCTCTCAGGCGTCCGCACCGGAACCTATGCAAGTGGACCGTCTTAAGATGTCCGAACAACGTCGTAAAGAGAGGCGCACTCAGGGGTTATGCTTTTACTGCGGGAGTGCTGCTCATTTATTACGCTCTTGCCCTGAACGTCCGGAAAACTCCTCCACCTAGGTCAGGTAAGAGAGGCCTCCCTAGGTGTGTGTGATCCCTCTCAACCCCTTACTTTGTCCGTTCTTTTGCATATTGCGGGCAAAGGCATATCTCAGGATGCGTATGTGGATTCGGGCGCAGCAGGGAATTTTGGAGGGGTTGGAGGAGGTTTTGAAATTCTCCGTTCCAGTCAAAACCTTAGAGGCTCCTGTGATTCTTGCATCTGTGGATGGTAAACCGTTACAGGAGACCATTACTCAAGTAACACTTGAGGTGGAACTTCAGGTTGGGGCTCTGCACAAGGAGAGAATTGCATTTTATGTTTTAGCGGGTCTGTCTCATCCTATGCTCTTAGGTCTTCCTTGGTTACGGAACCACGAGCCCATTTTAGATTGGCGCAATGGTAATATCTTGCGCTGGGGTGAGCTTTGTCAGGAACGTTGTCTGCTGCCGGTGCGTCCTGTGGGATCTTCCTCTAATTCTTCTCCTTCCTCTTCTTTTCCCGCCTTACCCTGTGTCTACAGCGCTTATTCTGATGTCTTCAACAAGAAGGAGGCTGAGGGTCTTCCGCCTCACCGGCTCTATGATTGTCCCATAGATCTCGTGCCTGGAACTAACCCGCCCAGGGGCAGGATCTATCCTCTCTCTCCTGCTGAGACTCAAGCTATGTCTGAGTACATTCAAGAAAATCTTGCTAAAGGATTAATTCGCAAGTCTTCTTCTCCGGCCGGAGCAGGGTTTTTTTTCGTGAAGAAGAAAGACGGTTCTCTCCGTCCCTGCATTGATTATCGAGGCCTAAACAACATCACGGTGAAGAACAAATATCCTCTGCCACTCATTCCGGAACTCTTCGACCGTCTTCAGGGTGCGCAAATTTTTACCAAATTAGATCCTGTAGTATCCTGCCAGTCCGTGTTCCTGCTGTATCCTGCCAGTCCGTGTTCCTGCTGTATCCTGCCGGTCCGTGTTCCTGCTGTACCCTGCCAGTCCGTGTTCCTGCTGTATCCTGCTAGTCCGTGTTCCTGCTGTGTTCTGCCAGCCCGTGTTCCTGCTGTGTCCTGCCTGTCCGTGTTCCTGCTGAGTCCTTCCGGTCCGTGTTCCTGCTGAGTCCTGCCAGTCCGTGTTCCTGCTGTGTTCTGCCGTTCCATGTTCCAGTCATTTTCAGTTAAGTCTTGTTTTCCTATTATTCCCTGCCATCCTTATAGCCTGTGGTTTCCTTCTTTATCTTGGGTCGCCCCTTTGGCTCTAGCTGTTGTGTCTCCATTCCCCCAGGTCCTGCTCCTAACACTCCCTGTATAGGGGGTGATTCCATCTGGTCCGCTCGACCCCGGGGGCTCTAGAGTCACGACCCAGAGGGTCCACTCTCGGATTTCTGCCCGAGTACTTACAGTAAGCAAAGGCCATGGACCCCGCTGGGGCCTCTGCTGCGCAGAAAGAGCTACTCTTTTTGCGAGAGAATCAGTCCCGCATGATGTCTTTTATGAAAGCTATGGATTCTCGTTTGTCCACGCTCCAGTCCTCCGATCCTGGCAACGCCGCTCTACTCGTTGGCTTACAGCAAGAGTTAGCTCAGCAGCGTGACACCCAGGCCCATATACTTAGTTATATGTCTTCTATTGATGATCGGCTGCTTTCCATCAAGACAGCCGCTTCTACGTCTGCTCCTGCGTCCCACCCTCCACCCCGCTTGGCTAAACCGCCTCGGTACAATGGGGATCCTAAGTCCTGCCGAGGATTTCTAAACCAATGCCGTCTTCACTTTGAGCTTCTGCCCCAGCATTACCCGACGGATCGATCCAAAGTTGCGTTTTTGATTTCCCATCTGGAGGGTGACGCCTTGGCATGGGTTAATCCACTCTGGGAGCGAGACGATCCCCTAGTCTCCCGGTTGTCTGAATTTTTGGAGACTTTCCGTCTTGTCTTTGACGAACCTGGACGTCTGGCCTCTACAACTGAAGCTATAGTTTCTCTCCATCAGGGATCGTTATCCGTAGGCCAGTACGCTATTCAGTTCCGCACACTCTCCTCTAACTTGGGCTGGAACAATGAGGCGTTGGTGGGTGCTTTTTGGCGGGGTCTCTCTGGGCGCATAAAAGATGAGTTAGCCGGTCGGGACACCCCTACTGTTTTGGAGGAATTAATTTCCTTAGCTACCCGTATTGACCTTCGGTACCAAGAACGCGCCCGCGAGCGGAGGTCTCTTCGTCCTTCTTCTGCCACCCGTAAGCCACTCAGTCCTCAGCCTAGAACCTCCTCTCAGGCGTCCGCACCGGAACCTATGCAAGTGGACCGTCTTAAGATGTCCGAACAACGTCGTAAAGAGAGGCGCACTCAGGGGTTATGCTTTTACTGCGGGAGTGCTGCTCATTTATTACGCTCTTGCCCTGAACGTCCGGAAAACTCCTCCACCTAGGTCAGGTAAGAGAGGCCTCCCTAGGTGTGTGTGATCCCTCTCAACCCCTTACTTTGTTCGTTCTTTTGCATATTGCGGGCAAAGGCATATCTCAGGATGCGTATGTGGATTCGGGCGCAGCAGGGAATTTTGGAGGGGTTGGAGGAGGTTTTGAAATTCTCCGTTCCAGTCAAAACCTTAGAGGCTCCTGTGATTCTTGCATCTGTGGATGGTAAACCGTTACAGGAGACCATTACTCAAGTAACACTTGAGGTGGAACTTCAGGTTGGGGCTCTGCACAAGGAGAGAATTGCATTTTATGTTTTAGCGGGTCTGTCTCATCCTATGCTCTTAGGTCTTCCTTGGTTACGGAACCACGAGCCCATTTTAGATTGGCGCAATGGTAATATCTTGCGCTGGGGTGAGCTTTGTCGGGAACGTTGTCTGCTGCCGGTGCGTCCTGTGGGATCTTCCTCTAATTCTTCTCCTTCCTCTTCTTTTCCCGCCTTACCCTGTGTCTACAGCGCTTATTCTGATGTCTTCAACAAGAAGGAGGCTGAGGGTCTTCCGCCTCACCGGCTCTATCATTGTCCCATAGATCTCGTGCCTGGAACTAACCCGCCCAGGGGCAGGATCTATCCTCTCTCTCCTGCTGAGACTCAAGCTATGTCTGAGTACATTCAAGAAAATCTTGCTAAAGGATTAATTCGCAAGTCTTCTTCTCCGGCCGGAGCAGGGTTTTTTTTCGTGAAGAAGAAAGACGGTTCTCTCCGTCCCTGCATTGATTATCGAGGCCTAAACAACATCACGGTGAAGAACAAATATCCTCTGCCACTCATTCCGGAACTCTTCGACCGTCTTCAGGGTGCGCAAATTTTTACCAAATTAGATCCTGTAGTATCCTGCCAGTCCGTGTTCCTGCTGTATCCTGCCAGTCCGTGTTCCTGCTGTATCCTGCCGGTCCGTGTTCCTGCTGTACCCTGCCAGTCCGTGTTCCTGCTGTATCCTGCTAGTCCGTGTTCCTGCTGTGTTCTGCCAGCCCGTGTTCCTGCTGTGTCCTGCCTGTCCGTGTTCCTGCTGAGTCCTTCCGGTCCGTGTTCCTGCTGAGTCCTGCCAGTCCGTGTTCCTGCTGTGTTCTGCCGTTCCGTGTTCCAGTCATTTTCAGTTAAGTCTTGTTTTCCTATTATTCCCTGCCATCCTTATAGCCTGTGGTTTCCTTCTTTATCTTGGGTCGCCCCTTTGGCTCTAGCTGTTGTGTCTCCATTCCCCCGAGGTCCTGCTCCTAACACTCCCTGTATAGGGGGTGATTCCATCTGGTCCGCTCGACCCCGGGGGCTCTAGAGTCACGACCCAGAGGGTCCACTCTCGGATTTCTGCCCGAGTACTTACAATGGCACACACGACTGGCACTCAAGCACAAATGCCAATATTAATCTCCCACTATTTATTTTTTTCAGGGAGAATTTAAAAACCAAAAAAAAAAAAAACAGACACTAGGCTTTCTGTGGCCCACAATTTGAGATAGATGGCACACACGACTGGCACTCAAGCACAAATGCCAATATTAATCTCCCACTATTTATTTTTTTTCAGGGAGAATTTAAAAACCAAAATAAAAAAAAGACACTAGGCTTTCTGTGGCCCACAATTTGAGAGAGATGGCACACACGACTGGCACTGAAGCACAAATGCCAATATTAGTCTCCCACTATTTATTTTTTTTCAGGGAGAATTTAAAAACCAAAATAAAAAAAAAAACAGACACTAGGCTTTCTGTGACCCACAATTTGAGAGAGATGACACACACGACTGGCACTCAAGCACTAATGCCAATATTAATCTCCCACTATTTTTTTTTCAGGGAGAATTTAAAAACCAAAAAAAAAAAACAGACACTATGCTTTCTGTGGCCCACAATTTGAGATAGATAGCACACACGACTGGCACTCAAGCACAAATGCCAATATTAATCTCCCACTATTTATTTTTTTTCAGGGAGAATTTAAAAACCAAAATAAAATAAAAACCAGACACTAGGCTTTCTGTGGCCCACAATTTGAGATAGATGGCACACACGATTGGCACTCAAGCACAAATGTCAACATTAATCTCCCATTATTTATTTTTTTTCAGGGAGAATTTAAAAACCAAAATAAAAAAAACAGGCACTAGGCTTTCTGTGGCCCACAATTTGAGAGAGATGGCACACACGACTGGCACTCAAGCACAAATGCCAATATTAATCTCCCACTATATATTTTTTTTCAGGAAGAATTTAAAAACAAAAAAAAACAAAAAAAAAACAGACACTAGGCTTTCTGTGGCCCACAATTTTAGAGAGATGACACACACGACTGGCACTCAAGCACAAATGCCAATATTAATCGCCCACTATTTTTTTTTTTCAGGGAGAATTTAAAAACCAAAAAAAAACAGACACTAGGCTTTCTGTGGCCCACAATTTGAGAGAGATGGCACTCACGACTGGCACTCAAGCACAAATGCCAATATTAATCTCCCACTATTTATTTTTTTTCAGGGATAATTTAAAAACCAAAATAAAAAAAACAGACACTAGGCTTTCTGTGGCCCACAATTTGAGAGAGATGGCACACACGGCTGGCACTCAAGCACAAATGCCAATATTAATCGCCCACTATTTTTTTTTTTCAGGGAGAATTTAAAAACCAAAAAAAACAGACACTAGGCTTTCTGTGGCCCACAATTTGAGAGAGATGGCACACACGACTGGCACTCAAGCACAAATGCCAATATTAATCTCCCACTATTTATTTTTTTTCAGGGAGAATTTAAAAACCAAAAAAAAAAAAAAAAACAGACACTAGGCTTTCTGTGGCCCACAATTTGAGAGAGATGGCACACACGACTGGCACTCAAGCACAAATGCCAATATTAATCTCCCACTATTTTTTTTTCAGGGAGAATTTAAAAACCAAAATAATAAAAACAGCCACTAGGCTTTCTGTGGCCCACAATTTGAGATAGATGGCACACACGACTGGCACTCAAGCACAAATGCCAATATTAATCTCCCACTATTTATTTTTTTTCAGGGAGAATTTAAAAACCAAAATAAAAAAAAAAACAGACACTAGGCTGTTGTGAATTCTGTGGCCAAGCTCCCTCCTGTGGTCGAGAGTGGTACTCTGTTTCCATAATTGTTCTCTTGTGTCTACAAGACTGGGGAGTTCCACCACTCCTCTTGGGCTATCTGCACAAAAGCTGTTCTACCCTGTATGCACACATGGATTTTTCCTCTCTGAACCCTGTTCACACAGGTTATATACAGATGATCAGGTTTTTAAATACATCAGATAGGGATTGCATACATTAGTTAGGACTGCTCTGATAAGGGTATACCGTGAAGATTGGTAGAGCAGCTTAGTATACATTTTTTGCAAAAAACGTATCAACCAAATACCCTGTTTTTTACATCTTTCACTAGCACTTGCGGATTACTGCAACATTTTTTCAAACTGAGTGTTTTTGGTTTTACTATTCTCTTTTGTGTCTTCGGCTGGTTCTGTCTATGAGCTTCCTTTGGTGGATGAGAGTGGTACTGCGGCTTCTGAGTTTCCTTCCTCAGGTGATGAGGTTAAGTCGTTAGGTGCTGCTCTATTTAACTCCACCTGGTGCTTTGATCCTGGCCTCCAGTCAATGTTCTAGTATTGGTCTTGCTTCCTCCTGGATCGTTCCTGTGGCCTGTCTATCCTCCATAAGCTATGTTTTGCTTGTGTTATTTTTGCTTGCTATTTTTTCTGTCCAGCTTGCTTTATTGGTTTTTCTTGCTTGCTGGAAGCTCTGAGACGCAGAGGGAGCACCTCCGTACCGTTAGTCGGTGCGGAGGGTCTTTTTGCCCCTCTGCGTGGTTGTTTGCAGGTTTTTGTGTTGACCGCAAAGCTTTCTTTCCTATCCTCGGTCTATTCAGTAAGTCGGGCCTCACTTTGCTAAATCTATTTCATCTCTGTGTTTGTATTTTCTTCTTACTCACAGTCATTATATGTGGGGGGCTGCCTTTTCCTTTGGGGAATTTCTCTGAGGCAAGGTAGGCTTATTTTTCTTTCTTCAGGGCTAGTTAGTTTCTCAGGCTGTGCCGAGTTGCATAGGGAGCGTTAGGCGCAATCCACGGCTACCTCTAGTGTGGTGTGTTAGGATTAGGGATTGCGGTCAGCAGAGTTTCCACGTCTCAGAGCTCGTCCTTGTTTTTTGGTAATTGTCAGGTCACTTTGTGTGCTCTGAACTTCAATGTCCATTGTGGTTCTGAATTACCTGTTCATAACACTAGGCTTTCTGTGGCCAACAATTTGAGAGAGATGGCACACACGACTGGCACTGAAGCACAAATTGTTAGGAGTCGAGTTTCCTCTGCTGCACAGGGGGGATCTCGATCCGTGTCTGCTGCGGTCTCCCATTCGGTATCGGCCGCAGTGGGCTCTGCTCAGCGGAGACGTCGCTCCCAGCGTCTCGCTGGGGCTGATTCGGTGCATAGGGTCACTACTGCCTTTTCTGGCTTTCCTATGGTACCCTGCACTGATCTGCGGCGAGCGAGCCTCTCTGGGACTAAGTCCTTGTTTACTCACACTGAGCATGCCCAGGGCAGGGTCTCCCATTGGAGGTCGAGGGCCACATGTTCGGTCACATGCTCAGGTGCTGCAGTACATTCCATTGGTCCTTCTGGAAGGTCCTGAAAGGGCAAAACATGCTCAGGTACTGCAGCACTTTCCATTGGTCCTTCTGGAAGGTCCTGAAAGGGCAAAAACTTCAGTAGCAGCTTCCTGTGCTGCAACTATATAAACTGCGCATGATCGCACGGCCATGCGCTAGTATTGTCTTATGTTATGTGCTTTGCGCCAGTGTGGTCACATGTATGTGTGTTCAGGGACCCGGCTGAAATAAGCCCCTAGAATGCTGGCTCCTCCGGCGAGGAGATTGAGTCTGAGTGTATTCAGGGACCCGGCTGAAATAAGCCCCTAGAATGCTGGCTCCTCCGGCGAGGAGTTTTGTGTGTTTGTGTGACCACTGACTGCTCTCTGTTTGGGCAGTTAGCCTGTGCCTCTGTGGAGTCTAACAGGGCACAGTGCTTTTTAACTGAGTTAGTCTATACCGCCATATAGCTCTGCCGTTTGCTAGCAGCAGGTACTCCTGCACGGTGGACCCCGGGCTGCGAACGCACCAATATCAATAAACATCTCTATTTACTCGGTGCGTTCCGCTAGCCCTAACAGAATACTAGCGCCAGGGTCTGGCTAGTAAATGGCGGACATTCAGCAATCTTTGCGGTATATCCAGCAGCTGGAGGGTAGGTTGGCGGCTCTCGAGAGCTCAACCTCAGCTGTGGATGTTACCGCAGTTGCTCTACAGGCTGCTAGCGTGGCTGCAGCAACCTTGTCCACTGCCACCCCTGTTCCGACGTTATCTCGCCTCCCGCTGCCAGAAAAATTTTCTGGAAATAGCAAAACTTGTAGGGGATTCGTGAGTCAGTGCTCTATTCACCTCGAGCTCCTGGCTGCACGTTTTCCTACAGAGCGGGCTAAGGTGGGATTTATTGTGTCTCTTTTGTCGGACAGGGCGTTGGAGTGGGCTACGCCGCTGTGGGAGCGTGGTGATCATGTGGTGCAGAGTGCTCCGTTGTTCCTGAGCACTCTGAAAAAGGTCTTTTTAGGACCTCAAGTCACCCATGACACAGCGCTCCAACTACTGGCATTAACTCAGGGTGAGTCCTTGGTCAGCCATTTTTCCGTCCGCTTCCGTACTTTAGCTTCCGAGCTGGAGTGGTCGGATAAAGCCCTTATCCCCATATTTTGGAGGGTCCTGACTGACCACATTAAGGACGCTCTGGCCACTAGGGAGATTCCTGCCACACTGGAGGAGTTAATAACTGTCTC
Source organism: Ranitomeya imitator (assembly GCF_032444005.1). Lineage (NCBI taxonomy): Eukaryota > Metazoa > Chordata > Amphibia > Anura > Dendrobatidae > Ranitomeya > Ranitomeya imitator. Next base: position 236,664,073 of record NC_091283.1, read on the forward strand.
TACTCGTATTGACCTCCGTTTTAACGAGCGGAGGTTGGAGCGAGCCCAGTGTAGGCAGAGGTTTCGGCTGGCTCCTACCTTCGCCAAACCTTTGGAATCTCCAGTCCAGGCATCCGAGTCACATGAGGCCTTAGAGGTGACACGAGCGGGATCCAAGTCTCAGTCTGCCCGTGCACATAAGGTGCGTCATGTTTGCCAGCAGTCAGGACACCTTGCCTCCAAGGGTCCTCAGCGGTCGGGGAAACGTCAGCATCTAGTGGCAGTTGGAGGAGGTACACTAGACACGGTGACGTTTACCTCAAAGATGTCCTTCAAGGGGACAATTACCATAGGCCCATTCACTCTTATGGTCGAGCTATGCGTGGATTCTGGGGCAGAGGGTAACTTTATGTCTTCCGCTTTTGCCCAGCATCACGCAATACCCTTGGTGATGCTAGCCAAGCCGGTAACCGTTCGAGTGGTAAATGGGTCAACACTACCTTCACAGATTACCCACCAAACCATTCCTTTCACGCTATCTGTGTCTCCATCACATCAGGAGATAATCTCCCTATTAGTCATTCCTGAGGGAATTGATGAGGTCCTGTTGGGGATACCATGGCTTCGCTACCATTCTCCTCATATTGAGTGGTCCTCTGGGAGAATTTTGGGATGGAGTAAATCCTGCGAGGGTAGATGTCTGAGGGAGTGCGTTCAGGTTGCTACTACACAGGTACCCGCAGATCTTTCCTCTCTCCCCAAGCACTATTGGCCCTATGCAGACGTGTTCTCCAAAAGAGCTGCGGAGACCCTTCCGCCTCACCGCCCCTATGACTGTCCTATTGACCTCTTGCCTGGTGCTGAGCCTCCCCGGGGTCGAGTCTATCCGTTATCTCTCCCGGAGACGGAGGCAATGTCCCAGTACATCCAGGAGAATCTGGCAAGAGGATTCATTAGGAAGTCAGTGTCACCGGCAGGGGCAGGGTTCTTCTTCGTACAGAAGAAGACTGGAGACTTACGTCCATGCATAGACTACAGGGGTCTTAACGCCATCACCGTTAAGAACAAGTACCCACTACCCCTGATATCTGAGCTGTTTGATAGGCTACGGGGAGCGAGGGTATTTACAAAGTTAGATCTGCGGGGTGCTTACAACCTGATTCGCATCCGTGAGGGGGATGAATGGAAGACGGCTTTTAACACCAGGGATGGGCACTATGAATATCTGGTGATGCCCTTCGGGCTCTGTAATGCCCCAGCCGTTTTCCAAGACTTTGTGAACGACATCTTCCGGGATATGCTCACCACCTCGGTCGTAGTCTATCTGGATGATATTCTCATCTTCTCTCCAGATATTGACTCCCATCGGAGAGATGTTCGCAAAGTCTTCGACCTCTTACGGGCAAACTCCCTCTACGCCAAGTTGGAGAAGTGTGTGTTTGAGCAGGAGTCCTTGCCTTTCCTTGGTTATATCATCTCTGCCCAGGGTTTGGCTATGGATCCTGCCAAGCTACAGGCTGTAATGGACTGGCAGGAACCCCATTCTCTTAAAGCGGTGCAGCGCTTTATGGGGTTCATTAATTACTATCGCCAGTTCATTCCACACTTCTCAACTTTGGTAGCTCCCTTGGTTGCCCTCACCAAGAAGGGAGCAAATCCCAAGTTGTGGTCAGAGGAGGTCTCCAAAGCCTTTCTCTCGATCAAGTCACGCTTCGCTAGCGCTCCCATCCTACATCGCCCCGATGTTGATAAGCCATTTATCTTGGAGGTGGATGCCTCATCCGTTGGTGCTGGAGCAGTCCTTTTCCAAAAGGATGCTCAAGGTCGGAAGCATCCTTGCTTCTTCTTCTCCAAGACCTTCACACCAGCGGAGAGGAATTATTCCATCGGGGACAGGGAGTTGCTGGCCATGAAGTTGGCTTTTTCGGAGTGGAGACATCTCTTGGAGGGAGCTCGCTTTCCCTTCCAAGTCTTCACTGACCACAAGAATTTGGTGTATCTGCAAACGGCCCAGCGGCTGAATTCTCGCCAGGCTAGATGGTCCCTGTTCTTCTCCCAGTTCCATTTTACTCTCCATTTCCTCTCTGGGGAGAAGAACGTTCGTGCTGACGCTCTCTCCCGCTCCGTGGTGTCATCGGAGGAGGAGGAGCCTCTGCTTATTGTCCCTTCTGAGAGCCTGAGAACTGTAGCTCCGGTTTCGCTAGAGTCTGTGCCCCCGGGCAAGACTTTCGTACCAGCTAACTTGCGACTGGAGGTTCTCTCTTGGGCTCACTCCTCCAGAGTGGGTGGGCATTTTGGTACCAAGAGGACATCTGAGCTTCTGGCGAGAACATACTGGTGGCCGCATATGGCCCGAAATGTCAAGGACTATATTCAGGCGAGCGTTTCTTGCGCCCAGAATCGGTCTCCTCGGCAACGGCCTGCTGGGTTGCTTTACCCTCTACCGGTGGCAGACAGGCCCTGGGAGATGGTCGGGATGGACTTTGTGGTGGGTCTACCCAAGTCGCGTGGCTGCTCCATTATTTGGGTTGTCACCGACCATTTCTCCAAGATGGTGCATTTGGTGCCGCTTCCTCGATTACCCTCAGCACGGGCCTTGGCGGTGTTGTTCATTAAACACGTTTTCCGATTGCATGGTATGCCTGATAAGATTGTCAGCGATCGGGGTCCCCAGTTCGCATCTCGGTTTTGGAGAGAGCTCTGCGGTTTACTCAGCATAGAGTTAAACGTCTCCTCTGCATACCATCCCGAGACGAATGGGTTGGTGGAGAGAACCAACCAGACTCTGGTGACATATTTGCGACATTTCGTCTCTGCTAGGCAGGATGACTGGGCATCTTTGCTACCTTGGGCGGAATTTGCCCTGAACAACGCCGTAGCCGATTCCACTGGTCAAACTCCTTTTCTCCTTAATTACGGCCAGCATCCGCGTGTCCCTGTGCCCATGCCCATGTCATCCACCGATTCTAGGGTGGCAGACTGGGAGGTGGAGGCACGTGACATCTGGGACCGCACACAGGATGCCATCCGGGCCTCCAAGGAGAGAATGAGGGTTTCGGCTGATACACACCGGCGCCCCGCTCCGGTCTTTGCTCCTGGTGACTTAGTGTGGCTCTCCGCCCGTAACATCAGGCTGCGAGTTGAGTCCACTAAGTTTGCTCCTCGCTACATTGGCCCGTTTAAGGTTCTGGAACAGGTCAACCCTGTGGTCTACCGTTTGGCTATTCCTCCACGCCTTGGTATCACCGATACTTTCCACGTTTCCCTCTTAAAGCCCGTTCATTTGTCCCGGTTTTCCGAGTCATCTGCTGGGACATCGGGTTCATCCACGGATGCGTTTGAGGTGAATGCTATTGTGGGGTGCAAGGTGGTACGTGGCAAGAAATTTTATCTGGTGGAATGGAAGGGTCACGGCCCAGAGGATAGAACCTGGGAGCCTGTGGAGCACATTCGGGCTCCACTGCTTATCGCAGCTTTTGAGCGTAGTGAGGCTCAGGGAGGGGGGGGGGGCCCTAGGGGGGGGGGTAATGTTAGGAGTCGAGTTTCCTCTGCTGCACAGGGGGAATCTCGATCCGTGTCTGCTGCGGTCTCCCATTCGGTATCGGCCGCAGTGGGCTCTGCTCAGCGGAGACGTCGCTCCCAGCGTCTCGCTGGGGCTGATTCGGTGCATAGGGTCACTACTGCCTTTTCTGGCTTTCCTATGGTACCCTGCACTGATCTGCGGCGAGCGAGCCTCTCTGGGACTAAGTCCTTGTTTACTCACACTGAGCATGCCCAGGGCAGGGTCTCCCATTGGAGGTCGAGGGCCACATGTTCGGTCACATGCTCAGGTGCTGCAGTACATTCCATTGGTCCTTCTGGAAGGTCCTGAAAGGGCAAAACATGCTCAGGTACTGCAGCACTTTCCATTGGTCCTTCTGGAAGGTCCTGAAAGGGCAAAAACTTCAGTAGCAGCTTCCTGTGCTGCAACTATATAAACTGCGCATGACCGCACGGCCATGCGCTAGTATTGTCTTATGTTATGTGCTTTGCGCCAGTGTGGTCACATGTATGTGTGTTCAGGGACCTGGCTGAAATAAGCCCCTAGAATGCTGGCTCCTCCGGCGAGGAGTTTTGTGTGTTTGTGTGACCACTGACTGCTCTCTGTTTGGGCAGCCTGTGCCTCTGTGGAGTCTAACAGGGCAGAGTGCTTTCCTTTCACGGCTACTCAGTGAATTAACTGAGTTAGTCTATACCGCCATATAGCTCCGCCGTTTGCTAGCAGCAGGTACTCCTGCACGGTGGACCCGGGCTGCGAACGCACCAATATCAATAAACATCTCTATTTACTCGGTGCGTTCCGCTAGCCCTAACACAAATGCCAATATTATTCTCCCACTATTCATTTTTTTTCAGGGAGAATTTAAAAACCAAAATAAAAAAAACAGACACTAGGCTTTCTGTGGCCCACAATTTGAGATAGAGGGCACACACGACTGGCACTCAAGCACAAATGTCAATATTAATCTCCCATTACTTATTTTTTTTCAGGGAGAATTTAAAAACCAAAATAAAAAAAAAGACACTAGGCTTTCTGTGGCCCACAATTTGAGAGAGACGGCACACACGACTGGCACTGAAGCACAAATTCCAATATTAGTCTCCCACTATTTATTTTTTTTCAGGGAGAATTTAAAAACCAAAAAAAAAAAAAAAACCAGACACTAGGCTTTCTGTGGCCCACAATTTGAGAGAGATGGCACACACGATTGGCACTCAAGCACAAATGCCAATATTAATCTCCCACTATTTTTTTTTTTTCAGGGAGAATTTAAAAACCAAAAAAAAAAAGACACTAGGCTTTTTGTGGCCCACAATTTGAGAGAGATGGCACACACGACTGGCACTCAAGCACAAATGTCAATATTAATCTCCCATTATTTATTTTTTTTCAGGGAGAATTTAAAAACCAAAATAAAAAAAACAGACACTAGGCTTTCTGTGGCCCACAATTTGAGATAGATGGCACACACGACTGGCACTCAAGCACAAATGCCAATATTAATCTCCCACTATTTTTATTTTCAGGGAGAATTTAAAAACCAAAATAAAAAAAACAGACACTAGGCTTTCTGTGGCCCACAATTTGAGATAGATGGCACACACGACTGGCACTCAAGCACAAATGTCAATATTAATCTCCCATTATTTATTTTTTTTCAGGGAGAATTTAAAAACCAAAATAAAAAAAACAGACACTAGGCTTTCTGTGGCCCACAATTTGAGAGAGATGGCACACACGACTGGCACTGAAGCACAAATGCCAATATTAATCACCCACTATTTTTTTTTCAGGGAGAATTTAAAAACCAAAAAAAAACAGACACTAGGCTTTCTGTGGCCCACAGTTTGAGAGAGATCGACTGGCACTCAAGCACAAATGCCAATATTAATCTCCCACTATTTATTTTTTTTCAGGGAGAATTTAAAACCAAAATAAAAAAAAAAAACACTAGGCTTTCTGTGGCCACAATTTGAGAGAGATGGCACACACGACTGGCACTGAAGCACAAATCCAAAATATCAATCTCCCACTATTTATTTTTTTTCAGGGAGAATTTAAAAACCAAAATAAAAAAAACACTAGGCTTTCTGTGGCCCACAATTTGAGAGAGATGGCACACACGACTGGCACTGAAGCACAAATCCAAAATATTAATCTCCCACTATTTATTTTTTTTCAGGGAGAATTTAAAAACCAAAATAAAAAAAACAGACACTAGGCTTTCTGTGGCCCACAATTTGAGAGAGATGGCACACACGACTGGCACTGAAGCACAAATGCCAATATTAACCCCTTTACCCCCAAGGGTGGTTTGCACGTTAATGACCGGGCCAATTTTTACAATTCTGACCACTGTCCCTTTATGAGGTTATAACTCTGGAACGCTTCAATGGATCCTGGTGATTCTGACATTGTTTTCTCGTGACATATTGTACTTCATGACAATGGTAAAAATTATTTGATAGTACCTGCGTTTATTTGTGAAAAAAACGGAAATTTGGCGAAAATTATGAAAATTTCGCAATTTTCCAACTTTGAATTTTTATGCAATTAAATCACAGAGATATGTCACACAAAATACTTAATAAGTAACATTTCCCACATGTCTACTTTACATCAGCACAATTTTGGAACCAAAATTTTTTTTTGTTAGGGAGTTATAAGGGTTAAAAGTTGACCAGCAATTTCTCATTTCTACAACACCATTTTATTTTAGGGACCACATCTCATTTGAAGTCATTTTGAGGGGTCTATATGATAGAAAATACCCAAGTGTGACACCATTCTAAAAACTACACCCCTCAAGGTGCTCAAAACCATATTCAAGAAGTTTATTAACCCTTCTGGTGCTTCACAGGAATTTTTTGAATGTTTAAATAAAAATGAACATTTAACTTTTTTTCACAAAAAATGTAGTTCAGCTCCAATTTGTTTTATTTTACCAAGGGTAACAGGAGAAAATGGACCCCAAACATTGTTGTACAATTTGTCCTGAGTATGCCAATACCCCACATGTGGGGGTAAACCACTGTTTGGGCGCATGGCAGAGCTCGGAAGCGAAGGAGTGCCATTTGACTTTTCAATGCAAAATTGAATGGAATTGAGATGGGACGCCATGTTTCGTTTGGAGAGCCCCTGATGTGGCTAAACATTGAAACCCCCCACAAGTGACACCATTTTGGAAAGTAGACCCCCTAAGGAACTTATCTAGAGGTGTGGTGAGCACTTTGACCCAACAAGTGCTTCACAGAAGTTTATAATGTAGAACCGTAAAAATAAAAAAACATATTTTTTCACAAAAATTATCTTTTCGCCCCCAATTTTTTATTTTCCCAAGGGTAAGAGAAGAAATTGGACCCCAAAAGTTGTTGTACAATTTGTCCTGAGTACGCTGATAGCCCATATGTGGGGGTAAACCACTGTTTGGGCGGATGGGAGAGCTCGGAAGGGAAGGAGCGCCGTTTGACTTTTCAATGCAAAATTGACAGGAATTGAGATGGGACGTCATGTTGCGTTTGAAGAGCCACTGATGTGCCTAAACATTGAAACCCCCCACAAGTGACACCATTTTGGAAAGTAGACCCCCTAAGGAACTTATCTAGAGGTGTGGTGAGCACTTTGACCCACCAAGTGCTTCACAGAAGTTTATAATGTAGAACCGTAAAAATAAAAAATCATATTTTTTCACAAAAATTATCTTTTTGCCCCCAATTTTTTATTTTCCCAAGGGTAAGAGAAGAAATTGGACCCCAAAAGTTGTTGTACAATTTGTCCTGAGTACGCGGATACCCCATATGTGGGGGTAAACCACTGTTTGGGTGGATGGGAGAGCTCGGAAGGGAAGGAGCGCCGTTTGACTTTTCAAAGCAAAATTGACAGGAATTGAGATGGGACGCCATGTTGCGTTTGAAGAGCCACTGATGTGCCTAAACATTGAAACCCCCCACAAATGACACCATTTTGGAAAGTAGACCCCCTAAGGAACTTATCTAGAGGTGTGGTGAGCACTTTGACCCACCAAGTGCTTCACAGAAGTTTATAATGCAGAGCCGTAAAAATAAAACAAAATTTTTTTCCCACAAAAATTATTTTTTTAGCCCCCAGTTTTGTATTTTCCTGAGGGTAACAGGAGAAATTGGACCCCAAAATTTGTTGCCCAATTTGTCCTGAGTGCGATGATACACCATATGTGGGGGGAACCACTGTTTGGGCACATGGGAGGGCTCAGAAGGGAAGGAGTGCCATTTGAATGCAGACTTAGATGGAATGGTCTGCAGGTGTCACATTGCGTTTGCAGAGCCCCTAATGTACCTAAACAGTAGAAACCCCCCACAAGTGACACCATTTTGGAAAGTAGACCCCCTTAGGAACTTATCTAGATGTGTGCTGAGCGCTTTGACCCACCAAGGGCTTCACAGAAGTTTATAATGGAGAGCCGTAAAAATAAAACAAAAATTTTTTCCCACAAAAATTATTTTTTAGCCCCCAGTTTTGTATTTTTCCGAGGGTAAAAGGAGAAATTCGACCCCACAATTTGTTGTCCAATTTGTCCTGAGTGCGCTGATACCCCATATGTGGGGGGGAACCACTGTTTGGGCGCATGGGAGGGCTCGGAAGGGAAGGAGCTCCATTTGGAATGAGGACTTAGATGGAATGGTCTGCAGGTGTCACATTGCATTTGCAGAGCCCCTAATGTACCTAAACAGTAGAAACCTCCCACAAGTGACACCATTTTGGAAACTAGACCCCCTAAGGAACTCATCTAGATGTGTTGTGATAGCTTTGAACCCCCAAGTGTTTCACTACAGTTTGTAACGCAGAGCCGTGAAAATTAAAAAAAAAAATCTTTCCCCCCAAAATTATTTTTTAGCCCCCAGTTTTGTATTTTCCCGAGGGTAAGAGGAGAAATTCGACCCCAAAAGTTGTTGTCCAATTTGTCCTGAGTACGCTGATACCCCGTATGTTGGGGGAAACCAACGTTTGAGCGCATGGCAGAGCTCGGAAGGGAAGGAGCGCCATTTGGAATGCAGACTTAGATGGAATGGTCTGCAGACGTCACATTGCGTTTGCAGAACCCCTAATGTACCTAAACAGTAGAAACCCCCCACAAGTGACCCCATATTGGAAACTAGACCCCCCAGGGAACTAATCTAGATGTGTTGTGAGAACTTTGAACCCCCAAGTGTTTCACTACAGTTTATAACGCAGAGCCGTGAAAATAAAAAATCTTTTTTTTTCCCACAAAAAATATGTTTTAGCCCCGAGTTTTGTATTTTCCCAAGGGTAGCAGGAGAAATTGGACCCCAAAAGTTGTTATCCTATTTGTCCTGAGTACGCTGATACCCCATATGTTGGGGTAAACCCCTGCTTGGGCACACGGGAGAGCTCGGAAGGGAAGAAGCACTGTTTTACTTTTTCAACGCAGAATTGGCTGGAATTGAGATCGGACGCCATGTCGCGTTTGGAGAGCCCCTGATGTGCCTAAACAGTGGAAACCCCCCAATTATAACTGAAACCCTAATCCAAACACATCCCTAACCTTAATCCCAACAGTAACCCTAACCACACCTCTAACCCTGACACACCCCTAACCCTAATCCCAACCCTATTCCCAACCGTAAATGTAATCTAAACCCTAACTGTAACTTTAGCCCCAACCCAAACTGTAGCCCTAGCCCTAACCCTAGCCCTAACCCTAGCCCTAACCCTAACCCTAGCCCTAGCCCTAACCCTAGCCCTAACCCTAACCCTAGCCCTAACCCTAGCCCTAACCCTAACCCTAGCCCTAACCCTAGCCCTAACCTTAGCCCTAACCCTAGCCCTAACCCTAGCCCTAACCCTAGCCCTAACCCTAGCCCTAACCCTAGCCCTAACCCTAGCCCTAGCCCTAGCCCTAACCCTAGCCCTAACCCTAGCCCTAACCCTAGCCCTAACCCTAGCCCTAACCCTAGCCCTAACTCTAACCCTAGCCCTAATGGGAAAATGGAAATAAATACATTTTTTTAATTTTTCCCTAACTAAGGGGGTGATGAAGGGGGGTTTGATTTACTTTTATAGCGGGTTTTTTAGCGGATTTTTATGATTGGCAGCCGTCACACACTGAAAGACGCTTTTTATTGCAAAAAATATTTTTTGCGTTACCACATTTTGAGAGCTATAATTTTTCTATATTCTGGTCCACAGAGTCATGTGAGGTCTTGGTTTTTGCGGGACGAGTTGATGTTTTTATTGGTAACATTTTCGGGCACGTGACATTTTTTGATCGCTTTTTATTCCGATTTTTGTGAGGCAGAATGACCAAAAACCAGCTATTCATGAATTTCTTTTGGGGGAGGCGTTTATACCGTTCCGCGTTTGGTAAAATTGATGAAGCAGTTTTATTCTTCGGGTCAGTACGATTACAGCGACACCTCATTTATATCATTTTTTTATGTTTTGGCGCTTTTATACGATAAAAACTATTTTATAGAAAAAATAATTATTTTTGCATCGCTTTATTCTCAGGACTATAACTTTTTTATTTTTTTGCTGATGATGCTGTATGGCGGCTCGTTTTTTGCGGGACAAGATGACGTTTTCAGCGGTACCATGGTTAGTTATATCTGTCTTTTTGATCGCGTGTTATTCCACTTTTTGTTCGGCGGTATGATTATCAAGCGTTGTTTTTTGCCTCGTTTTTTTTTTTTTTTTCTTACGGTGTTTACTGAAGGGGTTAACTAGTGGGCCAGTTTTATAGGTCGGGCCGTTACGGACGCGGCGATACTAAATATGTGTACTTTTATTGTTTTGTTTTTTTTATTTAGATAAAGAAATGTATTTATGGGAATAATATTTTTATTTTTTTTTTCATTATTTTGGAATATTTTTTTTTATTTTTTTTTACACATTTGAAATTTTTTTTTTTACTTTTTTACTTTGTCCCAGGGGGGGACATCACAGATCAGTGATCTGACAGTTTGCACAGCACTCTGTCAGATCACTGATCTGATAGGAGTGCAGGCTGCTTCACAGTGCCTGCTCTGAGCAGGCTCTGTGAAGCCACCTCCCTCCCTGCAGGACCCGGATCCGCGGCCATCTTGGATCCGGGGCTGGAGGGAGCAGGGAGGGAGGTGAGACCCTCGCAGCAACGCGATCACATCGCGTTGCTGCGGGGGGCTCAGGGAAGCCCGCAGGGAGCCCCCTCCCTGCGCGGTGCTTCCCTGTACCGCCGGCACATCGCGATCATCTTTGATCGCGGTGTGCCGGGGGTTAATGTGCCGGGGGCGGTCCGTGACCGCTCCTGGCACATAGTGCCGGATGTCAGCTGCGATAAACAGCTGACACCCGGCCGCGATCGGCGGCGCTCCCCCCGTGAGCGCTGCCGATCGCATATGACGTACTATTGCGTCCTTGGGAAGTAAAGCCCACCCCACATGGACGCAATAGTACGTCTAATGGCAGAAAGGGGTTAATCTCCCACTATTTTTTTTTTTATTTCTGGGAGAATTGGCAAGAAATCAGGCCCACTGTTAGGCCGGCTTCACACTCAGCGTATGAAAATACGGTCCGTATATTACGGCCGTAATACGCTGAAAACTCCCGAAAATAGTGGTCCGTAGCTCCTCCGTAGGCAGGGTGTGTCAGTGTTTTTTGCGCATGGCATCCTCCGTATGTAATCCGTATGGCATCCGTACTGCGTGGTTTTCTCGCAGGCTTGCAAAACCAACATACCGCTATAGAAGTGATCCATGTGTCCCAAAAAGAAAAAAAATATATATATATATATACTGTCTATATATATATATATATAAATATATATATATATATATATATGTCAGTAGACACATATATGTATATATAGTAATATTTTTTCCAGCGCTATACAGCTTGAAAGCCGGTAATTCAATTACCGGCTTTTTCTTTCTCCTTCCTAAAACCCGACATGATTTGAGACATGGTTTACATACAGTAAACCATGTCTTCTCTCCATTTTTTTTGCAGATTCCACACTACTAATGTCAGTAGTGTGTATCTGCAAAATTTGGCCGTTCTAGCTCTTAAAATAAAGGGTTAAATGGCGGAAAGAATGGCGGAAAAAAAACCTGGGAGCTTTCTAGGTAAGTTCCCACGATCTATGAATATCCAGCAGAGGGCGCCTCACCGCAAATGAAGCTAAATATATTATCATTGATCTATATTTAGCCTCATTCCCCGGGGTTTTGCAGCAAGGAGCAGCCTGCATTAGCGGAACTCCTTGCTGCAAAATGTTTTACCCCTTCAGAAGGATTTACATCGTTGGACGTTACAGATCTGCGGAGGGTAAGTATATTGTTGGTTTATTATGTTTTTTTACTTACAGAACGAGGGTCTTCAGTGACTGGATTGGGCGTAGAATAAAATACTCCAACAACCATTGTTTTTATTTCATTAAAATAATTTTAAATAATGTGTTTGTGTTTTATTTAACCCTTTACTACAATTGGATTAATAATGGATAGGTGTCATAATTGACGCCTCTCCATTATTAATTAGGCTTAATGTCACCTTACAATAGCAAGGTGGCATTAACCCTTCATTACCCCATATCCCACCGCTACACGGGAATGGGAAGAGAGTGGCCAAGTGCCAGAATAGGCGCATCTTACAGATGTGCCTTTTCTGGGGTGGCTGGGGGCAGATATTTTTAGCCAGGGGGGGGCCAATAACCGTGGACCCTCTCCAGGCTATTAATATCTGCCCTCAGTCACTGGCTTTACTACTCTGGCGGAGAAAATTGCGCGGGAGCCCACGCCAATTTTTTCCGCCATTTAACCCTTTATTTTAAGAGCTAGAACGGCCAAATTTTGCAGATACACACTACTGACATTAGTAGTGTGGAATCTGCAAAAAAAAATGGAGAGAAGACATGGTTTACTGTATGTAAACCATGTCTCAAATCATGTCGGGTTTAGGAAGGAGAAAGAAAAAGCCGGTAATTGAATTACCGGCTTTCAAGCTGTATAGCGCTAGAATAAATATTAATATATATACATATATGTGTCTCACTGACATATATATATATATATATATATATATGTATATATATATATATATATATACCTATTCTATGTGTACACATTTATTCTACCTATTGGACTGTAAGCTGTCAGTGTGATTTTACTGTACACCGCACTGAATTACCGGCTTTTCTCTCTAACAGCGCTGCGTATTTCTCGCAAGTCACACTGCTTGTCCGTGTGTAATCCGTATTTTTCACGCTTCCATAGACTTTCATTGGCGTATTTCTTGCGCAGTACGGTGACAAACGCAGCATGCTGCGATTTTGTACGGCCGTAGAAAGCCGTATAATACTGATCAGTAAAATACGGCAGATAGGAGCAGGGGCATAGAGAATAATTGTGCCGTATTTTTTGCGAGTTTTACGGACGTAGTTTCTGCGCTCTTACGTCCGTAAAACTCGCAAGTGTGAAGCCGGCCTCAGACTGTATTTTTTCTGTGCCAGAAAATGAGACACAGATGCCACACACAGGACTGCCACTGATACAGATTTGCCAATTTTAATCTGCACCCTTTTTTTCTTCAGGGAGACTAGTGAATAAATCTGGGCCACTGTATTAGAGTATATTTTCTGTGGCAGAAAGTGGCTTGAAGAGATGTAACAAAAAAAAAAAAAAAAAAAGGGACTGTCCTACAATTACTATTTCCCTGCAGTAATCTCAGCAATGTATGGCAGGCAGCAATAACAAGGAGTGGACTGCTGCACAAATTAAATAAAAAGTGTGGACAAACAAACAAGATAGCTGTGCAGAAAGGAAGGAACAACAGGATTTGTGCTTTGAAAAAAGCAGTTGGTTTGCACAGCGGCGTACACACAGCAATGCAGCTATCAGGGAGCCTTCTAGGGCAGCCCAATGAGCTACAGCGCTGAGGAAAAAAAATGTAGCCTCCACTGTCCCTGCAAACAAATGGTGGTGTTGGATAGTGGAAATCGCTACAGCACAAGCGGTTTGGGGGTTAATGGACCCTGCCTAACGCTATCCCTGCTTCTGACGAAGCGGCAGCAACCTCTCCCTATGCTCAGATCAGCAGCAGTAAGATGGCGGTCGGCGGGAACGCCCCTTTATAGCCCCTGTGATGCCGCAGACAGCAAGCCAATCACTGCAATGCCCTTCTCTAAGATGGTGGGGACTGAGACCTATGTCATCACGCTGCCCACACTCTGCGTCCACCTTCATTGGCTGAGAAATGGCGCTTTTCGCATCATTGAAACGCGACTTTGGCGCGAAAGTCGCGTACCGCATGGCCGACCCCACACAGGGATCGGGTCGGGTTTCATGAAACCCGACTGTGCCAAAAGTCGGCGACTTTTGAAAATGAACGATCCGTTTCGCTCAACCCTACATGCCACCCTTAGTGTGTGTATGGCGGACACGAGGAGGGGTCACGTTTTATGAGGTCACTGTGGCTTCTGTATGTATTGGAGCCGGGGATCGTCTTGGGACCTCGATGTGGATTACGCTGGACCTTGTGGATCTCATTGAACCTGCAGGTGTTTGTTTTTTTGGTAAATGGGTGAAAGAGGGTGTTTGTTTTTATATTTTAATTACATGTTTTTAATCTGTGTTTCTTTATTTTTACTTACAGTGTTAGTAATCGGGGTGTTTCATAGACACTTCTCTATTACTAACCCTGGGCTTGATGTCAGCTGTGATTTTTGACAAATCACAGTTGTAATTATACTTACAGCCCTGGCAAAAATTAAGAGACCACTGCAAAATGTCCAGGTTGTCTGATTTTTCTCTTTATAGGTATATTTTTGAGTAAAATGTAAATTGTTCTTTTATTCTATAAACTTCTGACATGTCTCAGAATTTTCAACCAATAAATTTAGTATTTTTTTCTAACAAAGAAAAATGGTCAAAATAAAAACCCAGTGCTTTCAGACCTCAAGTAATGCAAAGAAAACAAGTTCAGAATCATTTAGAAACAACAGTACAGGAAGAGTTCAGAAATAGTGATGAGTGAACGTGCTTGCCACTACTCGTTACTCGCCCGAGTATCGGGGTACTCGGTGAGCAGCGAGCATTTCCGGGATTATTCGGAGGTAACTGGTGTCTCCACCCAGCAGTTTTGGTGGACTTTAGAGACCCAATCACGGTGCAGGGAATTGTCTGTCAGGCCATGAAACGCAGCAGCCATCTTTGTTGTGGTTGTGCAGTGATTGGCTGGGCCGTACAGCATCATCCCGAGTATAAGAGACCTGGCGCCGCCCTGCTCGCCGCATTCTGTTCCTGTTTCAGCGAGAGTAGGGAGAGCTGCTGCCGAGATAGGGTCACAATCGTGGTTTTAGAGTTAGTGTAGGTCTGCAACTCTTCCATCCACAACTCCTCAGAAACCAAAAGTCCTTTTTAGGGCTAATTCGTGGGTCCCGATATTGCAGCTCTAGGCAGGCAGGGCACAGCATATCCACATCAGTGCAAGGCCTGCAGGCACTGTATGTGCGTCCATTGCTCCCACTGCAACCCTCCGAAAGCTCCATAACTGCCTGCTGCTGCAGCTTATTTACTGTCTATGCACCTATTTTTCCTTCTTTTTTTTCCCAAAATTCCCCCCCCCCCGCCAAAAAAATACAGTCTGTTCTGTCAGACTGAGGCCTGTTGAAAAGTTATAGTTTGTCAGGCATACATAGCATAGTTGTGTGTGCGACCCTTGTGCCCCCTTTTTTTTGGTGTTTTAAATTTACCGAAAAAGGCCTCATATATCTGCGTGCTCCATGTTTGGTCATTGGAGGCCGGTGTACTGATTTTTTGGCTGTGTGATACTCAAATTCTATACAGCACTATTTTGCATAAATTAACTTTAAAAAAAAAAAAAATTAAATACAGTCTGTTAGGTCAGGCTGAGGCCTGCCTGGTGTTTGGGTTTGAAAAATCGTAGATTTGCAGGCATACTGATCACATATTATTTCGCTACTAATAAAGACATTTGTGTTGAGCATTTGAAATGGTCCATTTAAAATGGTTAAGGCAAGGGGCTAGGGATGGGGAAATGGACATGATGCTGATGGTGCATCCAGAGGATGAGGCCGTGGGCAAGGTGAAAGTGGGCAACAACAAAGACCCACATCTTCTCGCTCGACATTCCTGTCCCAGTTTCTAGGGGACCGCAGCACACCACTATTGAAGCCAGAGCAGTGTGTAATGGTTGTTGGTTGGATAGCGGATAATGCTTCCAATCACTTAGCCACCACCAGCACCTTGTCTTCCACACGGTCAAGTCTGAGTAGCCGTGAGTGTGGCCAGGATATTCCTCACCCTTATCCTCATTCCTCCCACCATGCCGAGTGCCCTGAGACAACTGATCCCACACTTGGACACTCTGAAGGGCTGTTCAGTTTTCCATTTCAAGATTCAGAAATCTCTCCCAGTCAACTTGAAGTGGGGAAAAATGAGATCGCATGTAGAGCTGCCCAAAGCTTTGACCAGCTCCAATCACACGAAGGCAATGGTGGGAAAGTGTCACAAGAGGTGGACGATGATGAGACACAATTGCTAGAAAGTCAGGAGGAGGAGCAGGGTGCGGATGTGGAAGATGAGGTAGTGGATAACATAGTAACTGACCCAACCTGGCAGGAGGACATGTGTAGCGAAGACAGCAGCACAAATGAGGAAGGAGGCATATCCCCCCAACAGGCAGGAAGAAGCAGTGTGGTGGCCACAGACTGAAGACGTGCATCCGTTCCCCGTAACACCAACATGAGTGAAGTTGCCATTACACCCGTGAGATCTTCCCGAGACTGGCTATTTTTTAAAGACAAAGCCGATAACCCTAAACAGGCCATTTGCAGCACCTGCCATGCCCGCTTCAGCAGGGGTAGCAAAACAACCAGCCTGACCACCAGCATGATCAGGCACATGCAAGCAAAGCACCTGACTTTGTGGGCCGAACCCCAGGCTCGAGGACCACTGCCTGCTGGTCACACCACTGCTTCTTCCACTGTTTTGCATAGAAGCCAATCCCCAGTACACTGTGCATGTGAAGATGCCTTTAGCCCTGCAGCTGTTGTGGCCCAAAGTCAAGCAGCACCATCAGCAAGCCCGTCCACGTCCTTGTCCCAGCACAGCGTTCAGTTGTCTATAACCCAGTCTTTGGAATGCAAGCAGAAATTCCCAGCCAACGCCCCTCAGGCCACAGTCTTCAATTCTAATATTTCTCTTCTGCTTGCGCTAGAAATGCTGCCTTTTAGGTTTGTTGAGACGGAAGCTTTCCGCAACCTGATGAGGGCAGTGGTCCCAAGGTCCTCGGTCCCCAGTTGCCACTATTTCTCCCCTTGTGCCTTACCGGCATTACATCAGCATGTGTCCAACAACATTACCCTCAACAATGTTGTTACCGGGAAAGTCCACCTAACCACGGACACGTGGACAAGTGCATGTGGGCAGGGACGGTACATCTCAATGACGGCACACTGGGTTAACATAGTGGAAGCCGGGACCCAGTTGGAACTTGGGATGGAACACATCCTCCCCATGCCACAGATTGCTGGCCCTATGTCAATCAGGGTTGCCCCCACAGTCTACAGCTTCTGCACCTCCTCCTCTTCTTCCTCCATCTCTGAAATCAACACATCAGTCAGAAGCTGGAAGCACTGCAGCACTGCCTCAGCCAAGCGGCAACAGGCTGTGCTGAAGCTAATCTGCATAGGTGACAAACCGCACAATGCAGAAGAGTTGTGGACAGCACTGAAAGAGCTGTCAGATGTTTGGATGACACTGCTGAACCTACAGCCAGGCATGGTCATGTGTGACAATGGCCGTAACCTGGTGGCGGCTCTGAGGCAAGGTGAGCGCACACACGTACCTTGCTTGGCCCATGTGCTTAACCTCTTGGTTCAACGTTTTCTGAAAAGCTACCCGGAGCTGCCGGATCTGCTAGTGAAAGTACGCCGTCTGCCCATTTTAGAAAGTCAGCTACAGCTTCAGCCGCTCTTGCCGTGCTTCAGCAGCGTTTTCACATTCTAGCTCACCGACTGTTGCATCATGTCCCCATCCCCACGCGCTGGAACTCTACGCTGCATATGTTGGAAAGGATTTGTAAGCAGAAGAGGGCCATTGTTGACTACCAACATCAACAAGGCCTTTGAATTTCAGGTCAGACTCCACACATAAGACCTTAGGAATGGACATGGATGTCAGACATATGTAACATCCTCCAAAACTTTGAGGACTGCACTAAGATGGTGAGTGGCGATGATTGTTATGATGTGGTCATCTAGGAGCAACATGGAACGAGCTCTGAGGGAAGTGGTAACTGTACTGACCGCAGACCCTAAGCTCAACACAACACTAGAAGCAGCCGTGGAATGCTCCTAACTCTCCCTAAGCATCTCGTCACAGCCTAAGAGCTAACTACCCCTGAAGACAGTTGCAGGAAAACTATCTTGCCTCAGAGAAAATCCCCAAAGGATAGATTAGCCCCCCACAAATAATGACTGTGAGTGGAGAGGAAAAAGACATACACAGAATGAAACCAGGATGAGCACAGGAGGCCAGTCTAGCTTGATAGATAGGACAGGATGGAATACTGTGTGGTCAGTATAAAACACTACAAAAATCCACGCAGAGTTTACAAAAAATCTCCACACCTGACTAAAGGTGTGGAGGGTAACTCTGCTTCCCAGAGCTTCCAGCAAGACAGATAATACTTCAAACTGATAATGCTGGACAATCAGAGAAAGCACAGAATGGATAAGACCACAAACTATGGACAGAAAAAGTAAGCAAAAACTTAGCTTTGCAGAACTGGTCAGGATAACAGGGAACTCCAAAGAGATGTGAATCCAACCAGGAACCATTTACAAGTGGCACTAGCTGAAGGAACAGCCAGGCTTAAATAGGCGAGAGAGGAGATGATAAGTGGAGGCAGCTGACCACAGCTAACTCCAAGGAGCAGCCATACCACTTGAAACCACAAGAGGGAGCCCAAGAGCAGAACTCACAAAAGTGCCACTTACAACCACCGGAGGGAGCCCAGGAGCAGAATTCACAACAGATGATACCATAATTAGCATAACTATCCCGCTTCTCAGCATTCTGAAAAACTCTCTGCTCACAATCAAAGAGGATGCATTGCAGGCGGAGCACAAGGGCATGGAGCAAGGAAACATACAGGGGGATTACACTCAGCCCAGCCTCATGTCTTCTCAATGTGGATTGGTAGGCAATGAGGAGGAAGAACAGGAGCTACTTTCATGTGCTATAGATGGTACTACAAACACATCTGTATTAGCTTCTGTTCATCGGGAATGACCTGAGGACAGGGAGGAGGAGGAGGAGGACAGCATCGTCAGTCGTCCTGTTGGTGAGGACACAGAAGATTTGCCTGTTAGCAGTCTGGCACGCATGGCTGACTTTATGTTGCGTTGCATTTCACATGACCCTCGGATTATCAAAATTTTGGGTGACACTCATTACTGGTTGGTGACACTTCTAGACCCACGCTACAAAGAGAACTTTCATTCTCTGCTACCTGACACAGAGAGGTGTACTAAAATTTTGCAGTACCACAGGGCCCTTGTAGTGGAATTACTTAGAAAATTCCCATGTGAGAACGCTGACAGCAGACATCAGAGTTTGTTGTATAACCAAGGACTCCAAGCAAGAGAGAGACAGAAGTACAATCCAGCTCAGGCAGGGGAACATGTTGTGAATTCTGCTCTTGGGTTCCCTCCAGTGGTTGTAGGTGGGAATGCAGTTGTCTCTGAGTCACAGTCCTGGCCAGGTGTATCTGCTAATTGCTGTTCTGACTGGGATATTTAAGTGTGCAGGATTCATTAGCCCTTTCCAGTTGTCAATGTTTCTTTGGAAGTATTGGATCTCTGCCTGGCCTCACCTGCTTAGCTGCCAGTTCAGCAAAGATAAGTGTCTGTTTCTTTTTCTGAAGCACACTTGCTGTGTGCTTATTTTCAGTGCTGATCTTTTGTTTCTATTTGTCCAGCTTAGACTGTGTCAGTTGTTTTTCTCAGTCTGGTTGGATTCTCTGGAGTTGCAGTTATACTCTCCACATCTTTAGTTAGGTGGTGGAGTTTTGTATTTTCTGCTGTGGATATTTTTGTAGTATTTTTATGCTGACCGCTTAGTATCCTGTCCTGTCCCTTTCTATTTAGCTAGAAGTGGCCTCCTTTGCTAAGCCTGTTTTCTGCCTGCGTGTGTCTTTTCCTCTCCAACTCACAGTCATTATTTGTGGGGGGCTGCCTATCCTTTGGGGGTCTACTCTGAGGCAAGATAGTTTTCCTATTTCCATCTTTAGGGGTATTTAGTCCCCCGGCTGTGTCGAGGTGTCTAGGTTTTGTTAGGCACACCTCACGGCTACTTCTATTTGCAGTGATAAGATCAGGGTTTGCGGTCAGTATAAGTTACCACCTACTCCAGTGAAGGTTTTCATGCTGCTCCAAGGCCACCTGATCATAACAGTACAACTGGCCAACAATGAGTTAAATGCATCTCAGAAGAAGTGAGGAAAGGTCTTGAGCCATTTTTTTTTCTTCAGTCTGTTTTGTCTTCTCCTCCCTCTTTATCTCTGGGTGGCTGAAGAGCCTTGTGCTAGCATGAATGTTCAGGAATTAGCTTCTCGTGTAGACCAGCTTGCTGCTAGGGTAGAGGGTATTTCTGATTATATTGTTCAAACTCCTGCTTTAGAACTGAAGATTCCTACTCCTGATTTGTTCTTTGGTGACAGGTCCAAATTTTTGAGTTTTAAAAACAACTGTAAACTGTTTTTTTCATTGAAACCTCGATCCTCTGGTGATTCCATTCAACAAGTTAAAATCATCATCTCCATGCCGCGTGGTGATCCACAGGATTGGGCATTTTCCCTGGAATCTGGGGATCCTGCTTTGCTTAATGTAGACTCCTTCTTTCAGGCGTTAGGATTACTGTATGATGAACCTAATTCGGTGGATCAAGCTGAGAAGACCTTGTTGGCCCTGTCTCAGGGGCAAGAGGCAGCTGAATTGTATTGTCAGAAATTCAGAAAATGGTCTGTGTTGACTACATGGAATGATGATGCTTTGGCGGCAATTTTCAGAAAGGGTCTTTCTGAATCCGTTAAAGATGTTATGGTGGGGTTTCCCACACCCCCCAATCTGAGTGATTCTATGTCTCTGGCCATTCAGATTGACCGGCGCTTGCGGGAGCACAGAACTGTGCGCGCTATGGCGTTATCCTCAGAGCAAATTCCTGAGCCTATGCAGTGTGATAGGATTCTGTCTAAAACAGAACGTCAAGTTTTAAGACGTCAGAATAGGTTGTGTTATTATTGTGGCGACGCTTTCCATGTCATTTCTGTCTGCCCTAAGCGGACAAAGAGGATCGCCAGTTCATTTACCATCAGTACTGTACAACCTAAATTTCTGTTGTCTGTGTTCTTGATCTGTTCATTGTCATCATTTTCTGTCATGGCGTTTGTGGATTCAGGCGCTGCCTTGAACTTAATGGACTGTGACTTTGCTAGGCGTTGTGGTTTTCCCTTGCAGCCTTTGCAGAACCCTATTCCTTTAAGGGGCATTGATGCTACACCCTTGGTTAAAAATAAGCCCCAGTTTTGGACACAGGTGACCATGCGCATGGCGCCAGCCCATCAGGAAGATTGTCAATTTCTGGTGTTGCATAATTTGCATGATGCTATCGTGCTGGGTTTTCCCTGGTTACAGGTACATAATCCTGTTTTGGATTGGAAGTCCATGTCTGTGACTAGTTGGGGTTGTCAGGGGGTTCATAATGATGTTCCTCTGATGTCTATCGCCCCTTCTTCCTCTTCTAAAATTCCTGAGTTTTTGTCTGATTTTCAGGATGTATTCGATGAGCCCAAGTCCAGTTTCCTTCCACCGCACAGGGACTGCGATTGTGCTATTGACTTGATTCCAGGCTGTAAGTTTCCTAAGGGCCGACTTTTCAACCTGTCTGTACCTGAACATGCCGCCATGCGGAGCTATATTAAGGAGTCTTTGGAGAAAGGGCATATTCGGCCATCTTCTCCACCGATGGGAGCGGGGTTCTTTTTTTTTGCTAAAAAAGATGGTTCCTTAAGACCCTGTATTGATTATCGCCTCTTGAATAAGATCACGGTCAAGTTTCAATATCCTTTACCTTTGCTTTCCAATTTGTTTGCTAGGATTAAGGGAGCTAGTTGGTTTACTAAGATTGACCTTCGGGGGCTTATAATCTTGTTCGTATTAAACAGGGTGATGAATGGAAAACTGCATTTAACACGCTCGAAGGCCATTTTGAATACCTTGTGATGTCATTCGGACTCTCTAATGCTCCATCTGTTTTTCAGTACTTCATGCATGATATCTTCCGGGATTATCTTGATAAATTCTTGATTGTATATTTGGACGATATTTTGTTTTTTTTCGATGATTGGGAGTCTCATGTGCAGCAGGTCAGAATGGTATTTCAGATCCTTCGTGACAATGCCTTGTTTGTGAAAGGGTTTAAGTGTCTTTTTGGGGTGCAGAAGGTTTCCTTTTTGGGCTTTATTTTTTCTCCCTCGTCTATAGAGATGGATCCGGTTAAGGTTCAGGCCATTCATGATTGGATTCAGCCCACATCCGTGAAGAGCCTTCAGAAATTTTTGGGTTTTGCTAATTTTTATCGCCGTTTCATTGCTAATTTTTCCAGCGTGGTTAAACCCTTGACTGATTTGACGAAGAAGGGCGCTGATGTGGCGAATTGGTCCCCTGCGGCTGTCTCTGCCTTTCGGGAACTTAGGCGTCGTTTTACTTCTGCTCCAGTGTTGCGTCAACCGGATGTTTCTCTTCCATTCCAGATTGAGGTTGACGCTTCTGAGATTGGGGCAGGGGCTGTTTTGTCTCAGAGGGATCCTGTTGGTTCCTTAATGAAACCGTGCGCCTTCTTTTCCCGTAAGTTTTCGCCTGCTGAACGCAATTATGATGTCGGCAATCGGGAGTTGTTGGCTATGAAGTGGGCGTTTGAGGAGTGGCGACATTGGCTTGAGGGAGCTAAGCACCGTATTGTGGTCTTGACCGATCATAAGAATCTGATTTACCTCGAGTCTGCCAAACGGTTGCATCCTAGACAGGCTCGATGGTCCTTGTTTTTTTCTCGTTTTGATTTCGTGGTCTCGTACCTTCCGTGTTCTAAGAATATTAAGGCTGATGCCCTCTCTAGGAGTTTTTTTTGCCTGATTCTCCTGAGGTCTTAGAGCCGGTCGGTATTCTGAAAGAGGGGGTGGTCCTTTCTGCCATTTCCCCTGATTTACGACGGGTTCTTCAGGAATTTCAGGCTGACATACCTGACAGCTGTCCTGTGGGGAAACTGTTTGTCCTGACAGATGGACTAGTAGAGTGATTTCTGAGGTTCACTGTTCCATGTTGGCTGGTCATCCTGGCATTTTTGGTACCAGAGATTTGGTTGGTAGGTCCTTTTGGTGGCCTTCATTGTCGCGTGATGTGTGTTCTTTTGTGCAGTCCTGTGGGACTTGTGCGCGGGCCAAGCCTTGTTGCTCCCGTGCTAGTGGGTTGCTTTGCCATTGCCGGTCCCTGAGAGGCCCTGGACGCATATTTCTATGGATTTTATTTCCGATCTTCCTGTTTCCCAGAGGATGTCGGTTATCTGGGTTGTTTGTGACCGATTCTCTAAGATGGTTCATTTTGTGCCTTTGCCTAAATTGCCTTCTTCTTCAGATTTGGTTCCGTTGTTTTTTCAGCATGTGGTCCGTTTGCATGGTATTCCGGAGAATATTGTGTCCGACAGAGGTTCCCAGTTTGTTTCTAGGTTTTGGCGGGCCTTTTGTGCCAAGCTGGGCATTGATTTGCCTTTTTCCTCTGCATTTCATCCTCAGACAAACGGCCAGACCGAGCGAACTAATCAGACTTTGGAGACTTATTTGAGATGCTTTGTGTCTGCTGATCAGGATGATTGGGTGGCTTTTTTGCCATTGGCCGAGTTTGCCCTTAATAATCGGGCTAGTTCGGCTACTTTGGTTTCGCCTTTCTTTTGTAATTTTGGTTTTCATCCTCGTTTTTCTTCTGGGCAGGTTGAGCCTTCTGACTGTCCTGGTGTGGATTCTGTGGTTGACAGGTTGCAGCAGATTTGGGCTCATGTGGTGGACAATTTGGTGTTGTCTCAGGAGGAGGCTCAGTGTTTTGGTAACCGTCGTCGGTGTGTTGGTTCCCGGCTTCGGGTTGGGGATCTGGTCTGGTTGTCTTCCCGTCATGTTCCTATGAAGGTTTCTTATCCTAAGTTTAAGCCTCGGTTTATTGGTTCTTATAGGATTTCTGAGATTATTAATCCAGTGTCTTTTCAACTGGCGCTTCCGGCCTCTTTTGCTATCCATAATGTCTTCCATAGATCTTTGTTGCGGAAATATGTGGAGCCCGTTGTTCCCTCTGTTGATCCTCCGGCCCCTGTGTTGGTTGATGGGGAGTTGGAATATGTTGTTGAGAAGATTTTGGATTCCCGTTTTTCAAGGTGGAAACTTCAGTACCTTGTCAAATGGAAGGGTTATGGCCAGGAGGATAATTCTTGGGTTTTTGCCTCTGATGTCCATGCTGCTGATTTGGTCCGTGCCTTTCATCTGGCTCATCCTGATCGTCCTGGAGGTCCTGGTGAGGGTTCGGTGACCCCTCCTCAAGGGGGGTTACTGTTGTGAATTCTGCTCTTGGGTTCCCTCCAGTGGTTGTAGGTGGGAATGCAGTTGTCTCTGAGTCACAGTCATGGCCAGGTCTATCTGCTAATTGCTGTTCTGACTGGGATATTTAAGTGTGCAGGATTCATTAACCCTTGCCAGTTGTCAATGTTTCTTTGGAATATTGGATCTCTGCCTGGCCTCACCTGCTTAGCTGCCAGTTCAGCAAAGATAAGTGTCTGTTTCTTTTTCTGAAGCACACTTGCTGTGTGCTTATTTTCAGTGCTGATCTTTTGTTTCTATTTGTCCAGCTTAGACTGTGTCAGTTGTTTTTCTCAGTCTGGTTGGATTCTCTGGAGTTGCAGTTATACTCTCAACATCTTTAGTTAGGTGGTGGAGTTTTGTATTTTCTGCTGTGGATATTTTTGTAGTATTTTTATGCTGACCGCTTAGTATCCTGTCCTGTCCTTTTCTATTTAGCTAGAAGTGGCCTCCTTTGCTAAGCCTGTTTTCTGCCTGCGTGTGTCTTTTCCTCTCCAACTCACAGTCATTATTTGTGGGGGGCTGCCTATCCTTTGGGGGTCTACTCTGAGGCAAGATAGTTTTCCTATTTCCATCTTTAGGGGTATTTAGTCCTCCGGCTGTGTCGAGGTGTCTAGGTTTTGTTAGGCACACCCCACGGCTACTTCTAGTTGCGGTGATAAGATCAGGGTTTGCGGTCAGTATAAGTTATCACCTACTCCAGTGAAGGTTTTCATGCTGCTCCAAGGCCACCTGATCATAACAGGATCAATGGCCAAGTTCTGGGACAGTTTTCTCAGACACTCCCATCATGGCAGCACAGAGGCAAGGGGTGCTGTCACAAGAAGTGCAATGTATGAGAACCTGTCTGTACCTGAACATGCCGCCATGCGGAGCTATATTAAGGAGTCTTTGGAGAAAGGGCATATTCGGCCATCTTCTTCACCGATGGGAGCGGGGTTCTTTTTTTTTGCTAAAAAAGATGGTTCCTTAAGACCCTGTATTGATTATCGCCTCTTGAATAAGATCACGGTCAAGTTTCAATATCCTTTACCTTTGCTTTCCAATTTGTTTGCTAGGATTAAGGGAGCTAGTTGGTTTACTAAGATTGACCTTCGGGGGCTTATAATCTTGTTCGTATTAAACAGGGTGATGAATGGAAAACTGCATTTAACACGCCCGAAGGCCATTTTGAATACCTTGTGATGCCATTCGGACTCTCTAATGCTCCATCTGTTTTTCAGTCCCTCATGCATGATATCTTCCGGGATTATCTTGATAAATTCTTGATTGTATATTTGGACAATATTTTGATTTTTTCCGATGATTGGGAGTCTCATGTGCAGCAGGTCAGGATGGTATTTCAGATCCTTCGTGACAATGCCTTGTTTGTGAAAGGGTTTAAGTGTCTTTTTGGGGTGCAGAAGGTTTCCTTTTTGGGCTTTATTTTTTCTCCCTCGTCTATAGAGATGGATCCGGTTAAGGTTCAGGCCATTCATGATTGGATTCAGCCCACATCCGTGAAAAGCCTTCAGAAATTTTTGGGTTTTGCTAATTTTTATCGCCGTTTCATTGCTTATTTTTCCAGCGTGGTTAAACCCTTGACTGATTTGACGAAGAAGGGCGCTGATGTGGCGAATTGGTCCCCTGCGGCTGTCTCTGCCTTTCGGGAACTTAGGCGTCGTTTTACTTCTGCTCCAGTGTTGCGTCAACCGGATGTTTCTCTTCCATTTCAGATTGAGGTTGATGCTTCTGAGATTGGGGCAGGGGCTGTTTTGTCTCAGAGGGATCCTGTTGGTTCCTTAATGAAACCGTGCGCCTTCTTTTCCCGTAAGTTTTCGCCTGCTGAACGCAATTATGATGTCGGCAATCGGGAGTTGTTGGCTATGAAGTGGGCGTTTGAGGAGTGGCGACATTGGCTTGAGGAAGCTAAGCACCGTATTGTGGTCTTGACCGATCATAAGAATCTGATTTACCTCGAGTCTGCCAAACGGTTGAATCCTAGACAGGCTCGATGGTCCTTGTTTTTCTCTCGTTTTGATTTCGTGGTCTCGTACCTTCCGTGTTCTAAGAATTTTACGGCTGATGCCCTCTCTAGGAGTTTTTTTGCCTGATTCTCCTGAGGTCTTAGAGCCGGTCGGTATTCTGAAAGAGGGGGTGGTCCTTTCTGCCATTTCCCCTGATTTACGACGGGTTCTTCAGGAATTTCAGGCTGACATACCTGACCGCTGTCCTGTGGGGAAACTGTTTGTTCCTGACAGATGGACTAGTAGAGTGATTTCTGAGGTTCACTGTTCCATGTTGGCTGGTCATCCTGGCATTTTTGGTACCAGAGATTTGGTTGGTAGGTCCTTTTGGTGGCCTTCATTGTCGCGTGATGTGTGTTCTTTTGTGCAGTCCTGTGGGACTTGTGCGCGGGCCAAGCCTTGTTGCTCCCGTGCTAGTGGGTTGCTTTGCCATTGCCGGTCCCTGAGAGGCCCTGGACGCATATTTCTATGGATTTTATTTCCGATCTTCCTGTTTCCCAGAGGATGTCGGTTATCTGGGTTGTTTGTGACCGATTCTCTAAGATGGTTCATTTTGTGCCTTTGCCTAAATTGCCTTCTTCTTCTGATTTGGTTCCGTTGTTTTTTCAGCATGTGGTCCGTTTGCATGGTATTCCGGAGAATATTGTGTCCGACAGAGGTTCCCAGTTTGTTTCTAGGTTTTGGCGGGCCTTTTGTGCCAAGCTGGGCATTGATTTGTCTTTTTCCTCTGCATTTCATCCTCAGACAAACGGCCAGACCGAGCGAACTAATCAGACTTTGGAGACTTATTTGAGATGCTTTGTGTCTGCTGATCAGGATGATTGGGTGGCTTTTTTGCCATTGGCCGAGTTTGCCCTTAATAATCGGGCTAGTTCGGCTACTTTGGTTTCGCCTTTCTTTTGTAATTTTGGTTTTCATCCTCGTTTTTCTTCTGGGCAGGTTGAGCCTTCTGACTGTCCTGGTGTGGAAGTTTAAACCTCGGTTTATTTGTTCTTATAGGATTTCTGAGATTATTAATCGGTGTCTTTTTGACTGGCGCTTCCGGCCTCTTTTGCTATCCATAATGTCTTCCATAGATCTTTGTTGCGGAAATATGTGGAGCCCGTTGTTCCCTCTGTTGATCCTCCTGCCCCTGTGTTGGTTGATGGGGAGTTGGAATATGTTGTTGAGAATATTTTGGATTCCCGTTTTTCGAGGCGGAAACTTCAGTACCTTGTCAAATGGAAGGGTTATGGCCAGGAGTATAATTCTTGGGTTTTTGCCTCTGATGTCCATGCTGCTGATTTGGTCCGTGCCTTTCATCTGGCTCATCCTGATCGTCCTGGAGGTCCTGGTGAGGGTTCGGTGACCCCTCCTCAAGGGGGGGTACTGTTGTGAATTCTGCTCTTGGGTTCCCTCCAGTGGTTGTAGGTGGGAA
Source organism: Ranitomeya imitator (assembly GCF_032444005.1). Classification (NCBI taxonomy): domain Eukaryota; kingdom Metazoa; phylum Chordata; class Amphibia; order Anura; family Dendrobatidae; genus Ranitomeya; species Ranitomeya imitator. Next base: position 236,691,689 of record NC_091283.1, read on the forward strand.
TGCAGTTGTCTCTGAGTCAGAGTCATGGCCAGGTCTATCTGCTAATTGCTGTTCTGACTGGGATATTTAAGATAAACACAGAAAATAAACACACAGCAGTGTGTCTAAAAAATGAAGCAAACACTTGTCTTAGCTGAATTGGCAGCAAGCAGGAGAGGCCAGGCAGATGACCAACACTTCCAAAGGAACATTGACTACTGGCAAGGACTAATGAATCCTGCACAGCTAAATACCCCAGTCAGAATTGCAATTAGCAGAAACACCTGTCCAAGACTGCTGCTCAGGAATAACTGCATTACCATCAACAACCACCGGAGGGAGCCCAAGAGCAGAATTCACAACACTACGCCATGGAGGTCCTGGCCTGCCCTGCTGCTAGCATTCTGTCAGAGAGGGTTTTTAGTGCCGCTGGTGGAATTATAACAGATAAGCGCATCCGCCTGTCAACTGAAAATGCTGACTCTTATAAAAATGAACAAGGCCTGGAGTGGGAAAGACTTCTGCACACCACCAAGTGAAAACAGCAAAAGATAACCTCAAATACATTCTCTCTTTTGGGGAGGCGTATTCTCATGCACCTCTTCACAACCCCACATGGGTATACGCTTCCAGATTTGGTCTGTTTGTTCTTATCCTCCTCCTTATCCTCATCCTCCTCATCCAGAACCAATATATCACCAGGGTGAAAATGGTCTGTACGGTGCATTTTGGCCAAGGGTGCTGTGATGGCACTTTTATTTTTTTTTAAAAAAAGGACAACACATTGGGGAACTGGGCATGACATTACATTGGGCCTACTTCTTAACTCAGTCGCCTGCAATCTGTCCTGTATCTGCCAGTAGATCACCAGGGTGAACGTGCTCTGTACTGTTATAGGCCAGTGAATTTTGGGCAAAGGGGCTGTGATGGCACTCTTTTATTTTTTTTAAAAAAAGGACAACACATTGAGGAATTGGGCATGACATTACATTGGGCCTACTTCTTAACTCAGTCGCCTGCAATCTGTCCTGTACCTGCCAGTAGATCACCAGGGTGAACGTGCTCTGTACGGTGCATTTTGGCCAAGGGGGCTGTGATGGCACTCTTTTATTTTCTTAAAAAAGGATCCCACATTGGGGAATTGGGCATGACATTTCATTGGGCCGACTTCTTAACTCGGTCTCCTGCAATCTAAAATGTTCCTGCCACTAGATCACCAGGGTAAACGTGCTCATTACTGTTATAGGCCGTTGATATTTGGGCTAGGGGCATGCGATGGCACTAGTGTATTTATAAAAAAGGTACCCCCATTGGGGAATTGTTTGGCAGATCATGCACTGCATTACAAGTCTCAGAGACCCATAACACTACATTGGCCCTAATTCTTAACTTTGTCTCCTGCAATGTCTCTTCCTTATCTCTGACGACATGATCTGGGTGAACATGCTTTGTATTGTTATAGGCCCGTGAAGTTTGGGCAAGGGTGGCTGTGATGGCAATAGTATATTTTTAAAAAAGGTACCCCCCCATTGGAGAAACCACATCCTTGATGGCAAACACTTCACATTTGTTTACCTTAACCCCTTTACCCCCAAGGGTGGTTTGCACGTTAATGACCGGGCCAATTTTTACAAATCTGACCACTGTCCATTTATGAGGTTATAACTCTGGAATGCTTCAACGGATCCCAGTGATTCTGACATTGTTTTCTCGTGATATATTGTACTTCATGATAGTGGTAAAATTTTGTTGATATTACCTGCCTTTATTTGTGAAAAAAACAGAAATTTGGCAAAAATTTTGAAAATTTTGCAATTTTCCAACTTTGAATTTTTATGCAATTAAATCACAGAGATATGTCACATAAAATACTTAATAAGTAACATTTCCCACATGTCTACTTTACATCAGCACAATTTTGGAACCAACATTTTTTTTTGTTAGGGACTTATAAGGGTTAAAGGTTGACCAGCAATTTCTCATTTTTACAACACCATTTTTTTTTAGGGACCACATCTCATTTGAAGTCATTTTGAGGGGTCTATATGATAGAAAATACCCAAGTGTGACACCATTCTAAAAACTGCACCCCTCAAGGTGCTCAAACCCATATTCAAGAAGTTTATTAACCCTTCTGGTGCTTCACAGGAATTTTTGGAATGTTTAAATAAAAATGAACAATTAACTTTTTTCACAAAAAATTTAATTCAGCTCCAATTTGTTTTATTTTACCAAGGGTAACAGGAGAAAATGGACCCCAATAGTTGCTGGACAATTTGTCCTGGGTAAACCGATACCCCATATGTGGGGGTAAACCACTGTTTGGGCGCATGACAGAGCTCGGAAGCGAAGGAGCGCCAGTTGACTTTTCAATGCAAAATTGACTGGAATCGAGATGGGACACCATGTTGCGTTTGGAGAGCCCCTAATGTGCCTAAACATTGAAACCCCCCACAAGTGACACCATTTTGGAAAGTAGACCCCCTAAGGAACTTATCTAGATGTGTGGTGAGCACTTTGACCCACCAAGTGCTTCACAGAAGTTTATAATGCAGAACCGTAAAAATAAAAAATCATATTTTTTCACAAAAACTATCTTTTTGCCCCCATTTTTTTTATTTTTTCAAGGGTAAGAGAAGAAATTGGACCCCAAAAGTTGTTGTACAACTTGTCCTGAGTACGCTGATACCCCATATGTGGGGGGGAACCACTGTTTGGGCGCATGGGAGGGCTCGGAAGGGAAGGAGTGCCATTTGGAATGCAGACTTAGATGGATTGGTCTGCAGGTGTCACATTGCGTTTGCAGAGTTCTAATGTACCTAAACAGTAGAAACCCCCCATAAGTGACACCATTTTGGAAAGTAGACCCCCTAAGGAACTTATCTAGATGTGTGGTGAGCGTTTTGACCCACCAAGGGCTTCACAGAAGTTTATAAAGCAGAGCCGTAAAAATAAAACAAAAATTTTTTCCCACATAAATTCTTTTTTAGCCTCCAGTTTTGTATTTTCCCGAGGGTAACAGGAGAAATTGGACCCCAAAAGTTGTGGTCCAATTTGTCCTGAGTGCGCTGATACCCCATATGTGGGGGGGAACCACCGTTTGGACACATGGGAGGGCTCAGAAGGGAAGGAGCGCCATTTGGAATGCAGACTTAGATGGAATGGTCTGCAGGCGTCACATTGCGTTTGCAGAGCCCCTAATGTACCTAAACAGTAGAAACCCCCCACAAGTGACACCATATTGGAAACTAGACCCCCCAAGGAACTTATCTAGATGTGTTGTGAGAACTTTGAGCCCCCAAGTGTTTCACTACAGTTTATAACGTAGAGCCGTGAAAATAAAAAATCCTTTTTTTTCCCACAAAAATTATTTTTTAGCCCCCAGTTTTATATTTTCCCAAGGGTAACAGGAGAAATTGGACCCAAAAAGTTGTTGTCCTATTTGTTCTGAGTACGCTGATACTCCATATGTTGGGGTAAACCCCTGTTTGGGCACACGGGAGAGCTCGGAAGGGAAGGAGCACTGTTTTACCTTTTCAACGCAGAATTAGCTGGAATTGAGATCGGACGCCATGTCGCGTTTGGAGAGCCCCTGATGTGCCTAAACAGTGGAAACCCCCCAAATTATAACTGAAACCCTAATCCAAACACACCCCTAATCCTAATCCCAACAGTAACCCTAACCATACTTCTAACCCTGACACACCCCTAACCCTAATCCCAACCCTATTCCCAACCGTAAATGTAATCTAAACCCTAACCGTAACTTTAGCTCCAACCCTAATCCTAACTTTAGCCCCAACCCTAACTGTAGCCTTAACTCTAGCCCGAACCCTCACCCTAGCCCTAACCCTAGCCCCAACCCTAACCCTAGCCCTAACCCTAGTCCTAACCCTAGCCCTAACCCTAATGGGAAAATGGAAATAAATACATTTTTTTAATTTTTCACTAACTAAGGGGGTGATGAAGGGGGGTTTGATTTACTTTTATAGTGGGTTTTTTAGCGGATTTTTATGATTGGCAGCCGTCACATACTGAAAGACACTTTTTATTGCAAAAAATATTTTTTGCATTACCACATTTTGAGAGCTATAATTTTTCCATATTTTGGTCCACGGAGTCATGTGAGGTCTTGTTTTTTGTGGGACGAGTTGACGTTTTTATTAGTAACATTTTCGGGCACGTGACTTTTTTTTATCGCTTTTTATTCCGATTTTTGTGAGGCAGAATGACCAAAAACCAGCTATTCATGAATTTCTTTTGGGGGAGGCGTTTATACCGTTCTGCGTTTGGTAAAATTGATAAAGCAGTTTTATTCTTCGGGTCAGTACGATTACAGCGATACCTCATTTATATCATTTTTTTATGTTTTGGCGCTTTTATTATTAATTATTTTTGCATCGCTTTATTCTCAGGACTATAACTTTTTTATTTTTTTGCTGATGATGCTGTATGGCGGCTCGTTTTTTGCGGGACAAGATGACGTTTTCAGCGGTACCATGGTTATTTATATCCGTCTTTTTGATCGCGTGTTATTCCACTGTTTGTTCGGCGGTATGATAATAAAGCGTTGTTTTTTGCCTCTTTTTTTTTTTTTCTTACGGTGTTTACTGAAGGGGTTGACTAGTGATATAGTTTCATAGGTGGGGTCATTACGGACGCGGCGATACTAAATATGTGTACTTTTATTGTTTTTTTTTATTTAGATAAAGAAATGTATTTATGGGAATAATATTTTTTTTTTTTCATTATTTAGGAAATTTTCTTTTTTTACACATTTGGAAATTTTTTTTTTAACTTTTTTACTTTGTCCAAGGGGGGGACATCACAGATCGATGATCTGACAGTTTGCACAGCACTCTGTCAGATCACCGATCTTACTTACAGTGCTACAGGCTTACCAAGCGCCTGCTCTGAGCAGGCACTTGGTAAGCCACCTCCCTCCCTGCAGGACCCGGATGCTGCGGTCATCTTGGATCCGGGCCTGGAGCAGGGAGGGAGGTAGGAGACCCTCGCAGCAACGCGATCACATCGCGTTGCTGCGGGGGTCTCAGGGAAGCCCGCAGGGAGCCCTCACCCTGCGCGATGCTTCCCTGCACCGCCAGCACACCGCGATCTTGTTTGATCGCGGTGTGCTGGGGGTTAATGTGTCGGGGGCGGTCCGTGACCGCTCCTGGCACATAGTGCCGGATGTCAGCTGCGATAGGCAGCTGACACCCAGCCGCGATTGGCCGTGCTCCCCCCGTGAGCGCGGACGATCGCGTATGACATACTATCCCGTCGGTGGGCATACGGGCCCACCCCACCTCGACGGGATAGTACGTCATATGTCAGAAAGGGGTTAAAGAGCTCACTGGAAAAGCTTCTTTTTGTGTTGCCTGGTTGCTCAAATTGGACACAATACACTTCATATAAATTTGATAATGCAATTATGTTAGTTTGGCTCAGTAGTTTATTACAAATATTTCTTTGTCCACTATATTAGTTTCTCTCCTTGAGAGCCATAACTTTGGCTGCCTCAAATGTACAAATGGCGAATATAAAAATGGCGATTTGTAAACAAGATTGAAATACTGTACACCGAATGCATTCAGTCAATCACATAGCTGCATGTCTTGTAAAACATTTACAGATGTGACCGACAATGCTCATAGTGACACAATCTTGATAAATGTTTGTTTTCTCACTTCAGAAACAATTTGAAGCCTCTATATGTTTGCTGTTTGTCATTGTAAAACATTAAGGTTTACTGAACCTCTGCCTGTGGTGGTTTGATCTAAATCCTTGTGGCTTTTATTTTCTAGTGGTTTATGGCCCCTCGTCTGATGACTCCATGATATCTCAGTTTCATACAACCTTGAAAGCTGGCCACTTGAAGGTCTGGGTGAAACTAGAGTTACTACATAGTGTAAATCACTATATAAGACCAGAGAAACATGAAAGTCCTCCCCTGTCACTCCCCCGCTCCCTCGTATACTCCTGCCAATGCCACATCATGTTTGTGAAGGCTTAAGTGCTAAATAAAGGACATTTTTAGCTGAAGACAGATGGTGAGTGCCGCATTTCTTTCTTATACCTGCTCACTTTGATTCCTGGATTCTGTATGCAGAGCACCACCTGGATCTCATCAGAGGCCAGTAGCGTCCACTCCATGTAAGATCACATGTAAAATTGCTTTGATACACAGCTTTTCAGTGCCGGTCACATTTTCTCTCTATCGATTGAGAAACATGACTATGACAGATGCCAAAACTGGGGTACCTGTACATGTACAGTGTGCTGATACCTGCATAATTGGGGACGCCAATGCAGTGTAGGTAATCTCCCAGGGGTTCTCTGTCTTGGTGTTGCTTCTCGGATATTCCAGACGGATGATATTTAAAAGCCTCTTGGTGATGATCTAAGTAGACTGTCTGAAGTTAATCTTCATATATACGTAATCAGTATATTTATGTAATCATTATATGTAATTATTAACCTTTGTATGTTATTGTTAACATATACAAAAATGTACGCATTCACACTATTCAATCTTAATATTCCTTGAATTTTGTAGTTTGCAATGAAATTGCTTTGTATTGCAAGGATTAGACTTTTTTAAAGCCATATCTGAACCTTAGTGTTAAAAACATGGCAAACACGGGGGCGTGGCCTGTCTGCTGATGGAGCAGGTAGCATAGCGCGGGAGCTCCGTTCCCAGGGTTTCTAAAGCGGCACACAGCATTGCTCGTACGGCACCTTCGCTCGCAAATCCCCCCATACTTTCGCCTTACCCGTCGGTGAGTACATGGGGAAGACCAAATCCGGTGCAGGGGACCCCTCAAGGCGCATAGTGGACTTCTTCTTTGTGGCCTCCTCGCAACAACCCCAGAAATCCAAAATGGCGCCGCTGTCTCCCAGATCTTCCCGGGCTGCACGCCGAGGCTCTCATTCCTCTGCTTCTAGCGCAGCAGCGGCTGATCTCTCCGATGCCCCAATCACGGCAGCGCTGCTCAGAGACATGCTGGGTGATCTGCGAACCTCCCTGCAAGAGGACATGCGCTCCATGCTGGCGGAGCTCAGGGGGGAGGTGGAGGAGTTGGGGGGTCGCACTGACCATTTAGAAAACAAAATGTCGGAACTGGTAGCTTCACACAATGATTTGTGGGAAGCTCATGACAATCTGCATCTACTTGCAACTAAGAATCATGCTAAAACGCTGGACCTGGAGGATAGATTCAGGAGGAACAACGTTAAGCTCAGAGGCATTGCTGAAACAGTTGGAGCTGATGATCTTAAAGCCTTCCTACAAGACTTTATCCTATCTGTCCTCCCACTTTATTCTAAGGATGGCATCATAATAGATCGCATACATCGGATCCCCAAGCCTTCAGGACTCGATCCCTCGGTCCCTAGAGATGTTCTGGCTCACATCCATTTTTTTGTTATGAAAGAGGAATTTCTGCAGGCGCTGAGATCAAAACCGTCGCTGCCTGAACGCTTTGCAGCCATTGCTGTTTTCCCTGATCTGTCTCCAGGAACTCTTGCCCTACGTTTTTACCTTATACCACAATTCTGAGGGAAAAAGGTATATTATACCGTTGGGGATTCCCTACCAAGCTCTGCATTCGCAAAGATGGATCGATTGTCACATGCCAAACCCCATCGCAAGCAGCCAAGACTCTGTCACAATGGGGCTTTGACCCTCCTGGACTCCCTCCTGCCTCTAGCCCCTCTAAACCTGGAGGTCCTGACCCCCGAAGACGCCGTATTACCCCAGATTGGAAGGTCGCCTGAAGTGCCATTTCTTTCCTTCTACTGGATGGAAAATTTTCTTTTTTTCCTTTTTCCCGCATAGTTCTTTCTTTTTTTTCTTCTTCGTTCCGCTGATTTTTCTCTGAGGTCGGCTCCTGGTTAGTCCCTCCTCAGCTTATTGCCCCATAGGTGAACTGTTTGCTGCTTTCACCTTGGACTCAGGAATTTCCTGGATGTCCCTTTGTTTAAATGTCTGGTTTTTGTTTGTCTGGTTGTCCTCCCCCCCTTCCCTTCCCCTTCCCTCTTCACGTTTTAGGTTGATATCATTTGATACCCCACAACATTATTGCATATCTCACCCGCATTTTTATAATTGTTTATTATGAGTATTTCTTTATATTCTATTAATGTTAACGGCCTTAACTCCCCTGGTAAGAGGTCACTTGTCTGGCGTCAGCTTGCTAAATCTAAACATGATATTATATGTTTACAGGAAACACATTTGCTAGAACAGGATAACGCAAGAATGTTCCCAAATATATACCCCTACCAATTTTTCGCAAACGGGAAAACAAAAAATGCTGGGGTGGCAATTTTTTTTAGCAAAGCTAACTCTTTCCAGTTAATTAACTCTGTAGTTGATCCTGCGGGCAGATACATTATAATTTTATGTTTAATCAATAATACCCCCTACACCATCGCCTCTGTGTATGGCCCAAACTTTGGTCAGGTTAAGTTTTTAAACGGCTTATTCCAAACACTAGGTAATTTTCAGCATGGTTATAAACTAGTTGCCGGTGATTTTAATATCCCAGTATCCAGGAATCTGGACTGCTCTTCGTCTTCTGTGACTAGGGGTGAGGCAGCACAGCTGATTAACTCCTGCAACCTACACGATATTTGGAGATACCTTCATTGCAATGAGAGAGACTACATGTTTTGGTCGTCTCGACATAACTCCTACAGTAGAAATGATTATATCTTAGTAGATGACGTAGCCCTTCCTCATTGTATATCTGCGAATATAGGTAATATCACCTGGTCTGATCATGCACCAGTGTCAATTACTCTAAAAGACCCTCTTGCAATCAGACCCCCTTCACACTGGCGTCTCAATGACCACCTTCTATCTGAGCAAGCGAATTCTACACTAATTGAAAACTCTTTGCAAGAATTCTTTGCTGATTAATGATTCGGCGGAAGTGCGTGAGGACTCCCTTTGGTTTGCTCACAAGGCAGTAGCTTGTGGTCTTTTTTATTAAAATGGCTGCGTCAGCCAAACATAAATACAATTCAAATCTTCAGTCTGCCTTAGCTGAGGTGGCCCGTTTGGAGTCTCGCCACAAGGCTCATCCCTCCCCCCAGTTATTTTCTATCTTCTCCTCTGCACGGCTTCACCTTCGCCAACTCCTTCTTCATAGAACTGAAAATTCGCTTAGGAAGTCGAAGGCTAAATTCTACTCTATGGGTGATAGAGCAGGTGCTTTACTTACTAAACGCGTTAAAAAGAAAGAAGCCCAGTCCAAAATTGCTTACCTCCTCAAACCGGATGATACTCGTATTTATAACCCAATTCATATTGCTGAAGAATTTGCTTCATACTATTCTTCGTTATATAATCTTGATTCCGATCCAAATACCCCACAACCTTCTCAAGCTTCCATAGCCGCTTTTCTGTGTAAAGCGAATCTCCCTGCAGTCAATCCGGACCAGCTTTCTTTCCTTAACGCTCCCATTGAGGCATCTGAAATTTCTCAAATAATCAGAGAGGCCAAAAAACGTTCTGCCCCAGGCCCGGACGGCTTTTCCTTCTCGTACTACTCTCAGTTTCTCACTATCATCTCTCCCTTCCTCAATTACTGGCGCTCTATGGGTACCATCGAGAAAGAGGGATTGGAAGCCTGTATAATGACCCTTCCTAAACCTGGTAAACCTACGACCTCTCCTGCTAACTTCCGTCCCATTGCCCTTCTAAATTGTGACGTTAAAATCTATGCTAAGGTCTGGGCCAATAGGTTAATGTCGGTACTTCCGTCCTTGATTCACTCAGATCAGGTTGGTTTTGTCCCGGGCAGGCAGACTAGAGACGGCACAAGACGCCTGATTGACCTGCTGGATGAGGTGGAGAGGGGGAGCCTCCCCAGTGTGTTCTTGTCACTCGATGTGGAGAAGGCATTCGACAGATTGCACTAGAGGTATATTGCATCTACTCTGCACAAATTTGGTCTCACTGGCCAAATCTTCTCAGCCATTATAACTTTGTACTCCAATCCTTGTGCTTCTGTCCGCTCAGCCGGCTTCAAATCCCGTATCTCCTCCATCTCAAATGGGACCCGGCAGGGTTGCCCCCTCTTCCCCATTATCTTTGCTTTAGTTATGGAGCCCCTGGCGGCTGCTGTGAGGCAATGCCCTGATATTGGGGGGATTGTGGTGGGAAGTCGCGAACACAAAATTGGCCTCTATGCTGACGATGTAGTGTTGTTCTGTTCTACTCCCCTGCGCTCGCTGTCTGCGATTTCTTCCATTCTCTCTCAATTTGCCGAAGCCTCCTACTATAAACTTAACCTTTCCAAATCCATGATCTTTCCCTTATTTATTCCATCTTCCCTCCAATTACAAATTCAATCTAACTATCCATTCATTTGGTCCCCTCTCGGCTTTACGTATCTAGGCATTCAAATTACCCATATAAAAAACATTGTCCGTGTTAATTGTGACTCGACCCTTCTTGAAATTAAAAAGGAATTAGACCAACTTGCTAGCTCTCATCTATCCTGGATGGCTAGGATACAAACGTCTAAAATGCTAATCCTCCCTAAACTTATATATCTTTTTAGATGCCTCCCCCTCACTATTCCTTCTAAGCACCTCTCTGCTTTTCAATCAGTTATTGACCGTTTTATTTGGAATAACAAACCCCATAGAATAAAACGCTTATTAATGACTCTTCCATACTCCAGGGGTGGTCTAGGTGCCCCCAGAATCCAATTATGTCATAAAGGTGTCCTCCTAGAGCCCCTTAAAATTTGGTGGGAAGGGAATTCTTCACTCGAGTGGTTTCATATTGAATCGCAGTTTCAGTATCTCCATAATCTATAAATCCCTCCTTTCCTATGACTTTTCCGATAGGCTCCCATTTATGTCCACCTGGGAGGCTGCCCTTGCATTTAACGCTTCTTTAGAGGATTGGAGTATGGCTATGCTGCACCCTTCCAAATTCTCTTCGTGTCTTGGTCACCTCGAATAATGCAAAAAAATTCAGCTCCAATTTTATTTCACCCCTGCTAAATTAGCCAAATTTTATCCCACCTCTTCCCCTTTGTGTTGGAAAAACTGCAATCTCACTGGTTCGCTTGCTCATGTATGGTGGAGTTGCCCTCGTGTACAACTATTTTGGCGTCAGGTTGAAGCTATTCTTTCGGAGGTAACCCATCTTCCCGTCATCCTATCTGGCCCTTTAGCTGTACTGCGGATATCCCTCTTAGATTTCCCTCCTCCCCTCCAACCCATTATTTCTAATATTCTGGTTGCAGCCAGAAAATGCATTTCAAAACACTGGAGATCTCCTACTGTTCCCTCAAGATCTGAATTATTATCCAAAATCAATCTCCACTTTAGTTATGAGTCGATCACAGCTGACTGCCTCTCAAAGAAAAACAAGGTCCTTACATGGTGGGATCCTAGGATCTCCTCACCCTTTATTTCCTCTCCTGATCATCATCCCCCTCCCTCTCCTATCTGAGCAACATGTATCTTGTCATTATTATGTTTGCACTTGTGTCTTGTATTTACTGGACTCCTTCTTTGTCGTGGATATCGCATAACCGTTTATATCCCCTTCCCCCCTCCCCTTTTGCACTTTGTATGTGTTTTGTTAACTCAATAAAAACTTGATTGGTTAAAAAAAACAAAACATGGCAAACACAATTGCCAAATTCTCCTGTAAATAATTCTGCAAAGAGGGAACCATCATACCATAAAAAATACGAGTGGAATTTCATGGGCACATCCAGTATGTGGGTTCCAAGGCCTAATGGGGTGCATATGACTATGCAGTAGGGCTGACCTTGCCGCCAATGTGTAAAACAAAGGAGAACGGAGCACAAAATGCAGATTGTGAAGTGGATTTTCATGGGTCCATCCACTATGTGGGTTCACAGGCTTATTGGGGTGCATATGAATTGGTAGCAGGGCAGGCTTTGAATTCAATACAACACTTTTTCAGGAGTCCCCCCTGGACATCTTATGACAGGGGTATTGTGGTGTGTAGTAATTCTTGGCAGCTCATCCACTCACAGCATAGGCTACAACAGCTTAGGAGACCCACTGTTTCATAATGGCCCTTTAAGAAGATTAATGCCGCCTGATGCACCAGTTAAAATAGGCTCTGTGACTTTAAGAGTCCCTCCTTTGTAAATGAAACAAGATGGGTCTGCATATGTGTCACACACCACATGGCCAGCTAGGGGCATTAAATGTTACAATTAGGGTTGAGCGAAACGGGTCGTTCATTTTCAAAAGTCGCCGACTTTTGGCAAAGTCGGGTTTCATGAAACCCGATCCGACCCCTGTGCGAGGTCGGCCATGCGGTACGCGACTTTCGCGCCAAAGTCGCGTTTCAATGACGCGAAAAGCGCCATTTCTCAGCCAATGAAGGTAAACGCAGAGTGTGGGCAGCGTGATGACATAGGTCCTGGTCCCCACCATCTTAGAGAAGGGCATTGCAGTGATTGGCTTGCTGTCTGCGGCGTCACAGGGGCTATAAAGGGGCGTTCCCGCCGACCGCCATGTTACTGCTGCTGATCTGAGCTTAGGGAGAGGTTGCTGCCGCTTCGTCAGAAGCAGGGATAGCGTTAGGCAGGGTCCATTAACCACCAAACCGCTTGTGCTGTAGCGATTTCCACTGTCCAACACCACCTTTTGTTTGCAGGGACAGTGGAAGCTACATTTTTTTTTTTTTCCCCTCAGCGCTGTAGCTCATTGGGCTGCCCTAGAAGGCTCCCTGATAGCTGCATTGCTGTGTGTACACCGCTGTGCAAACCAACTGCTTTTTTCAAAGCACAAATCCTCTTGTTCCTTCCTTTCTGCACAGCTATCTTTTTTGTTTGTCCACACTTTTTATTTAATTTGTGCATCAGTCCACTCCTTATTGCTGCCTGCCATACCTGGCTGAGATTACTGCAGGGAGATAGTAATTGTTGGACACTCCCTGTTTTTTTTTTTTTTTTTTTGTGGGAGATTAAGATTGACATTTCTGCTAGAGTGCCATCCCTGTGTGTGCCATCTCTCACTCAGTGGGCCATAGAAAGCCTATTTATTTTTTTGCTTGATTTGGGTTATAAATTCTACCTGAAAAAATCACTACATCAATCAGTGGGAGAAAAATATTGGCCTCAGGGCTTGTGTGCCACTCCTGACTCCTGTGTGCATCATCACTCACTCAGTGGGCCATAGAAAGCCTATTTATTATTTTTTTATTGGCTTTATAAATTTTCCCTGGAACAAAAAAAAAAAGTGGGAGATTAATATTGGCCTCTGGGCTTGTGTGCCAGTCCTGAGCGTGCCATCCCTCTCACAATTAGTGGGCCATAGAAAGCCTATTTATTTTTTTGCTTGATTTGGGTTCTAAAATCTACCTGAAAAAATCACTACATCAATCAGTGGGAGAAAAATATTGGCCTCAGGGCTTGTGTGCCACTCCTGACTCCTGTGTGCATCATCACTCACTCAGTGGGCCATAGAAAGCCCATTTTTTTTTTTTTTTTGCTTTATTTGGGTTCTAAATTCTACCTGAAAAAAATCAATAAATCAATCAGTGGGAGATTAATATTGGCCTTTGGGCTTGTGTGCCAGTCCTAAGCGTGCCATCTCTCTCTCTCAGATAGTGGGCCATAGAAAGCCTATTTATTATTTTTTTTATTGGGTTTATAAATTTTCCCTGGAACCAAAAAAAAAAAGTGGGAGATTAATATTGGCCTCTGGGCTTGTGTGCCAGTCCTGAGCGTGCCATCTCTCTCACAAATAGTGGGCCATAGAAAGCCTATTTATTTTATTTTTTGGGGTTTTATAAATTCTCCCTGAAAAAAAAAAGGGAGATTAATATTGGCCTTTGGGCTTGTGTGCCAGTCCTAAGCGTGCCATCTCTCTCTCTCAGATAGTGGGCCATAGAAAGCCTATTTATTTATTCTTTTATTGGGTTTATAAATTTTTCCTAAAAAAAAAAAAAAAGTGGGAGATTAATATTGGCCTCTGGGCTTGTGTGCCAGTCCTGAGCGTGCCATCTCTCTCACAAATAGTGGGCCATAGAAAGCCTATTTATGTTTTTGGTTGATTTGGGTTCTAAATTCTACCTGAAAAAATCAATAAATCAATCAGTGGGAGATAAATATTGGCCTCTGGGCTTGTGTGCCATTCCTGACTCCTGTGTGCGTCATCTCTCACTCAGTGGGCCATAGAAAGCCTTTTTTTGTTTTATTTGTTTTCTAAATTCTCCCTGAAAAAATCATTTTATTTTATTTGGTTTCTAAATGCTTCCTGAAAAAATCATCTAATTCTATTATTTTTTTTTCCTAAAGTCTCCCTGAAAAAACAAAAAAAAACAAATCAGTGGGAGATTAATATTGCCCTTTCTGCTTGTGTGCCAGTCTTGACTCCTGGGTGTGCCATCTCTCTCTCTCTCTCCAATTGTGGGCCATAGAAAGCCTATTATTTTTTTAGCTTGATTTGGGTTCCAAAATCTACCTGAAAAAATCACTACATCAATCAGTGGGAGATAAATATTGGCCTCTGGGCTTGTGTGCCACTCCTGACTCCTGTGTGCGTCATCTCTCACTCAGTGGGCCATAGAAAGCCTTTTTTTAATGTTTTATTTGTTTTCTAAATTCTCCCTGAAAAAATCATTTTATTTTATTTGGTTTCTAAATTCTTCCTGAAAAAAATCATTTTATTCTATTATTTTTTTTTCCTAAAGTCTCACCGAAAAAAAAAAACAAACAAATCAGTGGGAGATTAATATTGCCCTTTCTGCTTGTGTGCCAGTCTTGACTCCTGGGTGTGCCATCTCTCTCTCTCTCTCCAATTGTGGGCCATAGAAAGCCTATTATTTTTTTTAGCTTGATTTGGGTTCCAAAATCTACCTGAAAAAATCACTACATCAATCAGTGGGAGATAAATATTGGCCTCTGGGCTTGTTTGCCACTCCTGACTCCTGTGTGCGTCATCTCTCACTCAGTGGGCCATAGAAAGCCTTTTTTTAATGTTTTATTTGTTTTCTAAATTCTCCCTGAAAAAATCATTTTATTTTATTTGGTTTCTAAATTCTTCCTGAAAAAATCATTTTATTCTATTATTTTTTTTTCCTAAAGTCTCCCTGAAAAAAAAAAAAACAAATCAGTGGGAGATTAATATTGCCCTTTCTGCTTGTGTGCCAGTCTTGACTCCTGGGTGTGCCATCTCTCTCTCTCTCTCCAATTGTGGGCCATAGAAAGCCTATTATTTTTTTAGCTTGATTTGGGTTCCAAAATCTACCTGAAAAAATCACTACATCAATCAGTGGGAGATAAATATTGGCCTCTGGGCTTGTGTGCCACTCCTGACTCCTGTGTGCGTCATCTCTCACTCAGTGGGCCATAGAAAGCCTTTTTTTGTTTTATTTGTTTTCTAAATTCTCCCTGAAAAAATCATTTTATTTTATTTGGTTTCTAAATTCTTCCTGAAAAAATCATTTTATTCTATTATTTTTTTTTCCTAAAGTCTCCCTGAAAAAAAAAAAAAAAAACAAATCAGTGGGAGATTAATATTGCCCTTTCTGCTTGTGTGCCAGTCTTGACTCCTGGGTGTGCCATCTCTCTCTCTCTCTCCAATTGTGGGCCATAGAAAGCCTATTATTTTTTTAGCTTGATTTGGGTTCCAAAATCTACCTGAAAAAATCACTACATCAATCAGTGGGAGATAAATATTGGCCTCTGGACTTGTGTGCCACTCCTGACTCCTGTGTGCGTCATCTCTCACTCAGTGGGCCATAGAAAGCCTTTTTTTGTTTTATTTGTTTTCTAAATTCTCCCTGAAAAAATTATTTTATTTTATTTGGTTTCTAAATTCTCCCTGAAAAAATCATTTTATTTTATTTGGTTTCTAAATTCTTCCTGAAAAAATCATTTTATTCTATTATTTTTTTTCCTAAAGTCTCCCTGAAAAAAAAAAAAAAACCAAATCAGTGGGATATTAATATTTACATTTGTGCTTCAGTGACAGTCCTGCGTGTGTGGCATCTCTCTCATTTGTTGCCACCAACAACAGAGTGTGTAACATTGTGCCTGATTTTCGTTGTGGTCTCACTCACCTGTAAAGGGGTAGCTAAATCATACTGAAGTTATAGCTCACCGTGTAAGTTGTGTGACAGCAACAAATACCGTTAGTTTGTTTACGTTTTTAAAACAATGAGGAAGTCTGGTGGAAGAGGTCGTGGCCGGGGGCGTTCATTGTCAGCTGGTAATGAGGGTAGTGGTAGTGGTGGAGCATCAGCTGGTCGTGGGAAAAAAAATATTGCACCTAAGTCTGGAGCTGTGGAGCCAGGTTCGTCGTCTGGCTACACAAGGCCTCGAACGCTCCCATTTCTGGGAGTAGGAAAACCGCTTTTAAAGCCGGAGCAGCAAGAGCAAGTTTTGGCTTATCTTGCTGACTCAGAATCTAGCTCTTTTGCCTCCTCTCGTGAAACTGGTAAATGCCAAAGCAGCGCGTCGTTAGTGGATGTTCACGGTCAGGGACAAGTCGCTTCCTTGTCCTCTTCAGCAAAAACAACAACAGAGAAGAATGCAGCAGGCGACACAACGGGTTACTCCATGGAGCTCTTTACACATACCGTCCCTGGCTTAGAAAGTGAAGCAGTTAACAGTCCATGCCCATTACAAGTTGAATCTGACATGGAGTGCACTGATGCACAGCCACAGCCAGACTACTATGCTGGTCCTTTGACTCAGACCACAACATTGCCCTCGCAGGGTAATGATCAAGAATCAGACCCTGATGAGACTATGTTGCCCCATCACGAACGCTATACCACCGACCGACACGGTGACACAGACGAAGTTGCACACGAGCTACAAGAAGAGGTAATAGATGACCCAGTTCTTGACCCCGATTGGCAGCCATTGGGGGAACAGGGTGCAGGCGGCAGCAGTTCTGAAGCGGAGGAGGAGGGGCCGCAGCAGGCATCAACATTGCAACAGGTTCCATCTGCCGGGCCCGTATCTTGCCCAAAACGCGTGGCAAAGCCAAAACCTGTTGGAGGACAGCGTGGCCATCCGGTTAAAGCTCAGTCTGCAATGCCTGAAAAGGTATCCGATGCTAGAAAGAGTGCAGTCTGGCATTTTTTTAAACAACATCCAATTGATCAGCGCAAAGTCATCTGTCAAAAATGTTCAACTACCTTAAGCAGAGGACAGAATCTGAAAAGTCTCAATACAAGTTGCATGCATAGACATTTAACCACCATGCATTTTCAAGCCTGGACTAACTACCAAACGTCCCTTAAGGTTGTAGCACCCTCGGCCAATGAAGCTAGTCAGCAACGCAACATCCCTTCCGGCAGTGTAGGGCCACCATTTTCCGCACCACCTGCAGTATCTGTGCAGGTTTCTTTGCCAGGCCAAAGCAGTCAGGGTCAGGGAATCACCAGTTTCGTAGTAGGAAACACTGCACCTAGGGCACCGGCGGCAACAATACCATCTCCCACCGTCTCTCAGTCTGCCATGTCCACCGGCACCCCCGCTAGTTCCACGATCTCCAGCTCTCCAGTCCAGCTCACCCTACATGAGACTATGGTTAGAAAAAGGAAGTACTTAGCCTCGCATCCGCGTACACAGGGTTTGAACGCCCACATAGCTAGACTAATCTCGTTAGAGATGATGCCCTACCGGTTAGTTGAAAGCGAAGCTTTCAAAGCCCTGATGGACTACGCTGTACCACGCTACGAGCTACCCAGTCGACACTTTTTTTCCAGAAAAGCCATCCCAGCCCTCCACCAGCATGTTAAAGAGCGCATCGTCCATGCACTCAGGCAATCTGTGAGCACAAAGGTGCACCTGACAACAGATGCATGGACCAGTAGGCATGGCCAGGGACGTTACGTGTCCATCACGGCACACTGGGTGAATGTTGTGGATGCAGGGTCCACAGGGGACAGCAAGTTTGGGACAGTTCTGCCTAGCCCACGGTCTAGGAAACAGTTGGCTGTAGCCGTTCGCACCCCCTCCTCCTCCTCTTCGTCCTCCTGCAGAAGCGAGAGCTCATCCACAGACCGCAGTCGCACAACCACTCCATCCGCAGCTGCCACTGTTGCACACCAGGTCTCCCATTATGGGGCAGCTACTGGCAAACGTCAGCAGGCTGTATTGGCTATGAAGTGTTTGGGCGACAACAGACACACCGCGGAAGTTCTGTCCGAGTTCTTGCAGAAAGAAACGCAGTCGTGGCTGGGCACTGTAGATCTTGAGGCAGGCAAGGTAGTGAGTGATAACGGAAGGAATTTCATGGCTGCCATCTCCCTTTCCCAACTGAAACACATTCCTTGCCTGGCTCACACCTTAAACCTGGTGGTGCAGTGCTTCATGAAAAGTTATCCGGGGTTATCCGACCTGCTCCTCAAAGTGCGTGGACTTTGCTCACATATCCGCCGTTCGCCCGTACACTCCAGCCGTATGCAGACCTATCAGCGTTCTTTGAACCTTCCCCAGCATAGCCTAATCATAGACGTTGCAACAAGGTGGAACTCAACACTGCACATGCTTCAGAGACTGTGCAAACAGAGGCGTGCTGTTATGTTTTTGTGGGAGGATACACATACACGGGCAGGCAGTAGGATGGCAGACATGGAGTTGTCAGGTGTGCAGTGGTCGAAGATTCAAGACATGTGTCAAGTCCTTCAGTGTTTTGAGGAATGCACACGGCTGGTTAGTGCAGACAACGCCATAATAAGCATGAGCATCCCCCTAATGCGTCTGCTGATGCAAAGTTTGACGCACATAAAGGATCAGGCGTCTGCAGCTGAGGAAGAGGAAAGCCTTGATGACAGTCAGCCATTGTCTGGCCAGGGCAGTGTACAGGACGAGTTAGCGGGCGAAGAGGAGGAGGAGGACGAGGAGGATGATGGGGATGATTATATTTTTAATGAGGAAGCTTTTCCGGGTCCACTGGAAATTGGTGGCGCGGCAAGGCCGGGTTCTGGTTTTTGGAGGGACACAAGTGACGTGGATTTGCCTGAAACTGCCCCTCAACCAAGCACAACCGCAGATTTGAGAACTGGAACTTTGGCCCACATGGCGGATTATGCCTTACGTATCCTCAAAAGGGACACACGCATAACTAAAATGATGAACGATGACGATTACTGGTTGGCCTGCCTCCTTGATCCTCGCTATAAAGGCAAATTGCAAAATATAATGCCACATGAGAACTTGGAACTAATATTAGCAACCAAACAATCAACTCTTGTTGACCGTTTGCTTCTGGCATTCCCTGCACACAGTGCCCGTGATCGTTCTCACACGAGCTGCAGGGGCCAGCAGACCAGAGGAGTTAGAGGGGCAGAAATCAGAAGTGGCGTTGGCCAGAGGGGTTTTCTGACCAGGTTGTGGAGTGATTTTGCTATGACCGCAGACAGGACAGGTACTGCAGCATCAATTCAAAGTGACAGGAGACAACATTTGTCCAGTATGGTTACAAACTATTTTTCATCCCTTATTGATGTTCTCCCTCAACCGTCATTCCCATTTGATTACTGGGCATCAAAATTAGACACCTGGCCAGAATTGGCAGAATATGCATTGCAGGAGCTTGCTTGCCCGGCAGCTAGTGTCCTATCAGAAAGAGTATTCAGTGCTGCAGGTTCAATACTAACAGAAAAAAGGACTCGTCTGGCTACCCAAAATGTAGATGATCTAACCTTCATTAAAATGAACCACAACTGGATTTCGAAATCTTTTGCCCCACCTTGCCCGGCTGACACCTAGCTTTCCTATGAAAAGGTCTTGCCTGTGGACTATTCTGAATGCCTTTTCCAATCTCGTAATTTTCTGCACCTGATTGTCCAGCATACGACATGTTTACACCTCACTAAATGGCCAAACTCCCCACACGGGGCCGTGGTATCGACACTTGGCGACAGCACCCGTGAGAGTGCTGTTTGTCTGAAGAGGTGGGTGTGCCCGCTTTTGGTCGACGGCATTGCCACTGGGTCCCTCCTAGTACAATAAAGTGTCTCTGGCGGTGGTGGTGCGCACCCAACGTCAGACACACCGTTGTAATATGAGGGGCCCTGGGCCTGTACCGCCGGCCACAAGACAGTTCCCCCCCCCCCAGCTCAAACAGTGCTCTACCACTTGCAAAATAATCTCACAGCTCCACCAATGTTTAGTGTATGCGCTGACATCCTTCAATGCCTGCCACTGACAATACCATTGTATTGACATTTTTGTTATGTTAGGCCTTCGAAGCCTGTCTGCGGTCACTCCTTCCACTAGGCCTCCACTGACCACACCACTGCTGCCCGTGTACCCCTGGAACCAATTTAAAATTGCCTACAGCCATGTGTTATTATTTTAGGCCTTCGATGCCTGTCTGCGGTCACTCCTTACAATATGCCTCCACTGACCATACCACTGCTGCCCGTGTACCCCTGGAACCAATTTAAAATTGCCTACAGCCAGCCCAATTTTTTTATTTTAGGCCTTTGATGCCTGTCTGCGGTCCGTTCTTTCTACTACTACTACTACACTGACCAGGCCACTGCTGCCCGTGTACCCCTGGAACCAATTTAAAATTGCCTACAGCCATGTGTTATTATCTTAGGCCTTCGATGCCTGTCTGCGGTCACTCCTTCCACTAGGCCTCCACTGACCACACCACTGCTGCCCGTGTACCCCTGGAACCAATTTAAAATTGCCTACAGCCATGTGTTATTATTTTAGGCCTTCGATGCCTGTCTGCGGTCACTCCTTCCACTAGGCCTCCACTGACCACACCACTGCTGCCCGTGTACCCCTGGAACCAATTTAAAATTGCCTACAGCCATGTGTTATTATTTTAGGCCTTCGATGCCTGTCTGCGGTCACTCCTTCCACTAGGCCTCCACTGACCACACCACTGCTGCCCGTGTACCCCTGGAACCAATTTAAAATTGCCTACAGCCATGTGTTATTATTTTAGGCCTTCGATGCCTGTCTGCGGTCACTCCTTCCACGAGGTCTCCATTGACCACACCACTGCTGCCCGTGTACCCCTGGAACCAATTTAAAATTGCCTACAGCCATGTGTTATTATTTTAGGCCTTCGATGCCTGTCTGCGGTCACTCCTTCCACTAGGCCTCCACTGACCACACCACTGCTGCCCGTGTACCCCTGGAACCAATTTAAAATTGCCTACAGCCATGTGTTATTATTTTAGGCCTTTGATGCCTGTCTGCGGTCACTCCTTCCACTAGGCCTCCACTGACCACACCACTGCTGCCCGTGTACCCCTGGAACCAATTTAAAATTGCCTACAGCCATGTGTTATTATTTTAGGCCTTCGATGCCTGTCTGCGGTCACTCCTTCCACTAGGCCTCCACTGACCACACCACTGCTGCCCGTGTACCCCTGGAACCAATTTAAAATTGCCTACAGCCATGTGTTATTATTTTAAGCCTTCGATGCCTGTCTGCGGTCACTCCTTCCACTAGGCCTCCACTGACCACACCACTGCTGCCCGTGTACCCCTGGAACCAATTTAAAATTGCCTACAGCCAGCCCAATTATTTTATTTTAGGCCTTCGATGCCTGTCTGCGGTCACTCCTTCCACTAGGCCTCCACTGACCACACCACTGCTGCCCGTGTACCCCTGGAACCAATTTAAAATTGCCTACAGCCATGTGTTATTATTTTAGGCCTTCGATGCCTGTCTGCGGTCACTCCTTACAATATGCCTCCACTGACAACACCACTGCTGTCCGTGTACCCCTGGAACCAATTTAAAATTGCCTACAGCCAGCCCAATTTTTTTATTTTAGGCCTTTGATGCCTGTCTGCGGTCCGTTCTTTCTACTACTACTACACTGACCAGGCCACTGCTGCCCGTGTACCCCTGGAACCAATTTAAAATTGCCTACAGCCATGTGTTATTATTTTAGGCCTTCGATGCCTGTCTGCGGTCACTCCTTCCACTAGGCCTCCACTGACCACACCACTGCTGCCCGTGTACCCCTGGAACCAATTTAAAATTGCCTACAGCCAGCCCAATTTTTTTATTTTAGGCCTTCGATGCCTGTCTGCGGTCACTCCTTCCACTAGGCCTCCACTGACCACACCACTGCTGCCCGTGTACCCCTGGAACCAATTTAAAATTGCCTACAGCCATATGTTATTATTTTAGGCCTTCGATGCCTGTCTGCGGTCACTCCTTCCACTAGGCCTCCACTGACCACACCACTGCTGCCCGTGTACCCCTGGAACCAATTTAAAATTGCCTACAGCCAGCCCAATTTTTTTATTTTAGGCCTTCGATGCCTGTCTGCGGTCCGTTCTTTCTACTACTACTACACTGACCAGGCCACTGCTGCCCGTGTACCCCTGGAACCAATTTAAAATTGCCTACAGCCATGTGTTATTATTTTAGGCCTTCGATGCCTGTCTGCGGTCACTCCTTCCACTAGGCCTCCACTGACCACACCACTGCTGCCCGTGTACCCCTGGAACCAATTTAAAATTGCCTACAGCCATGTGTTATTATTTTAGGCCTTCGATGCATGTCTGCGGTCACTCCTTCCACTAGGCCTCCACTGACCACACCACTGCTGCCCGTGTACCCCTGGAACCAATTTAAAATTGCCTACAGCCATGTGTTATTATTTTAGGCCTTCGATGCCTGTCTGCGGTCACTCCTTCCACTAGGCCTCCACTGACCACACCACTGCTGCCCGTGTACCCCTGGAACCAATTTAAAATTGCCTACAGCCAGCCCAATTTTTTTATTTTAGGCCTTCGATGCCTGTCTGCGGTCCGTTCTTTCTACTACTACTACACTGACCAGGCCACTGCTGCCCGTGTACCCCTGGAACCAATTTAAAATTGCCTACAGCCATGTGTTATTATTTTAGGCCTTCGATGCCTGTCTGCGGTCACTCCTTCCACTAGGCCTCCATTGACCACACCACTGCTGCCCGTGTACCCCTGGAACCAATTTAAAATTGCCTACAGCCATGTGTTATTATTTTAGGCCTTCGATGCCTGTCTGCGGTCACTCCTTCCACTAGGCCTCCACTGACCACACCACTGCTGCCCGTGTACCCCTGGAACCAATTTAAAATTGCCTACAGCCATGTGTTATTATTTTAGGCCTTCGATGCCTGTCTGCGGTCACTCCTTCCACTAGGCCTCCACTGACCACACCACTGCTGCCCGTGTACCCCTGGAACCAATTTAAAATTGCCTACAGCCATGTGTTATTATTTTAGGCCTTCGATGCCTGTCTGCGGTCACTCCTTCCACTAGGCCTCCACTGACCACACCACTGCTGCCCGTGTACCCCTGGAACCAATTTAAAATTGCCTACAGCCAGCCCAACTTTTTTATTTTAGGCCTTCGATGCCTGTCTGCGGTCCGTTCTTTCTACTACTACTACACTGACCAGGCCACTGCTGCCCGTGTACCCCTGGAACCAATTTAAAATTGCCTACAGCCATGTGTTATTATTTTAGGCCTTCGATGCCTGTCTGCGGTCACTCCTTCCACTAGGCCTCCACTGACCACACCATTGCTGCCCGTGTACCCCTGGAACCAATTTAAAATTGCCTACAGCCATGTGTTATTATTTTAGGCCTTCAATGCATGTCTGCGGTCACTCCTTCCACTAGGCCTCCACTGACCACACCACTGCTGCCCGTGTACCCCTGGAACCAATTTAAAATTGCCTACAGCCATGTGTTATTATTTTAGGCCTTCGATGCCTGTCTGCGGTCACTCCTTCCACTAGGCCTCCACTGACCACACCACTGCTGCCCGTGTACCCCTGGAACCAATTTCAAATTGCCTACAGCCATGTGTTATTATTTTAGGCCTTCGATGCCTGTCTGCGGTCACTCCTTCCACTAGGCCTCCACTGACCACACCACTGCTGCCCGTGTACCCCTGGAACCAATTTAAAATTGCCTACAGCCATGTGTTATTATTTTAGGCCTTCGATGCCTGTCTGCGGTCACTCCTTCCACTAGGCCTCCACTGACCACACCACTGCTGCCCGTGTACCCCTGGAACCAATTTAAAATTGCCTACAGCCATGTGTTATTATTTTAGGCCTTCGATGCCTGTCTGCGGTCACTCCTTCCACTAGGCCTTCACTGACCACACCACTGCTGCCCGTGTACCCCTGGAACCAATTTAAAATTGCCTACAGCCAGCCCAATTTTTTTATTTTAGGCCTTTGATGCCTGTCTGCGGTCCGTTCTTTCTACTACTACTACACTGACCAGGCCAATGCTGCCCGTGTACCCCTGGAACCAATTTAAAATTGCCTACAGCCATGTGTTATTATTTTAGACCTTCGATGCCTGTCTGCGGTCACTCCTTCCACTAGGCCTCCACTGACCACACCACTGCTGCCCGTGTACCCCTGGAACCATTTTAAAATTGCCTACAGCCATGTGTTATTATTTTAGGCCTTCGATGCCTGTCTGCGGTCACTCCTTCCACTAGGCCTCCACTGACCACACCACTGCTGCCCGTGTACCCCTGGAACCAATTTAAAATTGCCTACAGCCATGTGTTATTATTTTAGGCCTTCGATGCCTGTCTGCGGTCACTCCTTCCACTAGGCCTCCACTGACCACACCACTGCTGCCCGTGTACCCCTGGAACCAATTTAAAATTGCCTACAGCCATGTGTTATTATTTTAGGCCTTCGATGCCTGTCTGCGGTCACTCCTTCCACTAGGCCTCCACTGACCACACCACTGCTGCCCGTGTACCCCTGGAACCACTTTAAAATTGCCTACAGCCAGCCCAATTTTTTTATTTTAGGCCTTCGATGCCTGTCTGCGGTCACTCCTTCCACTAGGCCTCCACTGACCACACCACTGCTGCCCGTGTACCCCTGGAACCAATTTAAAATTGCCTACAGCCATATGTTATTATTTTAGGCCTTCGATGCCTGTCTGCGGTCACTCCTTCCACTAGGCCTCCACTGACCACACCACTGCTGCCCGTGTACCCCTGGAACCAATTTAAAATTGCCTACAGCCAGCCCAATTTTTTTATTTTAGGCCTTCGATGCCTGTCTGCGGTCCGTTCTTTCTACTACTACTACACTGACCAGGCCACTGCTGCCCGTGTACCCCTGGAACCAATTTAAAATTGCCTACAGCCATGTGTTATTATTTTAGGCCTTCGATGCCTGTCTGCGGTCACTCCTTCCACTAGGCCTCCACTGACCACACCACTGCTGCCCGTGTACCCCTGGAACCAATTTAAAATTGCCTACAGCCATGTGTTATTATTTTAGGCCTTCGATGCCTGTCTGCGGTCACTCCTTCCACTAGGCCTCCACTGACCACACCACTGCTGCCCGTGTACCCCTGGAACCAATTTAAAATTGCCTACAGCCATGTGTTATTATTTTAGGCCTTCGATGCCTGTCTGCGGTCACTCCTTCCACTAGGCCTCCACTGACCACACCACTGCTGCCCGTGTACCCCTGGAACCAATTTAAAATTGCCTACAGCCAGCCCAATTTTTATATTTTAGGCCTTCGATGCCTGTCTGCGGTCCGTTCTTTCTACTACTACTACACTGACCAGGCCACTGCTGCCCGTGTACCCCTGGAACCAATTTAAAATTGCCTACAGCCATGTGTTATTATTTTAGGCCTTCGATGCCTGTCTGCGGTCACTCCTTCCACTAGGCCTCCACTGACCACACCACTGCTGCCCGTGTACCCCTGGAACCAATTTAAAATTGCCTACAGCCATGTGTTATTATTTTAGGCCTTCGATGCCTGTCTGCGGTCACTCCTTCCACTAGGCCTCCACTGACCACACCACTGCTGCCCGTGTACCCCTGGAACCAATTTAAAATTGCCTACAGCCATGTGTTATTATTTTAGGCCTTCGATGCCTGTCTGCGGTCACTCCTTCCACTAGGCCTCCACTGACCACACCACTGCTGCCCGTGTACCCCTGGAACCAATTTAAAATTGCCTACAGCCATGTGTTATTATTTTAGGCCTTCGATGCCTGTCTGCGGTCACTCCTTCCACTAGGCCTCCACTGACCACACCACTGCTGCCCGTGTACCCCTGGAACCAATTTAAAATTGCCTACAGCCAGCCCAATTTTTTTATTTTAGGCCTTCGATGCCTGTCTGCGGTCCGTTCTTTCTACTACTACTACACTGACCAGGCCACTGCTGCCCGTGTACCCCTGGAACCAATTTAAAATTGCCTACAGCCATGTGTTATTATTTTAGGCCTTCGATGCCTGTCTGCGGTCACTCCTTCCACTAGGCCTCCACTGACCACACCACTGCTGCCCGTGTACCCCTGGAACCAATTTAAAATTGCCTACAGCCATGTGTTATTATTTTAGGCCTTCAATGCCTGTCTGCGGTCACTCCTTCCACTAGGCCTCCACTGACCACACCACTGCTGCCCGTGTACCCCTGGAACCAATTTAAAATTGCCTACAGCCATGTGTTATTATTTTAGGCCTTCGATGCCTGTCTGCGGTCACTCCTTCCACTAGGCCTCCACTGACCACACCACTGCTGCCCGTGTACCCCTGGAACCAATTTAAAATTGCCTACAGCCATGTGTTATTATTTTAGGCCTTCGATGCCTGTCTGCGGTCACTCCTTCCACTAGGCCTCCACTGACCACACCACTGCTGCCCGTGTACCCCTGGAACCAATTTAAAATTGCCTACAGCCAGCCCAATTTTTTTATTTTAGGCCTTTGATGCCTGTCTGCGGTCCGTTCTTTCTACTACTACTACACTGACCAGGCCACTGCTGCCCGTGTACCCCTGGAACCAATTTAAAATTGCCTACAGCCATGTGTTATTATTTTAGGCCTTCGATGCCTGTCTGCGGTCACTCCTTCCACTAGGCCTCCACTGACCACACCACTGCTGCCCGTGTACCCCTGGAACCAATTTAAAATTGCCTACAGCCATGTGTTATTATTTTAGGCCTTCGATGCCTGTCTGCGGTCACTCCTTCCACTAGGCCTCCACTGACCACACCACTGCTGCCCGTGTACCCCTGGAACCAATTTAAAATTGCCTACAGCCATGTGTTATTATTTTAGGCCTTCGATGCCTGTCTGCGGTCACTCCTTCCACTAGGCCTCCACTGACCACACCACTGCTGCCCGTGTACCCCTGGAACCAATTTAAAATTGCCTACAGCCATGTGTTATTATTTTAGGCCTTCGATGCCTGTCTGTGGTCACTCCTTCCACTAGGCCTCCACTGACCACACCACTGCTGCCCGTGTACCCCTGGAACCAATTTAAAATTGCCTACAGCCATGTGTTATTATTTTAGGCCTTCGATGCCTGTCTGCGGTCACTCCTTCCACTAGGCCTCCACTGACCACACCACTGCTGCCCGTGTACCCCTGGAACCAATTTAAAATTGCCTACAGCCAGCCCAATTTTTTTATTTTAGGCCTTTGATGCCTGTCTGCGGTCCGTTCTTTCCACTACTACTACACTGACCAGGCCACTGCTGCCCGTGTACCCCTGGAACCAATTTAAAATTGCCTACAGCCATGTGTTATTATTTTAGGCCTTCGATGCCTGTCTGCTGTCACTCCTTCCACTAGGCCTCCACTGACCACACCACTGCTGCCCGTGTACCCCTGGAACCATTTTAAAATTGCCTACAGCCATGTGTTATTATTTTAGGCCTTCGATGCCTGTCTGCGGTCACTCCTTCCACTAGGCCTCCACTGACCACACCACTGCTGCCTGTGTACCCCTGGAACCAATTTAAAATTGCCTACAGCCATGTGTTATTATTTTAGGCCTTCGATGCCTGTCTGCGGTCACTCCTTCCACTAGGCCTCCACTGACCACACCACTGCTGCCCGTGTACCCCTGGAACCACTTTAAAATTGCTTACAGCCAGCCCAATTTTTTTATTTTAGGCCTTCGATGCCTGTCTGCGGTCACTCCTTCCACTAGGCCTCCACTGACCACACCACTGCTGCCCGTGTACCCCTGGAACCAATTTAAAATTGCCTACAGCCATATGTTATTATTTTAGGCCTTCGATGCCTGTCTGCGGTCACTCCTTCCACTAGGCCTCCACTGACCACACCACTGCTGCCCGTGTACCCCTGGAACCAATTTAAAATTGCCTACAGCCATATGTTATTATTTTAGGCCTTCGATGCCTGTCTGCGGTCACTCCTTCCACTAGGCCTCCACTGACCACACCACTGCTGCCCGTGTACCCCTGGAACCAATTTAAAATTGCCTACAGCCAGCCCAATTTTTTTATTTTAGGCCTTCGATGCCTGTCTGCGGTCCGTTCTTTCTACTACTACTACACTGACCAGGCCACTGCTGCCCGTGTACCCCTGGAACCAATTTAAAATTGCCTACAGCCATGTGTTATTATTTTAGGCCTTCGATGCCTGTCTGCGGTCACTCCTTCCACTAGGCCTCCACTGACCACACCACTGCTGCCCGTGTACCCCTGGAACCAATTTAAAATTGCCTACAGCCATGTGTTATTATTTTAGGCCTTCGATGATTGTCTGCGGTCACTCCTTCCACTAGGCCTCCACTGACCACACCACTGCTGCCCGTGTACCCCTGGAACCAATTTAAAATTGCCTACAGCCATGTGTTATTATTTTAGGCCTTCGATGCCTGTCTGCGGTCACTCCTTCCACTAGGCCTCCACTGACCACACCACTGCTGCCCGTGTACCCCTGGAACCAATTTAAAATTGCCTACAGCCAGCCCAATTTTTATATTTTAGGCCTTCGATGCCTGTCTGCGGTCCGTTCTTTCTACTACTACTACACTGACCAGGCCACTGCTGCCCGTGTACCCCTGGAACCAATTTAAAATTGCCTACAGCCATGTGTTATTATTTTAGGCCTTCGATGCCTGTCTGCGGTCACTCCTTCCACTAGGCCTCCACTGACCACACCACTGCTGCCCGTGTACCCCTGGAACCAATTTAAAATTGCCTACAGCCATGTGTTATTATTTTAGGCCTTCGATGCCTGTCTGCGGTCACTCCTTCCACTAGGCCTCCACTGACCACACCACTGCTGCCCGTGTACCCCTGGAACCAATTTAAAATTGCCTACAGCCATGTGTTATTATTTTAGGCCTTCGATGCCTGTCTGCGGTCACTCCTTCCACTAGGCCTCCACTGACCACACCACTGCTGCCCGTGTACCCCTGGAACCAATTTAACATTGCCTACAGCCATGTGTTATTATTTTAGGCCTTCGATGCCTGTCTGCGGTCACTCCTTCCACTAGGCCTCCACTGACCACACCACTGCTGCCCGTGTACCCCTGGAACCAATTTAAAATTGCCTACAGCCAGCCCAATTTTTTTATTTTAGGCCTTCGATGCCTGTCTGCGGTCCGTTCTTTCTACTACTACTACACTGACCAGGCCACTGCTGCCCGTGTACCCCTGGAACCAATTTAAAATTGCCTACAGCCATGTGTTATTATTTTAGGCCTTCGATGCCTGTCTGCGGTCACTCCTTCCACTAGGCCTCCACTGACCACACCACTGCTGCCCGTGTACCCCTGGAACCAATTTAAAATTGCCTACAGCCATGTGTTATTATTTTAGGCCTTCAATGCCTGTCTGCGGTCACTCCTTCCACTAGGCCTCCACTGACCACACCACTGCTGCCCGTGTACCCCTGGAACCAATTTAAAATTGCCTACAGCCATGTGTTATTATTTTAGGCCTTCGATGCCTGTCTGCGGTCACTCCTTCCACTAGGCCTCCACTGACCACACCACTGCTGCCCGTGTACCCCTGGAACCAATTTAAAATTGCCTACAGCCATGTGTTATTATTTTAGGCCTTCGATGCCTGTCTGCGGTCACTCCTTCCACTAGGCCTCCACTGACCACACCACTGCTGCCCGTGTACCCCTGGAACCAATTTAAAATTGCCTACAGCCAGCCCAATTTTTTTATTTTAGGCCTTTGATGCCTGTCTGCGGTCCGTTCTTTCTACTACTACTACACTGACCAGGCCACTGCTGCCCGTGTACCCCTGGAACCAATTTAAAATTGCCTACAGCCATGTGTTATTATTTTAGGCCTTCGATGCCTGTCTGCGGTCACTCCTTCCACTAGGCCTCCACTGACCACACCACTGCTGCCCGTGTACCCCTGGAACCAATTTAAAATTGCCTACAGCCATGTGTTATTATTTTAGGCCTTCGATGC
This sequence comes from Ranitomeya imitator, assembly GCF_032444005.1. NCBI lineage: Eukaryota > Metazoa > Chordata > Amphibia > Anura > Dendrobatidae > Ranitomeya > Ranitomeya imitator. The sequence continues at coordinate 236,721,865 of NC_091283.1, forward strand.
CTGTCTGCGGTCACTCCTTCCACTAGGCCTCCACTGACCACACCACTGCTGCCCGTGTACCCCTGGAACCAATTTAAAATTGCCTACAGCCATGTGTTATTATTTTAGGCCTTCGATGCCTGTCTGCGGTCACTCCTTCCACTAGGCCTCCACTGACCACACCACTGCTGCCCGTGTACCCCTGGAACCAATTTAAAATTGCCTACAGCCATGTGTTATTATTTTAGGCCTTCGATGCCTGTCTGTGGTCACTCCTTCCACTAGGCCTCCACTGACCACACCACTGCTGCCCGTGTACCCCTGGAACCAATTTAAAATTGCCTACAGCCATGTGTTATTATTTTAGGCCTTCGATGCCTGTCTGCGGTCACTCCTTCCACTAGGCCTCCACTGACCACACCACTGCTGCCCGTGTACCCCTGGAACCAATTTAAAATTGCCTACAGCCAGCCCAATTTTTTTATTTTAGGCCTTTGATGCCTGTCTGCGGTCCGTTCTTTCCACTACTACTACACTGACCAGGCCACTGCTGCCCGTGTACCCCTGGAACCAATTTAAAATTGTCTACAGCCATGTGTTATTATTTTAGGCCTTCGATGCCTGTCTGCTGTCACTCCTTCCACTAGGCCTCCACTGACCACACCACTGCTGCCCGTGTACCCCTGGAACCATTTTAAAATTGCCTACAGCCATGTGTTATTATTTTAGGCCTTCGATGCCTGTCTGCGGTCACTCCTTCCACTAGGCCTCCACTGACCACACCACTGCTGCCCGTGTACCCCTGGAACCAATTTAAAATTGCCTACAGCCATGTGTTATTATTTTAGGCCTTCGATGCCTGTCTGCGGTCACTCCTTCCACTAGGCCTCCACTGACCACACCACTGCTGCCCGTGTACCCCTGGAACCACTTTAAAATTGCTTACAGCCAGCCCAATTTTTTTATTTTAGGCCTTCGATGCCTGTCTGCGGTCACTCCTTCCACTAGGCCTCCACTGACCACACCACTGCTGCCCGTGTACCCCTGGAACCAATTTAAAATTGCCTACAGCCATATGTTATTATTTTAGGCCTTCGATGCCTGTCTGCGGTCACTCCTTCCACTAGGCCTCCACTGACCACACCACTGCTGCCCGTGTACCCCTGGAACCAATTTAAAATTGCCTACAGCCAGCCCAATTTTTTTATTTTAGGCCTTCGATGCCTGTCTGCGGTCCGTTCTTTCTACTACTACTACACTGACCAGGCCACTGCTGCCCGTGTACCCCTGGAACCAATTTAAAATTGCCTACAGCCATGTGTTATTATTTTAGGCCTTCGATGCCTGTCTGCGGTCACTCCTTCCACTAGGCCTCCACTGACCACACCACTGCTGCCCGTGTACCCCTGGAACCAATTTAAAATTGCCTACAGCCATGTGTTATTATTTTAGGCCTTCGATGCCTGTCTGCGGTCACTCCTTCCACTAGGCCTCCACTGACCACACCACTGCTGCCCGTGTACCCCTGGAACCATTTTAAAATTGCCTACAGCCATGTGTTATTATTTTAGGCCTTCGATGCCTGTCTGCGGTCACTCCTTCCACTAGGCCTCCACTGACCACACCACTGCTGCCCGTGTACCCCTGGAACCAATTTAAAATTGCCTACAGCCATGTGTTATTATTTTAGGCCTTCGATGCCTGTCTGCGGTCACTCCTTCCACTAGGCCTCCACTGACCACACCACTGCTGCCCGTGTACCCCTGGAACCAATTTAAAATTGCCTACAGCCATGTGTTATTATTTTAGGCCTTCGATGCCTGTCTGCGGTCACTCCTTCCACTAGGCCTCCACTGACCACACCACTGCTGCCCGTGTACCCCTGGAACCAATTTAAAATTGCCTACAGCCATGTGTTATTATTTTAGGCCTTCGATGCCTGTCTGCGGTCACTCCTTCCACTAGGCCTCCACTGACCACACCACTGCTGCCCGTGTACCCCTGGAACCAATTTAAAATTGCCTACAGCCAGCCCAATTTTTTTATTTTAGGCCTTTGATGCCTGTCTGCGGTCCGTTCTTTCTACTACTACTACACTGACCAGGCCACTGCTGCCCGTGTACCCCTGGAACCAATTTAAAATTGCCTACAGCCATGTGTTATTATTTTAGGCCTTCGATGCCTGTCTGCGGTCACTCCTTCCACTAGGCCTCCACTGACCACACCACTGCTGCCCGTGTACCCCTGGAACCAATTTAAAATTGCCTACAGCCATGTGTTATTATTTTAGGCCTTCGATGCCTGTCTGCGGTCACTCCTTCCACTAGGCCTCCACTGACCACACCACTGCTGCCCGTGTACCCCTGGAACCAATTTAAAATTGCCTACAGCCATGTGTTATTATTTTAGGCCTTCGATGCCTGTCTGCGGTCACTCCTTCCACTAGGCCTCCACTGACCACACCACTGCTGCCCGTGTACCCCTGGAACCAATTTAAAATTGCCTACAGCCATGTGTTATTATTTTAGGCCTTCGATGCCTGTCTGTGGTCACTCCTTCCACTAGGCCTCCACTGACCACACCACTGCTGCCCGTGTACCCCTGGAACCAATTTAAAATTGCCTACAGCCATGTGTTATTATTTTAGGCCTTCGATGCCTGTCTGCGGTCACTCCTTCCACTAGGCCTCCACTGACCACACCACTGCTGCCCGTGTACCCCTGGAACCAATTTAAAATTGCCTACAGCCAGCCCAATTTTTTTATTTTAGGCCTTTGATGCCTGTCTGCGGTCCGTTCTTTCCACTACTACTACACTGACCAGGCCACTGCTGCCCGTGTACCCCTGGAACCAATTTAAAATTGTCTACAGCCATGTGTTATTATTTTAGGCCTTCGATGCCTGTCTGCTGTCACTCCTTCCACTAGGCCTCCACTGACCACACCACTGCTGCCCGTGTACCCCTGGAACCATTTTAAAATTGCCTACAGCCATGTGTTATTATTTTAGGCCTTCGATGCCTGTCTGCGGTCACTCCTTCCACTAGGCCTCCACTGACCACACCACTGCTGCCCGTGTACCCCTGGAACCAATTTAAAATTGCCTACAGCCATGTGTTATTATTTTAGGCCTTCGATGCCTGTCTGCGGTCACTCCTTCCACTAGGCCTCCACTGACCACACCACTGCTGCCCGTGTACCCCTGGAACCACTTTAAAATTGCTTACAGCCAGCCCAATTTTTTTATTTTAGGCCTTCGATGCCTGTCTGCGGTCACTCCTTCCACTAGGCCTCCACTGACCACACCACTGCTGCCCGTGTACCCCTGGAACCAATTTAAAATTGCCTACAGCCATATGTTATTATTTTAGGCCTTCGATGCCTGTCTGCGGTCACTCCTTCCACTAGGCCTCCACTGACCACACCACTGCTGCCCGTGTACCCCTGGAACCAATTTAAAATTGCCTACAGCCAGCCCAATTTTTTTATTTTAGGCCTTCGATGCCTGTCTGCGGTCCGTTCTTTCTACTACTACTACACTGACCAGGCCACTGCTGCCCGTGTACCCCTGGAACCAATTTAAAATTGCCTACAGCCATGTGTTATTATTTTAGGCCTTCGATGCCTGTCTGCGGTCACTCCTTCCACTAGGCCTCCACTGACCACACCACTGCTGCCCGTGTACCCCTGGAACCAATTTAAAATTGCCTACAGCCATGTGTTATTATTTTAGGCCTTCGATGCCTGTCTGCGGTCACTCCTTCCACTAGGCCTCCACTGACCACACCACTGCTGCCCGTGTACCCCTGGAACCAATTTAAAATTGCCTACAGCCATGTGTTATTATTTTAGGCCTTCGATGCCTGTCTGCGGTCACTCCTTCCACTAGGCCTCCACTGACCACACCACTGCTGCCCGTGTACCCCTGGAACCAATTTAAAATTGCCTACAGCCAGCCCAATTTTTTTATTTTAGGCCTTCGATGCCTGTCTGCGGTCCGTTCTTTCTACTACTACTACACTGACCAGGCCACTGCTGCCCGTGTACCCCTGGAACCAATTTAAAATTGCCTACAGCCATGTGTTATTATTTTAGGCCTTCGATGCCTGTCTGTGGTCACTCCTTCCACTAGGCCTCCACTGACCACACCACTGCTGCCCGTGTACCCCTGGAACCAATTTAAAATTGCCTACAGCCATGTGTTATTATTTTAGGCCTTCGATGCCTGTCTGCGGTCACTCCTTCCACTAGGCCTCCACTGACCACACCACTGCTGCCCGTGTACCCCTGGAACCAATTTAAAATTGCCTACAGCCAGCCCAATTTTTTTATTTTAGGCCTTTGATGCCTGTCTGCGGTCCGTTCTTTCCACTACTACTACACTGACCAGGCCACTGCTGCCCGTGTACCCCTGGAACCAATTTAAAATTGCCTACAGCCATGTGTTATTATTTTAGGCCTTCGATGCCTGTCTGCGGTCACTCCTTCCACTAGGCCTCCACTGACCACACCACTGCTGCCCGTGTACCCCTGGAACCATTTTAAAATTGCCTACAGCCATGTGTTATTATTTTAGGCCTTCGATGCCTGTCTGCGGTCACTCCTTCCACTAGGCCTCCACTGACCACACCACTGCTGCCCGTGTACCCCTGGAACCAATTTAAAATTGCCTACAGCCATGTGTTATTATTTTAGGCCTTCGATGCCTGTCTGCGGTCACTCCTTCCACTAGGCCTCCACTGACCACACCACTGCTGCCCGTGTACCCCTGGAACCACTTTAAAATTGCCTACAGCCAGCCCAATTTTTTTATTTTAGGCCTTCGATGCCTGTCTGCGGTCACTCCTTCCACTAGGCCTCCACTGACCACACCACTGCTGCCCGTGTACCCCTGGAACCAATTTAAAATTGCCTACAGCCATATGTTATTATTTTAGGCCTTCGATGCCTGTCTGCGGTCACTCCTTCCACTAGGCCTCCACTGACCACACCACTGCTGCCCGTGTACCCCTGGAACCAATTTAAAATTGCCTACAGCCAGCCCAATTTTTTTATTTTAGGCCTTCGATGCCTGTCTGCGGTCCGTTCTTTCTACTACTACTACACTGACCAGGCCACTGCTGCCCGTGTACCCCTGGAACCAATTTAAAATTGCCTACAGCCATGTGTTATTATTTTAGGCCTTCGATGCCTGTCTGCGGTCACTCCTTCCACTAGGCCTCCACTGACCACACCACTGCTGCCCGTGTACCCCTGGAACCAATTTAAAATTGCCTACAGCCATGTGTTATTATTTTAGGCCTTCGATGCCTGTCTGCGGTCACTCCTTCCACTAGGCCTCCACTGACCACACCACTGCTGCCCGTGTACCCCTGGAACCAATTTAAAATTGCCTACAGCCATGTGTTATTATTTTAGGCCTTCGATGCCTGTCTGCGGTCACTCCTTCCACTAGGCCTCCACTGACCACACCACTGCTGCCCGTGTACCCCTGGAACCAATTTAAAATTGCCTACAGCCAGCCCAATTTTTATATTTTAGGCCTTCGATGCCTGTCTGTGGTCCGTTCTTTCTACTACTACTACACTGACCAGGCCACTGCTGCCCGTGTACCCCTGGAACCAATTTAAAATTGCCTACAGCCATGTGTTATTATTTTAGGCCTTCGATGCCTGTCTGCGGTCACTCCTTCCACTAGGCCTCCACTGACCACACCACTGCTGCCCGTGTACCCCTGGAACCAATTTAAAATTGCCTACAGCCATGTGTTATTATTTTAGGCCTTCGATGCCTGTCTGCGGTCACTCCTTCCACTAGGCCTCCACTGACCACACCACTGCTGCCCGTGTACCCCTGGAACCAATTTAAAATTGCCTACAGCCATGTGTTATTATTTTAGGCCTTCGATGCCTGTCTGCGGTCACTCCTTCCACTAGGCCTCCACTGACCACACCACTGCTGCCCGTGTACCCCTGGAACCAATTTAACATTGCCTACAGCCATGTGTTATTATTTTAGGCCTTCGATGCCTGTCTGCGGTCACTCCTTCCACTAGGCCTCCACTGACCACACCACTGCTGCCCGTGTACCCCTGGAACCAATTTAAAATTGCCTACAGCCAGCCCAATTTTTTTATTTTAGGCCTTCGATGCCTGTCTGCGGTCCGTTCTTTCTACTACTACTACACTGACCAGGCCACTGCTGCCCGTGTACCCCTGGAACCAATTTAAAATTGCCTACAGCCATGTGTTATTATTTTAGGCCTTCGATGCCTGTCTGCGGTCACTCCTTCCACTAGGCCTCCACTGACCACACCACTGCTGCCCGTGTACCCCTGGAACCAATTTAAAATTGCCTACAGCCATGTGTTATTATTTTAGGCCTTCAATGCCTGTCTGCGGTCACTCCTTCCACTAGGCCTCCACTGACCACACCACTGCTGCCCGTGTACCCCTGGAACCAATTTAAAATTGCCTACAGCCATGTGTTATTATTTTAGGCCTTCGATGCCTGTCTGCGGTCACTCCTTCCACTAGGCCTCCACTGACCACACCACTGCTGCCCGTGTACCCCTGGAACCAATTTAAAATTGCCTACAGCCATGTGTTATTATTTTAGGCCTTCGATGCCTGTCTGCGGTCACTCCTTCCACTAGGCCTCCACTGACCACACCACTGCTGCCCGTGTACCCCTGGAACCAATTTAAAATTGCCTACAGCCAGCCCAATTTTTTTATTTTAGGCCTTTGATGCCTGTCTGCGGTCCGTTCTTTCTACTACTACTACACTGACCAGGCCACTGCTGCCCGTGTACCCCTGGAACCAATTTAAAATTGCCTACAGCCATGTGTTATTATTTTAGGCCTTCGATGCCTGTCTGCGGTCACTCCTTCCACTAGGCCTCCACTGACCACACCACTGCTGCCCGTGTACCCCTGGAACCAATTTAAAATTGCCTACAGCCATGTGTTATTATTTTAGGCCTTCGATGCCTGTCTGCGGTCACTCCTTCCACTAGGCCTCCACTGACCACACCACTGCTGCCCGTGTACCCCTGGAACCAATTTAAAATTGCCTACAGCCATGTGTTATTATTTTAGGCCTTCGATGCCTGTCTGCGGTCACTCCTTCCACTAGGCCTCCACTGACCACACCACTGCTGCCCGTGTACCCCTGGAACCAATTTAAAATTGCCTACAGCCATGTGTTATTATTTTAGGCCTTCGATGCCTGTCTGTGGTCACTCCTTCCACTAGGCCTCCACTGACCACACCACTGCTGCCCGTGTACCCCTGGAACCAATTTAAAATTGCCTACAGCCATGTGTTATTATTTTAGGCCTTCGATGCCTGTCTGCGGTCACTCCTTCCACTAGGCCTCCACTGACCACACCACTGCTGCCCGTGTACCCCTGGAACCAATTTAAAATTGCCTACAGCCAGCCCAATTTTTTTATTTTAGGCCTTTGATGCCTGTCTGCGGTCCGTTCTTTCCACTACTACTACACTGACCAGGCCACTGCTGCCCGTGTACCCCTGGAACCAATTTAAAATTGCCTACAGCCATGTGTTATTATTTTAGGCCTTCGATGCCTGTCTGCTGTCACTCCTTCCACTAGGCCTCCACTGACCACACCACTGCTGCCCGTGTACCCCTGGAACCATTTTAAAATTGCCTACAGCCATGTGTTATTATTTTAGGCCTTCGATGCCTGTCTGCGGTCACTCCTTCCACTAGGCCTCCACTGACCACACCACTGCTGCCCGTGTACCCCTGGAACCAATTTAAAATTGCCTACAGCCATGTGTTATTATTTTAGGCCTTCGATGCCTGTCTGCGGTCACTCCTTCCACTAGGCCTCCACTGACCACACCACTGCTGCCCGTGTACCCCTGGAACCACTTTAAAATTGCTTACAGCCAGCCCAATTTTTTTATTTTAGGCCTTCGATGCCTGTCTGCGGTCACTCCTTCCACTAGGCCTCCACTGACCACACCACTGCTGCCCGTGTACCCCTGGAACCAATTTAAAATTGCCTACAGCCATATGTTATTATTTTAGGCCTTCGATGCCTGTCTGCGGTCACTCCTTCCACTAGGCCTCCACTGACCACACCACTGCTGCCCGTGTACCCCTGGAACCAATTTAAAATTGCCTACAGCCAGCCCAATTTTTTTATTTTAGGCCTTCGATGCCTGTCTGCGGTCCGTTCTTTCTACTACTACTACACTGACCAGGCCACTGCTGCCCGTGTACCCCTGGAACCAATTTAAAATTGCCTACAGCCATGTGTTATTATTTTAGGCCTTCGATGCCTGTCTGCGGTCACTCCTTCCACTAGGCCTCCACTGACCACACCACTGCTGCCCGTGTACCCCTGGAACCAATTTAAAATTGCCTACAGCCATGTGTTATTATTTTAGGCCTTCGATGCCTGTCTGCGGTCACTCCTTCCACTAGGCCTCCACTGACCACACCACTGCTGCCCGTGTACCCCTGGAACCAATTTAAAATTGCCTACAGCCATGTGTTATTATTTTAGGCCTTCGATGCCTGTCTGCGGTCACTCCTTCCACTAGGCCTCCACTGACCACACCACTGCTGCCCGTGTACCCCTGGAACCAATTTAAAATTGCCTACAGCCAGCCCAATTTTTTTATTTTAGGCCTTCGATGCCTGTCTGCGGTCCGTTCTTTCTACTACTACTACACTGACCAGGCCACTGCTGCCCGTGTACCCCTGGAACCAATTTAAAATTGCCTACAGCCATGTGTTATTATTTTAGGCCTTCGATGCCTGTCTGTGGTCACTCCTTCCACTAGGCCTCCACTGACCACACCACTGCTGCCCGTGTACCCCTGGAACCAATTTAAAATTGCCTACAGCCATGTGTTATTATTTTAGGCCTTCGATGCCTGTCTGCGGTCACTCCTTCCACTAGGCCTCCACTGACCACACCACTGCTGCCCGTGTACCCCTGGAACCAATTTAAAATTGCCTACAGCCAGCCCAATTTTTTTATTTTAGGCCTTTGATGCCTGTCTGCGGTCCGTTCTTTCCACTACTACTACACTGACCAGGCCACTGCTGCCCGTGTACCCCTGGAACCAATTTAAAATTGCCTACAGCCATGTGTTATTATTTTAGGCCTTCGATGCCTGTCTGCGGTCACTCCTTCCACTAGGCCTCCACTGACCACACCACTGCTGCCCGTGTACCCCTGGAACCATTTTAAAATTGCCTACAGCCATGTGTTATTATTTTAGGCCTTCGATGCCTGTCTGCGGTCACTCCTTCCACTAGGCCTCCACTGACCACACCACTGCTGCCCGTGTACCCCTGGAACCAATTTAAAATTGCCTACAGCCATGTGTTATTATTTTAGGCCTTCGATGCCTGTCTGCGGTCACTCCTTCCACTAGGCCTCCACTGACCACACCACTGCTGCCCGTGTACCCCTGGAACCACTTTAAAATTGCCTACAGCCAGCCCAATTTTTTTATTTTAGGCCTTCGATGCCTGTCTGCGGTCACTCCTTCCACTAGGCCTCCACTGACCACACCACTGCTGCCCGTGTACCCCTGGAACCAATTTAAAATTGCCTACAGCCATATGTTATTATTTTAGGCCTTCGATGCCTGTCTGCGGTCACTCCTTCCACTAGGCCTCCACTGACCACACCACTGCTGCCCGTGTACCCCTGGAACCAATTTAAAATTGCCTACAGCCAGCCCAATTTTTTTTATTTTAGGCCTTCGATGCCTGTCTGCGGTCCGTTCTTTCTACTACTACTACACTGACCAGGCCACTGCTGCCCGTGTACCCCTGGAACCAATTTAAAATTGCCTACAGCCATGTGTTATTATTTTAGGCCTTCGATGCCTGTCTGCGGTCACTCCTTCCACTAGGCCTCCACTGACCACACCACTGCTGCCCGTGTACCCCTGGAACCAATTTAAAATTGCCTACAGCCATGTGTTATTATTTTAGGCCTTCGATGCCTGTCTGCGGTCACTCCTTCCACTAGGCCTCCACTGACCACACCACTGCTGCCCGTGTACCCCTGGAACCAATTTAAAATTGCCTACAGCCATGTGTTATTATTTTAGGCCTTCGATGCCTGTCTGCGGTCACTCCTTCCACTAGGCCTCCACTGACCACACCACTGCTGCCCGTGTACCCCTGGAACCAATTTAAAATTGCCTACAGCCAGCCCAATTTTTTTATTTTAGGCCTTCGATGCCTGTCTGCGGTCCGTTCTTTCTACTACTACTACACTGACCAGGCCACTGCTGCCCGTGTACCCCTGGAACCAATTTAAAATTGCCTACAGCCATGTGTTATTATTTTAGGCCTTCGATGCCTGTCTGCGGTCACTCCTTCCACTAGGCCTCCACTGACCACACCACTGCTGCCCGTGTACCCCTGGAACCAATTTAAAATTGCCTACAGCCATGTGTTATTATTTTAGGCCTTTGATGCCTGTCTGCGGTCACTCCTTCCACTAGGCCTCCACTGACCACACCACTGCTGCCCGTGTACCCCTGGAACCAATTTAAAATTGCCTACAGCCATGTGTTATTATTTTAGGCCTTCGATGCCTGTCTGCGGTCACTCCTTCCACTAGGCCTCCACTGACCACACCACTGCTGCCCGTGTACCCCTGGAACCAATTTAAAATTGCCTACAGCCATGTGTTATTATTTTAGGCCTTCGATGCCTGTCTGCGGTCACTCCTTCCACTAGGCCTCCACTGACCACACCACTGCTGCCCGTGTACCCCTGGAACCAATTTAAAATTGCCTACAGCCATGTGTTATTATTTTAGGCCTTTGATGCCTGTCTGCGGTCACTCCTTCCACTAGGCCTCCACTGACCACACCACTGCTGCCCGTGTACCCCTGGAACCAATTTAAAATTGCCTACAGCCATGTGTTATTATTTTAGGCCTTCGATGCCTGTCTGCGGTCACTCCTTCCACTAGGCCTCCACTGACCACACCACTGCTGCCCGTGTACCCCTGGAACCAATTTAAAATTGCCTACAGCCATGTGTTATTATTTTAAGCATTCGATGCCTGTCTGCGGTCACTCCTTCCACTAGGCCTCCACTGACCACACCACTGCTGCCCGTGTACCCCTGGAACCAATTTAAAATTGCCTACAGCCAGCCCAATTATTTTATTTTAGGCCTTCGATGCCTGTCTGCGGTCACTCCTTCCACTAGGCCTCCACTGACCACACCACTGCTGCCCGTGTACCCCTGGAACCAATTTAAAATTGCCTACAGCCATGTGTTATTATTTTAGGCCTTCGATGCCTGTCTGCGGTCACTCCTTACAATATGCCTCCACTGACAACACCACTGCTGTACGTGTACCCCTGGAACCAATTTAAAATTGCCTACAGCCAGCCCAATTTTTTTATTTTAGGCCTTTGATGCCTGTCTGCGGTCCGTTCTTTCTACTACTACTACACTGACCAGGCCACTGCTGCCCGTGTACCCCTGGAACCAATTTAAAATTGCCTACAGCCATGTGTTATTATTTTAGGCCTTCGATGCCTGTCTGCGGTCACTCCTTCCACTATGCCTCCACTGACCACACCACTGCTGCCTGTGTACCCCTGGAACCAATTTAAAATTGCCTACAGCCAGCCCAATTTTTTTATTTTAGGCCTTCGATGCCTGTCTGCGGTCACTCCTTCCACTAGGCCTCCACTGACCACACCACTGCTGCCCGTGTACCCCTGGAACCAATTTAAAATTGCCTACAGCCATATGTTATTATTTTAGGCCTTCGATGCCTGTCTGCGGTCACTCCTTCCACTAGGCCTCCACTGACCACACCACTGCTGCCCGTGTACCCCTGGAACCAATTTAAAATTGCCTACAGCCAGCCCAATTTTTTTATTTTAGGCCTTCGATGCCTGTCTGCGGTCCGTTCTTTCTACTACTACTACACTGACCAGGCCACTGCTGCCCGTGTACCCCTGGAACCAATTTAAAATTGCCTACAGCCATGTGTTATTATTTTAGGCCTTCGATGCCTGTCTGCGGTCACTCCTTCCACTAGGCCTCCACTGACCACACCACTGCTGCCCGTGTACCCCTGGAACCAATTTAAAATTGCCTACAGCCATGTGTTATTATTTTAGGCCTTCGATGCATGTCTGCGGTCACTCCTTCCACTAGGCCTCCACTGACCACACCACTGCTGCCCGTGTACCCCTGGAACCAATTTAAAATTGCCTACAGCCATGTGTTATTATTTTAGGCCTTCGATGCCTGTCTGCGGTCACTCCTTCCACTAGGCCTCCACTGACCACACCACTGCTGCCCGTGTACCCCTGGAACCAATTTAAAATTGCCTACAGCCAGCCCAATTTTTTTATTTTAGGCCTTCGATGCCTGTCTGCGGTCCGTTCTTTCTACTACTACTACACTGACCAGGCCACTGCTGCCCGTGTACCCCTGGAACCAATTTAAAATTGCCTACAGCCATGTGTTATTATTTTAGGCCTTCGATGCCTGTCTGCGGTCACTCCTTCCACTAGGCCTCCATTGACCACACCACTGCTGCCCGTGTACCCCTGGAACCAATTTAAAATTGCCTACAGCCATGTGTTATTATTTTAGGCCTTCGATGCCTGTCTGCGGTCACTCCTTCCACTAGGCCTCCACTGACCACACCACTGCTGCCCGTGTACCCCTGGAACCAATTTAAAATTGCCTACAGCCATGTGTTATTATTTTAGGCCTTCGATGCCTGTCTGCGGTCACTCCTTCCACTAGGCCTCCACTGACCACACCACTGCTGCCCGTGTACCCCTGGAACCAATTTAAAATTGCCTACAGCCATGTGTTATTATTTTAGGCCTTCGATGCCTGTCTGCGGTCACTCCTTCCACTAGGCCTCCACTGACCACACCACTGCTGCCCGTGTACCCCTGGAACCAATTTAAAATTGCCTACAGCCAGCCCAACTTTTTTATTTTAGGCCTTCGATGCCTGTCTGCGGTCCGTTCTTTCTACTACTACTACACTGACCAGGCCACTGCTGCCCGTGTACCCCTGGAACCAATTTAAAATTGCCTACAGCCATGTGTTATTATTTTAGGCCTTCGATGCCTGTCTGCGGTCACTCCTTCCACTAGGCCTCCACTGACCACACCATTGCTGCCCGTGTACCCCTGGAACCAATTTAAAATTGCCTACAGCCATGTGTTATTATTTTAGGCCTTCAATGCATGTCTGCGGTCACTCCTTCCACTAGGCCTCCACTGACCACACCACTGCTGCCCGTGTACCCCTGGAACCAATTTAAAATTGCCTACAGCCATGTGTTATTATTTTAGGCCTTCGATGCCTGTCTGCGGTCACTCCTTCCACTAGGCCTCCACTGACCACACCACTGCTGCCCGTGTACCCCTGGAACCAATTTCAAATTGCCTACAGCCATGTGTTATTATTTTAGGCCTTCGATGCCTGTCTGCGGTCACTCCTTCCACTAGGCCTCCACTGACCACACCACTGCTGCCCGTGTACCCCTGGAACCAATTTAAAATTGCCTACAGCCATGTGTTATTATTTTAGGCCTTCGATGCCTGTCTGCGGTCACTCCTTCCACTAGGCCTCCACTGACCACACCACTGCTGCCCGTGTACCCCTGGAACCAATTTAAAATTGCCTACAGCCATGTGTTATTATTTTAGGCCTTCGATGCCTGTCTGCGGTCACTCCTTCCACTAGGCCTCCACTGACCACACCACTGCTGCCCGTGTACCCCTGGAACCAATTTAAAATTGCCTACAGCCAGCCCAATTTTTTTATTTTAGGCCTTTGATGCCTGTCTGCGGTCCGTTCTTTCTACTACTACTACACTGACCAGGCCACTGCTGCCCGTGTACCCCTGGAACCAATTTAAAATTGCCTACAGCCATGTGTTATTATTTTAGACCTTCGATGCCTGTCTGCGGTCACTCCTTCCACTAGGCCTCCACTGACCACACCACTGCTGCCCGTGTACCCCTGGAACCATTTTAAAATTGCCTACAGCCATGTGTTATTATTTTAGGCCTTCGATGCCTGTCTGCGGTCACTCCTTCCACTAGGCCTCCACTGACCACACCACTGCTGCCCGTGTACCCCTGGAACCAATTTAAAATTGCCTACAGCCATGTGTTATTATTTTAGGCCTTCGATGCCTGTCTGCGGTCACTCCTTCCACTAGGCCTCCACTGACCACACCACTGCTGCCCGTGTACCCCTGGAACCACTTTAAAATTGCCTACAGCCAGCCCAATTTTTTTATTTTAGGCCTTCGATGCCTGTCTGCGGTCACTCCTTCCACTAGGCCTCCACTGACCACACCACTGCTGCCCGTGTACCCCTGGAACCAATTTAAAATTGCCTACAGCCATATGTTATTATTTTAGGCCTTCGATGCCTGTCTGCGGTCACTCCTTCCACTAGGCCTCCACTGACCACACCACTGCTGCCCGTGTACCCCTGGAACCAATTTAAAATTGCCTACAGCCAGCCCAATTTTTTTATTTTAGGCCTTCGATGCCTGTCTGCGGTCCGTTCTTTCTACTACTACTACACTGACCAGGCCACTGCTGCCCGTGTACCCCTGGAACCAATTTAAAATTGCCTACAGCCATGTGTTATTATTTTAGGCCTTCGATGCCTGTCTGCGGTCACTCCTTCCACTAGGCCTCCACTGACCACACCACTGCTGCCCGTGTACCCCTGGAACCAATTTAAAATTGCCTACAGCCATGTGTTATTATTTTAGGCCTTCGATGCCTGTCTGCGGTCACTCCTTCCACTAGGCCTCCACTGACCACACCACTGCTGCCCGTGTACCCCTGGAACCAATTTAAAATTGCCTACAGCCATGTGTTATTATTTTAGGCCTTCGATGCCTGTCTGCGGTCACTCCTTCCACTAGGCCTCCACTGACCACACCACTGCTGCCCGTGTACCCCTGGAACCAATTTAAAATTGCCTACAGCCATGTGTTATTATTTTAGGCCTTCGATGCCTGTCTGCGGTCACTCCTTCCACTAGGCCTCCACTGACCACACCACTGCTGCCCGTGTACCCCTGGAACCAATTTAAAATTGCCTACAGCCAGCCCAATTTTTTTATTTTAGGCCTTCGATGCCTGTCTGCGGTCCGTTCTTTCTACTACTACTACACTGACCAGGCCACTGCTGCCCGTGTACCCCTGGAACCAATTTAAAATTGCCTACAGCCATGTGTTATTATTTTAGGCCTTCGATGCCTGTCTGCGGTCACTCCTTCCACTAGGCCTCCACTGACCACACCACTGCTGCCCGTGTACCCCTGGAACCAATTTAAAATTGCCTACAGCCATGTGTTATTATTTTAGGCCTTCAATGCCTGTCTGCGGTCACTCCTTCCACTAGGCCTCCACTGACCACACCACTGCTGCCCGTGTACCCCTGGAACCAATTTAAAATTGCCTACAGCCATGTGTTATTATTTTAGGCCTTCGATGCCTGTCTGCGGTCACTCCTTCCACTAGGCCTCCACTGACCACACCACTGCTGCCCGTGTACCCCTGGAACCAATTTAAAATTGCCTACAGCCATGTGTTATTATTTTAGGCCTTCGATGCCTGTCTGCGGTCACTCCTTCCACTAGGCCTCCACTGACCACACCACTGCTGCCCGTGTACCCCTGGAACCAATTTAAAATTGCCTACAGCCAGCCCAATTTTTTTATTTTAGGCCTTTGATGCCTGTCTGCGGTCCGTTCTTTCTACTACTACTACACTGACCAGGCCACTGCTGCCCGTGTACCCCTGGAACCAATTTAAAATTGCCTACAGCCATGTGTTATTATTTTAGGCCTTCGATGCCTGTCTGCGGTCACTCCTTCCACTAGGCCTCCACTGACCACACCACTGCTGCCCGTGTACCCCTGGAACCAATTTAAAATTGCCTACAGCCATGTGTTATTATTTTAGGCCTTCGATGCCTGTCTGCGGTCACTCCTTCCACTAGGCCTCCACTGACCACACCACTGCTGCCCGTGTACCCCTGGAACCAATTTTAAATTGCCTACAGCCATGTGTTATTATTTTAGGCCTTCGATGCCTGTCTGCGGTCACTCCTTCCACTAGGCCTCCACTGACCACACCACTGCTGCCCGTGTACCCCTGGAACCAATTTAAAATTGCCTACAGCCATGTGTTATTATTTTAGGCCTTCGATGCCTGTCTGTGGTCACTCCTTCCACTAGGCCTCCACTGACCACACCACTGCTGCCCGTGTACCCCTGGAACCAATTTAAAATTGCCTACAGCCATGTGTTATTATTTTAGGCCTTCGATGCCTGTCTGCGGTCACTCCTTCCACTAGGCCTCCACTGACCACACCACTGCTGCCCGTGTACCCCTGGAACCAATTTAAAATTGCCTACAGCCAGCCCAATTTTTTTATTTTAGGCCTTTGATGCCTGTCTGCGGTCCGTTCTTTCCACTACTACTACACTGACCAGGCCACTGCTGCCCGTGTACCCCTGGAACCAATTTAAAATTGCCTACAGCCATGTGTTATTATTTTAGGCCTTCGATGCCTGTCTGCGGTCACTCCTTCCACTAGGCCTCCACTGACCACACCACTGCTGCCCGTGTACCCCTGGAACCATTTTAAAATTGCCTACAGCCATGTGTTATTATTTTAGGCCTTCGATGCCTGTCTGCGGTCACTCCTTCCACTAGGCCTCCACTGACCACACCACTGCTGCCCGTGTACCCCTGGAACCAATTTAAAATTGCCTACAGCCATGTGTTATTATTTTAGGCCTTCGATGCCTGTCTGCGGTCACTCCTTCCACTAGGCCTCCACTGACCACACCACTGCTGCCCGTGTACCCCTGGAACCACTTTAAAATTGCCTACAGCCAGCCCAATTTTTTTATTTTAGGCCTTCGATGCCTGTCTGCGGTCACTCCTTCCACTAGGCCTCCACTGACCACACCACTGCTGCCCGTGTACCCCTGGAACCAATTTAAAATTGCCTACAGCCATATGTTATTATTTTAGACCTTCGATGCCTGTCTGCGGTCACTCCTTCCACTAGGCCTCCACTGACCACACCACTGCTGCCCGTGTACCCCTGGAACCAATTTAAAATTGCCTACAGCCAGCCCAATTTTTTTATTTTAGGCCTTCGATGCCTGTCTGCGGTCCGTTCTTTCTACTACTACTACACTGACCAGGCCACTGCTGCCCGTGTACCCCTGGAACCAATTTAAAATTGCCTACAGCCATGTGTTATTATTTTAGGCCTTCGATGCCTGTCTGCGGTCACTCCTTCCACTAGGCCTCCACTGACCACACCACTGCTGCCCGTGTACCCCTGGAACCAATTTAAAATTGCCTACAGCCATGTGTTATTATTTTAGGCCTTCGATGCCTGTCTGCGGTCACTCCTTCCACTAGGCCTCCACTGACCACACCACTGCTGCCCGTGTACCCCTGGAACCAATTTAAAATTGCCTACAGCCATGTGTTATTATTTTAGGCCTTCGATGCCTGTCTGCGGTCACTCCTTCCACTAGGCCTCCACTGACCACACCACTGCTGCCCGTGTACCCCTGGAACCAATTTAAAATTGCCTACAGCCAGCCCAATTTTTTTATTTTAGGCCTTCGATGCCTGTCTGCGGTCCGTTCTTTCTACTACTACTACACTGACCAGGCCACTGCTGCCCGTGTACCCCTGGAACCAATTTAAAATTGCCTACAGCCATGTGTTATTATTTTAGGCCTTCGATGCCTGTCTGTGGTCACTCCTTCCACTAGGCCTCCACTGACCACACCACTGCTGCCCGTGTACCCCTGGAACCAATTTAAAATTGCCTACAGCCATGTGTTATTATTTTAGGCCTTCGATGCCTGTCTGCGGTCACTCCTTCCACTAGGCCTCCACTGACCACACCACTGCTGCCCGTGTACCCCTGGAACCAATTTAAAATTGCCTACAGCCAGCCCAATTTTTTTATTTTAGGCCTTTGATGCCTGTCTGCGGTCCGTTCTTTCCACTACTACTACACTGACCAGGCCACTGCTGCCCGTGTACCCCTGGAACCAATTTAAAATTGCCTACAGCCATGTGTTATTATTTTAGGCCTTCGATGCCTGTCTGCGGTCACTCCTTCCACTAGGCCTCCACTGACCACACCACTGCTGCCCGTGTACCCCTGGAACCATTTTAAAATTGCCTACAGCCATGTGTTATTATTTTAGGCCTTCGATGCCTGTCTGCGGTCACTCCTTCCACTAGGCCTCCACTGACCACACCACTGCTGCCCGTGTACCCCTGGAACCAATTTAAAATTGCCTACAGCCATGTGTTATTATTTTAGGCCTTCGATGCCTGTCTGCGGTCACTCCTTCCACTAGGCCTCCACTGACCACACCACTGCTGCCCGTGTACCCCTGGAACCACTTTAAAATTGCCTACAGCCAGCCCAATTTTTTTATTTTAGGCCTTCGATGCCTGTCTGCGGTCACTCCTTCCACTAGGCCTCCACTGACCACACCACTGCTGCCCGTGTACCCCTGGAACCAATTTAAAATTGCCTACAGCCATATGTTATTATTTTAGGCCTTCGATGCCTGTCTGCGGTCACTCCTTCCACTAGGCCTCCACTGACCACACCACTGCTGCCCGTGTACCCCTGGAACCAATTTAAAATTGCCTACAGCCAGCCCAATTTTTTTATTTTAGGCCTTCGATGCCTGTCTGCGGTCCGTTCTTTCTACTACTACTACACTGACCAGGCCACTGCTGCCCGTGTACCCCTGGAACCAATTTAAAATTGCCTACAGCCATGTGTTATTATTTTAGGCCTTCGATGCCTGTCTGCGGTCACTCCTTCCACTAGGCCTCCACTGACCACACCACTGCTGCCCGTGTACCCCTGGAACCAATTTAAAATTGCCTACAGCCATGTGTTATTATTTTAGGCCTTCGATGCCTGTCTGCGGTCACTCCTTCCACTAGGCCTCCACTGACCACACCACTGCTGCCCGTGTACCCCTGGAACCAATTTAAAATTGCCTACAGCCATGTGTTATTATTTTAGGCCTTCGATGCCTGTCTGCGGTCACTCCTTCCACTAGGCCTCCACTGACCACACCACTGCTGCCCGTGTACCCCTGGAACCAATTTAAAATTGCCTACAGCCAGCCCAATTTTTTTATTTTAGGCCTTCGATGCCTGTCTGCGGTCCGTTCTTTCTACTACTACTACACTGACCAGGCCACTGCTGCCCGTGTACCCCTGGAACCAATTTAAAATTGCCTACAGCCATGTGTTATTATTTTAGGCCTTCGATGCCTGTCTGCGGTCACTCCTTCCACTAGGCCTCCACTGACCACACCACTGCTGCCCGTGTACCCCTGGAACCAATTTAAAATTGCCTACAGCCATGTGTTATTATTTTAGGCCTTTGATGCCTGTCTGCGGTCACTCCTTCCACTAGGCCTCCACTGACCACACCACTGCTGCCCGTGTACCCCTGGAACCAATTTAAAATTGCCTACAGCCATGTGTTATTATTTTAGGCCTTCGATGCCTGTCTGCGGTCACTCCTTCCACTAGGCCTCCACTGACCACACCACTGCTGCCCGTGTACCCCTGGAACCAATTTCAAATTGCCTACAGCCATGTGTTATTATTTTAGGCCTTCGATGCCTGTCTGCGGTCACTCCTTCCACTAGGCCTCCACTGACCACACCACTGCTGCCCGTGTACCCCTGGAACCAATTTAAAATTGCCTACAGCCAGCCCAATTTTTTTATTTTAGGCCTTCGATGCCTGTCTGCGGTCCGTTCTTTCTACTACTACTACACTGACCAGGCCACTGCTGCCCGTGTACCCCTGGAACCAATTTAAAATTGCCTACAGCCATGTGTTATTATTTTAGGCCTTCGATGCCTGTCTGCGGTCACTCCTTCCACTAGGCCTCCACTGACCACACCACTGCTGCCCGTGTACCCCTGGAACCAATTTAAAATTGCCTACAGCCATGTGTTATTATTTTAGGCCTTCAATGCCTGTCTGCGGTCACTCCTTCCACTAGGCCTCCACTGACCACACCACTGCTGCCCGTGTACCCCTGGAACCAATTTAAAATTGCCTACAGCCATGTGTTATTATTTTAGGCCTTCGATGCCTGTCTGCGGTCACTCCTTCCACTAGGCCTCCACTGACCACACCACTGCTGCCCGTGTACCCCTGGAACCAATTTAAAATTGCCTACAGCCATGTGTTATTATTTTAGGCCTTCGATGCCTGTCTGCGGTCACTCCTTCCACTAGGCCTCCACTGACCACACCACTGCTGCCCGTGTACCCCTGGAACCAATTTAAAATTGCCTACAGCCAGCCCAATTTTTTTATTTTAGGCCTTTGATGCCTGTCTGCGGTCCGTTCTTTCTACTACTACTACACTGACCAGGCCACTGCTGCCCGTGTACCCCTGGAACCAATTTAAAATTGCCTACAGCCATGTGTTATTATTTTAGGCCTTCGATGCCTGTCTGCGGTCACTCCTTCCACTAGGCCACCACTGACCACACCACTGCTGCCCGTGTACCCCTGGAACCAATTTAAAATTGCCTACAGCCATGTGTTATTATTTTAGGCCTTCGATGCCTGTCTGCGGTCACTCCTTCCACTAGGCCTCCACTGACCACACCACTGCTGCCCGTGTACCCCTGGAACCAATTTAAAATTGCCTACAGCCATGTGTTATTATTTTAGGCCTTCGATGCCTGTCTGCGGTCACTCCTTCCACTAGGCCTCCACTGACCACACCACTGCTGCCCGTGTACCCCTGGAACCAATTTAAAATTGCCTACAGCCATGTGTTATTATTTTAGGCCTTCGATGCCTGTCTGCGGTCACTCCTTCCACTAGGCCTCCACTGACCACACCACTGCTGCCCGTGTACCCCTGGAACTAATTTAAAATTGCCTACAGCCAGCCCAATTTTTTTATTTTAGGCCTTTGATGCCTGTCTGCGGTCCGTTCTTTCCACTACTACTACACTGACCAGGCCACTGCTGCCCGTGTACCCCTGGAACCAATTTAAAATTGCCTACAGCCATGTGTTATTATTTTAGGCCTTCGATGCCTGTCTGCGGTCACTCCTTCCACTAGGCCTCCACTGACCACACCACTGCTGCCCGTGTACCCCTGGAACCATTTTAAAATTGCCTACAGCCATGTGTTATTATTTTAGGCCTTCGATGCCTGTCTGCGGTCACTCCTTCCACTAGGCCTCCACTGACCACACCACTGCTGCCCGTGTACCCCTGGAACCAATTTAAAATTGCCTACAGCCATGTGTTATTATTTTAGGCCTTCGATGCCTGTCTGCGGTCACTCCTTCCACTAGGCCTCCACTGACCACACCACTGCTGCCCGTGTACCCCTGGAACCAATTTAAAATTGCCTATAGCCATGTGTTATTATTTTAGGCCTTCGATGCCTGTCTGCGGTCACTCCTTCCACTAGGCCTCCACTGACCAAACCACTGCTGCCCGTGTACCCCTGGAACCAATTTAAAATTGCCTACAGCCATGTGTTATTATTTTAGGCCTTCGATGCCTGTCTGCGGTCACTCCTTCCACTAGGCCTCCACTGACCACACCACTGCTGCCCGTGTACCCCTGGAACCAATTTAAAATTGCCTACAGCCATGTGTTATTATTTTAGGCCTTCGATGCCTGTCTGCGGTCACTCCTTCCACTAGGCCTCCACTGACCACACCACTGCTGCCCGTGTACCCCTGGAACCAATTTAAAATTGCCTACAGCCATGTGTTATTATTTTAGGCCTTCGATGCCTGTCTGCGGTCACTCCTTCCACTAGGCCTCCACTGACCACACCACTGCTGCCCGTGTACCCCTGGAACCAATTTAAAATTGCCTACAGCCAGCCCAATTTTTTTATTTTAGGCCTTTGATGCCTGTCTGCGGTCCGTTCTTTCTACTACTACTACACTGACCAGGCCACTGCTGCCCGTGTACCCCTGGAACCAATTTAAAATTGCCTACAGCCATGTGTTATTATTTTAGGCCTTCGATGCCTGTCTGCGGTCACTCCTTCCACTAGGCCTCCACTGACCACACCACTGCTGCCCGTGTACCCCTGGAACCATTTTAAAATTGCCTACAGCCATGTGTTATTATTTTAGGCCTTCGATGCCTGACTGCGGTCACTCCTTCCACTAGGCCTCCACTGACCACACCACTGCTGCCCGTGTACCCCTGGAACCAATTTAAAATTGCCTACAGCCATGTGTTATTATTTTAGGCCTTCGATGCCTGTCTGCGGTCACTCCTTCCACTAGGCCTCCACTGACCACACCACTGCTGCCCGTGTACCCCTGGAACCAATTTAAAATTGCCTACAGCCATGTGTTATTATTTTAGGCCTTCGATGCCTGTCTGCGGTCACTCCTTCCACTAGGCCTCCACTGACCACACCACTGCTGCCCATGTACCCCTGGAACCAATTTAAAATTGCCTACAGCCATGTGTTATTATTTTAGGCCTTCGATGCCTGTCTGCGGTCACTCCTTCCACTAGGCCTCCACTGACCACACCACTGCTGCCCGTGTACCCCTGGAACCAATTTAAAATTGCCTACAGCCAGCCCAATTTTTTTATTTTAGGCCTTTGATGCCTGTCTGCGGTCCGTTCTTTCTACTACTACTACACTGACCAGGCCACTGCTGCCCGTGTACCCCTGGAACCAATTTAAAATTGCCTACAGCCATGTGTTATTATTTTAGGCCTTCGATGCCTGTCTGCGGTCACTCCTTCCACTAGGCCTCCACTGACCACACCACTGCTGCCCGTGTACCCCTGGAACCATTTTAAAATTGCCTACAGCCATGTGTTATTATTTTAGGCCTTCGATGCCTGTCTGCGGTCACTCCTTCCACTAGGCCTCCACTGACCACACCACTGCTGCCCGTGTACCCCTGGAACCAATTTAAAATTGCCTACAGCCATGTGTTATTATTTTAGGCCTTCGATGCCTGTCTGCGGTCACTCCTTCCATTAGGCCTCCAATGACCACACCACTGCTGCCCGTGTACCCCTGGAACCAATTTAAAATTGCCTACAGCCATGTGTTATTATTTTAGGCCTTCGATGCCTGTCTGCGGTCACTCCTTCCACTAGGCCTCCACTGACCACACCACTGCTGCCCGTGTACCCCTGGAACCAATTTAAAATTGCCTACAGCCATGTGTTATTATTTTAGGCCTTCGATGCCTGTCTGCGGTCACTCCTTCCACTAGGCCTCCACTGACCACACCACTGCTGCCCGTGTACCCCTGGAACCAATTTAAAATTGCCTACAGCCATGTGTTATTATTTTAGGCCTTCGATGCCTGTCTGCGGTCACTCCTTCCACTAGGCCTCCACTGACCACACCACTGCTGCCCGTGTACCCCTGGAACCAATTTAAAATTGCCTACAGCCATGTGTTATTATTTTAGGCCTTCGATGCCTGTCTGCGGTCACTCCTTCCACTAGGCCTCCACTGACCACACCACTGCTGCCCGTGTACCCCTGGAACCAATTTAAAATTGCCTACAGCCAGCCCAATTTTTTTATTTTAGGCCTTCGATGCCTGTCTGTGGTCACTCCTTCCACTAGGCCTCCACTGACCACACCACTGCTGCCCGTGTACCCCTGGAACCAATTTAAAATTGCCTACAGCCATGTGTTATTATTTTAGGCCTTCGATGCCTGTCTGCGGTCACTCCTTCCACTAGGCCTCCACTGACCACACCACTGCTGCCCGTGTACCCCTGGAACCATTTTAAAATTGCCTACAGCCATGTGTTATTATTTTAGGCCTTCGATGCCTGTCTGCGGTCACTCCTTCCACTAGGCCTCCACTGACCACACCACTGCTGCCCGTGTACCCCTGGAACCAATTTAAAATTGCCTACAGCCATGTGTTATTATTTTAGGCCTTCGATGCCTGTCTGCGGTCACTCCTTCCACTAGGCCTCCACTGACCACACCACTGCTGCCCGTGTACCCCTGGAACCAATTTAAAATTGCCTATAGCCATGTGTTATTATTTTAGGCCTTCGATGCCTGTCTGCGGTCACTCCTTCCACTAGGCCTCCACTGACCACACCACTGCTGCCCGTGTACCCCTGGAACCAATTTAAAATTGCCTACAGCCATGTGTTATTATTTTAGGCCTTCGATGCCTGTCTGCGGTCACTCCTTCCACTAGGCCTCCACTGACCACACCACTGCTGCCCGTGTACCCCTGGAACCAATTTAAAATTGCCTACAGCCATGTGTTATTATTTTAGGCCTTCGATGCCTGTCTGCGGTCACTCCTTCCACTAGGCCTCCACTGACCACACCACTGCTGCCCGTGTACCCCTGGAACCAATTTAAAATTGCCTACAGCCATGTGTTATTATTTTAGGCCTTCGATGCCTGTCTGCGGTCACTCCTTCCACTAGGCCTCCACTGACCACACCACTGCTGCCCGTGTACCCCTGGAACCATTTTAAAATTGCCTACAGCCAGCCCAATTTTTTTATTTTAGGCCTTTGATGCCTGTCTGCGGTCCGTTCTTTCTACTACTACTACACTGACCAGGCCACTGCTGCCCGTGTACCCCTGGAACCAATTTAAAATTGCCTACAGCCATGTGTTATTATTTTAGGCCTTCGATGCCTGTCTGCGGTCACTCCTTCCACTAGGCCTCCACTGACCACACCACTGCTGCCCGTGTACCCCTGGAACCATTTTAAAATTGCCTACAGCCATGTGTTATTATTTTAGGCCTTCGATGCCTGTCTGCGGTCACTCCTTCCACTAGGCCTCCACTGACCACACCACTGCTGCCCGTGTACCCCTGGAACCAATTTAAAATTGCCTACAGCCATGTGTTATTATTTTAGGCCTTCGATGCCTGTCTGCGGTCACTCCTTCCACTAGGCCTCCACTGACCACACCACTGCTGCCCGTGTACCCCTGGAACCAATTTAAAATTGCCTACAGCCATGTGTTATTATTTTAGGCCTTCGATGCCTGTCTGCGGTCACTCCTTCCACTAGGCCTCCACTGACCACACCACTGCTGCCCGTGTACCCCTGGAACCAATTTAAAATTGCCTACAGCCATGTGTTATTATTTTAGGCCTTCGATGCCTGTCTGCGGTCACTCCTTCCACTAGGCCTCCACTGACCACACCACTGCTGCCCGTGTACCCCTGGAACCAATTTAAAATTGCCTACAGCCAGCCCAATTTTTTTATTTTAGGCCTTTGATGCCTGTCTGCGGTCCGTTCTTTCTACTACTACTACACTGACCAGGCCACTGCTGCCCGTGTACCCCTGGAACCAATTTAAAATTGCCTACAGCCATGTGTTATTATTTTAGGCCTTCGATGCCTGTCTGCGGTCACTCCTTCCACTAGGCCTCCACTGACCACACCACTGCTGCCCGTGTACCCCTGGAACCATTTTAAAATTCCCTACAGCCATGTGTTATTATTTTAGGCCTTCGATGCCTGTCTGCGGTCACTCCTTCCACTAGGCCTCCACTGACCACACCACTGCTGCCCGTGTACCCCTGGAACCAATTTAAAATTGCCTACAGCCATGTGTTATTATTTTAGGCCTTCGATGCCTGTCTGCGGTCACTCCTTCCACTAGGCCTCCAATGACCACACCACTGCTGCCCGTGTACCCCTGGAACCAATTTAAAATTGCCTACAGCCATGTGTTATTATTTTAGGCCTTCGATGCCTGTCTGCGGTCACTCCTTCCACTAGGCCTCCACTGACCACACCACTGCTGCCCGTGTACCCCTGGAACCAATTTAAAATTGCCTACAGCCATGTGTTATTATTTTAGGCCTTCGATGCCTGTCTGCGGTCACTCCTTCCACTAGGCCTCCACTGACCACACCACTGCTGCCCGTGTACCCCTGGAACCAATTTAAAATTGCCTACAGCCATGTGTTATTATTTTAGGCCTTCGATGCCTGTCTGCGGTCACTCCTTCCACTAGGCCTCCACTGACCACACCACTGCTGCCCGTGTACCCCTGGAACCAATTTAAAATTGCCTACAGCCATGTGTTATTATTTTAGGCCTTCGATGCCTGTCTGCGGTCACTCCTTACAATATGCCTCCACTGACCACACCACTGCTGCCCGTGTACCCCTGGAACCAATTTAAAATTGCCTACAGCCAGCCCAATTTTTTTATTTTAGGCCTTTGATGCCTGTCTGCGGTCCGTTCTTTCTACTACTACTACACTGACCAGGCCACTGCTGCCCGTGTACCCCTGGAACAAATTTAAAATTGCCTACAGCCATGTGTTATTATTTTAGGCCTTCGATGCCTGTCTGCGGTCACTCCTTCCACTAGGCCTCCACTGACCACACCACTGCTGCCCGTGTACCCCTGGAACCAATTTAAAATTGCCTACAGCCAGCCCAATTTCTTTATATTAGGCCTTCGATGCCTGTCTGCGGTCACTCCTTCCACTAGGCCTCCACTGACCACACCACTGCTGCCCGTGTACCCCTGGAACCAATTTAAAATTGCCTACAGCCATGTGTTATTATTTTAGGCCTTCGATGCCTGTCTGTGGTCACTCCTTCCACTAGGCCTCCACTGACCACACCACTGCTGCCCGTGTACCCCTGGAACCAATTTAAAATTGCCTACAGCCAGCCCAATTTTTTTATTTTAGGCCTTCGATGCCTGTCTGCGGTCCGTTCTTTCTACTACTACTACACTGACCAGGCCACTGCTGCCCGTGTACCCCTGGAACCAATTTAAAATTGCCTACAGCCATGTGTTATTATTTTAGGCCTTCGATGCCTGTCTGCGGTCACTCCTTCCACTAGGCCTCCACTGACCACACCACTGCTGCCCGTGTACCCCTGGAACCAATTTAAAATTGCCTACAGCCATGTGTTATTATTTTAGGCCTTCGATGCCTGTCTGCGGTCACTCCTTCCACTAGGCCTCCACTGACCACACCACAGCTGCCCGTGTACCCCTGGAACCAATTTAAAATTGCTTACAGCCATGTGTTATTATTTTAGGCCTTCGATGCTTGTCTGCGGTCACTCCTTCCACTAGGCCTCCACTGACCACACCACTGCTCCCCGTGTACCCCTGGAACCAATTTAAAATTGCCTACAGCCAGCCCAATTTTTTTATTTTAGGCCTTCGATGCCTGTCTGCGGTCCGTTCTTTCTACTACTACTACACTGACCAGGCCACTGCTGCCCGTGTACCCCTGGAACCAATTTAAAATTGCCTCCAGCCATGTGTTATTATTTTAGGCCTTCGATGCCTGTCTGCGGTCACTCCTTCCACTAGGCCTCCACTGACCACACCACTGCTGCCCGTGTACCCCTGGAACCAATTTAAAATTGCCTACAGCCATGTGTTATTATTTTAGGCCTTCGATGCCTGTCTGCGGTCACTCCTTCCACTAGGCCTCCACTGACCACACCACTGCTGCCCGTGTACCCCTGGAACCAATTTAAAATTGCCTACAGCCATGTGTTATTATTTTAGGCCTTCGATGCCTGTCTGCGGTCACTCCTTCCACTAGGCCTCCACTGACCACACCACTGCTGCCCGTGTACCCCTGGAACCAATTTAAAATTGCCTACAGCCATGTGTTATTATTTTAGGCCTTCGATGCCTGTCTGCGGTCACTCCTTCCACTAGGCCTCCACTGACCACACCACTGCTGCCCGTGTACCCCTGGAACCAATTTAAAATTGCCTACAGCCATGTGTTATTATTTTAGGCCTTCGATGCCTGTCTGCGGTCACTCCTTCCACTAGGCCTCCACTGACCACACCACTGCTGCCCGTGTACCCCTGGAACCAATTTAAAATTGCCTACAGCCATGTGTTATTATTTTAGGCCTTCGATGCCTGTCTGCGGTCACTCCTTCCACTAGGCCTCCACTGACCACACCACTGCTGCCCGTGTACCCCTGGAACCAATTTAAAATTGCCTACAGCCAGCCCAATTTTTTTATTTTAGGCCTTCGATGCCTGTCTGTGGTCACTCCTTCCACTAGGCCTCCACTGACCACACCACTGCTGCCCGTGTACCCCTGGAACCAATTTAAAATTGCCTACAGTCATGTGTTATTATTTTAGGCCTTCGATGCCTGTCTGCGGTCACTCCTTCCACTAGGCCTCCACTGACCACACCACTGCTGCCCGTGTACCCCTGGAACCAATTTAAAATTGCCTACAGCCATGTGTTATTATTTTAGGCCTTCGATGCCTGTCTGCGGTCACTCCTTCCACTAGGCCTCCACTGACCACACCACTGCTGCCCGTGTACCCCTGGAACCAATTTAAAATTGCTTACAGCCATGTGTTATTATTTTAGGCCTTCGATGCCTGTCTGCGGTCACTCCTTCCACTAGGCCTCCACTGACCACACCACTGCTGCCCGTGTACCCCTGGAACCAATTTAAAATTGCCTACAGCCATGTGTTATTATTTTAGGCCTTCGATGCCTGTCTGCGGTCACTCCTTCCACTAGGCCTCCACTGACCACACCACTGCTGCCCGTGTACCCCTGGAACCAATTTAAAATTACCTACAGCCATGTGTTATTATTTTAGGCCTTCGATGCCTGTCTGCGGTCACTCCTTCCACTAGGCCTCCACTGACCACACCACTGCTGCCCGTGTACCCCTGGAACCAATTTAAAATTGCCTACAGCCATGTGTTATTATTTTTGGCCTTCGATGCCTGTCTGCGGTCACTCCTTCCACTAGGCCTCCACTGACCACACCACTGCTGCCCGTGTACCCCTGGAACCAATTTAAAATTGCCTACAGCCATGTGTTATTATTTTAGGCCTTCGATGCCTGTCTGCGGTCACTCCTTCCACTAGGCCTCCACTGACCACACCACTGCTGCCCGTGTACCCCTGGAACCAATTTAAAATTACCTACAGCCATGTGTTATTATTTTAGGCCTTCGATGCCTGTCTGCGGTCACTCCTTCCACTAGGCCTCCACTGACCACACCACTGCTGCCCGTGTACCCCTGGAACCAATTTAAAATTGCCTACAGCCATGTGTTATTATTTTAGGCCTTCGATGCCTGTCTGCGGTCACTCCTTCCACTAGGCCTCCACTGACCACACCACTGCTGCCCGTGTACCCCTGGAACCAATTTAAAATTGCCTACAGCCATGTGTTATTATTTTAGGCCTTCGATGCCTGTCTGCGGTCACTCCTTCCACTAGGCCTCCACTGACCACACCACTGCTGCCCGTGTACCCCTGGAACCAATTTAAAATTGCCTACAGCCATGTGTTATTATTTTAGGCCTTCGATGCCTGTCTGCGGTCACTCCTTCCACTAGGCCTCCACTGACCACACCACTGCTGCCCGTGTACCCCTGGAACCAATTTAAAATTGCCTACAGCCAGCCCAATTTTTTTATTTTAGGCCTTCGATGCCTGTCTGCGGTCCGTTCTTTCTACTACTACTACACTGACCAGGCCACTGCTGCCCGTGTACCCCTGGAACCAATTTAAAATTGCCTACAGCCAGCCCAATTTTTTTATTTTAGGCCTTCGATGCCTGTCTGCGGTCACTCCTTCCACTAGGCCTCCACTGACCACACCACTGCTGCCCGTGTACCCCTGGAACCTATTTATAATTGCACAGAGCATCCTTTTTTTAATAGTAGGCGTACAAAGTCTGTCTGCGGTTCACTATTGAAATTGTCCTCCACTGCCCAGAGCACTGCAGCTTGTGTACCC
The DNA here is from genome assembly GCF_032444005.1 of Ranitomeya imitator. Classification (NCBI taxonomy): domain Eukaryota; kingdom Metazoa; phylum Chordata; class Amphibia; order Anura; family Dendrobatidae; genus Ranitomeya; species Ranitomeya imitator. The sequence continues at coordinate 236,751,707 of NC_091283.1, forward strand.
CTGTAACTTTTTTCTGCTGCAGTGAGCCACATTTTTGGTTTGAGTCCTACTACCTGTGTCTGTCTGCGCCCAGGGCCGTATTTAGAGTTTCTGCTGCCCTAGGCACTTTTAGTGCTGCCTCCCCCTTTGGTGAGTATAACACTATCGGCAGTGACTTTGGCAAAAATCGCTGATGTGAAAGTCGCCTTTTGCAGCAGATCCGACAGTTTTTCCGCATCTGCCGCGTAATGGATCACTTAGGGCAACACTGCGTTCGGCCTCATTCATTCCCTATGGGACTTACAGACATGTGCGGCACTTGCGGTTTTGCCGCCATCCGGCAAATGCGGTACTTGCAGCAATGAGAAAAAACACTACTAGCAGTGTTTTATGTATCATCGTAAGTGCAAAACCGCAATTGCCGCACATGTTCGCAAGTAGCCATCACTACCTGTCCCTGCACCTTGCTAGCTCATCCCTATCCAACCCTCCCTGACCTATAACTACACTATAAAGCTTCAGAAAAGCAATTTATTAACTGACATATTCCTATGATAATGAGGGCTCTAGGCTACGGCGTAGACTGGGACGGGCAGTGTCCGGGTCTCCATCCTCTCTGTGCACACCCCAGTGGCGTATCCAGGGGGGGGCAGCCGGGGCATGTGCCCCGGGCGCAGCCGACAGGGGGGCGCCAGCGGGCCGCCTGATGATGCGGCGGTCCAAGGAGGCTCGGGTGGGACTGCACTTGTCCCGCAGCTGAGCAGAGCCCCTCCACCGCAGAGAGCCGCACACCACAGCTATTGCTTGTGCAGCTCTGTGCTCACAGGACCTGTGATGAGGTCACGGGGGGGGAGGAGTCAGGAGTCACATGATGAAGGGCTTCTGTGTAGTGCAGGGCTCTGCTGATTGTCATGGTGTTCGGTGCTGGACGAGGGTAAGGGTCAGGAGTGGTTTGTGTGGATGTAGCAGAGCCATGTGTGTACTAGGTGTACAGAGCGGAAGCCGTGTCTGCAAGGCGTACGGAGCGGAGCCGTGTCTGTGTACGGAGCGGAGCCGTGTGTGTGTACGGAGCGGAGTTGTGTGTGTGTGTACGGAGCGGAGCCGTGTGTGTACGGAGCGGAGCCATGTTTGTACGGAGCGGAGCCGTGTGTGTTTACGGAGCGGAGCCGTGTGTGTGTACGGAGCGGAGCCGTGTGTGTGTACGGAGCGGAGCCATGTGTGTACGGAGCGGGGCCATGTGTGTACGGAGCAGAGCTGTGTGTGTGTACGGAGCAGAGCCGTGTGTGTGTGTGTGTACGGAGCGGAGCCATGTGTGTACGGAGCGGAGCCATATGTGTACGGAGCAGAGCTGTGTGTGTGTACGGAGCGGAGCCGTGTGTGTGTGTACGGAGCGGAGCCGTGTGTGTACAGAGCGGAGCCGTGTGTGTGTGTACGGAGCGGAGCCGTGTGTGTGTGTACGGAGCGGAGCCGTGTGTGTGTGTACGGAGCGGAGCCGTGTGTGTGTGTACGGAGCGGAGCCGTGTGTGTGTGTACGGAGCGGAGCCGTGTGTGTGTGTACGGAGCGGAGCCGTGTGTGTGTGTGTACGGAGCGGAGCCGTGTGTGTGTGTACGGAGCGGAGCCGTGTGTGTGTGTACGAGGTGTACAGAGCTGAACTGCGTGTGTGCAAGGTGTACATAGCGGAGCCGTGTGTGTACGAGGTGTACATAGCGGAGTCGTGTGTGTACGAGGTGTACGGAGCGGAGCCGTGTGTGCAAGGTGTACGGAGCTGAGCCGTGTGTATACGAGGTGTATGGAGTGGAGCCACGTGTGTACGGAGCGGAGCCGTGTGTGCAAGGTGTACGGAGCTCAGCCACGTGTGTAGGAGTAACTAGGTGTGGCCATTACATTACTGTACTCAGTGTGTGTGTGTGTGTTTGTGCGTGCATGCGTAGCGCTGCGGGTGAATGTGCAGAGACGTAAATGGTTTTGTGTGTGTACGGAGAGGAGAGGCGAGGGCAATGATGGGACTGACGGGGAGAGGGCAATAATTGGGATGGAGGGGGAGGAGGAAATGATGGATGTGGTGGAATGGGCAATAATGAGGGGGGGAAGAAATGATGGAGGTGGTAGAATGGACAAGGATGGTGGTGGTGGAAAGCACACTGATGATATTGGAGGGGGAGAAAATGATGGAGGTGGTGGAATGGGCAAGTATGGTGATGGTGGAAAGGACAATGATGATGGTGGTGGAAAGGGCAAAGATGGAGATGGTGGGGGAAAAGAAAATGATGGATATGGTAGAAAAGGCAAAGGAGGAAATGATGGAGGTGGTGGAATGGGAAATTATGGGGTGGTGGGGGAGAAAGCAATTATAGTGGTGGTGGAGAAAGTAAAGATGGAGGTGGTGAAGAGAGCAATGATGGGGTGGGGTAGAGGAAAATAATTGGCATATATGAGGAAACAGTTCAGGAGAATGGGGGGCATATCTGAGGAAACAGTATGGGGGATGGGTGCAGACAGTATGAGGAGCGAACGGGGGAATGTATGTGGACACAGTATGAGTAGCAATGTGAAAAATGTATGTGGACAGAGTACGGGGAGTGAGGGTGATGGGATGTGTGCAGACACAATATAGGGAGTCAGGTGAGCAGGCAGTATAGAAAGCGAGGGGGTAAATATATGAGGAGACAGTTTGGTGAACAGGAGGGATGTGAGAGGAGACAGTATGAGGAGGGAAGGGAATAGTGTGAGGAGACAGTATGCGGGAGAAAAGTGAGTGGGCACAGAATAGAAACTGAGCAGTAGGGGTGTAGAATGAGGGGACAGTGTAAGGGCACAGCCAGCAGAGGACGGTATACCAAGGAGGGGGGAGTGTAATCAGAGTACAGTACAAATACTGGGCCCTATAGAGGGGGACACAGTGTGAGAGGACAGTGTGAAGAGGGGACCGGTATGGAAAGGAGAGGTTAGAGTGAAGAGTATGTACCATAAGAGGGACAGTGTGGGGGTCATATTTTGGGCAGACAATATAGTGAGGGGCAATTTTTTATTCAGGAGCATTATAATGACACTTGTATCTTTAACCCCTATCTGACCTCGGACGGGATAGTACGTCCGAGGTCAGATCCCCTGCTTTGATGCAGGGCTCCGTGGTGAGCCCGCATCAAAGCCGGGACATGTCAGCTGTTTTGAACAGCTGACATGTGCCCATAATAGGCGCGGGCAGAATCGCGATCTGCCCACACCTATTAACTAGTTAAATGCCGCTGTCAAACGCAGACAGCGGCATTTAACTACCGCTTCCGGCCGGGCGGCCGGAAATGACGTCATCGCCGACCCCCGTCGCATGATCGGGGGTCAGCGATGCGTCTGAATGGTAACCATAGAGGTCCTAGAGACCTCTATGGTTACTGATGACCGGTGGCTGTGAGCGCCATCCTGTGGTCGGCGCTCACAGCACACCTCCATTTCTGCTACATAGCAGCGATCAGCAGATCGCTGCTATGTAGCAGAGCCGATCGCGTTGTGCCTGCTTCTAGCCTCCCATGGAGGCTATTGAAGCATGGCAAAAGTAAAAAAAAAAAGTTAAAAAAAATGTGAAAAAAATAAAAAAAATATAAAAGTTTAAATCACCCCCCTTTCGCCCCAATCAAAATAAATCAATAAAAAAAAAAATCAAATCTACACATATTTGGTATCGCCGCGCTCAGAATCGCCCGATCTATCAATTAAAAAAAAGCAGCAACCTGATCGCTAAACGGCGTAGCGAGAAAAAAATTCAAAACGCCAGAATTACGTTTTTTAGGTCGCCGCGACATTGCATTAAAATGCAATAACGGGCGATCAAAAGAATGTATCTGCACCAAAATGCTATCATTAAAAACGCCAGCATGGCATGCAAAAAATAAGCCCTCAACCGACCCCAGATCACGAAAAATGGAGACGCTACCAGTATCAGAAAATGGCGCAATTTTTTTTTTTTTTTTTTAGCAAAGTTTGGAATTTTTTTTCACCACTTAGATAAAAAATAACCGAGTCATGTTAGGTGTCTATGAACTCGTACTGACCTGGAGAATCATAGTTTCAGGTCAGTTTTAGCATTCAGTGAACCTAGCAAAAAAGCCAAACAAAAAAGAAGTGTGGGATTGCACTTTTTTTGCAATTTTACCGCACTTGGAATTTTTTTCCCGTTTTCTAGTACACGACATGCTAAAACCAATGATGTCGTTCAAAAGTACAACTCGTCCCGCAAAAAATAAGCCCTCACATGGCCAAATTGACAGAAAAATAAATAAGTTATGGCTCTGGGAAGGAGGGGAGTGAAAAACAAACACGGAAAAACGAAAAATCCCAAGGTCATGAAGGGGTTAAGGGCGTCATGTGGAGATTTTCTGCAAAAGAGCGGACAAGATGGAAGTCTGCAGAGACGGCTGTGGATGAGAAAACTCATCATGGGGTCTGGACAAGATGAAGAAAAGAAGTAGAACGACTCCAGAGATGACGACATCTATAAGGTACCTGGATGTAAATGTTATTTGTGTGTTGTGAATTCTGTGGCAGAGCTCCCTCCTGTGGTCACAAGTGGTACTGCGGCTTCTGAGTTTCCTTCCTCAGGTGATGTGGTGAAGTCGTAAGGTGTTGCTCTATTTAACTCCACCTAGTGCTTTGCTCCTGGCCTCCAGTCAATGTTCTAGTGTTGGTCTTGCTTCCTCCTGGATCTTTCCTGTGGCCTGTCTGCTCAGCATAAGCTAAGTCTGCTTGTGTTTATTTTGTTGCTATATTTTCTGTCCAGCTTGCTTTTTGGGTTTTGCTTGCTTGCTGGAAGCTCTGAGACGCAGAGGGAGCACCTCCGTACCGTTAGTCGGTGCGGAGGGTCTTTTTGCCCCTCTGCGTGGTTGTTTGCAGGTTTTTGTGTTGACCGCAAAGCTATCTTTCCTGTCCTCGATCTATTCAGTAAGTCGGGCCTCACTTTGCTAAACCTATTTCATCTCTGTGTTTGTATTTTCATCTTACTCACAGTCATTATATGTGGGGGGCTGCCTTTTCCTTTGGGGAATTTCTCTGAGGCAAGGTAGGCTTATTTTTCTACCTTCAGGGCTAGCTAGTTTCTCAGGCTGTGCCCGAGGCGCCTAGGTCTGTCAGGAGCGCTCCACGGCTACCTTTAGTGTGGTATTATAGGATTAGGGATTGCGGTCAGCAGAGTTCCCACGTCTCAGAGCTCGTCCTATGTTTTGTGGGTTTTGTCAGGTCACTTGTGTGCTCTGAACTTCAAGGTCCATTGTGGTTCTGAATTACCTAATCATAACATTGTGATACTGACTAACTCATGTTTTTATTTATGTTAGGAGCATTAAAGGGGTTGTCCAGGTTTGTAATGAGTCTGCAGTCATTCTTTGTGACTGCAGACTTCTGAATTCTCACAGTGCGCCCTGCACGCTGTCAGGATTCTCTCGTGCTGGTGATTTACATACATGCGGTCACGTGCTGACTAGACATGTGTGGCCTCACTCAATGAAAATGAACTGAGCGAGGCCGGCACGTCTAGTCGGAATGTGGTCAGAAGTATACTAATCACATGCTTTTGCTGACATGACCGTCCACCGGCAAGGGAGAATCCTAAAAGAATTCAGAAGCTGCGATGTCAGGATTCAGCTCTGCAGGTTCCAGTAGTCGTCACATGGACACTTCACTCATATGCGACTTTCAGACTTGTGGTCCTGTGACAACGAGCTTCTCTTCTGCTTCTCTCAGTTTTTCACTGAATATTGAGAGCATTAGGGAGAGGAGCTCGTGGGTACATGACTAAGTGTGAAAATCACATATGTCCTGGGGGAGGCGCCGAAATGAATTCTTGCCCCGGGTGCCAGAAACCCTAGATACGCCTCTGGCACACCCTCAGTCCCTGCCTCACTGCCTGTGCACAGACCTCCCTCCACCGGACCCGGTAATCGCCGCTCGCAGTAGCATACCGGCCGAGGTGTATCTAGGGTTTCTGGCACCCGGGGAAAGAATTCATTTTGGTGCCCCCCCTCCGCCAAGGACATATGTGATTTGCACACTCAGTCATGTGCCCACGAGCTCCTCTCCCTAATGCTCTCAATGTTCAGTGAAAAACTAAGAGAAGCAGAAGAGAAGCTCGTTGTCACAGGACCATAAGAGTATGTGTCCACGTTCAGGATTGCATCAGGATTTGGTCAGGATTTTTCATCAGTATTTGTAAGCCAAAACCAGGAGTGGAACAATTAGGGTCTGTTTCCACGTGCAGGAAACGCTGCGTGTCTGACGCTGCATAGAGCCGCAACGTCAAACACGCAGCGTCCAGATGTTACAGCATAGTGGAGGGGATTTAATGAAATCCCGTCTCCACTATGCGTGGTAACACGCACGCGGCGGCCCTGCGACTCCGGACATGCTGCGCGTCTTTTCAGATCGCAGCATGTCCGTATATCTTGCGGCGACGCTGCGTCGCCGCAAGATATAGCACAGGGCGCTATGGTGGGGAGCGATGATGCCGGATGTGTGCTGTGAACACATCCGGCATCATCGCGTCCCAGAAAGGGGGCGGGGCTTACCGCAGAGTGGTTAAGCCGCTCCGGCGATACCGCCGGCCATCCTGAAAGTGGACACATAGCCTTAGAGGAAAACTATAATAGAAACATATGCACCACTTCTGTATTTATCACCCACTCCTGGTTTTGGCTACAAATACTGATGTAAAATACTGACCAAATCCTGATGCAATCCTGAACGTGGACACATACTCTAAGTCTGAAAATCGCATATGAGTGACGTGTCCATGTGACGACTACTGGAACTTGCAGAGCTGAATCCTGACATCGCAGCTTCTGAATTCTCACAACGCATGCACTGCACACTTTTAGGATTCTCCCTTGCCGGTGGACAGTCATGTCAGCACAAGTATGTGATTTGTATACTTCTGACCACATTCCGACTAGATGTGCCCGGCCTCGCTCAGTTCATTTTCATTGACGGAGGTCACGCATGTCTAGTCAGCACGTGATCGCATTAATGTAAATCCCCAGCATGAGAGAATCCTGACAGCGTGCAGTGTGCACTGTGAGAATTCAGAAGTCTGCAGTCACAAAGAATGACTGCAGACTCATCACAAGCCTGGACATCCCCTTTAAAAGGGACTCTGTCACCTGAATTTGGAGGGAACAATTTTCAGCCATAGGGGCGGGGTTTTCGGGTGTTTGATTCACCCTTTCCTTACCCGCTGGCTGCATGCTGGCTGCAATATTGGATTGAAGCTCATTCTCTGTCCTCCATAGTACACGCCTGCACAAGGCAAGATTGCAGATTGTGCAGGTACAGTATGTACTACGGAGGACAGAGAATGAGCTTCAATCCAATATTGCAGCCAGCATGCAGCCAGCGGGTATGGAAAGGGTGAATCAAACACCCGAAAACCCCACCCCTATGGCTGAAAATTTTTCCCTCCAAATTCAGGTGACAGTGTCCCTTTAAATCTCCTAACATATATAAAAACATGAGAGTTAGCATCACAAATAACATTTACATCCAGGTACCTGATAGATGACGTCGCCTCTGGAGCCGTTCTCCTTTTCTTCATCTTGTCCAGATCCCATGATGAGTTTTTTCTCATCCACAGCCGTCTCTGCAGACTTCCATCTTCGCCGCTCTTTTGCAGAAAGTCTCCACATGACGCCCTTAAAGATACAAGTGTCATTATAATGCTCCCAAATAAAAAATTGCCCCTCACTATATTGTCTGCACAAAGTATGACCCCCACACTGTCCCTCTTATGGTACATCCTCTTCACACTGACCTCTCCTTTCTATACCGGTCCCCTCTTCACACTGTCCTCTCACACTGTGTCCCCCTTATAGGGCCCAGTATTTATACTCCATATTTATACTCCATCCTCCCACACTGCGTTCATGCCTCCCCCATCCTCCCACCCTGCGTTCATGGCTCCCCCATCCTTCTCCCCTGCAAGCATGGCTCCCCCATCCTCCCACTCTGCGTTCATGGCTCCCCATCCTTCTCCCCTGCGTTCATGGCTCCCCCATCCTTCTCCCCTGCGTTCATGGCTCCCCCATCCTCCCACTCTGCGTTCATGGCTCCCCCATCCTCCCACTCTGCGTTCATGGCTCCCCATCCTTCTCCCCTGCGTTCACGGCTCCCCCATCCTTCTCCCCTGCGTTCACGGCTCCCCATCCTTCTCCCCTGCGTTCACGGCTCCCCATCCTTCTCCCCTGCGTGCACGGCTCCCCATCCTTCTCCCCTGCGTGCACGGCTCCCCATCCTTCTCCCCTGTATGCATGGCTCCCCATCCTTCTCCCCTGTAAGCACGGCTCCCCATCCTTCTCCCCTGTGTGCACGGCTCCCCATCCTTCTCCCCTGTGTGCACGGCTCCCCATCCTTCTCCCCTGTGTGCACGGCTCCCCATCCTTCTCCCCTGTGTGCACGGCTCCCCATCCTTCTCCCCTGTGTGCACGGCTCCCCATCCTTCTCCCCTGTGTGCACGGCTCCCCATCCTTCTCCCCTGTGTGCACGGCTCCCCATCCTTCTCCCCTGTGTGCACGGCTCCCCATCCTTCTCCCCTGTGTGCACGGCTCCCCATCCTTCTCCCCTGTGTGCACGGCTCCCCATCCTTCTCCCCAGTGTGCACGGCTCCCCATCCTTCTCCCCTGTATGCACGGCTCCCCATCCTTCTCCCCTGTATGCACGGCTCCCCATCCTTCCCCCCTGTGTGCACGGCACCCCACTTTTTTTCCCTGTCATACTTACCTCTCACCGGCGCGCAGCACAGAACTTCCTGGCATCTCAGCGTCTTCCTTCCTGTCTTCAGCGGTCACATGGTAGCGCTAATTAAGGGTGATGAATATGCGCATATTCATCACCCTTAATGATCGGTACCATGTGACCGCTGAAGACAGGACGCGCTGCAGGCGCTGAGACGCAGTTGCAGCCACCGCTGGAGGAAGGTGAGTATTACGTCTTCAGGGAGGGAGGGAGGGGGGCGGGAAGGAGGGAGGAGGGGGGGGGCGGGAAGGAGGGAGGGAGGAGGGGGGGCGGAAACTTGACCCCGGAGTTTTATAAAAAAAAAAAAAAAAAAAGAAAAAACCTAGCTCAAGGGCGCCCCCCCGCATCCCGCCGCCCTAGGCACGTGCCCTCAAGTGCCTAGTGGCAAATACGGCCCTGTCTGCGCCACTCAATTCAGCTGTGTTCCTTTGAAAAAAGCTGAGAGTCAATAGTCTTGTTTTCAGCCTCTAGGAATTTTAAAACTGCATTGGGTGTACAACTTTGGTAGGGCCTACTAACGGTGTCTGCCTCCCCAAGGTGTTCCCCAGGTTTCCTCTCCATTGCTTCAATCTTCATGCTCTCGTTTAGTAGTTGTTGGAAACTACGCTGCATTAGGCCTACAAATTGGGTATGGGGTGTAGAGAGATGGTGTGTTCCACTCCAAGGTGTTCCCCAGGTTTCCTCTCCATTGCTTCGATCTTCATGCTCTCGTTTAGTAGTTGTTGGAAACTACGCTGCATTAGGCCTACAAATTGGGTATGGGGTGTAGAGAGATGGTGTGTTCCACTCCAAGGTGTTCTCCAGGTTGCCTTTCCTGAACTTCTATCTTCAGGCTCTCATTAAATTGTAGTTAAATGGAATAACTGCATTTGGCGTACTAGTTGGTTTGGGGCCTACTATCGGTGTCTGCCACTCCTTGCTGTTCTCCTGGTTTCCTGTCCTGAAATTCCATTTTCAGGCTCTTGTTAAGTAGTTGTTAATGTTAGACTGCATTTGGCCTACTAGTTGGGTTGGGGCCTACTATCGGTGTCTGCCACTCCTTGCTGTTCTCCTCAACTGAACAAAGCTGGGCCGCCTGTTTACTACGGTTGCCAATTTTGAACTGCATGTCGACTACTTACTGATTTGGGCCTACTCTCTGTGTCAGCCTCTCATTCCAGTTGTCCTCCACTGCAATGCCCCCTGGTTAGTCCTGTGTTACCAATTTTGAACTGCATTTAGCCCACTTTATTCTTTGGGCCTATATCTGTGTTTCCTCCTCATCCTGCCCATTGCCCAGCCAGTGATAGATGAGTCTGCTGGTACATTGACCCATAACGCAAAATTCCCCGTGCACGCTACACAGCAAGATTGTGACCCTGCTGAAAGTCAGGTTCCTCTTCCCGCATACCATACCACCTTACACGGGGACAAAGAGGAAGGTGCAGATGAAAGTGCAGGTTCCTTCATCAGGTGGGGGGAGGAATACTAGTTGGCGACGTCACTGGCACAGGGCCTCTCATAGTATGCAAAAGTGTTGCTGCCGGTGGGAGGCGCCCCCGCGGTGCAAACACACCGCTGTACTTTGAGGGGCCCTGTGCCAGTGCCAATGCCAACGAGTGGGCCCCCCCTGCTTGCTCAGGATCACAGCACTTGCAAAGTTTAAATACTTACCTCTCCCTGCTCCACTGCCGTGACGTGGTCCAGATTTACTGGGCCCACTAATTACTTGAACCAGCCCTACCCCCCACAACTTTAGCCAAATGACCCCCAATTTCAAATGCCTTCCAATTATTATAAGGTAAATTACGATTGACAAGCTTCTTTAACAAGAATGGATGTTTTTGCCATTAAAATGGGCAGTGTAGGTGTTTTCCTGGCCTCCACTCACTGCCGACTATGCTCCCCCATTGACTTGCATTGGGTTTCGTGTTTCGGGCGATACCCGACTTTTCGCGATAATCGGCCGATTCCACTTGACTCGACTTCTAAGATAGTCGGGTTTCGCGAAACACGGCTCGACTCTAAAAAGGTCAAGGTCGCTCAACCCTAGTGTGGGGACCTGGACTCACTTTTATCCTTCTACCAGTCTATTAATACGTCTGTTGATAAATTGACCTTTTCAATACAACATGACCAAAAATCCATTTCCTTTTTAGATACCCTGGTCACTATTAATGATGATAGGTCTTTATCTACTGACCTTTTTGTAAAATCCACGGATAAAAACAGCCTACTTTTTTTCACTAGCTGCCACCCTCGTCACATCAAGCGATCTCTTCCGAGATCACAATATAGCAGTATCAATAGGATCGTGTCAGATCCTTCTTTACGGGCTGTGAGATTGAATGAGATGGCATTGAAGTTCCGGAATCGTGGGTATCCTGACTCATTTTTGGATTTTCCATTGGATAATCCACCTTCAACTACACCACAATCACGAGTTAACAGGATGGCTTTTGTTAATACCTATCACCCATTTATGCCATGTTTCATGGTTTAATTCGTAAACACTGGCCTCTTTTAGGCTTATCTTATCCAGGTATTCCCGAGTTCCAGGTAGCCCCACTTATGTGCCATAAGAAACCTCCCAATCTCCGTAACCTCTTGGTTTCAGCCGATATTGGTAGTTCTAAACTTGTCACAAGACAAACATTTTTAGCTACAGCACGAAAGGGTACATTCCCATGCCTTCATTGCCTTCAATGTTCTAACATTACGAGGGGCGATACGTTCACCCATCCTAGATCTGGTAAGAGGTTTTCAGTCCGCGGCTTTTTTAGCTGCGATTCTACTTATGTGAATTATCTCATTAAGTGTCCGTGCGGTCTCGGATGTGTTGGTGAGACTACCCAACATATCCGAGACCGCATCTCACAACACAAGTCAACTATCCGATGCAAAAAATTGCTCTTACCAATACCAGCCCATTTCATTTCGCATATCCATAGCATTGCACAGCTCCGATACCATTGACAGTATCCCCATAGCCAGAAGAGGCGGTAATATAATCCTTAAACTAAAACAGAGGGAGGCATATTGGATTCATGTGCTCCAGACATTGGAACCACATGGCTTTAATAGAGAGTATGAGACCTTTTATTAATATCATATCATTTTGTGTTATGAAGTAGGTCTGTGAGATCCAACACGGGATCTCTTATTTTTCCATTTATTTTTCCTATTGTCTTTTATTGATATATATTTTTTACGATTGTTATATACTGTGGTTTATCACATGTCCTTTATATTATTGTATTGTACTATACCAGAATTATGTATCTTACTTTAATATTTGCTTTTTGTTCTTTTTTTTTTAGATGTAATCCAGTGGTCCATCACCCTTGGGTGCTATATCATTTTCTACAGGTTTGTGGTGCTATACTTTCTGCTTTTTCATACTGATCTCATCTCGTTTCTTTTTTTGGGGCTCTGCCTCCGTTGTGCTGGCAACACTATTCCAGCTCTATTTAGCGCTTGTTGACTTTATAGCACTTCTGGCGCTCTTGGCAGCGTTTCTTTATCAGTGTTTCTGCAGTTTTCCTCCCTTGCTATGCCTGGCCCTTTTAGTTCTATTCTGTTGCGCAAGCGCATATTATCTTCTTCTTTTCTCTTTATGACATTCAGCGTCATTTTTTTCCCTCCCCGTTTTTTGACCGGCGCCTGCGCTCTTACATGTTTCTCTATCTTCTGCCCCACTTCCGTCGACTAGTCTCTTCTGCGCCTGCGGCTTCACTCTGTTGATATTGGCGCCCTCTTTTTCCGGTGTTCTTGATCCATCTCTGCCCCACTTCCGTCGGCTGTATGCATTTACGCATGCGGCTGTGTGGCTGTTAGTGTCGCCGCTTGGCTCCTCTATTTCCGGGTCATAGGTTAGTCTGTACTTAAATAGAGCGCCTTCCCCTCTCTCCCTCACCTCACTCCCTCAGCGGCAGCGCATAGCGTTCTTTTCCTGTTTATCTCACTTCACATGGTATGTATATGCGGCCCCTGGGTCCTTCCTTTTTCCTTTTGTTTTACTCCTGGCATGTTGTTCATGGCTCCTTTTTGTTTATTGCATCCCCTATAGCTTTGTCCTTTACCATCATACAGGTAACCTCCTTTTCTCTACCTCCATGGGTAGATGGTATTCCACTATTTTGTATGTTCTATACTGATGCGATCACTAGGGGTGTTGGATCTTCTGGCATTTTTGTTTCCTTTTCTTTTCCTTTTTCCCTTGGGATCACTGCAGCAGACGTTGTGCTATGGCACTTTATCCGATATGTACACATATGTTGTAAATTCTATGCGGTGTTTGTACACAGTTTTCCTTTCCCCTCCCCCCCCCCTTTTTTTTCATTTAGGACATGTTCTTACTCCACGGCTACATAGGACTTATGTGATTTAATATGTCCATTCGGCTATGGATTCCCTTTCTGTTATATGCACAACCTGTCTTTATGTTGATTTATATATGTATATATATATGTAATTATTTGTACTCATTTTGGTTTATTAACTTTTAGATAAATGCCTTGATAAAGGCTTTGGCCGAAACGTTGGCGGCATTTTGTATGACTGGTTGTGACTTCAATAAATCTATTTTGTTTCCACTACTCTTGTAGTCCTCGGATTGATCTACATATATATATTATATATTTTCTGAAAACTCTGCTATAATTGGATTACCATCCCCCTGATCTTTTTGTGTGATATATTTTAATCACTGTGATAAAACCTACCTGGAACTGGCACTGCGCCCACCAATTTGGAAGATGGCGGCGCCCATGGAGAAGACGGACGGACACCGGGAGGCTCGGTAAGTATGAGGGGGGGGGAGATCGGAGCACGGGGGGAGCGGACAGGACGACGGAGGTGAGCAGACAGGACGGAGGGGAGCAGAGCACAGGATGGAGGACTAGGGAGATCGGTGGCGGTGGGGCAGATCAGGGTGTCCAGCCATGGCCGATGATATTGCAGCATCGGCCATGGCTGGATTGTAATATTTTACCAGTTGTGAAATATTACAAATCGCTCTGATTTGCAGTTTTACTTTCAACAGCCAATCAGAGCGATTGAAGCCACCCCCTCCCTGAGCTGAAGTACCACTCCCCCTGTCCCTGCAGATCGGGTGAAATTTGAGTTAACCCTTTCACCCGGTCCGCAGGGACGTGATCCCTCCATGACACCACATAGGCGTCACAGGTCAGATTGGCACCGACCTTCATGACGCCTACGTGGTGTCACAGGTCGGGAAGGGGTTAAGAAAGATTTGCACCACTAAACTTGACACATGTGCCAGGCAAGGGATGTGGTCAAACCAGCTAGGCCTAGAGCTGCTACCAGATTTCGCCCATTATCGCACACCACCAGGCCTGGATTTAGGTCCAGCAGCACCAACCACTCATCAGTCTTGTTTATTCCTTGTCCACAGCTCTTGTGCAGTATGGAACTTGTCCCCCAAAATGATGAGTTTGAGAACAGCCTTCTGTCTTTTCCCCCTGGCTGTGTTGGAGTTGCTGGAACGCCTTCCTCCTCTGTCCCAGCTGCCACATTTACCCAGTGTGCAGATAGGGAGATGTAACATCCCTGCCCGTGCTTACTGGTCTACGTATTGGTAGTTATCTGGACCGTGCCACTGATGGCGTTGCACAGCACACACCTGATTTTGGTTGCAACATGTGTGTGCTGGGCAGGGATGGCCAACTTGAAACATTAGTGGTGGATGGGAACCACATACTTTGCAACAGCCACCACCATCAGTTTTTTTAAAATGTTTTTTCTCCATCAGCTGGAATGGCAGCGTTCCAAAGGCCAGGAATTGGTAAATGCTGTTATTGGAGGCGCTCTCAGCCATCCAATCTAACACCGTCTGCACATGTTCTTGCCTCACTATCTATCCAGCGGTGCTCGTGTCTAGGATATGGTGCACAACATCCAGTGGACAGCATGCACCAGAGGAACGCGTTTCATGTAGACACGTAACGGGCACAGATCAACCATGTCACCTCCACCACGACCTTCATTTGATGCTCTCCTCATGTTCCCCCCCCCAACAATAATTCCCAGGACAGAAGAGGCTGAATTAGGGCACACTGAACCATGCTTCATTACTGGCAGCGTGCATCAGGTTGTTACGGCATGCTGCACAAGGGTGGTAAATAAACAGGATACGGTATTTGTCTAAATTTTTCTTTAAAAAAAAAAAAAAGAATTCGTAAAATATTAAAATTTGAGAATCATTAGTGGTTGATACCCTTTTAAAGGAGAAGTGTAACAATGATTGTAGCCGGCGTCTCCTCCGGTCTCTATCAGGCTCGGTATAGGCGGATGCTGATAGCAGTGGATACAGAAAGCGCTGCCACTCATCCAGGAGAACGGGTGATTTGTTCTCGCTTCTCATTGCTGTGCTCGCCCAGGTTTTATTCATCTTACAGGACCATTTCCAGTTTTCCATATTACAGAATTGTATCTTTATAAATGTCGCACTGATGGGCCGTATGGCGTCCAATGTTTTCTGCTCACACCCATCTGATCTCAGTCACATCGCAGCTGAATACAGATCTGCCCGGCCTGATAGAAGAACATTGCTCCGAGGGCAGCCGACATTTACAGGATTGCCCTCAACTGATCGTTATGCTTACAAAAGCGAGATAAAATGTGAAGAGTCACATATTATACAGAACTGGCCATAAATAAGACAAGTGATGCAGAACTATCAATGTGGGAGGGGGAAACAGTTGTGGCCAGAAATATTGCAGCAGTTCATAGATGAGGAGGGTGAGGTTTTATTGTCCTGTGATTTAGGTCTGATCCAGAAGGTCTGAGGGGAACATTCCTTAACTGATGGAGCAAGAAAAATCCATACGACACATTCTTTCCAGCTGTGTCACAGGTCGTCAGAATTTTGTAAACCATTAGTACAAAAAAATAAAAGTGTGAATATTGCCGAACATTCCAGAGATACATTATTCCTCTGGAAAATATGTCACAGCCTGTCCCATCAGTGGTGGCAGCAGAAGTCAGACCCTCCGCAAAAAGCAGCTTATGCCTTTTTAAGAAAAAAAACAAATGGATTTAAAACAAACAAAAAAAAAACACAGCTAGTCCGGCTGTAAGGGCTACATGGCAGTGCGGGTCCGGTCTACTGGTGAGGACGTCCCTACAAATAGTTTCCCCAATAACCTGCAATGTGTGAACTCAGCCTGATACAGATCCACCTGCGTTACCCTCCACTAATACCACCCAGCGCTTAAGAATTATAGAAATGAAAAGTCAACTCATAGCTGTCAAACAAGTTTATTACAAGTCAAATAGTTAGAAATAAAAAAGAGAAATATATAAATATATGCATACATACAACTGAATAATAAAGAGTTTTAGAAATCAAAACAATTAAGACAAGCGCGGGAGACAATATAAATCGAGAAAATGGAGGTTTTGTTTTTTTGTTTTTTAAGTAATTCTACTCATCTATGACATTATCAGACGCCCGCAGTGTCGTCCCTTTGGGTCCTCACATGGATTGTGGGGGCACCGCCATGCCACTTGGTGAAGAGAAGTCCAGTGATGAGATGACATCTGCAGGGAGGTCTCTGCTCCGGGGACACAGGATGGGGAAAAGCCACAATACCAAGAATAAAAAAGAAAAAAATCATGCAGAAAAGTGGATACAAGTAGTGGCTGACACCAGTGGCCACCGGGCTAATACTGACAGCACAGAATAAAGCCCGGGATCTGGAGACATTGTTGTCACGCAGTGTCGCTCCCGGAGGTCATAGGTCAGTCATCAACCTGAGTTCATGTGTGCCCAATAATATTAATGAGAAAATGTTTTATGTAAAAAAAAAAAAAAAAAAACACATAAGTAGTACTATACATCCCTGCACCCCCCACCGCAAGTGACATCACACACTGACCTGCACAGTACGTGACATCAGCCCCCCACACCATGCAGACCCATGCGAGTAACATCAGCCCCACTCTGCAGGTAGACCCCCCTGCACACTGATCCCCCACGCATGCAACATGACCCCCTTCCCAACAGACACCCAGCCCCACTCACAAGAAACATGACCCCCTTCCCACAGAGACCCCCAGCATGCAGTCACCCTTCCCCAGGCAGGCCCCTCCAGCACGCAGTCCCACGCAAGCAACATCTCCCCCTTCTCCCCAGGCAGATCCCCCCCAGCATGCACATGCAGTCCCATGCAAGCCTCACCACCCTTCTCCCCAGGCACCCCCCTCCAGCATGCAGCCCCATGCAAGCAACATCACCCTATTCTCCCAGGCAGACCCCCCTCCAGCATGCACATGCAGCCCCATGCAAGCATCACCCCATTCTCCCCAGGCAGACTCCCACTTACCTGATCTGTGACTATGGAGAATGACCCAAAAATACCCCAAATCCGCCCTGACATCCACAGCTTCCTCCTGTCTGCTCTATGGAGGAAGAAGCGCCGCCCTCTCCGGTCACATGGGCATGACGTCAGCACAGGTCCTGTGCGCACAGAGCAGCCATATATGTGGAGTGCGGCTCTGCAGGTGGAGGTATGTGGAGATTCCCCATTACTGAGCGCGGGGACATTAACCCCTTCTGCACTGAGACTCTTTATAAGAATCATAACGTTGTTGTTCTGTTTCCTGTAATAGATACATACGAGCCAACTATGGAGGACAGGAAGTGAGGGAGCGGATTGTTCTCCTAGTACAGGGACCCTTTCTTGGCCCCACACAGTGTAATGCCCCCATTATGCCCCTGTAAGCAGGGTTCTGCCCCACACCCAGCTGCCTCGGGCACTTTACCATGAGCTGGTACCTCAGATTCTTCCCCGCACCCCTTTCCTTTGTTGGCGCCAAATCTGTTCTGCCTTTGGGGCTCCGGCCTTTATAATATCAGTAACTGCGTCATCAAGGTCTCCTGACCAGGTGCACCCTCTAGACTCTTCCCTCCGGAAACCCTCCCTCTTCCCATTGATGTCACATGGTCCCGTCTGGACGGCAGATAGCAGTCTGTACAAATGCAGCACAGCCCTGAGGAGTCTTTTTATGACTCTCCTTTTTACACCCCTTATGTAATATATATGATGCCGCTCACACAGTATAATGTTCCTACTGTACCGCCATACCCCCACACACAGTGTAATGTTCTCATAGTACCGCCATACCCCCACACAGTATAATGTTCTCATAGTACCGCCATACCCCCACACAGTATAATGTTCTCATAGTACCGCCATACCCCCACACAGTATAATGTTCTCATAGTACCGCCATACCGCCAGACACAATATAATGTTCTCATAGTACCGCCATACCCCCACACAGTATAATGTTCCTACAGTACCGCCATACCCCCACACACTGTATAATGTTCTCATAGTACTGCCATACCCCCACACAGTATAATGTTCTCATAGTACCGCCATACCCCCCCACACAGTATAATGTTCCTACAGTACCGCCATACCCCCACACACAGTATAATGTTCTCATAGTACCGCCATACCCCCACACACAGTATAATGTTCATACAGTACCGTCACACCTCGACACAGTATAATGTTTCCACAGTACTGGCATCTCTCGTAAAAAAGGGATTTTCACACTACCGCCATATCCCCACACAGTATAATGTTCACATAGTACCGCCGTACCCCCCACACAGTATAATGTTCCTACAGTTCCGCCATACCCCCACACAGTATAATGTTCCTACAGTACCGCCATACCCCCACACACAGTATAATGTTCCTACAGTACCGCCATACCCCCACACAGTATAATGTTCTCATAGCACCGCCATACCCCCACACAGTGTAATGTTCTCATAGTACCGCCATACCCCCCCACACAGTATAATGTTCTCATAGTACCGCCATACCCCCACACAGTATAATGTTCTCATAGTACCGCCATACCCCCACACACAGTATAATGTTCTCATAGTACCGCCATACCCCCACACACAGTATAATGTTCTCATAGTACCGTCATACCCCCACACAGTATAATGTTCTCATAGTACCACCATACCCCCACACACAGTATAATGTTCTCATAGTACCGTCATATCCCCCCACACAGTATAATGTTCTCATAGTACCGCCATACCCCCACACACAGTATAATGTTCTCATAGTACCGCCATACCCCCACACACAGTATAATGTTCTCACAGTACCGCCATACCCCCACACACAGTATAATGTTCTCATAGTACTGCCATACACCCACACACAGTATAATGTTCTCATACTACCGCCATACCCCCACACACAGTATAATATTCTCACAGTACCGCCATACCCCCACACACAGTATAATGTTCCTACAGTACCGCCATCCCACCACACAGTATAATGTTCCTACAGTACCGCCATACCCCCACACAGTATAATGTTCTCATAGTACCGCCATACCCCCACACACAGGATAATGTTCCCACAGTACTGGCATCTCTCGTAAAAAAGGTATTTTCACACTCCTGCCATACCCCCACACACAGTATAATGTTCCTACAGTACCGCCATATCCCCACACACAGTATAATGTTCTCATAATACCGCCATACCCCCACACACAGTATAATGTTCCTACAGTACCTTCATCCCACCACACACAGTATAATGTTCTCATAGTACCGCCATACCCCCACACACAGCATAATTTCATAGCACCGCCATACCCCCACACACAGTATAATGTTCTCATAATACCGCCATACCCCCACACACAGTATAATGTTCCTACAGTACCACCATACCCCCACACACAGTGTAATGTTCTCATAGTACCGCCATACCCCCACACACAGTATAATGTTCTCATAGTACCGCCATACCCCCCACATAGTATAATGTTCCTACAGTACCACCATACCCCCACACACAGTATAATGTTCTCATAGTACCGCCATACCCCCACACACAGTATAATGTTCTCATAGTACCGCCATACCCCCACACACAGTATAATGTTCTCATAGTACCGCCATACCCCCCACATAGTATAATGTTGCTACAGTACCGCCAAACCCCCACACACAGTATAATGTTCCTACAGTACTGCCATACCCCCACACAGTATAATGTTCCTACAGTACCGCCATACCCCCACACACAGTATAATGTTCCTACAATACTGCCATACCCCCTACACAGTATAATGTTCTCATAGTACCGCCATACCCCCCACACAGTATAATGTTCTCATAGTACCGCCATACCCCCACAGTATAATGTTCCTACAGTACCGCCATACCCCCACACACATAATGTTATCACAGTACCGCCATACCCCCACACACAGTATAATGTTCCTACAGTACTGCCATACCCCCTACACAGTATAATGTTCTCATAATACCGCCATACCCCCACACAGTATAATGTTCTCATAGTACCGCCATACCCCCACAGTATAATGTTCCTACAGTACCGCCATACCCCCACACACACAATGTTATCACAGTACCGCCATACCCCCACACACAGTATAATGTTCACACAGTACCTCCATCCCACCACACACAGTATAATGTTCTCATAGTACCGCCATACCCCCACACACAGTATAATGTTCTCATAGTACCGCCATACCCCCCATACTGTATAATGTTCTCACTGCACCGCTATACTCCCAAACACAGTATAATGTTCTCACAGTACCGCCATACCCCCACACACAGTATAATGTTCCTCCTTCAGTACCTCTATCACACCACACACAGTATAATCTTCTCATAGTACCGCCATACCCCCACACACAGTATAAAGTTCACACAATACCTTCATCCCACCAGACAGTATTTTGTTCCCACAATAGTGGCTTCCCACAGACACAGGACAATGTTTCCACAGGACTGGCATCCCCCTCACACACATTATAATGTCCCCACAGTACTGCCATCCCCCCACTTTCTAATCTTCCCACAGTACTGCCCCCTACATGCACAATATGGTACCATCCACCTCACTGACTACCTCCGACCACCGACATTTAATTAATAAATACTCACTTAGCCTCATTCTTGGTGCAAATACTAATGAACCCAGGATCTGTGAGATATTTTCCATACAATAGTTGGATAGGCAGGAGTGTATCATCCATAAAGGTAGCCCACTCGGTTGCTATGATGCCTATGAATTGACAGGGCTCGGTGGGGTGTGGTATTGGTCACCCTCTCCTTCCCATCATCACAATTTCAGCGATATCCACATTCCCATGACGGTGATACCGCTGAATAGATTAGTGAATCAGGGAGTGGAAAGCTCCTGATCCACCATTCAGCCTTCACTTCTGAGTCTGAGACTCCGTGCACTGCAGGCACAATGACGTCACTACATCACACCTGTAGTACGAAGCCTCAGTACTCACACCGCACAGACCAGAGCAGCGCTCCTCAGGAACCGGGTTGGCTGAGTAGTGTGTTTTTTTTTTAAATATCAGGAATTGTGGGGGCATCATATTAAGGCTAGTTTCACATTTGCGTTAGAATCCACAGCGTTTAATCTGCATCCGCAAGTGCTGGAAAAAACGCATATAAACGCGGCGTGTTTTAGATGCATGCGGGAACGCATGCGGTTAAAAAAACACCGCGTTTGTACGCGTTTATATGCATTTTTTTCTGCGTTTGCTTTTTTGGTGCGCATGGTGACAAATTTTACAGGAGAAAAATGTAGATAAACAGACACCGCCAATGTGACTACAGAGGGTGTGTATTATGGGATCTCTGAATATAGACTATAGGACTGCTGAAATCTTAACAGTGTGCTACTGTTTCCTGTGTCATGATGGATCTTCGCATGGAGGGCTTTTATTTCAACCTGGATTTAAGCATCAAGCTGTTTCTTGCCTGTGCATTTGCTTGGGAGCAAGACAGAAATCGCGAAAGATGGAGAAGGAGACGGCGTAGGCATTTTTGGAGACACCCCATTATTGAATTACGTGAGAGACGTGGGGCCTATCACACGCTGTAAGGCGAGCTTAATGCCTACCCGGACAAATTCCCGGAATACACAAGGATGTCGCAAGACTCGTTCCGGGATTTGCTTGCTCGTGTTCAAGGAGCCATATGGAGACAGGACACCCAGCTCCGTAGAGCGATTCCACCTGAGGAACATCTGCTGGTTACATTAAGGTACGTAAGAAATGTAAACCAATGTCAGTGCTAATTTTGGGTGTACTAACATGTTTTTTTTTTTGTTTGGTATTTTCCTTTATGTTTTTAGCATAACCACACATTAAATAGAACTGATTGTAATTTTTCTAAATTAATCATTTTCTTCCAGATTTCTGGCAACCGGAGAGAGTTTATCATCCCTCCATTTCCAATACCGGCTTGGAATATCCACCCTCTCGGGAATAGTTGCGGACACCTGCCGGGCTTTGTGGAATGTACTCCGGGATGAGTTTATACCCCTACCCACCTTGGACACGTGGATTGGAATTGCGGAAAAATTCTGGAGTGTGTGTGATTTCCCCAACTGTTTGGGAACGGTGGATGGAAAGCACATCCGCATTATCAAACCAGCCAGAACAGGATCGGAATACTTCAACTATCAAAAAAAAAAATTTCTGTTGTGCTCATGGCAATAGCCGATGCGGACTGTCGCTTCATCGCCGTGGACATTGGAGCTTTTGTCCGTGGCAACGATTCCCAGACTTTCAAGAACTCGGATATGGGCCGCCGTGTGTATGGCAAAAATTTTAATTTTCCACGGCCACAACCTCTCCCCAACACTCAAGGTCCACCGATGCCATTTGTTATGGTTGGGGATGAGGCCTTTCCGATGTGCGAAATCCTACTGAAGCCATATTCCAGTCGTGACTTGAACCACACTAAAAGGATCTTTAACTACAGACTGACCAGGGCACGAAGAACTGTAGAGTGTACCTTTGGGATTCTAGTCTCAAAATGGCGCATTCTTGCATCAGCCATAAATCTAAAAATGGAGACAGTTGATGAGGTGGTCAAAGCCTGTGTGGTTCTGCACAATTACATTATGGCTAAGGAGCGGCCCAACATTGAACTGGATGAACCAGTTGCACACCCACTGCCCGATTACCAGCATCACCCGCTTCGGTCAACAGCTGAAGTTGGCCACATGCGGGACCAATTTGCTACCTTTTTTTATTCGGATTTTGGACATGTGTCATGGCAGGACAATGTTGTGTAAATGTCCTGTTGTTATTTTATCTGTACCAGTTATTTTCTTACATGTTACTAATGTT
The DNA here is from genome assembly GCF_032444005.1 of Ranitomeya imitator. NCBI lineage: Eukaryota > Metazoa > Chordata > Amphibia > Anura > Dendrobatidae > Ranitomeya > Ranitomeya imitator. The sequence goes on from NC_091283.1 coordinate 236,774,652, forward strand.
TCTCGTTAATAAACTTTTTTTGGTTGTCTTGACCGTGTCTCATATGTATTTCCTCTGTAAACCGAGGTTGTCCTCACTCTAGCAGTATTTGGTCTGTATTTATTATCAGTATTTGCAATCCAAAACCAGGAGTGGGTGATGAAGGCTGAAGTGCTAGATATGCTAATATTATACTTTTCCTCTAAGGCCGGCATCACACTCGGCGTCAGACAATACGGTCCGTATTTTACGGCCGTAATACACAGAAATGTTCCCAAAATAGTGATTCGTATCTCCTCCGTAGGCAGGGTGTGGCAGCGTATTTTGCGCATGGCATCCTCCTTATGTAATCCGTATGGCATCCGTACTGCGATATTTTCTCGCAGGCTTGCAAAACCGACATCTAATGGATTTATGGGCTCAAATGTTCGTTAAAACATATATACAGTGTATATATACAGTGGGGCAAAAAAGTATTTAGTCAGTCAGCAATAGTGCAAGTTCCACCACTTAAAAAGATGAGAGGCGTCTGTAATTTACATCATAGGTAGACCTCAACTATAGGAGACAAACTGAGAAAAAAAAAATCCAGAAAATCACATTGTCTGTTTTTTTATCATTTTATTTGCATATTATGGTGGAAAATAAGTATTTGGTCAGAAACAAAATTTCATCTCAATACTTTGTAATATATCATTTGTTGGCAATGACAGAGGTCAAACGTTTTCTGTAAGTCTTCACAAGGTTGCCACACACTGTTGTTGGTATGTTGGCCCATTCCTCCATGCAGATCTCCTCTAGAGCAGTGATGTTTTTGGCTTTTCGCTTGGCAACACGGACTTTCAACTCCCTCCAAAGGTTTTCTATAGGGTTGAGATCTGGAGACTGGCTAGGCCACTCCAGGACCTTGAAATGCTTCTTACGAAGCCACTCCTTCGTTGCGCTGGCGGTGTGCTTTGGATCATTGTCATGTTGAAAGACCCAGCCACGTTTCATCTTCAATGCCCTTGCTGATGGAAGGAGGTTTGCACTCAAAATCTCACGATACATGGCCCCATTCATTCTTTCATGTACCCGGATCAGTCGTCCTGGCCCCTTTGCAGAGAAACAGCCCCAAAGCATGATGTTTCCACCACCATGCTTTACAGTAGGTATGGTGTTTGATGGATGCAACTCAGTATTCTTTTTCCTCCAAACACGACAAGTTGTGTTTCTACCAAACAGTTCCAGTTTGGTTTCATCAGACCATAGGACATTCTCCCAAAACTCCTCTGGATCATCCAAATGCTCTCTAGCAAACTTCAGATGGGCCCGGACATGTACTGGCTTAAGCAGTGGGACACGTCTGGCACTGCAGGATCTGAGTCCATGGTGGCGTAGTGTGTTACTTATGGTAGGCCTTGTTACATTGGTCCCAGCTCTCTGCAGTTCATTCACTAGGTCCCTCCGCGTGGTTCTGGGATTTTTGCTCACCGTTCTTGTGATCATTCTGACCCCACGGGGTGGGATTTTGCGTGGAGCCCCAGATCGAGGGAGATTATCAGTGGTCTTGTATGTCTTCCATTTTCTAATTATTGCTTCCACTGTTGATTTCTTCACTCCAAGCTGGTTGGCTATTGCAGTTTCAGTCTTCCCAGCCTGGTGCAGGGCTACAATTTTGTTTCTGGTGTCCTTTGACAGCTCTTTGGTCTTCACCATAGTGGAGTTTGGAGTCAGACTGTTTGAGGGTGTGCACAGGTGTCTTTTTATACTGATAACAAGTTTAAACAGGTGCCATTACTACAGGTAATGAGTGGAGGAAAGAGGAGACTCTTAAAGAAGAAGTTACAGGTCCGTGAGAGCCAGAAATCTTGATTGTTTGTTTCTGACCAAATACTATATAATATGCAAATAAAATGATAAAAAAACAGACAATGTGATTTTCTGGATTTTTTTTTCTCAGTTTGTCTCCCATAGTTGAGGTCTACCTATGATGTAAATTACAGACGCCTCTCATCTTTTTAAGTGGTGGAACTTGCACTATTGCTGACTGACTAAATACTTTTTTGCCCCACTGTATATATATATATAAATATATATGTCATTGAGACACATATATATATATATATATATATATATATATATATATATATATATATATACACTGTATTTATATTTCATTCAGCGCGAGATATGTGAAAAGCCGGTAATTCAATTGCCGGCTTTTACTTTCTCCTTCACAAACCCGACATGTTATGAGACATGGTTTACATACAGTAAACCATCTCATATCCCCATTTTTTTTTGCATATTCCACACTACTAATGTCTGTAGTGTGTATGTGCAAAATTTGGCCGTTCTAGCTATTAAATTAAAGGGTTAAATGGCGTAAAAAATTGGTGTGGGCTCCCGCGCAATTTTCTCCGCCAGAGTAGTAAAGCCAGTGACTGAGGGCAGATATTAATAGCCTGGAGAGGGTCCACTGTTATTGCCCCCCCCCCTTCCCCGGCTAAAAACATCTGCCCCCCCCCCTTCCCCGGCTAAAAACATCTGCCCCCAGCCACCCCAGAAAAGGCACATCTGGAAGATGCGCCTATTCTGGCACTTGGCCACTCTCTTCCCATTCCCGTGTAGCGGTGGGATATGGGGTAATGAAGGGTTAATGTCACCTTGCTATTGTAAGGTGACATTAAGCCAGATTAATAATGGAGAGGCGTCAATTATGACACCTATCTATTATTAATGCAATAGTAGTAAAGGGTTAAAAAAAACACAAACACATTATTAAAAAGTATTTTAATGAAATAAATGTAGCAATATGTTATATGTTCGTGTGGCCTCTAGGGGTCTCACTACTTTTATGTGTGTTCTATATTCTTTGTTTGGAACTTGTTGGATGTTGTTGTACTCGGAATTCATGTAATGGAGGTTGAGACATGATGTGAATAAAGAGCCTGGAGATACTCACAGAGTGTGATTTATGACAGGATTCATCAAACAGAACATGGTGGCAGCCGGGCACAGAACCTGCAAATTCTTAGAGCTTATATGAGGCTGGAACTGCACAGATCACTGCAACTGTAAGTACAGATTCCCTGACAGTACAGAAAAATGGAGACTGGTCTGAAGCCCCCTCAGAGACTGGATGTCACTTCATGTAATCTGTCCCAGACTTGGATACATTGGAAGGAAGAGTTTACACTGTATGTGGATCTGACTGTGGGCCCCACTGATGACAAACGGAAAGTAAAGCTGTTTTATTACCTAATTGGGGAAAATGGCAGAGAATTAGCCCACACCTTGCTCCCAGACACAGACAACCTCCTCCTAGCAGACATTGTGCAGGCATTTGATAAACACTGTGACCCAAGACAGTGGAAATATATAAGTTTTTCACAAGACATCAGGAGGATGGTGAAAATGTGGACAGATATCTGACAGAGCTGAGGAGACTTGCAGAAACGTGGCTTTGGAGAGATCAGGGACAGTCTAATCAAGGACAGAATGGTGTGTGGCATAAAGGACAGTCATCTCAAAGAAAGATTACTGAGAGAGGAAGGCATGACTTTAGAGAAATGTATGCAAATCTGCAGGGCTGCTGAGCTCACAAAGCACAGCCTGAAGATGATGGCAGGCACCAGTGAGAATGATGATGACAAGGTACATGCAGTATCTATGAAAGGAAAGACAGGACCAGACTACCCTATAAACACTGTCCACTGCAAGTATTGTGGGAAAAGACATGAGAGAGACAAAACCAAGTGTCCAGCATATGGGGAAACCTGCAGGTCATGTGGCAAGAAGAATCATTCCTCTGCTGTCTGCAGGCAAGGAAGAGGCAAACAGTACAGACAGCTCCACACTGTGACACCAGACACTGACAGTGCAGAGGACATTACATGGCTACAAATGCAGTCTACAACAGAGAAAGTCAATGTAGTCGGGCAGTCAGTAGTGAAGGATGCCAAGCAGCTTTATGCAACATTCTTGTTGGATGAGAAGCCCATTAGATTTCAGCTGGATTGTGGAGCAAGCTGCAATGTAATTTCATTTGATCTGCTAAACAAACAGGTTTCTATTGAGCCAACTGACAAGGTACTGGTGATGTACAACAAAAGTGTTCTGAAACCAATGGGGACATGTAAGCTAAAAATACGAAACCCATGTAACAGAAAGAGTTATAGAGTTGAATTTACCGTGTTACGGGGTGGTAACCATGTACCATTACTGGGAGTAAAAGCAGTTCAGGCAATGGACTTAATAAAAGTACAGTCTCAGAACATTATGTCTGTTGAAGTTGCTTAGGATATACAAAATCCAAAACTAAATGCAGAGCACAACTTGGACATGCAGAAAATAAAAGCAGAGTATGCTGATGTATTTGAAGGTGATGGATGCTTTGAAGGTAAATATAGGCTAGAAATTGACAAAGTGCAGCCCACCAGATTACCTACAAGAAGAGTGCCTGTAGCTTTAATGCAACCGCTGAAAGTAGAACTGCAAGATCTACAGAGAAGAGGCATGATAGCACCAGTCCATAAGAGCACAGATTGGATCAGCAGTTTGGTCATAGTGCAGAAACCATCGGGCAAGTTAAGAATATGTATTGATCCTAAGCCACTCAACAAGGCGCTGAAACGAAATTATTACCCAATGCCAACATTAGATGATGTTCTACCAGATTTATCAAAGGCTAAAATATTTTCTGTATGTGATGTAAAAAATGGATTCTGGCATGTGGCCCTGACTGAAGATTCAAGTTTATTGACAACATTTTCTTCACCATTTGGACGCTTTAAATGGCTGAAAATGCCCATGGGACTAAAACCTGCTCCAGAGATATTCCAGCAGAAATTGATGCAGGCTTTGGAAGGACTTACTGGAGTGAAGACAATAGAGGATGATATCCTAGTAGTGGGAGAAGGTGAAAATATGGAATCTGCAATCAAGGATCACGATCAGAAGATGATACAATTTTTGGACAGATGCAGAGAAAAAAACATAAAGCTGAATTTGGACAAATTCAAATTGAAAATGACAGAAGTGGCCTATATTGGTCATCGACTGACTTCAACTGGGGTCAAAGTGGATCCTGAAAAGGTGAGAGCAATACAAGATTTGCCTACCCCTACTGATGTTTCTGGAGTACAACGATTTTTGGGCATGGTGAATTATCTCTCAAAATTTTGCAGACATCTGTCAGACATGTGTGAGCCACTGAGACAGCTAACCCACAAAGATGTGCGCTGGGAATGGACAGAAAGCCAGGAGACTGCTTTCCGAGCAGTAAAAAATGCCATTGCAGATACAGCAACCCTAAAGTATTTCGATCCAGATCGAGAACTGGTGGTACAATGTGATGCTTCGGAAAAAGGCCTTGGAGCCACATTAATGCAGAACAAACAGCCAATTACATTTGCAAGCAGAGCCCTTACAACAACAGAGCAGGGATATGCGCAGATTGAGAAGGAACTACTGGCTGTGGTATTTGGGATGGAGAAGTTTCACCAGTACACCTATGGTCGACGGGTAACAGTGCAGTCGGATCACAAACCATTGGAGAGCATTACAAAGAAACCATTACTAAATGCCCCAAAGAGACTACAGCGCATGCTGTTGCGACTTCAGAAATATGATGTTGACATCGGGTACTGTCCAGGAAGAGACTTACTGATTGCAGATACGCTAAGCAGAGCTTACCTTCCTATCACAAATGATGAGGAGGAAGACATTGAAACCATCAATATGTGTAACTACCTTGCAGTGTCAAAAGAAAAGGTCAAGCAAATCCAGACTTTTACAGAGAAGGATAAAAGTCTCCAGAGTTTAAAGACTGTCATCTTGCAGGGCTGGCCAAAATACAAGCAGCATGCTCCGAGGGAAGTCTCACCATTCTTCCACATAAGAGATGAATTGTCAGTGCAGCAAGGAATCATCTTTAAAGGAGACAGGGCTGTTATACCTGAAGTTCTCAGAGGAGGCATATTGAAGACATTGCACTCTTCTCACTTAGGCATGGAAGGATGCCTACGTCGTGCACGAGAATCAGTTTATTGGCCAGGAATGAATTACCACATAAAAAATTACATAGCACAATGTGAAATATGTGCATCCTGCAATGATAAGCAACCAAAGGAGACATTGCAACCTCATGAAATTCCACATAGGCCTTGGTCAAAAATAGGAACAGACTTGTTCACATGGAATGACAAAGAATATCTGATTACAGTGGACTATTTCTCTAACTTCTGAGAGGTTGATTTGGTGCAGGACACAAGGGCGAGAACAGTGATTAAAAAAACTCAAGGCCCATTTTGCCAGGTATGGCATTCCAGATATCGTTTTCTCTGACAATGCGGCACAGTTTACGTCGGAAGAATTCAAAACTTTCAGTAAGAAATGGGAATTTGAACACCAGACATCTTCTCCAAGATATCCTCAGAGTAATGGGAAAGCAGAGTCAGCAGTAAAAACAGCCAAAAGACTCATGCAGAAAGCAAACCAGGCGGGTGCTGATGTATATCTGTCTATACTGGATCATAGAAACACACCCACCCAAGGCCTAGACAGCAGTCCGGCACAGAGGCTCATGAGTAGGCGTACAAAGACACTAGTACCAACTGCGTGTCATCTGTTAGAGCCAAAGCTGCTGGGAAACATCGAAGCTAAATTACAGAAGAATCAAGCTAGGCAAGCTTTCTATTACAATAAATCTGCAAAGGATCTGCCTGAGCTCCAGAGAAATGACAACATTCGGCTGCAGCCAAGCACCACATTTGACAAACACTGGCAAAAGGCAAAGGTTGTCCAGAAACTGTGACCTCGGTCTTACGAAATTCTAACAGACGACGGAAGAAGACTAAGGAGGAATCGAAGATATTTGAGGAAAACGCAAGAAAGAGATGATTCATGGCCTTTTGAACAGTATCCACACACCCAAGACAACTAGGCAGCAAGTACAAGTCAGGCACCAACAGTGACAGCTGACCATCAGGGTGAGGACTCTGGCCAGAGACAGACAATATCAGAAGAACTACCAGATGTACCAGATGTAGAAAGTGACACATCTTATATTACCAGAGCTGGACGTACTAGGTTAATTTCTAACTTTGTCATAGTATACATTAGTTTAGTATCTTTTATTGTTCCTCTAGTTAAAAGAGAAAGGATGTAGCAATATGTTATATGTTCATGTGGCCTCTAGGGGTCTCACTACTTTTATGTGTGTTCTATATTCTTTGTTTGGAACTTGTTGGATGTTGTTGTACTCGGAATTCATGTAATGGAGGTTGAGACATGATGTGAATAAAGAGCCTGGAGATACTCACAGAGTGTGATTTATGACAGGATTCATCAAACAGAACAATAAACACAAAGGTTGTTGTAATATTTTATTGTACTCTCAATCCACCTGAAGACCCTCGCTCTGTAACAAAGAAAAAATAATAAACCAACATATACATACCTTCCGAAGATCTGTAACGTCCCACGATGTAAATCCATCTGAAGGGGTTAAAATATTTTACAGCCAGGAGCTCTGTTAATGCAGCGGTGCTCGTGGCTGTAAAACCCCGGGGAATGAAGGTAAAGTAGGTCAATGACCTATATTTACCTTCGTTTGCGGTGATGCGCCCTCTGCTGGATGTCCCTCGAGCGTGGGAACTTTCCTGGAAAGCTCCCAGGCTCGAGTTCATATGAGGACAACCAGCAGAGGGCGCATCACCGCGAATGAAGGTAAATATAGGTCATTGACCTACTTTACCTTCATTCCCCAGGGTTTTACAGCCACGAGCACCGCTGCATTAGCAGAGCTCCTGGCTGTAAAATATTTTAACCCCTTCAGATGGATTTACATCGTGGGACGTTACAGATCTTCGGAAGGTATGTATATTGTTGGTTTATTATTTTTTCTTTGTTACAGAGCAAGGGTCTTCAGGTGGATTGAGAGTACAATAAAATATTACATCAACCTTTCTGTTTATTTCATTAAAATACTTTTTAATAATGTGTTTGTGTTTCTTTAACCCTTTACTACTATTGGATTAATAATGGATAGGTGTCATAATTGACGCCTCTCCATTATTAATCTGGCTTACAATAGCAAGGTGACATTAACCATTCATTACCCCATATCCCACCGCTACACGGGAGTGGGAAGAGAGTGGCCAAGTGCCAGAATAGGCGCATCTTCCAGATGTGCCTTTTCTGGGGTGGCTGGGGGCAGATGTTTTTAGCCGGGGGGGGGGGGGGCAATAACCGTGGACCCTCTCTAGGCTATTAATATCTGCCCTCAGTCACTGGCTTTACTACGCTGGCGGAGAAAATTGCGCGGGAGCCCACGCCAATTTTTTCCGCCATTTAACCCTTTAATTTAATAGCTAGAACGGCCAAATTTTGCACATACACACTACTAACATTAGTAGTGTGGAATATGCAAAAAAAAATGGGGATATGAGATGGTTTACTGTATGTAAACCATGTCTCATATCATGTCGAGTTTAGGAAGGAGATAGCAAAAGCCGGCAATTGAATTACCGGCTTTAAAGCTATCTAGCGCTGTATGAAATATTAATATATATACATATATGTGTCTCACTGACATATATATATATACATATATATATATATACCTATTCTATGTGTACACATTTATTCTACCTATTCTATTGTAAGCCGTCAGTGTGATTTTACTGTACACCGCGCTGAATTGACGGCTTTTTTCTTTAACACCGCTGCGTATTTCTCGCAAGTCACACTGCAGGTCCGTGTGTAATCCGTATTTTTTTGGCTTCCATAGACTTTCATTGGTGATTTTTTTGCGCAATACGGTGACAAACGCAGCATGCTGCGATTTTCTACGGCCGTAGAAGACCGTATAATACGGATCAGTAAAATACGGCAGATAGGAGCTGGGGCATAGAGAATAATTGGGCCGTGTGTAATGCGTTTTTTACGGACGTATTTTATGCGCTCATACGTCCGTAAAACTCGCTAGTGTGACGCCGGCCTCATAGTTCCACTCCTTGTTTTGGCTTACAAATACTAATATAAAATAGTGACCACATACTGCTAGTGTGACGGCAGCCATGTGGTTTTAGTGATAAGGTTGTTGACGTCATTGCGTCCTGATTCTGTTCTGCTATGCAGTATCCATTGGACACAGATTGAAGAGACAATGGCTGTCAGATAAAACAGATCTATACTCATCAAGTCAGGTGTCCAATAATGAATTCATGATGCACATATAACAACCCCATGAATTCACTATTTCTGACACATGTGCAGGTGAGCATAGATATGCCGTGTATGACCGTCATCGTCCCTTGAGTTTGTGTGAAATAGATTATGTACACAGAAGAGAAAAAGGAGGCTATACAATGCACTTATCTACTCACCAGGTCAGGCGTCCCAACTAATGAGTTTTTGGATACCTGACCTGTATAGTTTTGCATGGTATTGCCGCCATTTTCTCTTCAGTCTGCAACACTAGTCACAGACTAAGCAGAATGAAGAGATTAAGGAGAAAATACAAGTATACATTTTTTGGTCCACCTCATAGCTCTATACTAAAGACACACAAAGTCTTGTACTTGCTAACTACTGGAGCTATGATGTGGCCAAAAAAAAAAGTGTGTAACAAAGTTTTTTATTTGGCGCACGGTGTGTGTTGCCGGCGACGAAAGACACAATAAACCAAACATAATTGGGGCAAAAAACCTTGTATTCATTTTTTAACAACCAAAATATTTAACTGCGTCTACTTGGGTTAGAGTGATGTAAACGCGGGGTGTGAAGCTGTGAGTTCTGGCTAACTGTTGACGATGCAGAGGTGGCAGGAGAAGGGGCAATGAAACTTGTGGGGTCTGGTAGTTCGGGGATAGGGCTTGACACATGAGAGGCTTGAGACGCACGGGAAGGGTGAGAGAAACCTGACATTACAGACACACTGGGAGGTGAAGAGAAAGGAATACTAAGAGTCCGCTGTTGTTTTTTTTTCCTTTCTGGGTTTGCCGGGTTCTGGGAAGCCTCGGTGAGCTCATATGTCATGGCATGGTTGTGGTGGGTGACCTGTCAGGGTCCGGCTGCACTGTGTGAGAGTCCATAGTGCTCATAGAGCGTGGAGCCATGCCAGAGTCCATAGTGCTCGGAGAGCGTGCAGCCATGCCAGAGTCCATAGTGCTCGTAGAGCGTGCAGCCATGCCAGAGTCCATAGTGCTCGTAGAGTATGCAGCCATGCCAGAGTCCATAGCGCTTGTAGAGTGGAAGGCCATGCCAGGGTCCTGCTGCATCATGGTGGTGGCGGTACGGAAGGCCGTGCCTGGGTGGGGTGTCCAACAGCACTCGGCATGGTGGTGGTGCTGTACTGGTGTCCGGCAGTGCTAGGAATAGAGGTGGCCGTGCAGTGGTATGCAGCAGAGGTCAGCATTAAGGTTAATCGTGACAGTGAAGGCACAGGTGGATACGCCGCCACTCTCTGCTGAAAATACCGACTCTGCTGCATAGCCTGCACGTAAGCAGCATTGCAGGCCTGCATGACACTCAGCTGGAGATCAGGAGTAAGGTGTTCCGACATGCCCTGCTCAATTTGGTTAAAAAAATGATGTGCTGGCCTCTGGAGGTCGGCTTTTACTTGGTCAAGGCTTTTTTTGACCTCCTGGATACGTGTATTCATGTGGCTAAGTGAAATATCTATTCGGTCACCCAAAGCCTTGAGTCCTTCATGAAAAACCGAGCTCAAGTGCAAAAACTCGGGCATGAGGGACCTGTCTGATGCCCTCTGCCGCTGCCGGGAGGAGCCCCCCAAAAAAGGGGCAGTGGCAGAGGACTGGGAAAGGGGAACACCTGATGGACCAGCTTCCTGGTCTCCAGTTAGTGTGACAGGCCCACTTGCAGCGCTGCTGGATGGCTGGGATGGGTCCGTGGCTGTCTGATTAAGGACCGCTCCAGAACCTGGGCCAACAGTGCTACTCCATGTGCTGTGAAAAAAAGGAAAAAGAAAATTAATACCAAAAATTAACCAGACGCAAAATCTTGTGGAATAGAAACGTACAGATTATCGCAATACAACACAAACTAATGCATGGGAGAAATACTTACGTTCTCTGGGCAAGGACCGGTCTTAAAAATGCCAGAGTGCGATGGTATTTGTATTTTCTGATCCTTGCTCCTGTACCACTGGGAACACGGCTCTCTTGACGCAGGTCCTTGTTGAAGTGGTCCTTCATTGAACCCCAACGTGTTTTGACTCTGGCCACTGTTGAAAAAACAAAACATAATGGTTAGACAATGGACTTTTGGCCGTGCTCACACAACTGTGTGTGATGAGAGAAACTCCTGAGAGTTTCTCTCATCACACAGTTGTGTGAGCACGGCCAAGGTCTCTGCTGCTTCACACTGCATTGCAATACTTACCAAAAGCATTTCGGACCTGAGTCGGGGCGTTGTCTCAGCCATCCCACATCTCTTTGGCCACCTTATTCCATAGGCGCAGCATCGTCACGTTGTCCGAGTGCTGTGGAACCCGGGTGTCCCACAACGGGACTCGCTCCTGGACCAGGGAGATGAGGAGGTCATTTTCTATGAGGTCTTCATCCCATTCTGGAACCTAAAAATTAAATAAAGACATTAATGTTGGATCCATTAACATAAGGAAAAGAAAGAAAACAGAGGCTGAGAAATGGCATGCATAAGGAAAGTCAAGATACAAAAGGATTCCAGAAGAAAAATGTAAAGAAATAGAAATGTAAAGAAAGGAAGATTCAAGAATACTAAAGTGAGGATACAATAAAATGTTAGCCCTGTATATGTACACGCTGCCGCCTTGCCACCCGATCGTGACTCCGCTGCTCCTGCCCAGTCTCTGCCGCAGTAGAAGTGCTCTAAAAAAATGAAAAACAAAAAATTGTCATACGTGTAGATGTGACAGTGAATACTTACCAATCTGTGGAGGTGAGTACTCACTTCACTGACATGTTCTACTTCAGAAGGCCCAGGATGTTGCTCCTCATCAGAAGAAGAAGACATTCTGATGCATGCATTCAGAAAGAAATGGCAGAAATTAGGACATGCAGAGACAGAAAATAGAAAATAAAGGCATTGGCTAGGATATGCTCACATTGTTCAGAGGCTTGTTTGCTCCAAGGTGCTGTGGTCTGTCTGCTCTGCTTGGCTGTCTGCTTAGTAGTGACCTGCAAATGTCCACACCCTCCCTTTATCACCTTGTATGTGGAGGGTGGCTTATCAGTGTCTAGACATGTTTTTCTCTGGTGCAACGCATGCGTTCACGAACGCAAGCAAACACGTGCTTGTGAACGCATGCGTTCATATAGACAGCAATGCATTTTTTTGGCGCATTCCTTACGCAATCGACCGCATACGTTTCCAGGCGGCAAATTGACGCCTCTAAAAATTACTACATGTAGCATTTCCGCGACAAACCGCAGACGACGAAACAACGCATGCGTCATCAAACGTGAACAATCGCAGACGCATGCGTTTCTAATGTTAAATATAGAAATACACAACGCATACAGATATTTGCGGAAGAAACGCTGCAGACACAACCGCAAATGTGAAACCTGCCTTATACTAACGGCCCCATACACATGACATAAAGGTTGGCTGAACGGTCATTTGGCAGACGCCCATCTCTCCCGACTCCCCCATACACACAAATATTCCAGCTTTCCTGGGATCTGTATGAGAGAGTCGCCTCCAGACTCCTCTAGCGGAGGATTATCTACAGGAAGAACAAATGGATTATCCTCTGAAATTCAGGATGTCAGACCCTTCTCTGCCCTGACATCATCTGTCGGGAGGCCCCCAAATACATTATATAGTCGCCCAAACCCCGAAATCAGTGCTTTCATGGAACTTTAGTCTAATGTGTATGGGGACAGTAAAAGGTAACTTATTGGACGCTGCCTCTGGCCCGGCCTAATAGACGTTCATACATTGCAGCCCAGACCCCATTATTAGGCATGTAAGTATCGTAATAACTAGGCCGCCCCATACTATCCAGTACTTGGGGGCGGGGGGCATTCAGCCAAACTCTGTCACCTTCTTAGATGCCATGTTTGCTTTTCACAGCAGCAAGTGGTTAAACTACCAGGGTTTTAGTTGAAGCCTCATCTGTGCCGTCCCTGCGGTGCACTTTTATGTTCTGCTGCACAAAAAGATTAATTTATTTTTAATAAATGTTTAACATGTTAAAAATTATAAAATGTGTCTTCTGCTTTTCCATGTTTTTTTCCTTTTTACAAGAATTGTTGGAGCCAATTTTCTGTAGAAACATTTTAATATCTGCTTTTTCTGGTGTTTTTCTTGTAATATGGGAAAGCCTAAGGCCAGAAATAAACCCCATAAATCACTGTACATTGTTGTGAACTCTGCTCTTGGGTTCCCTACAGTGGTTGTTGGTGGGAATGCAGTTGTCTCTGACTCGCAGTCCTGGCCAGATGTATCGGATAATTACAATTCTGACTGGGATATTTAGGTGTGCAGGATCCTTTAGCCCTTGCCAGTTGACAATGTTTCTTTGGAAGTGTTGGATCTCTGCCTGGCCTCTCCTGCTTATCTGCCAGTTCAGCAAAGATAAGTGTCTGTTTCTTTTCCTGTGGCACACATGCAGTGTGCTTATTTTCAGTACTTTTGGTTTGTTTTTCTTTTGTCCAGATTAGACTGTGTCTGTGTTTTCTCAGTCTGGTTGGTTTAACTGGAGTTGCAGATATACGCTCCTACATCTTTAGTTAGATGTAGGAAGTTTTTTATATATTCTGCTGTGGATTTTTTGAAGGGTTTTAATACTGACCGCACAGAACTCTGTCCTATTCTGTCCTATCCAGCTAGAGTGGCCTCCTGTGCTAAATCCTGTTTTTTATGCCTGTGTATGTTTTTTCCTCTCCAACTCACCGCCAATATTTGTGGGGGGCTGTCTATCCTTTGGGGATTTTCTCTGAGGCAAGATAGTATTCCATTTTCCATCTTTAGGGGTATTTAGTCCTCCGGCTGTGACGAGGTGTCTAGGTGTGTTAGGTACACTCCACGGCTACTTCTAGTTGCGATGTTAAGTTCAGGGTTGCCGTCAATATAGTGGCCACTTTCTCCAGTGAAAGTTCTCATGCAGCTCCAAGGTCACCGGATCATAACAGTACAACTGGCCAACAATGAGTTAAATGCATCTCAGAAGAAGGGAAGGAAGCTCTTGAGCCATTTTTTTTTTCTCCAGTCTGTTTTGTGTTCTCTTCCCTCTTAATATCTGGGTGGCTAAGGAGCCTGGTGCAAGCATGAATGTTCAGGAATTAGCTTCTCGTGTAGACCAGCTTGCAGCTAGGGTGCAAGGTATTTCTGATTATATTGTTCAGACTCCTGCTTTAGAACCGAAGATTCCTACTCCTGATTTGTTTTCTGGTGACAGGTCTAAATTTTTGAGTTTTAAAAACAACTGTAAACGGTTTTTTGACCTGAGACCTCGATCCCCTGGTGATTACATTCAGCAGGTAAAAATCGTAATCTCCCTGCTGCGTGGCGACCCGCAGGATTGGGCGTTTTCCCTGGAATCTGGGAATCCGGCTTTGCTTAATATTGACTCCTTTTTTCAGGCTTTAGGACTATTATATGATGAACCTAATTCTGTGGATCAAGCTGAGAAGACCTTGTTGGCCCTGTCTCAGGGTCAAGAGGTGGCAGAATTGTATTGTCAGAAATTCAGAAAATGGTCTGTATTGACTAAATGGAATAATGATGCTTTGGTGGCAATTTTCAGAAGGGGGCTTTCTGAATCCGTTAAAGATGGTATGTTGGGGTTTCCCACGCCTTCCGGTTTGAGTGATTCTATGTCTCTGGCCATTCAGATTGACCGACGCCTGCGGGAGCGCAGAACTGTGCGCGCTGTGGCGTTATCCTCAGAGTAAATTTCTGAGCCTATGCAATGTGATAGAATTCTGTCTAGAACGGAACGACAAGGTTTCAGACGTCAAAATAGGTTGTGTTATTGTGGCGACGCTTCTCATGTCATTTCTGTCTGCCCTAAGCGGACAAAGAGGATCGCCAGTTTAATTACCATCAGTACTGTACAACCTAAATTTCTGTTGTCTGTGTCCTTGATCTGCTC
This sequence comes from Ranitomeya imitator, assembly GCF_032444005.1. Classification (NCBI taxonomy): domain Eukaryota; kingdom Metazoa; phylum Chordata; class Amphibia; order Anura; family Dendrobatidae; genus Ranitomeya; species Ranitomeya imitator. The sequence continues at coordinate 236,789,722 of NC_091283.1, forward strand.
ATTGTCATCATTTTCTGTCATGGCGTTTGTGGATTCAGGCGCCGCCTTGAATTTAATGGATTTTGAGTTTGCCATGCGTTGTGGTTTTCCCTTGCAGCCTTTGCAGAACCCTATTCCTTTGAGGGGCATTGATGCTACACCCTTGAGTAGAAATAAGCCCCAGTTTTGGACACAGGTAACCATGCGCATTGCGCTAGCCCATCAGGAAGATTGTCGATTTCTGGTGTTGCATAACTTGCATGATGTTATCGTGCTGGGTTTTCCATGGTTGCAGGTACATAATCCTGTGTTGGACTGGAAGTTCATGTCTGTGACTAGTTGGGGTTGTCAGGGGGTTCATAATGATGTTCCTTTGATGTCAATCTCCTCTTCTTCACCTTCTGAGATTCCAGAGTTTTTGTCTGATTTTCAGGATGTATTCGATGAGCCCAAGTCCAGTTTTCTTCCACCGCACAGGGACTGTGATTGTGCTATTGACTTGATTCCAGGCTGTAAGTTTCCTAAGGGTCGACATTTTAATCTATCTGTGCCTGAATATACCGCCATGCGGAGCTATATTAAGGAGTCTTTGGCGAAAGGGCATATTCGGCCATCTTCTTCACCGTTGGGAGCGGGGTTCTTTTTTGTTGCTAAAAAAGATGGTTCCTTGAGACCCTGTATAGATTATCGCCTTTTGAATAAAATCACGGTCAAGTTTCAATACGCTTTAGACTTTGCTTTCCGATTTGTTTGCTAGGATTAAGGGAGCTAGTTGGTTTACCAAGATTGACCTTCGAGGGGCATATAATCTTGTTCGTATTAAGCAGGGTGATGAATGGAAAACTGCGTTTAACACGCCCGAAGGCCATTTTGAATACCTTGTGATGCCATTCGGACTCTCTAATGCTCCATCTGTTTTTCAGTCCTTCATGCATGATATCTTCCGGACTTATCTTGATAAATTCTTGATTGTATATTTGGACGATATTTTGATTTTTTTCCGATGATTGGGAGTCTCATGTGCAACAGGTCAGGATGGTATTTCAGATCCTTCGTGACAATGCCCTGTTTGTGAAAGGGTCTACGTGTCTCTTTGGGGTGCAGAAAGTCTTTTTTTTGGGCTTTATTTTTTCTCCTTCGTCTATAGAGATGGATCCGGTTAAGGTTCACGCCATTCATGATTGTATTCAGCCCACATCCGTGAAGAGCCTTCAGAAATTTTTAGGTTTTGCAAATTTTTATCGCCGTTTCATTGCTAATTTTTCCAGCGTGGTTATACCCTTGACCGATTTGACGAAGAAGGGCGCTGATGTGGCGAATTGGTCCTCTGCGGCTGTCTCTGCCTTTCAGGAGCTTAAACGTCGATTTACTTCTGCTCCAATGTTGCGCCAACCAGATGTTTCTCTTCCGTTTCAGGTTGAGGTTGAGGCTTCTGAGATTGGGGCAGGGGCCGTTTTGTCTGAGAGGGATCCTGTTGGTTCCTTAATGAAACCGTGTGCCTTCTTTTCCCGTAAGTTTTCGCCTGCTGAACGCAATTATGATGTCGGCAATCGGGAGTTGTTGGCTATGAAGTGGGCGTTTTAGGAGTGGCAACATTGGCTTGAGGGAGCTAAGCACCGTATTGTGGTCTTGACCGATCATAAGAATTTGATTTACCTCGAGTCTGCTAAACGGCTGAATCCTAGACAGGCTCGATGGTCCTTGTTTTTTTCCCGTTTTGATTTCGTGGTCTCGTACCTTCTGGGTTCTAAGAATATTAAGGCTGATGCCCTCTCTAGGAGTTTTTTGCCTGATTCTCCTGAGGTCTTAGAGCCGGTCGGTATTCTGAAAGAGGGGGTGGTCCTTTCTGCCATTTCCCCTGATTTACGACGGGTTCTTCAGGAATTTCAGGTTGACAAACCTGACCGCTGTCCTGTGGGGAAATTGTTTGTTCCTGACAGATGGACTAGTAGAGTGATTTCTGAGGTTCACTGTTCCATGTTGGCCGGTCATCCTGGCATTTTTGGTACCATAGATTTGGTTGGTAGGTCCTTTTGGTGGCCTTCATTGTCACGTGATGTGCGTTCTTTTGCAGTCCTGTGGGACTTGTGCGCGGGCCAAGCCTTGTTGCTCCCATGCTAGTGGGTTGCTTTTGCCATTGCCAGTCCCTGAGAGGCCCTGGACGCATATTTCGATGGATTTTATTTCTGATCTTCCGGTCTCCCAGAAGATGTCTGTTATCTGGGTTGTTTGTGACCGGTTCTCTAAGATGGTTCATTTGGTGCCCTTACCTAAATTGCCTTCCTCTTCTGATTTGGTTCCGTTGTTCTTTCAGCATGTGGTTCGTTTGCATGGTATTCCGGAGAATATTGTTTCCGACAGAGGTTCCCAGTTTGTTTCTAGGTTTTGGCGGGCCTTTTGTGCTAGGCTGGGCATTGATTTGTCTTTTTCTTGTGCATTTCATCCTCAGACAAATGGCCAGACCGAGCGTACTAATCAGACCTTGGAGACTTATTTGAGATGCTTTGTGTCTGCTGATCAGGATGATTGAGTGGCCTTCTTGCCATTGGCCGAGTTTGCCTTAATAATCGGGCTAGTTCTGCTACCTTGGTTTCGCCTTTCTTTTGTAATTTTGGTTTTCATCCTCGTTTTTCTTCTGGACAGGTTGAGCCTTCTGACTGTCCTGGTGTGGATTCTGTGGTGGACAGGTTGCAGCAGATTTGGGCTCATGTGGTGGACAAGTTGGTGTTGTCTCAAGAGGAGGCTCAACGTTTTGCTAATCATCGTCGGTGTGTTGGTTCCCGGCTTCGGGTTGGGGATCTGGTCTGGTTGTCTTCCTGTCATGTTCCTATGAAGGTTTCTTCTCCTAAGTTTAAACCTCAGTTTATTGGTCCTTATAGGATTTCTGAGATTATTAATCCGGTGTCTTTTCGACTGGTGCTTCCGGCCTCTTTTGCTATCCATAATGTCTTCCATAGATCTTTGTTGCGGAAATATGTGGAGCCCGTTGTGCCCTCTGCTGATCCTCCGGCCCCTGTGTTGGTTGATGGGGAGTTGGAATATGTTGTTGAGAAGATTTTGGATTCCCGTTTTTTGAGGTGGAAGCTTCAGTACCTGGTCAAATGGAAGGGTTATGGCCAGGAGGATAATTCTTGGGTTTTTGCCTCTGATGTCCATGCTGCTGGTCCGTGCCTTTCATCTGGCTCGTCCTGGGGGCCCTGGTGAGGGTTCGGTGACCCCTCCTCAAGGGGGGGGTACTGTTGTGAATTCTGCTCTTGGGTTCCCTCCAGTGGTTGTTGGTGGGAATGCAGTTGTCTCTGACTCGCAGTCCTGGCCAGGTGTATCGGATAATTACAATTCTGACTGGAATATTTAGGTGTGCAGGATCCTTTAGCCCTTGCCAGTTGACAATGTTTCTTTGGAAGTGTTGGATCTCTGCCTGGCCTCTCCTGCTTATCTGCCAGTTCAGCAAAGATAAGTGTCTGTTTCTTTTCCTGTGGCACACATGCAGTGTGCTTATTTTCAGTACTGTTGGTTTGTTTTTCTTTTGTCCAGATTAGACTGTGTCTGTGTTTTCTCAGTCTGGTTGGTTTCACTGGAGTTGCAGATATACGGTCCTACATCTTTAGTTAGATGTAGGAAGTTTTTTGTATATTCTGCTGTGAATTTTTTGAAGGGTTTTAATACTGACCGCACAGAACTCTGTCCTATTCTGTCCTATCTAGCTAGAGTGGCCTCCTGTGCTAAATCCTGTTTTTTCTGCCTGTGTATGTTTTTTCCTCTCCGACTCACCGCCAATATTTGTGGGGGGCTGTCTATCCTTTGGGGATTTTCTCTGAGGCAAGATAGTATTCCGATTTCCATCTTTAGGGGTATTTAGTCCTCCGGCTGTGACGAGGTGTCTAGGTGTTTTAGGTACACTCCACGGCTACTTCTAGTTGCGGTGTTAAGTTCAAGATTGCGGTCAGTATAGTGGCCACTTTCTCCAGTGAAAGTTCTCATGCAGCTCCAAGGTCACCGGATCATAACAGTTCATGGAGACTTTGGGATCAGATCATTTCTGTCCGAATTGATTGTGGAAGCAAAAAATCTTTTCTAAAAGCCTCAAACTTCTGTGTGTGAATCAGAGCTGAGATCTAACGTGACAGAAGATTACAGTGTGGGGAAGACGGGAACCTTCATATAGACGGCCGGTGGTGATGGAGTCAGTGACCGACTCTGGCCAAATACGTTTCTAGAGCCATAGTAGAAGATGAAGATGTGGTCCTCATCATGAAGTACCGTATTTTTCGCTTCGTAAGACGCACTTTTCTCCCCCCAAAAATTTGGGGGAAATGGGGGTGCGTCTTAAAATGCGGATATCCCGCTTACCTGTACTGTTGCAGGCTGGGATGAGGGGTGTGCGCCACCGCTGCCCAAGATGTCTGCCGCTGGCCAGCGTGATGCTGGCATCTCCGGTGCTGCAAGGGGCTCTGCAAAAATGTTGTGACATGCCAGAGCCCCCGGCAGTTCGTCCATGCTTTCCTGTGCGGTGGACTTCAGGAAAATGGCCGCTGTGAGGCGGCGCAAGTGCAGATGGAGATCTCGGGACCAAGATCTTGAGAGATGAGATCTCAGCGCTTAAATCTCATCTCCCGAGATCTTGGTCCCGGCGGCCATTTTCCCAAAGTCCACTGCACAGGAGAGCATGGACAAACTGCCGGGGGGCTCTGGCCTTTCACAAAATGTCGGCAGAGCCTCCTCGCAGCACTGGAGACGCTAGCATCACTGGAGAAACCCCCACAGCACAGGACACCAGCACACCCCCTCATCCTAGCCTGCAGCAACGCTCCACTCCTGCCTCCTCCAGGAGCGATCGTGGGACCCTGCTTCACCGCAGCCACTGCCCCCTGGTAAGCAATAAGATGCATGGATTATAAGAAGCACCACCATTTTATTAAAAAAAGTTTTTTCCTATTTTTCTCCTCAAAATGTGGGGGCGTCTCATAATCCGGAGCATCTTACAAAGCAAAAAATACGGTAGTTATTTCTTATGTCGCGTGTAATGAATATCTCCTGCAGTATTGCTAATGCCGATTCCAGGGTCGGTAAATGAGACGAGAATTAGCGTTATGGAAGATGAGTCTATGAGAAACGTATTCAGCTGCCGACTCCGAGGAAGAAACTGCTTGTTGTCTGTGGCCTAAATATATAGGATTTATTAGTAGATGTAAAGAAGGAAACTAAATACTGTAAAATAATAAATCTCCTCATACTGTATGTTTCCCTATTATCTCCAGTAATTGTATTATTACACAGGATTCTTATGATATTACATCGGCTCATCTTCTCATTCAGGTCTCTACAATATCGGATCCTCTCAGTGAAGATCTTCTACAAAAGAAACATTTCCTGATTTACCCATCAAAGATGGATATGGACAGAGACAAGATGGCAGAGAGGATATTACACCTCACCCTAGAGATCCTCTTCCAGCTTACTGGAGAGGTGAGAGATTCTGATGACGTCACATTACATCATTCTTATCTATGGGAATAACAGAAGGACAGAACTGGAGAGGTGAGGACTCTGGAAATGTCTGTAGTGAGATTAATTACTATGTCTCTCCATAACCAGGATTACACAGTGGTGAAGAAGACCTCTAGTGATCGCTGTCAGGACCCTGTGTCTGAGGGATGGGGAAGACCCCTGAGCCCAATCACGGGGCCTCCACCTCACCCCCTGATCCATGAGGACATCAATGACCAGAAGATCCTAGAACTCTCCTACAAGATGATTGAGCTGCTGACTGGAGAGGTGACAGTGCTGGGACATTATACAGTAACACTATGAAGGGATCGGGGGATGACGGTATCATTGTATGTGTCAGGTTCCTATAAGGTGTCAGGATGTCGCTGTCTATTTCTCCATGGAGGAGTGGGAGTATTTAGAAGGACACAGAGATCTCTACAAGAACGTCATAATGGAGGTTCCCCAGCCCCTCACATCTCCAGGTAATAGACAGGACTAAATACACACGGCCTATAATTATCTGTATGTAAAGAATGAATTCACTCCCTGTATGTGTTTCCTCCAGATCTATCCAGTAAGAGGACAACACCAGAGAGATGTCCCCGTCCTCTTCTTCCACAGGACTGTAACCAAGAAGATCCCAATGCTCCTCAGGATCATCAGGTAGATGGAGAGGTGTCAGGAGATCTCCCCTCTGATGTGTAGACGCCGGTGAAGGTCTTGTGCTCAGTCTTGTTTTATCCACCAGTATTATATGTTTTATACTTGTGTAATGAGAGCGGTGGAGATGGCAGGATTAGAGCTGATCATAGATGTGACTTCTCCATCTGTCGGTGACTTTTATAATATTTATTTCAGGGTGAAGATCTGACCCATATTAATACTGCAGAGACATATGTGAGGGGTGATGAGCGGTGTAAAGAGGAGATTCCCACATATGACTACCCAGGTGAGTACTAACCACTAAATGCAGAGAAGTCACAGATTCTTCTCAGTCACCGGCTGTGGCTGCTTTATCGGTGGTGTAGTCCGGCCGTATTACCATGATCACCATTTTGCCTCTAAACCACAACATTTTCCTCCACCCAAAACTGTTCAAATAACTTTGGTCATTGAAAGCCCTTTTCTATAGAACTTACAATCTGGTAGATCCACCTACCCCCTGGGTTTAGGAGACGCTGTTACCTGCCCAGATCTGTGACCTATAAAGCCAAATGACAACGTACGTAGAATGTGTTGACAAGATAGAAAATCACTTGAAGAAAAATATTATGAAAGCGGAGGGTAATGATGCTGTTGGCTTCCTAGAACCCTGAGATCTTATCGGATGAATCTCCCTTCTCTCCCTTCTGTGCTGCTGAATGTGATCATATGGTCCCTACAAGACCAGGTCCCGTCTTTCTGGCCAAACTTTTATGAGCGACAACATTAAATGTGCAGTGAGGCCAAGTGTGAATTTCTGTACAATAACAGAGTTTCCCTTTATCCGGACTTTTCAATTTCTATTAAAACCGACTAACTTCCAGGAGGATTGTGATAATCTACATAAACACATCACACCGGTGCCATGATATATCTCTGAGCTGTGCGTGGCTGATGGGTGTAATATACATTTATTCCCGCCTGCTTGAGATGTGTTGGCTCCAGCCCTGGTTTTATGGATTCACTCCACCTCATAAATTACATTGTTTTTGATCCTAAGAAATTCAGATTACTGCACAATCTCTCCTGAAATGGGGAGCAATATTATTTCCTCTAATCTTCTGGTCAGGATTCATAGTAGCTCCAATGGTCCACCATAAATGAATGCAACTCTCGTTGCTTAATCTGTATTTGTAGTTTTCAGTAAATAAGATTCTCGTGCTCTGAGGCGGGGCTGTTGGTGGGGCTTTATGTGGTGCTCTGGGGCGGGGCTGTGGGCGGGGCTTTGTGTTGCTTTGGGGCGGGGCTGTATGTGGTGCTCTGATGACATATTCATCCGTATTGGCGTATGACAGGTCACTGATCCCTCACTGACTTGCCCACCATTTTTACATAATGCATATAATAGTGTTGATATTATTGTTGATAATGCCTATAATATTGTGGCTATTGGGAGACTTAGAAAAAAAATTACATCCACCAAATTGACATCAGCGGCGCCTGTCCAGTAGCATCTATCTCTTATGGGACGCTACCTTATGGGAGACGCCAACTTATACCGGGAGGCCGAGCACCTATTACACATAAAAGAAAGGGGTGAGATCGTACCATGCTAATGTGATATCAGGCTTGAGGAGCTTGAATTGATCATGAATAGATTACATATGTCGCAAATGATTGAAACATAACATTGTCTATATACACCTGGGATTCCTCCCCTGGATGGGAATGGCATTTGAATATCCCACAATATGTGTATATAATTGAGCAGGTTTCATCATGACTATGTTTTCTCGGCCTTCATGCTGTTAAGTTCACACGCTGATTTGAATGTACATTTTGGTTTTGAATACGCTTTTTTGTTTGGAGAGCGGAAGGTGACACCACACATGGATGTGCGGTATCCCAGTATTTGGGTATCTGACTATAATTGGTTATGGACCATGTGTATGGACCATAGGAAGGTGATATAAAAAACACTTCTTTCCCGCATATGAGTGTATATTGGTGTATTTATCTGTGAAGCAAGACAGTACAAGTATACCGTGTCTGCCCGGAGACAACAAACCAATACAGACGCATCAGCTATTATCTAACATACCCGATTGTGTCTATGAGAGTGGGTGAAAACCCCCCTTTTTTTTTTACATTTTTTTTCTATTTTTGTATCACTTGGTGATGGTATCACGATAGTTTGTCCTTTTTTATATAAACTACTAAAAGCTAAGTTTTAGTCCATTTGCTGAATGTCTAGTAGCTGTAAATCATTGAGCTACATGTGATGAAACTAAATCTCCAAGCACTAACAAATACTCAGAGACCACCCGAGTGTGCTCTGGAAAACCTGAGCAACCACTATAGTCGCTCATCAGTGCCCAGCACATAATGCCCAGATTGTGCTCCAGGAGACACACACCGAAAATTAAGTGGATTCTTCTCACTATAATATTGGTAAATAAAGGGATCCTAAATGTTGTTTGAGCACACTGCAAGACTCAGAAGTGAGAGCGGATTTTACTGGATTGGTTTATAGAAACTCTTGCTTTTCCACAGCCTTTGAGCCACTAATAGTGTGGGAACCTCTGTTTTTCCATTGAAAGAGGATGGACCTACTGTAAGTGGGGACTTGTTTTTTGTGAGATGAGAACTGGTATTATTTTCGCCTACATAACATTGATTAGTTTCTTTTTATTCAATATTTGGGTGGCAGAATGAACAAATAGCTGAACACCACGCACTACTGGCTCATCCAACAAGGTTTTCTATTAGACTGTGAACAGTCATTGTCTTGGTAAATAATTAAAGTTTTTTACATAGCTTGCCAGTTTAATGGACAGTTTAAGTAGAAATGTTAAAAAATATAAAACTCAAGGATATTTTATTAAAAATAATTGTTTTCTTATCTTAGCAGATGACTGTACCAGGAGATCAGAGGGACAGCTGACATCTTCAATTTTTAAATCTGATGATCTTGAGATCCTACAAGAAACAACTGAAGTGAATGCTATTACTTCAGATATATCATCATCCATTCACAGCAAAGATCTGTCATCTGATCCTATGAAACAGGTCCCATCTTCTGATTCATTACTGACTACTAAGGAAAATCAAAGTCACAAAAGAGGCATTCAAAAACAAACTGCTCCTAAAGCAAAGAAGTCATTTTCATGTTCAGAATGTGGGAAATGTTTTAACCAGGCATGGCATCTTGTTAGACACCAAATAACTCACACAGGGGAGAAGCCTTTTTCATGTTCAGAATGTGGGAAATGTTTTAAATGGAAATCAGATTTGGTTAATCACCATAGAACTCACACAGGGGAGAAGCCTTTTTCCTGTTCAGAATGTGGCAAATGTTTTAAAAGAAAAGTGCATCTTGTTAGTCACCAGAGAACTCACACAGGGGAGAAGCCTTTTTCCTGTTCAGAATGTGGGAAATGTTTTACCCTCAAAGAGAATCTTGTTAGACACCAAATATCTCACAAAGGGGAGAAGCCTTTTTCATGTTCAGAATGTGAGAAAAGTTTTAAACGGAAAGGGAGTCTTGTTATACACCAAATAACTCACGCTGGAGAGAAGCCTTTTTCATGTTCAGAATGTGGGAAATGTTTTAACCAGAAAGGGCATCTTGTTAGTCACCAGAGAACTCACACAGGGGAGAAGCTTTTTTCATGTTCAGAATGTGGGAAATGTTTTAAATGGAAATCAGATTTGGTTAATCACCATAGAACTCACACAGGGGAGAAGCCTTTTTCCTGTTCAGAATGTGGCAAATGTTTTAAAAGAAAAGTGCATCTTGTTAGTCACCAGAGAACTCACACAGGGGAGAAGCCTTTTTCCTGTTCAGAATGTGGGAAATGTTTTACACACAATGAGAATCTTGTTAGACACCAAATATCTCACACAGGGGAGAAGCCTTTTTCATGTTCAGAATGTGGGAAACATTTTAACCAGAAAGCGAGTCTTGTTACACACCAAATAACTCACACAGGGGAGAAGCCTTTTTCCTGTTCAGAATGTGGGAAATGTTTTGCCCACAAAGGGAGTCTTGTTAGACACCAAATATCTCACACAGGGGAGAAGCCTTTTTCATGTTCAGAATGTGGGAAACATTTTAACCAGAAAGGGAGTCTTGTTACACACCAAAGAACTCACACAGGGTTGAAGCCTTTTTCCTGTTCAGAATGTGGGAAATGTTTTAACCAAAAATCAGATTTGGTTAATCACCAAAGAACTCACACAGGAGAGAAGCCTTTTTCCTGTTCAGAATGTGGGAAATGTTTTAAAAGAAAAGTGCTTCTTGTTAGACATCAGAGCAGTCACACAGAGAAGCCTTTTACATTTTCTTAATGTGGGAAATATTTTACTTGGAAATCAACTGTTAATAAACATCAGAGACATCACATAGGGAAGAAGCCTTTTTTATGTTCACAATGTTGGAATAGTTTTAACCAAAATTGAATCTTCTTAAATGGGTTGTCTCTTGTCATTTCTCATGTTTGCTGACAAAAGGATACAACTAAACTTTATTTATTCCAAATGTAAAACTATGCCCATAATTCACCCCCTGAAGGTTATTCAGTTGGTGACTAATAGAAAAAACATGTACCCCACAGTTGAGTATATAGGGTGAGGTGACGTATACACACTCTCTCCAAGCCTCTCATTTCTATGGGTTTCATCATCCTCACCAAAGGCGACTCATCAGGAGACAATGTAATATTGACTTATATTCAAGCGAGACTAGACAAAAAAAATATCATGTCATCCAAAACAGTCAGAAAACCAGCCACATATTGGCAGATCCCAGACCACAAACTATATACTTTGTAAGTTTATAAGCAACTCCAGTGTCAGGAATAGATAGTATGTGACAATACAGTATAATTCTTGTGTTTTTCTCCTATAGGGACTGCCCTAGTTTGGTATTGTAACAGCTGTTAATTAGTAGTACAGACTAGGGTTGAGCGACTTTTACTTTTATAGGATCGGGTCGGGTTTCACGAAACCCGACTTTTTCAAAAGTCGGGTCGAGTGAAATCGGCCGATCCTATAAAAAAGTCGGGGTCGGGGTCGGCCGAAACTCGAAACCCAATGCAGTGCATTGGGTTTCCAATGGTTCCCAGGGTCTGAAGGAGAGGAAACTCTCCTTCAGGCCCTGCGATCCATATTTAAGTGTAAAATAAAGAATTAAAATAAAAAATATCGCTATACTCACCCTCGGACGCGCCCTGGTACTAACCGGGAACCTTCCTTCCTTCGAATCAGCGCTTGCAGGACCTTGCGGTGACGTCGCGGCTTGTGATTGGTCGCGCGACCGCCCATGTGACCGCTCGCGCGACCAATCACAATCATATTCCTATTAGGTATATACTCACCCTCGGACGCGCCCTGCTTCTTTCCGGCAGCCTTCCTTCCTAAGAATCAGCGCTTGCAGGACCTTGCGGTGACGTCGCGGCTTGTGATTGGTCGCGCGACCAATCACAAGCTGCAACGTCACCGCAAGGTCCTGCAAGCGCTGATTCGAAGGAAGGAAGGTTCCCGGTTAGTACCAGGGCGCGTCCGAAGGTGAGTATAGCGATATTTTTTATTTTAATTCTTTATTTTACACTTAAATATGGATTCCAATACCGATTTCCGATATTGCAAACATATCGGAACTCGGGATCGGAATTCCGATACCAGATTCAGAAGATCGCCGACTTCATGGCCGACCCCACACAGGGGTCGGGTCGGGTTTCATGAAACCCGACTTTGCCAAAAGTCGGCGACTTCTGAAAATGGCCGACCCGTTTCGCTCAACCCTAGTACAGACAAATCGTCCTAGACTAAACTCAGTTTTCAGACGACCCAATATGTACCACTCAGGGAAAACTTACCTGCTGCAAAGATCAATAGCAGCTTCTAACTAATGGCCATGCTGCGGTCTGTCTAGGAATGAGTGCAATATCGTTATAAAGACTAGGGATGTGTGCAGTCATAATGTCTGGAAGATCTGTGCCATTATTTAGTATGAATATGGAGATTATGTCTGAAAGTTAAGTGTTCCCTGAGCGGTATATACTGTATTGTCACATACTATCTATTCCTGACACTGGAGTGGCGTATAAACTTACAAATTATATAGTTTGAGGTCTGGGGTCTGCCAATATGTGGCTAGTTTTCTGATTATTTCTGATAACATGATACATGATTTTAGGATTTTCTTCGTCTAGTCCCGCTTGAATATAGTTCAGTATTAAATAGTCTCTTCGTGAATAAATCCAATGAATATTAATTTCTCCCAAGTAACGTCACACGTGACTGCCGGCAGCAGCAGGAAGCTGGTGGCTGACACTGCGCACTACTGAAGAGAAATGAATACTCACTGCTCTCTGTGCGCACAGTCCCAGCGAGTACCCCGGCAGTTGTGCTCTGCTTGTGACGTCCCTGCCATGTGCTGCTTACGAGCATAAAGCAGCTGCTGGCATCAGAGCAGGACGCTGCGAGGGAGCGCCGGGTAAGTAAGTGTAATTTTTTTTTTATGTTTTCTGTTGGGGCCATGCAGACCAGGACCGGTATGGGGGCCAATCATACCAGAATAGGGATGGGCTCTGCATACTAGGATGAGATGTGGGCCCTGCATACCAGGATAGGGATGGGGCCAATGCATACTAGGATAAGGATGAGGGTGATCATTCCTGCCAGGTAGGGACGAGGGGGCCATGTGTATCAGGATATGGATAAGGGATCCATGTATACCAGGATAAGGGTGAGGGAGCCATGTGTATCAGGATGTTGGTGAGGAGACCATATATACCAGGATAGGGGATATTAAGTACAGAATTAACCACGTTTTTTGCCTCTTATTTTTTGCCTAATTTTTCGCAGTGAACTCATTGCTCATGTTGGCCTTGTCACAATAATGTATAAAATGGCGTATGATTTTCCCTTGTTATAACACACGCTGCATGTGGCCCTCCCTCGCAGCCCCTGCACTAGGGGATATCTGTCTGGCTCCTGTAACCTTACACTCTCTCCTCACTCCTTCCTTTCCCCCCTTCCTCTAGGAATGTGTTTGTCTCCAAACACACGGGCTTGCTGTATGTAGGGGAGATATTACAGAAGCCGTAATGCGACGCCAGTGTGTGATAGGAATATGACAGTTACATAATTGAAAGTGCTTCGCTACAGCGCCTCTTTCTGAATTCTAGCTCCCAAGGAACCCGAGAAATGGATTTCTCCTGAACAGAGTGGAATAGCTAGTCCGAGTTCGGAATCATTAGAAAGCTAATTTCCATATAAGATGACTGATGTGCCGTTACTCTGCTAGGTTCTCCAGGCAAGTCATGATAATGATAACTTTTGCTAGCAAATCTGCAGCTCTGAGGAAAGGGGAGGGCGAGGGTAACAACCCCCTTTAGTGATGTCACAGCCTACAAGTATAAGTTACTGCCAGTCAGTCCAGCCTTCAGTCTTACCTGAGAAGCTGTTGCACCAAGACCCTCTGATGCATTGGAATGTCTGGCTCCTCCCACCAGCATGGTTAGCTAGGATGATCTAAGTATCATGTGAGTGTTTATCTTCTTTAATCCCTGTTTTTTTTGTAATTGCTTGTATATACCTTCATTGTCTCATATTGCAAAATCTTTATATACCTTTTGTAAACACTGCCTACCTTTTCGGAGTATAATGTCTTCAAAGGGAGATTTGTAGTTAAAGTTCTGCGCTGCCGCTAAGATGAATTTCAGGAGAGTATAGTTGATTCAAAGTGGTTTTATTCTACGCGTTTCAGGTATTTCCTGATGAAGAGGGCATGAGACCCCTGAAATGCATAGAATAAAACCACTGTGAATCAACTATACTCTCCTGAAATTCATCTTTGAAGACATTATTTTCTCTGGTCGGTGAAGACCTGGGGATCTGCAGCAGCCGCTATCTATATGCTCTAATCTCATCCTAACCAGGTGAGCAAATTTGGTGTATATTCTCCTCTGTGTAACGTGGATAAGACCCTATTGCGCTCTTTGTCTCCCCATTGTTTTGCAATAGTTACCTTTTCGGAGTAAAATATAAAATGTATTAGTTTCGTCTTCTCCATGTTCTATAGCTAATTTTCATGTGCCTGAAGTTAATTACGTACCTAATTTGGGTTGGCTTCGAACCCCTCTATTGAGGAATCTGAGCTGGTGGCAGCGAAGTGTGTTTTGGGCTAGTTGGGTAAAGCTTGCAGCGACGGAACAGTATTTTATAAGCTATTGTCTGGCTGTGGCCTGAGCAGTTATAATTCCCTCGCTGCAGCATGCCTGCTAGCCAGTCCACAGTGAAGCGGCCCATTCGGCAACTAATTATCCTAAGTGTAGTTCCCTGACTGACCTGAGGGTAAGGGGGCGCCGGAGTGCTGCAAGTTCCGAAGCAGAACTGGAAAGCAGGATATACGTAAATCCCTGCAGTTCGTGACATATTGTAGCAGCAGTGGGATATCTAAAATAAGCCCCTGCGGTAAATTGATAGGTCAATAGCCTTGTTTGTTTTCATCACATTGCAGCAGTGGTGCGATAACTAAGATAAGCCCCCCTGCACATGTGATAGCCGTGTGCTGGCCAAAGGTCACCCCCTTTTCATAACAGGCCTCATTAAAATAAAAACTGATACTCCGCTGGCGTGCCGGCTCAACTTCAGCTGTGTCGAGACTCACTGTCCCGGGGCTTATGTGAGGTTGTTACATCACAGGAGCCCTGCACCTCATCAGCGACAGCTTCACTGCTCCATCTTTCGGACGTATTGATCATGACCAGGAATCCTGGGCCGCGGCTGCTCTCTGACTGCCTCATGGTGCTTGATTTGTCCGAAGGTGGGGACAGTGACGTCAGCGCTGACTGGGCACAGGGCTCACATGATTAAAAACCTCAGCAGAGCCCCAAGCACCAGCACCAGTGAAACGGCGCCACCATGGGAGGTTTGTAAGAGGATTTTTATTTTAACAGGACCGAACATGAGGAATGAGAAGGGCTTGTCCAACTAGTTGTCAACCTTTTTAAACATCAAAAATCCCACACAGGAAAAATCCATTATCATACCTAGTGTCTGAGAAATGAATTACAAGAAAATTGTATTTTGTTGACCGTCAAAAAGATGGGGAGAACTTATATATATTATTGACAAATTGTACAAAAACATGATGCGTGCAGCGTGCGTTCAAGGTGAGAATATTATATGGGAGTTTTATAGGATAAACCAAATACCAGCAGAAAATAAACGACCCAAAACAAACATTTATCAGTAAAAATAACTATTAGGTAAAGTATAAAAGAATTGTCATTTCCCAATACCCAGCGCATCTCCATTTTTCACGATCTTCGGTTGGGTGCAAGCTTATTTTTTGCGTGCCGAGCTGACGTTTTTAATGATACCATTTTGGTGCAGATACATTCTTTTGATCGCTCGTTATTGCATTTTAATGCAATGTTGCGGTGACCAAAAAAAACCTTAATTTTGGCATTTTTATTTTTTTTTCTCGCTACGCTATTGGGTTATTTTTTTTATATTGATAGATCAAGCAATTCTGAATGCAGCGATACCAAATATGTGGATGTTTGATTTTTTTATTGTTTTTTTTTGAATGGGGCTAAAGGGGGTGATCTGAACTTATATTTTTTATTTTTTAAATATTTTTAAAACATTTTTTGTTTACTTTTGGCATTGTGAAGACATACATCATTGTATCTTAATTAACCAGATGACTTTTTTTAGCAAACGAAGAATACTAGAATGTTATCTGTATGTTGGCTTTCAAATTAAGTGTTGATTTCTAGTTGGTCAAGAAAACAGACTTTTGTTTGTGTAGACCGGTAATATTGACTTTTATTGTGGCTTATCCTTGATTACTAGTGATGTTTGCTGATATGCTAATTACGCATTGTGTTATTGTGCCAGTTTGTTGACTTCTAAACCAGAGAAGCAAAAACTAAGCAAATAGTTTAAATAACCAAGTAATGCTACTTGATCTCGTCTGCATTCTTACCCTATATGTAAATACTGTAAAATAGGTTACATGCCTCTGTATAAAGAGACTGAGAAACAGAAACAGCCAGAGAGATTCTGCCAAGACATCCATACATCTCAAAAGGACTAGAGACAGCACAACAGCCATTTTACATCATGGCTCCATTACGAGGGACACAAATCTATCATTCTATAGGAAACAACCTAGGGGTTTTCAGCCTCTGTTGGAAGAATACAGATCTGCTCCATTGACTATCGCTGAACCATGGATACATTTGGAGAAGCCAGGCTATGATCCTCAGATCAACTGGCCTTGTACCTTATATGGACTCAATAGACTGTCATCTTCCTACACTTGTTACCTCCTCTCTGTGTGCATGCCACAGGTAGAGTAACCGACTCTGGAATATGAAGCCAGGTTGTGATCCTCGGATCAATTGGCCTTGTATGGACTGGCATCTTCCTACGCTTGACGTTACCTCCTCTCTGTGTGTGTGCCACAGGTGAGGTAGTGTCCCTGGAAGATCTGTGGAACAGCTGCTATTATCCAGGTGAGTCAGCCGAAGTGTAAGACTGTAATGTGCACCATCTTGGGTACTGTGCTGGGACTGTTCTGTTATCTGCCTGTTTTGTGGTTCAATAAAGCTATTCCATACGGTTTTACCCTCACCCTGTGTTGCCTGAGTAGCGTTTTGCCTATGTTAAAAGAGCGGGAGTTCGACGAGACTATCCCTGGTTCCTGCGTTTTTGGCTAGTGGGCGGCGCTCATAGCAATCTGGCAGTGACAACCATAGACTTCTGCTTGAGACCTCTGGTTGTCATGCCAACCCATCAGTGACCCACGATCATGTGACGGGGTCACTGATGGGCGGGATATCCGGTGCGCTTGCTGACATGTGCCAGAAAAGATGTGGCTCAGTGCTGGAGCCCACATCAAAGGAAAGGAGTCCGACATCAGTGTACATTTAGGCCTGATGATGGAAAGGGGTTAAAGGGGATTGTTTTTACAGACACAGAAGTGGTAATCAATCATGTATACATATACAGTACAGACCAAAAGTTTGGACACACCTTCTCTTTTAAAGATTTTTCTGTATTTTTATTACTATGAAAATTGTAAATTCACACTGAAGGCATAAAAACTATGAATTAACGCATGTGGAATTATATACTTAACAAAAAAGTGTGAAACAACTGAAATTATGTCTTATATTCTAGGTTCTTCAAAGTAGCCACCTTTTGCTTTGATGACTGCTTTGCACACTCTTGGCATTCTTTTGATGAGCTTCAAGAGGTAGTCACCGGAAATGGTTTTCACTTCACAGGTGTGCCCTGTCAGGTTTAATAAGTGGGATTTCTTGTCTTATAAATGGGGTTGGGACCATCAGTTTCGTTGTGCAGAAGTCTGGTGGATACACAGCTGATAGTCCTACAAAATAGACTGTTAGAATTTGTATTATGGCAAGAAAAAAGCAGCTAAGTAAAGAAAAACGAGTGGCTATCATTACAGTAAGAAATTAAGGTCAGTCAGTCCGAAAAATTGGGAAAACTTTGAAAGTGTCCCCAAGTGTAGTGGCAAAAGCCATCAAGCGCTACAAAGACACTGGCTGACATGAGGACCGCCCCAGGAAAGGAAGACCAAGAGTCACCTTTGCTTCTGAGGATAAGTGTATCCGAGTCACCAGCCTTAGAAATCACAGGTTAACAGCAGCTCAGATTAGAGACCAAGGTTCTCTTTCAACATGCTCCAATTAGGCCTCAGCCTACACTCTGCTTCTCCTGCATTCCTTGGGCTCCAACACCACCAGTTGCTGCTTGGAAGTGCTGTCTGCACAGTCAACACTTGCTGCCGTGTTATTGGGGTTCAGTAACGCCAGCTGCTCCCCTGCTGTGTGTGCGGCAATACCTCTAGTCTGCTCCTCCTGCAATCCCTGGGCTTCAACATCGCCAGTTGCTGCTTGGAAGTGCTGTCTGCACAGTCAACAGTTGCTCCTCTGTTATTGGGGTTCAGTAACGCCAGCTGCTCCCCTGCTGTGTGTGCGGAAATTGCTCCTGCTCCCTCCAAACTCACACAACTTCAGAAATTAAACTTGCTCCAATTAGGCTTCGGCCTACAATATTTTTTCTGTAATCCCTGGGCTTCAACACCGCCAGTTACTGCCCGGAAGTGCTGTCTGCACAGTCAACAGTTGCTCCTCTGTTATTGGGGTTCAGTAACGCCAGCTGCTCCCCTGCTGTGTTTGCGGCAATACCTCCAGTTTGCTCCTCCTGCAATCCCTGGGCTTCAACACTGCCATTTGCTGCTCAGAAGTGCTGTCTGCACAGTCAACAATTGATCCTCTGTTATTGGGGTTCAGTAACGCCAGCTGCTCCCCTGCTGTGTGTGGCAATACCTCCAGTCTGCTCCTCCTGCAATCCCTGGGCTTCAACATTGCCAGTTGCTGCTCGGAAGTGCTGTCTGCACAGTCAACAGTTGCTCCTCTGTTATTGGGGTTCAGTAATGCCAGCTGCTCCCTTGCTGTGTGTGCGGAAATTGCTCCTGCTCCCTCCAAACTCACACAATTTCAGAAATTAAACTTGCTCCAATTAGGCTTCGGCCTACACTATATTTTTTCTGTAATCCCTGGGCTTCAACACCGCCAGTTGCTGCCCGGAAGTGCTGTCTGCACAGAGAAAAACACTCGCTCCTGTGTCAGTGGGCTTCAGTAACATCAGCTGCTCCCCTGCTGTGTGTCCGGCAATTGCTCCTCCTACTTCCACAGTCAAATTACATCAGATATTAAACTTGCTCCAATTAGGCCTCAGCCTACAGCCTGATTGACCCTGGGCTCCGACACCGCCAGTTGCTGCCGGGAAGTGCTGTCTGCAGAGAGAAAAGCACTAGCTCCTGTGTTAGTGGGGTTCAGTAACGCTAGCTGCTCTCCTGCTGTATATATGGCAATGTGTCCTGCTACCTCCACACTAACACTACAACAGAAATTATTAAAGGGAACCGGTCCCCCCCAGGCATTTGCAACTGAACGAGCCACCTTGTGCAGCAGTAATGCTGCACAAGGAAAAGGTGGCTCTTTTGCTTATGCTCCTTGCACACGCTGAACTTAACACTTATAAAATGTGTCCCCTCATACCGTGAAACCGTCCCGGAGGTGGGACTTTCCTTCATAATGAGATGCAACACAGCCGTCATTGCTCCCCCCTTGGCACCGGGCGCCACCTCCTCAGCGTTGTTTGAATCTGTCCCGGAGCCTTCGCTGTTATGTTAAACCTTGGGCATGCGCACTGAGCGCTGCCCGTCTTCTGACATCATTTGGTGTCAGGCTGACTGCACCTGTGCGGCCGCGCTGACCAAGATCCCGCCTCGCAGTGTCTTCTGATTTATTCACACTGCGGGGCTGGGATTCCAGGGCATGCGCAATGCATATCTTCACCTCAGGCTCTCACTCATCTTCCTCCGCCTTCTTCAGACTGTACGCCGTCAGCTGATCCCAAATCGCATGTCACAGCCGTGACGCCGCACAGTATGAAGGCGGAAGGAGATGAGTGAGAGGCGAAGATATGCACTTCGCATGCCCAGGAATCCCAGCCCCGCAGTGTGAATAAATCAAAAGGCACTGCGAGGCGGGATCTCGGTCAGCGCTGCCGCACAGGCGCAGTCAGCCTGACACCAAATGATGTCAGAAGACGGGCAGCGCTCAGTGCGCATGCCCAAGGTTTAACATAACAGCGCAGGCTCTGTGACAGATTCAAACAACGCTGAGGAGGCGGCGCCAAAGGGGTAGGAATGACGGCTGTGTTGCGTCTCATTACGAAGGAAAGTCCCACCTCCGGGACGGTTTCACGGTATGAGGAGACACATTTTAAAAGTGTTTAGTTATGCGTTTGCAAGGAGCATAAATAAAAGAGCCACCTTTTCCTTGTGCGGCATTAGTGCTGCACAAGGTGGCTCTTTCAGTTACAAACGCCTAAGGGGATTAAAGGTTCCCTTTCAACTTGCTCCCATTAGGCCTCAGCTTACACTCTGCTTCTCCTGCATTCCCTGGGCTCCAACACTGGAAGTTGCTGCTCGGAAGTGCTGTCTGCCCAGTCAACACTTGCTGCTGTGTTATTGGGGTTCAGTAACGCCAGCTGCTCCCCTGCTGTGTGTGCGGCAATACCTCCAGTCTGCTCCTCCTGCAATACCTGGGCTTCAACACTGCCAGTTGCTCCTCAGAAATGCTGTCTGCACAGTCAACAGTTGCTCCTCGGTTATTGGGGTTCAGTAACACCAGCTGCTCCCCTGCCGTGTGTGCGGCAATACCTCCAGTCTGCTCCTCCTGCAATCCCTGGGCTTCAACACTGCCAGTTGCTGCTTGCAAGTGCTGTCTGCACAGTCAACAGTTGCTCCTCTGTTATTGGGGTTCAGTAACATCAGCTGCTCCCCTGCTGTGTGTCCGGCAATTGCTCCTGCTACCTCCACAGTCAAATTACATGAGATATTAAACTTGCTCCAATTAGGCCTCGGCCTACAGCCTTATTAACCCTGGGCTCTAACACAGCCAGTTGCTGCCGTGAAGTACTGTCTGCACAGAGAAAAACACTAGCTCCTGTGTTAGTGGGGTTCTGTATCGCCAGGTGCTCCCCTGCTGTATATATGGCAATGTGTCATGCTACGTCCACGTTAACACAACAGAAATTAAAGGGAACCTGTCCCCCCCAGGCATTTGTAACTGAACGAGCCACCTTGTGCAGCAGCAGAGGCGTAGCTAGGGTTTTGGTCCAGGGGGGCGAAGCTTCTGAGTCGGCCCCTAACCAAGTAACCTTGAGTACAACTCGATGACGCCCCCTAATAGTGGAGGAGAACCTCAGCAAACGACCGCGCTGTTACTGAAGATAATCCCTATATAACGACCAAGGTGGATATTACCGCCATATGGTCAGTTGTAGATACCAGTCCTACAGAGCATATAAGAGATCACAGCACAGTTACAGATAATGACTTACCGTTGACGTTCTTTATGGTGGAATCGTCACTTTTCCCGTCTTTTCCATCTGGCCCAGACCAACATGACAACTTCTATCAGCTACAACTTGTCTGCAGAGAAAACAACAAAGACACGTTTCACTTCTCATATTCCAGCCATCACCATGTATTCCCAACCTGCACAAACCCCTCATCCTGCTGCTACCCCAATACTGAGCCCCTGCTGCCATGTGTCCCTATTACTTCCCCTGATACCCCAATACTGAGCCGCCGCTGCTGCCATATGTGTCCCTATTACTGCCCAATACCCCAATACTGAGCCGCTGCTGCCGTATGTGTCCCTATTACTGCACCTGATACCCAAAACTGAGACGTTGCTGCCATGTGTCCCTATTACTGCCCCTAATACCGCAATACTGAGCCGCTGCTGCCGTATGTGTCCCTATTACTGCACCTCTTACCCCAAAACTGAACCGCTGCTGCCATGTGTCCCTATTACTGCCCCTAATACCCCAATACTGAGCCGCTGCTGCCGTATGTGTCCCTATTACTGCACCTGATACCCCAAAACTGAGCCGCTGCTGCCATATGTGTCCTTATTACTGCCCCTGATACCCCAATACTGAGCCGCTGCTGCCGTATGTGTCCCTATTACTGCACCTGATATCCCAAGACAGAGCTGCTGGTGCTGTATGTGTCCCTATTACTGCACTTCATACCCCAATACTGAGCCGCTGCTGCCGTATGTGTTCCTATTACTGCACCCGATACCCCAATACTGAGCCACTGCTGCCGTATGTGTCCCTGTCACAATTCACACCGTGACCGTCACCCCCCACATCACAGATCGGGGTGACTTTCGGCCAACAGACAGCTATGACATGTGCAGGGGGCTTATCTTAGTTATCCCCCCACTCCACAATGTGATGAAAAAACACACACAATGCTATTGATCTCTTAGTTTACAGCAGGGACATATTTTAGGTATCCCACTGCGCTGTAATATACCACAAACTGCAAGGATTTATATATATCCCGCTTACAGTTCCACTTGAAACTTGCAGCTCTCTGGCGCCCCTCTTACACTCAGGTCAGATTAGGTACTGCACCTGGGGTAATTCGTCGTCAGAAAGGCTGCCTGCTATGTACTGGCTATTGTGCACGCTGCAGCGAGGCGATTTAACTACTCCCACTCAGGCAGGAACAATAATTATCAACGCCGCAGTCGCTACAACGACTCCCAAAGGCACAGCACACGGTATGCTGCCACCAGCTTCGATTAAACAAGTCCAAAGCTAACCCAAAACAGTAGCGTAATCCCCTTCAGAAGACTTAGGGTACGTGTTAGAGCAGAAGAACGATTCTAGTATATTAAATATTATACTCCATAAAAGATTTTAAGGCAGTGTTTATAAAAAGGCATATAAAGATGTTACAAAAGAGACAATTGAAAATATGTACAAGGTAATTATAAAATAAAATGGAATAAAGAAGAAAGGTAAAACTCACATGTTCTCAGTTCATATCAGGCAAAACCATGCTGGTGGGCGGAACTAACCAAATGTCCCAATGCATAGTATGGCTCCAGTCCTCAGGCAAAAAAATTCAGACTGCAGGCTGGGTTAAGTGTGGCTTATATACTTCAACCTCGTGACCTCACAAAAGGGGTTGAGTTACCATCGCCCTCCCCTTTCCTCAGCTGTAAGTTTTCTCCAACTATTCTTATGATTGTCATATTTTCGCTGGAGAATCTGGCAGAGTCATAACACACCCCTCATCCATCTTGTATTAAGATTTGCTCTCTACAGATACTAAATTCGGGCTAGTAGTTACACTCCGTTCCCAAGAAATCTGTATTTTGTTACCTGGTGGAATTAGAGGCTAGTGCTTATAGGGGCAGATAAATCCGTCGATGGAGATTCACAATATATCCTTATTATTTTTCTAGCCCCACTCGGTGGCCCAATATCTTACTATAACAGAACAAAGAGCCGCATGTCAGACCAGTTACAGCTGGAGGGTGGTTTGGACTGCCACAGCGTGATAGACCTTCCTGGCTTGGGGGAAGGGTATAGCATTGGAAGAAAGCTCTATTCACACCTTTAAACAAAGAGCCAGAGAAAGAAGGGGGGGTTAATCCACAGCATGGGCTAATAGGCAAGCTACAAAATCATAACATTTCATACAATATTGTGACACCTCCCCCTTTTGGTGTGCGCTAAGGAGGTAGAACCCCACGGTATGCCTCCATGCGCACCTCAGTAGGTTCACCCTGGTGGGACAGTCCATCTGCATTCCCATGCTCCCTGCCCGTTTTGTGTTCAATGGTGAAGTCAAACTGCTGAAGGGCAAGGCTCCAGCGTAGCAACCTGCCGTTGGTTCCACACATGGCGTTTAGCCAGCGCAGAGGGTTGTGGTCGGTCACCACGGTGAAGGTGCGACCATACAAGTAGGGCTGCAAGTGCTGCAGGGCCCAGACTATGGCCAGGCACTCCTTCTCAATGGTGGAGTAGGCCACTTCTCTCGGCAAAAGTTTCCGGCTCAGGTATAACACGGGGTGCTCTTGGTCCTCCGAGTCAACCTGGCTGAGCACATCACCGAGGCCAAACTCGCTGGTGTCAGTCTGTACCAAGAACGGTCGACTGCTGTCGACTGCTTTCAACACAGGGGCGTTGCACAATGCTGTTTTCAACGCCTGGAAGGCCCACTCACAGCCATCGGTCCAGTTGACGATGTGTGATAGCTGCTTCCTGGTGAGGTCCGTCAAGGGTTTTGCGAGGCTACTATAGTGCTGTACGGAGTGCCTATGGTACCCTGCAGGGCTCAGGAAGGACATCACCTGTTTCTTGGTCCTGGGAGTGGGCCTGTTCACGATCGCCTCCCCTTTCTCAGGCTCGGGCTTTAGGGTGCCTCCGCCTACCCGGTGCCCCATGTAGTGGACCTCCCTCTTGCCCATCTGGCACTTTCCCGGCTTGATAGTCAATCCTGCTTGGTGAATTTGCCTGAGTACCTCCCCAAGATGCTACAGGTGTTCATCCCAGGAGGAACTGAAGATGGCAATGTCATCCAAGAATGCCGCGGCGTACTCCTCCAGTCCCTGAAGCAGGAGGTTGACCATCCGCTGGAAAGTGGCAGAGGCATTCTTCATGCTGAAGGGCATGACTGGACTCGTACAGTCCAAAGGGTGTTATAAAGGCAGACTTCTGCGCCTCGGGGCTCAGGGGAATCTGCCAGTATTATCGACTCAGATCCATTATTGTCAGGTATTTTGCGCCAGCTAACTTCTCAAGCAGCTCTTCGATGCACGGCATTGGGTGCGCGTCAGAGGCTGTGATGGCGTTGAGCCCCCTGTAGTCCACGCAGAACCGGGTGGTCCGGTCCTTCTTTGGCACAAGAACTACAGGTGAGGCCCACGCGCTCTTTGACCGTCGAATCACTCCCAGCTGTAACATCTCATCGATCTCCTGGCGCATAGCCTGCTGCACCCGGTCGGAGATTCGATAAGGTGTTCGTCGTAGTGGGGCATGATTCCCGGTGTCCACCTCGTAGACTGCTAACTCAGTCCTTCCAGGTCGGTTGGAGAAAACGGCCCGGAAGGGTTCCAGTGTTGTTTGCAACCGCAACCGCTGGGGTTCGGTTAGTGAGGCGATTACCTCCACATCCTCGATGGACCCACCGGCCTTGGCTTGGGCCAGCATGTCCAGGAGGGTGTCTTCCTCCCCGTCTTCGGGCAAGCTGCAGACCGGTAGGACGAAAGGTTCACGTTCGTGATGAGCCTTCATCATGTTGACGTGAAAGGCCTTTCGCCTACCCCGAGCGTGGTCAAGCGTGACCACGTAGGTGACCGTGTTAAGCTGTTGGTGGACGACGTACGGGCCCTCCCAGGCTGCCTGAAGCTTATCCTTTGGTACGGGGACCAGCACCCTCACCTTTTGACCCACGTGGTAGGTCTGCTCCCGGGCGTTCTGGTTGTACCAGTGCTTCTGGTCAGCCTGAGCCTGCGTCATGTTGTCATGCACCAACTGCATCAAGGTCGGCATCTTGTCACGGAAGCGCATGACATACTCCACTATAGACACTTCAGAAGGGTTCAGTTCCTCTTCCCAGGATTTTCTTACCAACCCAAGGGGTCCCCGGACTCGCCTGCCGTACAGGAGCTCGAAGGGGGAGAACCCCGTCGAGGCCTGCGGAACCTCGGTAAGCGAATAACAGGTGTGGGAGGTACCGCTTCCAGTCACGCCCTTGGGTCTCAACCAGCATGCGTAGCATCTGTTTGAGGGTACCATTGAAGCGTTCACACAAGCCATTGGTCTGTGTGTGATACGCACTCGATACCAGGTGCTTCACCTGCATTCTCTTACAGAGAGCCTCCATTAGGCGAGACATAAATTGGGTCCCTTGATCAGTAAGCATTTCCCTGGGATATCCTACACGTGAAAAGATGGCCAACAGGGCATCTGCCACCTTATCTGCCCTAGTTGATGACAGAGCTACTGCCTCTGGGTACCGGGTAGCGTAGTCTACCACAGTAAGGATGTATTGCTTTCCAGAGCTGCTGGAGAGGGCCAGCGGGCCACAATGTCCACCACGATCCTCTGGAAAGGCTCCTCTATCACTGGTAAAGGGATCAGGGGAGCCTTAAGAGCAGGCCCCGCCTTCCCCACTCTTTGACAAGTGATACAGGCGCGGCAGTAGTTTGACACATCTGTCCCCATCTTAGGCCAATAGAAGTGTGGAGACAGCCGGGCCTTAGTTTTGCTGATCCCCAAGTGTCCAGCTAGCGGGATCTCATGGGCAATCCGTAACAACTCACCCCGGAATTGCTACGGGACGACCAGCTGTCTTTCCCTCAACCACTCCTTTTGTGATTTTCCGGGTACTGTCTTCCGGTACAACCTTCCTCGTTCCCAGAACACCCTGTCCTTATCAGTCACGGAGGTGGGCGTCTCGGCGAGTTGTCTCAAACTCTCTAGGCTCGCATCTGCGTGCAGAGCGGCCTGAAACTCCTGGCTAGGGGAAGCTAGAAGCGATGTCAGGGTTTCTTCCCCATGGGAACCCTCTTGGACCTGCTCGGGGTCCACCTCTGGTTG
The DNA here is from genome assembly GCF_032444005.1 of Ranitomeya imitator. Taxonomy (NCBI): domain Eukaryota; kingdom Metazoa; phylum Chordata; class Amphibia; order Anura; family Dendrobatidae; genus Ranitomeya; species Ranitomeya imitator. Next base: position 236,815,867 of record NC_091283.1, read on the forward strand.
AGTCACAATGATGACTGAGGAGGGTCCGGAAGGCAGACAGTTATCTGCGTTCCAGGCACTCTGACTGCGGGTGACAGCAGCTACGTAGGCTGTCTCCCCGGGGATTTCTACAGACCCATCAGCCGGCGCTGCTATGGGCTCTACCTCCCTATCCACCCCCATTACCTCAGGAACATTGCTACTTATGGGCCAGTTACCTTCCTCGTTGGCACTGGTCAATTGCATGGCATCACCTTCCTCACAGTTCCCATGCATCTCCCCATCTCCTGTAGCACCGACACTTGCCCCTGCTAGGGGTTCCTCACCCGTCTCACTCCGCAGAGTGACGTGGCTGGGCGCGCCTGTACCTATGGACACATTAACCTTTGCAGAAAAATGGTTATCAGGTTCAGTTGGCACTGGTACAACATTTTCACCATCAATCCTAGGGAAAAAATGGTTATTAGATGCATCATTACAAGATAAAGCATGGACAGGTAACACATGCGATTTCCCATTATCATCATCATCAGAGTTAACGTTACCCTCCTTAGCAGATTGGGGAGGGGTGTCAGGGATGTAATATGCAACCATCCTCCCCAAATCAGTCCCTAACAAAACATCAGTGGGCAAATTATCAGACAGCCCCACTTCCTTCACCCCGCTCCCGGCACCCCAATCAATATAAACCCGGGCCATCGGTAAGGGACAGCTGGTGCCCCCAATCCCAGTGACAGGGTTTTCCCCGGAATGATTTCTTCAGGGGCCGCCAGTTCGGGTCAGATGAGAGTTCGTTCAGCCCCGGTGTCCTTGAGGCCTGTAGCAACATGGCCTCCCATAGTGACATGCTGTATGTTGTCACACACCCTACCAACCACACCACCCACCAAAAGAACTTGTGCATTAGGCCCGGGGGCCTTGGTTGGGGGGTTCTTCGACTTGTATGGACAGTAGTGACTGATATGACCAGTCCACTTGCAGTAGAAACACTGGCGAGGTTTGGTGGTAGGTCTGGAGCTGTTGGCCACGGGGACAGGACTTCTGGTGTGTTGGCTGGCAGGGGTACTGGCATTGGTTGCAGGCTTACCCCCTCTCCAGCTGGTGGTGACTGGCTTCCGCACTTCCGATCTACAGTTGGCCTCATAGGCATCGGCAATCTGCACTGCTTTCGTCACGTCTTTGGGTTCTCTGTCCATCACGAACTGTCGCACCTCAGCTGGGCAAAGATGTAAGAACTGGTCTTTGATCATCAGGTCTCCCAGCAGCTCAAAGGTGGTCACTGACAGTCCTTGGATCCACTGGTTAAAGTGGGTCCTGGGTCCATGCACTACATCGCCGTAGCTGTCGTGTGGGCCACGTTGGAGGTTCCGGAATTTTCTATGTTACACCTCGGGTGTAAGCTGGTACTTTGCTATCAGGGCCTGCTTGATGGCCTCATAGTCTCCATCTTGTTCTTGAGGGAGGGCAGCAAACGCCTCCAGAGCTTTGCCTCTCAGCCCAGGGGTCAGGTATCGTGCCCATTCTTGTGCAGGCAGCTGATACTGTCTGCAGGCTTTCTCAAAGGCCCGCAGAAAAGTGTCCAAGTCCCCGTCCTTTTCCATAACAGGAAAGTGATCGGGCCGTGGCTTTGGTATCTGAGCGCTGCTGGGCTCACGGCTCTGGGCGGTGGAGGATATCCCCCCTGCCGGACCATCTCCAGTTCATGGACTCGCTGGGCTTGGTGCTCTGCTCTCTCAGCCTCCCACTCGGCTCTCTCATGGTATTGCTGGATCAGCTGCAGACATCCAACACGGTCATCGGCGGGGAGTAGTTCCAAGACCGCCAGCAGGTGGGGGTCCAATTTGCCCTGATTGCTAGTAGGGCCGGCATTCAGTGGTTGGACCTCTACTGCAGCACCATGTTCGCTTGTGCTGGCTTCTGCGGCCACTGGGCTCTGTGGCCTGGCTTGGTCTGCTTCAAATTGCACCAGGTCAGCGTCCATTTGAGCCTTGGTCTTACCCTGGGGGTTCAGGCCATGGTACGTGCATATCCCAGCAAGAGTGTCCTTCTTCTGCTGGGTGTACCAGGCTTCTCCTTTCGCAGCCATGGTTGCCAAATAAAAGATAGGATAGAAAAACGAAGAGAAAGGGAAGGGATAATTACCTGTACACACAATTGTCTCAGGACTAATAAACACTGAGTTCGTTCTCCAAACTTTTTTGCGCAGAGTTCTCGCAAGAACTTTGCAAGTTTTTAGTGAGAGGAATGATTGCTCAAACCAAATCACTAATGCTCTAAGATCTCACACCGCCTTGCCACCAATTTGTCACGTTTCCCACCGTGACAGTCACCCCCACGTCACAGATCTAGGTGACTTTAGGCCAACAGACGGCTATGACATGTGTAGGGGGCTTATCTTAGTTATCCCTCGACTCCACAATGTGATGAAAAAACAAACACAAGGCTATTGACCTCTTAGTTTACAGCAGGGGCTTATTTTAGGTAGTCATAAGAAAGGCGGACAAAGGGGGGGAATTTAGTAATACTTAACAAAGATTATTACATTAATGAAGCCTTGTCGCAATTGAATGATAGGGATACATATATCCCGTTGGACAACAATCCCACATCCAAATTTAAAGATAAATTAAGATCTTTATTGAATAAATATGTGCTAAAAGGCATATTAACAAAAAATAGAGCAAAAAAGCTTCTTCCAGAACACCCCAAAATTCCACACTGGTATAGCATTCCCAAAATTCATAAGAACGCAACACATCCCCCATGACGCCCAATAATTTCGGGGATTGATTCCTTAACGGAACCCCTGTCTCAATTCCTTGACTGGCTTCTTAAACCACTGCTGCAGAAGATCCCTTCATTTGTCAAAGATACAGGAAGCTTCTTATCTGCATTACAATCGATTGACTGGAAACCTAGCTTTTCATTAGCCTCCATTGATATCGTGAATTTATACACAAGAATCCCACAGGCTAAAGGTATAGAAGCAATACGAAAAATCTTGCTGAATACTGAGAAAGATCCTGATTTTAGTTCATTTGTGGTGGAGAGTTTAGAATTTGTTTTGTCACATAATGCCTTCAAATTCATAGATAAATGGTTCTTACAATGTGTTGGTACTGCAATGGGTACGCCCGATGCATGTGTTTTTGCCAACTTATTTTTAGCAGTCTTCGAAGAAAAATATATTACGGCTGCAATAAATCCGTATTTGAAGCATATGCGATTTTACTTGCGATTCGCAGATGACATTTTTATCGTCTGGGATGGCACAAAAAGTGATTTTGATAATTTCGTCTCCCATTTAAATGAGGTTAATGAGGACAACATGCGGTTTACATCCTGCTTTGACAATAAAACTCTTGAATTTCTAGATGTACAAATATCAATATTAGAAGATAAATTAGTCACGAAAGTGTATAAAAAGCCAACGGCTACTAATAATTTACTTCATTTTAATAGTGCCCATCCTTTGCATACAAAACGAAGTATACCATATAGCCAGAGGTGCGCCTTAGAAAAATAAATAATAATGAAGAAATTTTTAGGGAGCAAATAAAAGATCTTAAAGCATGCCTTTTAAATAGAAATTATCCTCCCCAGATATTAGCGAATGCTGAATCAAGAGCCCTCAAACTCTCGCAGAAGGATATATTTAAAAACCGTAAAAAAGATAAACAGTACAAATCAAAACAACAAGAACCACAGAGGTTTACGTTTACCTTCACACATAGCCCTATGGACAATGAAGTGTATGCCGCAATAAGAAAAAATTGGCATGTTTTACAAAATGATAGGGATTTATCTAAAATTGTCCCTAAACAGCCTTATTTTGCCTACAAACGTACGAGAAATCTGGGTAACTTACTTGTTCACAATCGAATGTTGCCAGAAAATCAAAATTGGCTAGAGAAATCATTGCCGAGCGGCAATCATAGATGCGGTAATTGTAACTTCTGTCACCTTCGGGTAATTGGTAGTTCTATACGAATAGGTCCGATAACACACACAGTGCATGATTTCATCTTATGCAAAAGCAAATATGTGGTCTATGTCATCTTTTGTCCATGTTTATTTTATTATGTAGGCAAAACCATTCGCCCAATGACAGTAAGATTTAGAGAGCATTATAGATCGATATCCACAGGCAAGGGATCTTTACGTTTTATTAAGCACATACAGGAAAAACATAATGCAGATCCTAATGTGTTACGCTTTGCCGGCTTGGAAATGGTTAAAAATCCACCCCAAGGCGGCGATCGAAATAAAATTCTCCTACAACATGAAGCAAGGTGGATTATAAAGACAAACGCTCAAGGTCCAATAGGATTAAATGACAAACGTGACATGTCAATATTTTTATGATTTCAATAATGATTCATTTCAATGTTGCATCTTATGATTGTAATAATTGTTTATTCCAATGTTATAGCTTATACATTTCCGCAGCACAACGTGATTTTAATTGTTATGTGTAATTATATGTTGTTTTTACACTTACTTTCTTCACTCACCTGTCGGTTCCTATAAAAAGGAAATGACACACTTGATTGTGCACCTGGACCCTTGGAAGCGCATTTGCGTGAAACGGCCGTAGTCCATCTCCTCTCCCCCGCACCTATTCCTCTTTCCTGCCGCCTCTCCGCATAATGTCTTACACCGCTTTAAGCGAATAAAGGACACTATCTTCAGCAAGATTCTGGTGAGTGCTGCATCTTTTGTTATTTAACAAGTTGGAAAGTCTGTCTGCTTTACAGGTCCTTCTCAAAAAATTAGCATATAGTGTTAAATTTCATTATTTACCATAATGTAATGATTACAATTAAACTTTCATATATTATAGATTCATTATCCACCAACTGAAATTTGTCAGGTCTTTTATTGTTTTAATACTGATGATTTTGGCATACAACTCCTGATAACCCAAAAAACCTGTCTCAATAAATTAGCATATTTCACCCATCCAATCAAATAAAAGTGTTTTTTAATAACAAACAAAAAAAACATCAAATAATAATGTTCAGTTATGCACTCAATACTTGGTCGGGAATCCTTTGGCAGAAATGACTGCTTCAATGCGGCGTGGCATGGAGGCAATCAGCCTGTGACACTGCTGAGATGTTATGGAGGCCCAGGATGCTTCAATAGCGGCCTTAAGCTCATCCAGAGTGTTGGGTCTTGCGTCTCTCAACTTTCTCTTCACAATATCCCACAGATTCTCTATGGGGTCCAGGTCAGGAGAGTTGGCAGGCCAATTGAGCACAGTAATACCATGGTCAGTAAACCATTTACCAGTGGTTTTGGCACTGTGAGCAGGTGCCAGGTCGTGCTGAAAAATGAAATCTTCATCTCCATAAAGCATTTCAGCCGATGGAAGCATGAAGTGCTCCAAAATCTCCTGATAGCTAGCTGCATTGACCCTGCCCTTGATGAAACACAGTGGACCAACACCAGCAGCTGACATGGCACCCCACACCATCACTGACTGTGGGTACTTGACACTGGACTTCAGGCATTTTGGCATTTCCTTCTCCCCAGTCTTCCTCCAGACTCTGGCACCTTGATTTCCGAATGACATGCAAAATTTGCTTTCATCAGAAAAAAGTACTTGGGACCACTTAGCAACAGTCCAGTGCTGCTTTTCTGTAGCCCAGGTCAGGCGCCTCTGCCGCTGTTTATGGTTCAAAAGTGGCTTTACCTGGGGAATGCGGCACCTGTAGCCCATTTCCTGCACACACCTGTGCACGGTGGCTCTGGATGTTTCCACACCAGACTCAGTCCACTGCTTCCTCAGGTTCCCCAAGGTCTGGAATCAGTCCTTCTCCACAATCTTCCTCAGGGTCCGGTCTCCTCTTCTCGTTGTACAGCGTTTTCTGCCACATTGTTTCCTTCCAACAGACTTACCATTGAGGTGCCTTGATACAGCACTCTGGGAACAGCCTATTTGTTGAGAAATTTCTTTCTGGGTCTTACCCTCTTGCTTGAGGGTGTCAATGATGGCCTTCTTGACATCTGTCAGGTCGCTAGTCTTACCCATGATGGGGGTTTTGAGTAATGAACCAGGCAGGGAGTTTATAAAAGCCACAGGTATCTTTTGCATGTGTTTAGAGTTAATTAGTTGATTCAGAAGATTAGGGTAATAGGTCGTTTAGAGAACCTTTTCTTGATATGCTAATTTATTGAGACAGGTTTTTTGGGTTTTCAGGAGATGTATGCCAAAATCATCAGTATTAAAACAATAATAGACCTGACAAATTTCAGTTGGTGGATAATGAATCTATAATATATGAAAGTTTAATTGTAATCATTACATTATGGTAAATAATGAAATTTAACACTATATGCTAATTTTTTGAGAAGGACCTGTATATGCTAAGCACCACCCGGCATCTGCGATTACATAGACTGGTGGCTTGAAGTTTATGCTGAGACTCCTCCTATGCTGTTACTGCCTGTGAAGATTAGCATACCGAGTGCCGCTCAGTTCTCCTTCTGCGGGTCAGTGAGCTTATTTTAGGTATCCCACTGCTCTGCAATATACCACGAACTGCAGGGATTTATGTATATCCCGCTTACAGTTCCACTTGAAACTTGCAGCTCTCTGGCGCCCCCTTACTCTCAGGTCAGATTAGGTACTGCACCTGGGTTAATTCGTCGTCAGAAAAGCTGCCTGCTATGTACTGGCTATTGGGCATGCTGCAGCGAGGCGATTTAACTACTCCCACTCAGGCAGGAACAATAATTAGCACTTCAAATAAACCCAGACTCATAGTAGAACAGTGGCCAGAGACGATGTCTCGGCTCACTTTACATACTACTCCCCATAGAACAATGTGCATATAGGAGGACAACGGGAGTTTCTAGAAAAGGTACATATTTATTAGAAAAATAGTAAAAAACCTAACACACAATTAAAAAACACTAATGAAAAACACCAGAGGTACATACATGTAGATGTATAAAGTATGGACTTAACAAATGTAACCGTACTCTAATATACCACAAATGAGATCCTAAATCTCCCAAACAACCCCCAGGAACAGAGGAAAAAACCCCTAATGGCAAAAAAACCTAAATACCCCACGTCCTGCAGGTATAGCCACTATAGCTGTGTGCATATAGGAAGGTAATAAATGCAACAAAGGGGGAAAAAATCCTACCGCAAATGAGGGTGGAGATAGAATATGTCCCAGAGAACCATATGAATGTAGTACCGCTTATAGCTGTGAAAACCCCTCTCCTGGGACCCAACATGAACAACGGATCTTACCACATGAAAGTACACCCTGGATTGGGTGTTATGCCCGACGCGCGTTTCGCTGCCGTTATGCTGCTTTCTCAAGGGGATGTGTTGTTTCTGTAGCGTGTAGGACCTTATATCCCATGATTCCCAGGTCACATGCTAGTCATGTGACTGGGTGAGTCATCAAGCCGTATGTAACGGCGCATGCGCTCGCGGCTCACCGCCCCTACCACCCCGTAGCCCGACCTGCGTCTAGCAGCAGGTGACTGGCCGCAGGAAACCTAGCAACCAAATCAACAGCCGCGGACGCGTACAACCCGGACACCAGGGGCACAGGGACCGAGGCAAGCGTGCGCACACGCTCTACAGCATGTGCTCCCTAGCAGGCATGGACATGGAGCAAAACAAGCAACACTGCCACCACAGTATCAATAATATGCACAATTTATATCGCGTATATGAGTCCGGTTCTGGCAGAGATCCATGGTCCATATTCTTGCAAGGATCCATGTTCCATATTCTTGCAGGGAGTAGAGTAGAGATGTCATATAGTGCAGATGCTTGAGAACCCCACCGCAATCAAAAGGAGAAGTCAGTCCAATACACACAAAACAATCTAAATTAATAAAAAATAAAATTAAAAATACACACAAATTAAAACAACACACAAAGAGGGAAATCCACAAGGGAAACCTTGTAGAGAATAACCAACTATGTCTAATTACAGGAAAGGGGCGAAATTTAAAGGTTCATTTAAACCATGGGGTTTGGTTGAGTCTAACGCCAATTTTTTTTAAATTGTGTGTTAGGTTTTTTACTATTTTTCTAATAAATATGTACCTTTTCTAGAAACTCCCGTTGTCCTCCTATATGCACATTGTTCTATGGGGAGTAGTATGTAAAGTGAGCCGAGACATTGTCTCTGGCCACTGTTCTACTATGAGTCTGGGATTATTTGGAGTGCTAATTATTTCTGTGTTTATCACAGCAGGTCCCAGCAATATAAAAATGGACTTTAGAGCCCGTGACTGCACATGGCTCACGCAAATTGATAGCGTTTTTAATGACACCAATGAATTGGGCATGGAGGGGAGTTCCAGGGGGTTACAGGAGACAGTGGCGACATTTAAGGATCTATTGAGAAAACGCACCAAGGTCTGGTGGAATCATGCGTTCCTGGATAAATACCTGCAAAAGGGATTAATCCTGAGGGGTTTGAGAGTACAGGTATTCCCGTCTTTCCCGGTGGATGATGTTGCCATCAGGGAGAGGTGGGAGGAATGTGCCAGCAAATGTTCAGTGGGATTCATGGAGATTCTCAAAGAAATGAATGCTAATTCCCTAAAAGAAATGGGAATCATGGGATATAAGGTCCTACATGCTACAGAAACAACACATCCCCTTGAGAAAGCAGCATAACGGCAGCGAAACGCGCGTCGGGGGTAGCGCCCAATCCAGGGTGTACTTTCATGTGGTAAGATCCGTTGTTCATGTTGGGTCCCAGGAGAGGGGTTTTCACAGCTATAAGCGGTACTACATTCATATGGTTCCCTGGGACACATTCTATCTCCACCCTCATTTGCGGTAGGATTTTTTCCCCCTTTGTTGCATTTATTACCTTCTTATATGCACACAGCTATAGTGGCTATACCTGCAGGACGTGGGGTATTTAGGTTTTTTTGCCATTAGGGGTTTTTTCCTCCGTTCCTGGGGGTTGTTTGGGAGATTTAGGATCTCATTTGCGGTATATTAGAGTACGGTTACATTTGTTAAGTCCATACTTTATACATCTACATGTATGTACCTCTGGTGTTTTTCATTGGTGTTTTTTAATTGTGTGTTAGGTTTTTTACTATTTTTCTAATAAATACAGTTAGGTCCATATATATTTGGACAGAGACAACATTTTTCTAATTTTGGTTATAGACATTACCACAATGAATTTTAAGCAAAACAATTCAGATGCATTTGAAGTTCAGACTTTCAGCTTTCATTTGAGGGTATCCACATTAAAATTGAATGAAGGGTTTAGGTGTTTCAGCTCCTTAACATGTGCCACCCTGTTTTTAAAGGGACCAAAAGTAATTGGACAATTGACTCCAAGGCTATTTCATGGACAGGTGTGGGCAATCCCTTCGTTATGTCATTCTCAATTAAGCAGATAAAAGGCCTGGAGTTGATTTGAGGTGTGGTGCTTGCATTTGAAAGGTTTTGCTGTGAAGTAAACATGCGGCCAAAGGAGCTGTCCATGCAGCTCAAATAAGCCATCCTTAAGCTGCGAAAACATAAGAAACCCATCTAAGAAATTGCTACAATATTAGTAGTGGCAAAATCTACAGTTTGGTACATGCTGAGAAAGAAAGAAAGCACTGGTGAACTCATAAATGCGAAAAGACCTAGGCGCCCACAGAAGACAACAGTGGTGGATGATCGCAGAATAATCTCCATGGTGAAGAGAAACCCCTTCACAACAGCCAAACAAGCGAACAACATTCTCCAGGAGGTCGGCGTATCAATATCCAAATCTACCATAAAGAGAAGACTGCATAAAAGTAAATACAGAGGGTTCACTGCACGTTGCAAGCCACTCATAAGCATCAAGAATAAAAAGGCTAGACTGGACTTTCCTTAAAAACATCTAAAAAGCCAGCACAGTTCTGGAAGAGCATTCTTTGGACAGATGAAACCAAGATCAACCTCTACCAGAATGATGGAAAGAGAAAAGTATGGCGAAGGCGTGGTACAGCTCATGATCCAACGCATACCACATCATCTGTAAAACACGGTGGAGGCAGTGTGATGGCTTGGGCATGCATGGCGGCCAGTGGCACTGGGTCACTAGTGTTTATGGATGATGTGACACAGGAGAGAAGCAGCCAAATTAATTCTGAGGTATTCAGAGACATATTGTGTGCTCAGATCCAGCCAAATGCAGCCAAACTTATTCATCATTTCATACTACAGATGGACAATGACCCAAAACATAAAGCCAAAGCAACCCAGCCGTTTATTAAAGCAAAGAAGTGGAATATTCTTGAAAGGCCAAGTCAGTCACCTGATCTCAACCCAATTGAGCATGCATTTCACTTATTAAAGACTAAACTTCAGACAGAAAGGCCCACAAACAAACAGCAACTGAAAACCACCACAGTGAAGGCCTGGCAGAGCATCAAAAAGGAGGAAACACAGCGTCTGGTGAGGTCCATGAGTTCAAGACTTCAGGCAGTCATTGCCAACAAAGGGTTTTCAACCAAGTACTAGAAATGAACATTTTTTTTAAAATTATTGAATCTGTCCAATTACTTTTGGTCCCTTTAAAAACTGGGTGGCACATGTTAAGGAGCTGAACCTCCTAAACCCTTCATCCAATTTAAATGTGGATACCCTCAAATGAAAGCAGAAAGTCTGAACTTCAACTGCATCTGAATTTTTTTTTTTTAAATTCATTGTGGTAATTTCTATAATCAAAATTAGAAAAATGTTGTCTTTGTCCAAATATATATGGACCTAACTGTATGTACCTTTTCTAGAAACTCCCGTTGTCCTCCTATATGCACAAAGAACAATAATTATCAACGCCGCAGACGCTACAACGACTCCCAAAGGTACAGCACACGGTATGCTGCCACCAGCTTCGATTAAACGGGTCCAAAGCTAACCCAAAACAGTAGCGTAATCCCCTTCAGAAGACTTAGGGTACGTGTTAGAGCAGAAGAACGACTCTAGTATATTAAATATTATACTCCATAAAAGATTTTAAGGCAGTATTTATAAAAAGGCATATAAAGATGTTACAAAAGAGACAATTGAAAATATGTACAAGGTAATTATAAAATAAAAGGGAATAAAGAAGAAAGGTAAAACTCACATGTTCTCAGTTCATATCAGGCAAAACCATGCTGGTGGGCGGAGCTCCCCAAATGTCCCAATGCATAGTATGGCTCCAGTCCTCAGGCAAAAAAACTCAGACTGCAGGCTGGGTTAAGTGTGTGGCTTATATACTTCAACCTCACAAAAGGGGTTGAGTTACCATCGCCCTCCCCTTTCCTCAGCTGTAAGTTTTCTCCAACCATTCTTATGATTGTCATATTTTTGCTGGAGAATCTGGCAGAGTCATAACACACCCCTCATCCATCTTGTATTAAGATTTGCTCTCTATAGATACTAAATTCGGGCTAGTAGTTACACTCCGTTCCCGAGAAATCTGTATTTTGTTACCTGGTGGTATTAGAGGCTAGTGCTTATAGGGGCCGATAAATCCGTCAATTTAGATTCACAATATATTCTTATTATTTTTCTAGCCCCACTCGGTGGCCCAATATCTTACTATAACAGAACAAAGAGCCGCATGTCTTATCAGACCAGTTACAGCTGGAGGGTGCTTTGGACTGCCACAGTGTGATAGACCTCCCTAGCTTGGGGGAAGGGTAGAGCATTGGAAGAAAGTTCCATTCACACCTTGAAACAAAGAGAGCCAGAGAGAGAAGGGGGGTTAACCCACAGCATGGGCTAACAGGCAAGCTACAAAATCATAACATTTCATACAATATTGTGACAGTCCCTATTACTGCATCTGATACACCAATAATGAGACGCTGCTGCCGTATATGACCCTATTATTGCACCTGACACCCCAATACTGAGCCGTTGCTGCCGTATGTGACCCTATTACTGCCCCTGATACCCCAATACTGAGTCTCTGCTGCCGTATGTGACCTATTACTGCCCCTGATACCACAATACTGAGCCGCTGCCGCCGTATGTGTCCCTATTACTACACCTGATATCCCAATACTGAGCCGCTGCTGCCGTATGTGTCCCTATTACTGAACCTGACACCTCAATACTGAGCCACTGCTGCCGTATCTGACCCTATTACTGCACCTGATACCCCGATACTGAGCCTCTGCTGCCGTGTGTGACCCTATTACTACACCTGATACCCCAATACTGAGCCGCTGCTGCCGAATGTGTCCCTATTACTGCACCTGACACCTCAATACTGAGCCACTGCTGCCGTATGTGACCCTATTACTGCCCCTGATACCACAATACTGAGCCGCTGCTGCCGTATGTGACCCTATTACTGCACCTGATACCCCGATACTGAGCCGCTGCTGCTGTATGTGTCCCTATTACTGCACCTGCTGTGTGGTTCTCTGTGCTCTCTAAATTCTAAAGCACCCTCTATAATATAGTAATGCCGGGTGCAAGTGACCTAGAAAACACTGCCCATATTTTGCCCCTAGAAAGTAATAATTCCCTGTGTGCCACTTTGATAGCCACAGTAGCCTGAGTTCACCTATGTTAAATGTAAAGTGGGCACTTATTGTTAAAGTCCTGAGTCTCCCCCTGTACAGCTCCCCTATACACAGCATGATGCCTCGTATACACAGTATTATGCACCCACACAGTATACTGACTCCTTAGTAGCCCCCAAACTGTTTGATGGCTCCAACAATGTATAATGACCCCCACACTGTAATCTCCATACTGTATGATGGCCCCCTAGATAGCCTCCATATACAGTAGCATAATGCGCCAAATAGTCCACAATATAGTATAATGCACTCCCCATAGGCAGACCCTGTTATGTTATAAGGCAGTACCCACATAGTCAGACCCTGTAATAAGGCAGCACCCCTATAGGCAGACCCTGTAATAAGGCGGCAGACTGTTATGATTCGGTGACCTTGGAGCTGCATGAGAACTTTCACTGGAGAAGGTGACCACTATACTGACCGCAATCCTGAACTTAACACCGAAACTAGAAGTAGCCGTGGAGTGTACCTAACACACCTAGACACCTCGTCACAGCCGGAGGACTAAATACCCCTAAAGATGGAAAATGGAATACTATCTTGCCTCAGAGAAAATCCCCAAAGGATAGACAGCCCCCCACAAATATTGGCGGTGAGTCGGAGAGGAAAAAACATACACAGGCAGAAAAACAGGATTTAGCACAGGAGGCCACTCTAGCTAGATAGGACAGGATAGGACAGAGTTCTGTGCGGTCAGTATTAAAACCCTTCAAAACATCCACAGCAGAATATACAAAAACTTCCAACATCTAACTAAAAGATGTAGGAGCGTAAATCTGCAACTCCAGTGAATCCTACAATCAGAGCAGGAATAAAACTGAAACAAGCACACAGCAGTGTGCCACAGATACAAAAACCAAACACTTATCTTTGCTGAATTTCGCAGCAAGCAGGAGAAGCCAGAAAGTGATCCAACACTTCACAAGGAACATTGACAACTGGCAAGGGCTAAAGGATCTTGCACACCTAAATATCCCAGTCAGAATTGTAATCATCCGATACACCTGGCCAGGACTGCGAGTCAGAGACAACTGCATTCCCACCTACAACCACTGGAGGGAACCCAAGAGCAGAATTCACAACAGTACCCCCCCTTGAGGAGGGGTCACCGAACCCTCACCAGGGCCCCCAGGACGATCAGGACGAGCCAGATGAAAGGCACGGACCAAATCAGCAGCATGGACATCAGAGGCAAAAACCCAAGAATTATCCTCCTGGCCATAACCCTTCCATTTGACCAGGTACTGAAGCTTCCGACTCGAAAAACGGGAATCCAAAATCTTCTCAACAACATATTCCAACTCCCCATCAACCAACACAGGGGCCGGAGGATCAACAGAGGGAACAACGAGCTCCACATATTTCCGCAACAAAGATCTATGGAAGACATTATGGATAGCAAAAGAGGCCGGAAGCGTCAGTCGAAAAGACACCGGATTAATAATCTCAGAAATCCTATAAGGACCAATAAACCGAGGCTTAAACTTAGGAGAAGAAACCTTCATAGGAACATGACGGGAAGACAACCAGACCAGATCCCCAACCCAAAGCCGGGAACCAACACCGACGACGATTAGCAAAATGTTGCGCCTCCTCTTGAGACAACACCAACTTGTCCACCACATGAGCCCAAATCTGCTGCAACCTGTCCACCACAGAATCCACACCAGGACAGTCAGAAGGCTCAACCTGCCCAGAAGAAAAACGAGGATGAAAACCAAAATTACAAAAGAAAGGCAAAACCAAGGTAGCAGAACTAGCCCGATTATTAAGGGCAAACTCGGCCAATGGCAAGAAGGCCACCCAATCATCCTGATCAGCAGACACAAAGCATCTCAAATAAGTCTCCAAGGTCTGATTAGTTCGCTCGGTCTGGCCATTTGTCTGAGGATGAAATACAGAAGAAAAAGACAAGTCAATACCCAGCCTAGCACAAAAGGCCCGCCAAAACCTAGAAACAAACTGGGAACCTCTGTCGGACACAATATTCTCTGGAATACCATGCAAACGAACCACATGCTGAAAGAACAATGGAACCAAATCAGAAGAGGAAGGCAATTTAGGTAAGGGCACCAAATGAACCATCTTAGAGAACCGGTCACAAACAACCCAGATGACAGACATCTTCTGGGAGACCGGAAGATCAGAAATAAAATCCATCGAAATATGCGTCCAGGGCCTCTCCGGGACTGGCAATGGCAAAAGCAACCCACTAGCACGGGAACAAGGTTTGGCCTGCGCACAAGTCCCACAGAACTGCACAAAAGAACGCACATCACGTGACAATGAAGGCCACCAAAAGGACCTACCAACCAAATCTCTGGTACCAAAAATGCCAGGATGACCGGCCAACACAGAACAGTGAACCTCAGAAATCACTCTACTAGTCCATCTGTCATGAACAAACAGTTTCCCCACAGGACGGCGGTCAGGTTTGTCAGCCTGAAATTCCTGAAGAACCCGTCGTAAATCAGGGGAAATGGCAGAAAGGACCATCCTTTCTTTCAGAATACCGACCGGCTCTAAGACCTCAGGAGAATCAGGCAAAAAACTCCTAGAGAGGGCATCAGCCTTAATATTCTTAGAACCCGGAAGGTACGAGACCACAAAATCAAAACGGGAAAAAAACAAGGACCATCGAGCCTGTCTAGGATTCAGCCGTTTAGCAGACTCGAGGTAAATCAAATTCTTATGATCGGTCAAGACCACAATACGGTGCTTAGCTCCCTCAAGCCAATGTCGCCACTCCTCAAACGCCCACTTCATAGCCAACAACTCCCGATTGCCGACATCATAATTGCGTTCAGCAGGCAAAAACTTACGGGAAAAGAAGGCACACAGTTTCATTAAGGAACCAACAGGATCCCTCTGAGACAAAACGGCCCCTGCCCCAATCTCAGAAGCGTCAACCTCAACCTGAAACGGAAGAGAAAACATCCGGTTGGCGCAACACTGGAGCAGAAGTAAATCGATGTTTAAGCTCCTGAAAGGCAGAGACAGCCGCAGAGGACCAATTCGCCCCATCAGCGCCTTTCTTCGTCAAATCGGTCAAGGGTTTAACCACGCTGGAGAAATTAGCAATGAAACGGCGATAAAAATTTGCAAAACCCCAAAATTTCTGAAGGCTCTTCACGGATGTGGGCTGAATCCAATCATGAATGGCCTGAACCTTAACCGGATCCATCTCTATAGACGAAGGAGAAAAAATAAAGCCCAAGAAAGAGACTTTCTGCACCCCAAAGAGACACTTAGACCCTTTCACAAACAGGGCACTGTCATGAAGGATCTGAAATACAATCCTGACCTGTTGCACATGAGACTCCCAATCATCGGAAAAAGTTCAAATATCGTCCAAATATACAATCAAAAATTTATCAAGATAAGTCCGGAAGATATCATGCATGAAGGACTGAAAAACAGATGGAGCATTAGAGAGTCCGAATGGCATCACAAGGTATTCAAAATGGCCTTCGGGCGTGTTAAACGCAGTTTTCCAATCATCACCCTGCTTAATACGAACAAGATTATATGCCCCTCGAAGGTCAATCTTGGTAAACCAACTAGCTCCCTTAATCCTAGCAAACAAATCGGAAAGCAAAGGTAAAGGGTATTGAAACTTGACCGTGATTTTATTCAAGAGGCGATAATCTATACAGGGTCTCAAGGAACCATCCTTTTTAGCAACAAAAAAGAACCCCGCTCCCAATGATGAAGAAGATGGCCGAATATGCCCTTTCTCCAAAGACTCCTTAATATAGCTCCGCATGGCGGTATATTCAGGCACAGATAGATTAAAAAGTCGACCCTTAGGAAACTTACAGCCTGGAATCAAGTCAATAGCACAATCGCAGTCCCTGTGTGGTGGAAGAAAACTGGACTTGGGCTCATCGAACACATCCTGAAAATCAGACAAAAACTCTGGAATTTCAGAAGGTGAAGAAGAGGAGATTGACATCA
Organism: Ranitomeya imitator; assembly: GCF_032444005.1. Taxonomy (NCBI): domain Eukaryota; kingdom Metazoa; phylum Chordata; class Amphibia; order Anura; family Dendrobatidae; genus Ranitomeya; species Ranitomeya imitator. Next base: position 236,832,367 of record NC_091283.1, read on the forward strand.
AAGGAACATCATTATGAACCCCCTGACAACCCCATCTAGTCACAGACATGGATTTCCAGTCCAACACAGGATTATGTACCTGCAACCATGGAAAACCCAGCACGATAACGTCATGCAGGTTATGCAACAGGAGAAATCGACAATCTTCCTGATGGGCTGGCGCCATGCGCATGGTCACCTGTGTCCAAAACTGGGGCTTATTTCTAGCCAAGGGTGTAGCATCAATGCCCCTTAAAGGAATAGGGTTATGCAAAGGCTGCAAGGGAAAACCACAACGCTTGGCAAACTCAAAATCCATTAAATTCAAGGTGGCGCCTGAATCCACAAACACCATGACAGAAAATGATGACAATGAGCAGATCAAGGACACAGATAACAGAAATTTAGGTTGTACAGTACTGATGGTAATTGAACTGGCGATCCTCTTTGTCCGCTTAGGGCAGACAAAAATGACATGAGAAGTGTCGCCACAATAATAACACAACCTATTTTGACGTCTGAAACCTTGTCGTTCCGTTCTAGACAGAATTCTATCACATTGCATAGGCTCAGAAATTTGCTCTGAGGATAACGCCACAGCGCGCACAGTTCTGCGCTCCCGCAGGCGTCGGTCAATCTGAATGGCCAGAGACATAGAATCACTCAGACCGGAAGGCGTGGGAACCATAACATCTTTAACGGATTCAGAAAGCCCCCTTCTGAAAATTGCCGCCAAAGCATCATTACTCCATTTAGTCAACACAGACCATTTTCTGAATTTCTGACAATACAATTCTGCCGCCTCTTGACCCTGAGACGGGGCCAACAAGGTCTTCTCAGCTTGAACCACAGAATTAGGTTCATCATATAATAGTCCTAAAGTCTGACAAAAGGAGTCCATATTCAGCAAAGTCGGATTCCCAGATTCCAGGGAAAACGCCCAATCCTGCGGGTCGCCACGCAGCAGGGAGATTACGATTTTTACCTGCTGAATGGAATCACCAGGGGATCGAGGTCTCAGGTCAAAAAACCGTTTACAGTTGTTTTTAAAACTCAAAAATTTAGACCTGTCACCAGAAAACAAATCAGGAGTGGGAATCTTCGGTTCTAAAGCAGGAGTCTGAACAATATAATCAGAAATACCTTGCACCCTAGCAGCAAGCTGGTATACACGAGAAGCTAATTCCTGAACATTCATGCTTGCACCAGGCTCCTCAGCCACCCAGATATTAAGAGGGATGAGAACACAAAACAGACTGGAGAAAAAAAAATGGCTCAAGAGCTTCCTTCCCTTCTTCTGAGATGCATTTAACTCATTGTGGGTCAGTTGTACTGTTATGATTCAGTGACCTTGGAGCTGCATGAGAACTTTCACTGGAGAAGGTGACCACTATACTGACCGCAACCCTGAACTTAACACCACAACTAGAAGTAGCCGTGGAGTGTACCTAACACACCTAGACACCTCGTCACAGCCGGAGGACTAAATACCCCTAAAGATGGAAATTGGAATACTATCTTGCCTCAGAGAAAATCCCCAAAGGATAGACAGCCCCCCACAAATATTGGCGGTGAGTCGGAGAGGAAAAAACATACACAGGCAGAAAAACAGGATTTAGCACAGGAGGCCACTCTAGCTAGATAGGACAGGATAGGACAGAGTTCTATGCGGTCAGTATTAAAACCCTTCAAAACATCCACAGCAGAATATACAAAAACTTCCTACATCTAACTAAAAGATGTAGGAGCGTAAATCTGCAACTCCAGTGAATCCTACAATCAGAGCAGGAATAAAACTGAAACAAGCACACAGCAGTGTGCCACAGATACAAAAACCAAACACTTATCTTTGCTGAATTTGGCAGCAAGCAGGAGAAGCCAGAAAGTGATCCAACACTTCACAAGGAACATTGACAACTGGAAAGGGCTAAAGGATCCTGCACACCTAAATATCCCAGTCAGAATTGTAATCATCCGATACACCTGGCCAGGACTGCGAGTCAGAGACAACTGCATTCCCACCTACAACCACTGGAGGGAACCCAAGAGCAGAATTCACAACAGCAGACCCTGTAATAAGGCAGCACCCCCATAGTCAGACCCTGTAATAAGGCAGCCCCCATAGTCAGAACCTGTATTAAGGCAGCACCCCCATAGTCAGACCCTGTAATAAGGCAGCACCCCGATAGTCAGACCCTGTAATAAGGCAGCCCCCCCAATAGTCAGACCCTGTAATAAGACAGCACCCCTATCGTCAGACCCTGTAATAAGGATGTGGCCAGGCCTCTTTATGTTGGCTAGGTTTTTCTGGGGCGTCTTTCACTGTGCGCTGCATTTTTATAGTGCTGGGCAGCCCGCCTGTTAATACAAGGGGCGTCATCAATAGGTTGCATACAGACACTGTGCACCGCACCTATCAGTGTGACTGGCGTCCTATGTGAGTTATATCAATGTGCATTTTTTCTGCTAGGCAGCCAACCCCTGCAATGTTTGGTTGGGGTGGTTGTTTTTATCAAGTAGTTTGCACCTGTGCCGCTCCTAGCCTTTATCAGTGGAGGCCTGCTGCATCCTGCTAAGTGTGCATTTGTCATCAGACAGGGTTTTGGGAAGGCCGTATCTCATGGTATGTATTTTTTCTGAGTTTTTTCTATGTTAGCTGTTTTTGATATTAGTGTTAGGACCCGCAATATTATGGGGACCCTTGACGTTGGGTTGCGGGCTTACTTTATTTTGGCCAAAATATTAAACCAATACCTCATATAGTGTATGTATTTATCATATGCATGCATTTTTTGCACTATATCATATCCTTTTCTGCAGGATGTGGCCAGGCCTCTTTATGTTGGCTAGGTTTTTCTGGGGCGTCTTTCACTGTGCGCTGCATTTTTATAGTGCTGGGCAGCCCGCCTGTTAATACAAGGGGCGTCATCAATAGGTTGCATACAGACACTGTGCACCGCACCTATCAGTGTGACTGGCGTCCTATGTGAGTTATATCAATGTGCATTTTTTCTGCTAGGCAGCCAACCCCTGCAATGTTTGGTTGGGGTGGTTGTTTTTATCAAGTAGTTTGCACCTGTGCCGCTCCTAGCCTTTATCAGTGGAGACCTGCTGCATCCTGCTAAGTGTGCATTTGTCATCAGACAGGGTTTTGGGAAGGCCGTATCTCATGGTATGTATTTTTTCTGAGTTTTTTCTATGTTAGCTGTTTTTGATATTAGTGTTAGGACCCGCAATATTATGGGGACCCTTGACGTTGGGTTGCGGGCTTACTTTATTTTGGCCAAAATATTAAACCAATACCTCATATAGTGTATGTATTTATCATATGCATGCATTTTTTGCACTATATCATATCCTTTTCTGCAGGATGTGGCCAGGCCGCTTTATGTTGGCTAGGTTTTTCTGGGGCGTCTTTCACTGTGCGCTGCATTTTTATAGTGCTGGGCAGCCCGCCTGTTAATACAAGGGGCGTCATCAATAGGTTGCATACAGACACTGTGCACCGCACCTATCAGTGTGACTGGCGTCCTATGTGAGTTATATCAATGTGCATTTTTTCTGCTAGGCAGCCAACCCCTGCAATGTTTGGTTGGGGTGGTTGTTTTTATCAAGTAGTTTGCACCTGTGCCGCTCCTAGCCTTTATCAGTGGAGACCTGCTGCATCCTGCTAAGTGTGCATTTGTCATCAGACAGGGTTTTGGGAAGGCCGTATCTCATGGTATGTATTTTTTCTGAGTTTTTTCTATGTTAGCTGTTTTTGATATTAGTGTTAGGACCCGCAATATTATGGGGACCCTTGACGTTGGGTTGCGGGCTTACTTTATTTTGGCCAAAATATTAAACCAATACCTCATATAGTGTATGTATTTATCATATGCATGCATTTTTTGCACTATATCATATCCTTTTCTGCAGGATGTGGCCAGGCCTCTTTATGTTGGCTAGGTTTTTCTGGGGCGTCTTTCACTGTGCGCTGCATTTTTATAGTGCTGGGCAGCCCGCCTGTTAATACAAGGGGCGTCATCAATAGGTTGCATACAGACACTGTGCACCGCACCTATCAGTGTGACTGGCGTCCTATGTGAGTTATATCAATGTGCACTTTTTCTGCTAGGCAGCCAACCCCTGCAATGTTTGGTTGGGGTGGTTGTTTTTATCAAGTAGTTTGCACCTGTGCCGCTCCTAGCCTTTATCAGTGGAGGCCTGCTGCATCCTGCTAAGTGTGCATTTGTCATCAGACAGGGTTTTGGGAAGGCCGTATCTCATGGTATGTATTTTTTCTGAGTTTTTTCTATGTTAGCTGTTTCAGACCCTGTAATAAGGCAGCCCCCCCATAGTCAGACCCTGTAATAAGACAGCAGCCCCATAGTCATGTTGAGGGAGGATCTAAATTGATCCTTCACGGTTGACTCAGTGATTTCCAAATTAATCTACAGGGCATTGCCGGCAACTGAAAATGACCAGACGGAGACGCGTGCCTCTGTGTGGGGGATCGAGCAGATCTCTGGGTCCCCGTTTATTGTGTTGCAGTTTTATCATATTAGCAAATTCTACTTCCACCAATCAGCATAAGAACACGCTCACAGTTCTTAACCTATAAGAATGCAGGAAAAACTTAACCCATAAAGATACAGGAAAAAATGGAAACTACAGATATGGTCGTGTCTTCTTGGCATAAAAAATGTATTAACAGGTGCCTCAAAGTCTTATCTAGCAATACACTCCCGAGTCCCCTCCCTGGCTCGAGTTATAACACTCAAGGTCTTTATACCAATTATAAACCATAGCCTAGTTGAATAACAAAATGTTATCTCCGTGAGAAACAGGACAGAGTTACTTCATGGAATAACAGAATTTATCTTTAACCAACAAGAAAATGGAGTCAAAGCAGAAAATGGAGGATCTTTCATAATTTGTTCCTTCACATTCCCCCCTAGATAAATTTTGTTAATTAATATCCAGCATTAGAGGTACTATCCCAAGCTATAAGCTCGAGGGGTACTGGTCTTCACATGACTGGTGCCATGTTACCAGCCATGGCTGTTGCGGCGTACCCGTCCCCCCTGTATACTAGAATTTACGAATAACAATTATTGATAATGGTGGTGGGGATCTTTTGAAGATAGCCATGCGCTTGGCTTCAACATCTTCATCAGATAACTTTGTGAAATCGGTGTAGAGAAGAGCAGGGGTGGCAACGCTTTTGGTTTCATCTTTAGTTGTCTTAGTGCAGGATTTCCTAATACATACAGAAATACACCAAAGAACAAGTTTTAGTATTACATATATGACAACGATAAAGGCAGTGATGTATAACAAACTTTGCAAGATTCCAGCTATCCAGCCCCCAAGTCCCTCAAACCAATTGGCTGGATTAAGAAAGGAGAAGGTGTCTGCCCACCAACTGTCCTTATTACGGTCTTTGACTTTATCATATTGATCTCTGAGTCTTTGAATATCCTTTAACTTTAAAGTACTATTGGGATCTGTATAATAACAGAAAGCGGGTCCAATAACCTGACACATACCACCCTGTGCTGCTGTTAAGTAGTCCAGTACTACAGTATATTGATTAGTGACTATGATAAGTTGGTTTTGGACAGCGACAGTAGTATTAAGTATATCCAATATATCCCAAATTTGATCATCTGGATAATCTGTGGCCCTAAGCAATTTATCCCACATTTATGTAATCATAGGGTAAATGAAAATAGAACTGAATTTTATTGGCTATACCCATCTGTACTATTAATCTTTCATGATATTGTACAAACTTATTATTCAAGGATGTTGGGGAATTTAGACTGTCCCATGCGGTTATCAATATTATTAAATGGAAATACGAAAAACCAAAACATTATGACCCCTTATTTGCTACTAGTCTGTTTGACCAGCTTGCAGTGCGATACGTGGATCCACGTCGGCCTTCCTTCCAGCTTTACTGACATAGGAGTAATGAGGAGGACTTGGTAGGGACCGTCATACAAGGGTTCTAGTCCGTGTTTTCTGACATAGCTTTTCACGACCATAAAACCACCAGGCTTCAAATTGTGACAAGTGTCGGTTTCTGCTGAATCTGGAAGGGAAGAATAAACTAAAACATGGGTGTTAGCAACATTTTTACTAAGCTGAATAACATATTGAACAGCACGGTCAGTTTCTTCTGATAACTACTGAGGCTTGAAATTTGCAACTGAGGGCCTAGCACCAAACAATATCTCATATGGGGACAGGCCATGTTTTGCAATAGGGGTAGTACAAATATGGTACAGTACCATGGGTAGGAGCTCTGGCCATGGAGCCGTAGTCTCCTGCATCATTTTGGTCAATTGTCCCTTCAGTGTGCCATTCAGCCTCTTAACTTTCCCACTAGATTGTGGATGGTACGGAGTATGGAGGGCTACCGTGGATCCAAGCATTGTCAGAACCTCCTGATACACATGAGAAGAAAAGGCCGGGCCTTGGTTACTTTCGACAACTTCTGAGACACCATATCTGCATATGACTTCCATCACCAGTTTCTTTGCTGTGGTTTTTGCAGTCATGTTGGTAAAAGGGAATGCTTCTCACCAACTGGAGAACATGTCAACAACCACCATGCAATACTCATACCTTCCAGACTTAGGCAAAGTGATATGGTCCACCTGGAGCCTTTGGAAAAAATAGTCAGGCTTAGCAAGGTGCTTCGGGGATACACGTTGAAGTTGACTGGGATTGCAGGTCTGACAGATATTACATGCACGGTTGAGTGCTGTCAGAACTGTAGAAATACCTGGAGCCCAGTAGAATTTTTGTACCAGGTCAAGGCCTTGTTTTTTCATCGATGTGTGGGCGCATGTGCCCATGTGGCGATAGCAGGGTACATCCACTTAGGGAGACACACAAGTTGGTCCTTTTTCCAGAGACCATTGTCCATACATGCTCCATCAGCCTTCCACTGCTTCACTTCTTCCTTTGTAGACATTCTCTGCATCGTCATTAAGCGGTCTCGCGGGGTCCGACAGAAATCTTCAGTCTGTTGTGGATCATCAGGTTCGTGTAGAGTCAGTGTTTCTTGTAACTGTTTACGCTGAGAGCGTGTGGTCACCATAGTTGGTATGGTCAGTTCAACGGGTAGTAGAGCAGCAGCTTTTGCTTGCATATCCGCATAGGTGTTACCAACAGTCTGTGGACTGTTCCATAGTACCGTGCTCCTTAACTTTGATAATGGCCACCTGAGTAGGTAATTTGATTGAGTCCATGTGGGTTTTAACAGCTTCAGCATTCTTCACTGGAGTCCCGGCTGTAGTAACAAACCCTCGATTGGCCCATAGGGCTCCGAAATCATGAGCAATACCAAATGCATACTGTGAGTCCGTGTATATATTAGCCTGCCTGTCTTTGGCCAGAACACATGCAGTAGACAGAGCCTGAAGTTCTGCTTCTTGTGCTGACAGTGAGGGAGGGAGTGCAGCTCCGGGCAATACAGTGTCTTCCGTAGTAACAGCGTATCCGGTGTGGAATCTGCCAAAATCATCAGCATCTTGAACCGTCTTTCAGGGCATTGTAGTGAGGTTGCATAATGCAGGATGCGTCCGGTATCCATTGATGACAATAAGTACATAGTCCAAGAAAACGCTGGAGTTCAGTCCCATCTTTTGGGAAAGGAAGGGAGCTCACGGCTATTTTTTTTCTTTTCTTCTGTGAGGTGTCTGGCACCCTGAAGGAGACAATGACCCAAAAATATCACTTGACCAAGGCAGAACTGAAGTTTCGAGGCCAAAACCTGACAGTTCAGATCTGCCAGATACTTGAGGAGGCTAACAGTGGCAACAATGGCTTCCTGCTCCTTCCATGCACACAACAAAAGATCAGCCACATACTGAAGCAGCGTGACATAGGGGTGTTTTAACTGCCAGGGTAAAAGACACTCGCCCATATTTTTTGCAAACTGATTGGGACTGTTTTGGGCCCCTTGTGGCATAACTGTCCACGTCAATTGTCGTCCCTGATAAGTGAATGCAAACAGAAACTGGCAATCTGGATGTAATGGAATGCTGAAGAAGGCATTGGAGAGATCGATGACTATGAACCAAGCAGCATCCTGAGGTATCTGGGACAAGAGAGTATGTGGATTAGGCACCACCGGTATTTCCAGAACAGTGGCTGCATTAACTGCCCATAGGTCTTGTACCAGCCGGTACACAGGGGGTTGGCCGGGTGAGGTCTTTTTCTTAACGGGAAACAAAGGCGTGTTTCATGGGGAAACACGGTACCATTATCGAGTAACGTTTGTATTTGACCCTTGAGGCCCCGCTCCTGATCATGTTTCAAAGGGTACTGATGAACTTTGGGAAAAGGGGCACCAGGTTTGAGAAACACTTTTACTGGTTCTACAGGCATTATTGGGGGTGGATTTGGGCCTATCAGGGCCATCATAACCGTGGGAAGGGCATGTAAGATACACATCTCATTATGTTCATCTGCATAGGGGTTATATAACGTAAATACCATCTGACCATCATCTTGGAATTATATTCTGGAGCGGAACTGTGATAATAAATCTGTCCCCAGTAAATTTACCAGACATGAGGGAGAGATTACGAACTGAGCAATAACTTCAGGGAAAGGACCCACAGGGATGGGTTTTGTGAGAGTATATTTATTGGGTCTGCCATCTACTCTAATTAAAACAAACACTTGATCTGAGAATTGACATGGCAGGGCTTGGGAGGGAGATTCCCAGACATACGGTTAAAAAGGGATATTGGAGTATGGGACTGGATTTGTGTAAGGCAGGAGGGCTGGAGCTGGAGTCTGGGCCACTGATAAGGAACCAACGGTGTCCTTGTAACTGTGGGGGGGGGGGGGGCTGAGATTGGAGCAGAAATCGCTGCAGCTACTGATTTAACCCTTGATTTCCCTGTTGATGCAGAGCGGGTTAAGTTCTTCTGAAAACTTTGTACTACTTTTTTTCAATGCATCGTCCAGAATGGAAGTCTCAATATCGGGTCTCACTGACATTATTGCCTCTTTCAATTCAGATTTAAGGCCGGACATCAAAGCTGCCACAAAAAGGTGTGAATGGGCTTTGTTATACAGTGAAAACCCCAGATCTTTAAATACTACCATAAGACGCCCATAGAACTTCTCGGCAGTCCAGGATATATTGGTACCTTGGGGTTAAGGGGCATAGGGCTTACAGTCGGGAGAAGAGGCTTAATTTCCTGGGGAGGGACCATATTATCTAGCAGGGAACCCCCCTGTACCAAATTTTACATTGTTTGCTTTCCCAACACATTAATCTCAGTCACTTTCTCAGTTCCTTCCTGCACCACAAAACATTCAGCCACTTTCTCATAGTAATAGACAACTTTTCTTTTTCAATGTAACAAAAACAAATCAGAATTCACTTCCTCTGTTAATCCTTAATTTGCTATATATCAACCATTCAACTTGAAGCAGGTGAATCTTTTACCAATCTTTCAATTACACTGATAACCAAACAATCTCTTACAAGTTTCCTTCTAAAACTGGGCGCCATTTTTTACTTTAAACTTACAATATTTCTAATTCAATACAATATTGTTATTTTAAACAAAACACAGATCTCCCAGCGCGTTCTACACCAAGGACATAACATTCAGAGAGGACGCAGCTACGTGCCCCCTCCATACCAGAGACACAGAACAGATAAGAACATCACAGCATTCCTCAACACAGAAAGAAGAGAGCAACAGCGCAGATGTTTGACCCCTCCCATGGGGTATCTTAGAAATCTCACACAGAAACGGAATACAGCAGTTCTCAGACTTCATTAATTTCTACAAAACCTTCATCACACAATTCATATGCCAGAACACCTTAGAAAAACCAATGATTGAGAATATTTTACTCATCTTTGGGCTAACAATATCAGATTCATCACACAATTTCAAAGTCTTGTCTTACTTCCATGGAAACATGATTCTCCTTTAGAGCTAAATATCCTTACTTTGTCGTGCATAGTACTAGAGCGGCCGTATATAGTCTATTCCACTGGGTCTACCTGTCCCCCGCTGGGACAACCCAAAAACACGGTACTCAGTGAAAGGAGGAGGGCGGCTCAGACTCTCCCTCCGGACACCTCTGAATATATATACTGTATACTTCTATATATTCCTGAGTTACGTATCTTACCCAATCTTCGATCACCTCACCACGCCTGATTCTAACAATGATCAGGAATTCAGTATATTTTGACTATAAAGAGAATTACATCACTGGTCAATCCGGGGTGTCCGTGCCTTATGAGGTACGGTTTGAGCACTGGGCTCCCAACGGAACTACACCTCTATATGATTCCACCCAAAAATCACCCACCATCGGGGACAAACCTCAGATCCTCTTTGCAGCACAAACACAGGAAAACCACACCAAACGGTCAGTCTGGACAGTATAACTGCCAACTTACCGTGGTTGTTGTGGGGGATGATCAGTCCCAATTTTCCAGTGCCTGTGTCCGCTCCGAGGGTCCTTTGGCTGGTTGTCCTCCGGGGGGCAGAGGCATTCCTGTTTGAGGCCCCACATTACGGGCACCAAGCTGTTGAGGGAGGATCTAAATTGATCCTTCACGGTTGACTCAGTGATTTCCAAATTAATCTACAGGGCGTTGCCGGCAACTGAAAATGACCAGACGGAGACGCGTGCCTCTGTGTGGGGGATCGAGCAGATCTCTGGGCCCCCGTTTATTGTGTTGCAGTTTTATCATATTAGCAAATTCTACTTCCACCAATCAGCATAAGAACACGCTCACAGTTCTTAACCTATAAGAATGCAAGAAAAAATTAACCCATAAAGATACAGGAAAAAATGGAAACTACAGATATGGTCGTGTCTTCTTGGCATAAAAAATGTATTAACAGGTGCCTCAAAGTCTTATCTAGCAATACACTCCCGAGTCCCCTCCCTGGCTCGAGTTAGAACACTCAAGGTCTTTATACCAATTATAAACCATAGCCTAGTTGAATAACAAAATGTTATCTTCGTGAGAAACAGGACAGAGTTACTTCATGGAATAACAGAATTTATCTTTAACCAACAAGAAAATGGAGTCAAAGCAGAAAATGGAGAATCTTTCAGAATTTGTTCCTTCACAGTCAGACCCTGTAATAAGGCAGCCCCCCCATAGGCAGACCCTGTAATAAGGCAGCACCCCTATAATCAGACCCTGTAATAAGGCAGCCCCCCATAGTCAGACCCTGTAATAAGGCAGCACCCCCATAGGGAGACCCTGTAATAAGGCAGCACCCCCATAGGGAGACCCTGTAATAAGGCAGCCCCCCATAGTCAGACCCTGTAATGAGGCAGCACCCCCATAGTCAGACCCTGTAATAAGGCAGCACCCCCATAGTCAGACCCTGTAATGAGGCAGCAGCACCAGCACCCATTAAAAAATTAAAATACTCACCTCTCTTCTTCCTGGTTCCTGTGCTGCTCCTGCTGATCTCCTGACAGCGGGAGCTGGGCAGCGACGTCATCTCGCCCGCTGTCAGTGTCGGCGACGTCAGACGCTGACACTGACGGGGATGATGGGAGAAGGAGCGCAGCGCTCCTTCTCCTATAATTGCGATCAGCTGTTTCGGCTAAATGCCATTATATCTGATCTTTCGATGATGGCGGAGGGCCAACTGCAGGCACCGGGCCCCCCGCCTGCTCAGGGGCCCCTAGCGGCAGAGCAGGGAGATCGATTCTCCCTGCTCTGCCTCAGCATGTAATTGTATCGGCCCACGCAGCGCGCTGATACAGTTACAGCAGCGTAGCTCCGGGTGGGCCCCCTCAGAGCACCGGGCCCGGGGCTCCGGCACCCTCTGCCCCCCGGTAGCTACGCTACTGCCGTGGATAGATCTAGATCCGAATACACAAATAAATCAGGCCTTGCGTTTGTGACCCTGATGAGACGAGGCCTGAAGGACTTGGGGAAGATGTCCTAACATAGTATTAGGGGTTTAGTCACATGTCTATGCTTAAGCAGATCTTATTAAAAATGATATTCTTTTGTTCTCTACCTTAAAATAACACCCCCTGTATAACTTAATCTGTATCTGAAATTCTGACTATTTTATGTTGTTGCCATTGCGTGCGATAGTTGACAATAAGCTGGTGTCAAACACACTGTGGATTACCTGTTTGTCTTCCTTTTGTACTGTCGCCCCCCTATCTTACCTAATAAAGAGGAGTTATTGTTACTGATAAATGTTTGTTTTGGATCATTTATTTTCTGTTGGTATTTGGTTTATCCTATAAAACTCCCATATAATATTCCATCCTTGAACGCACGCTGCGCGCATCATGTTTTTGTACAATTTGTCAATAATATATATAGGTTCTCCCCGTCTGAGTTATTTTTGAAGGTCAATAAAATACGATTTTCCTGTAATTCCTTTTTCACACTCTAGGTATAATAATGGATTTTCCCTGTGTGGGATTTTTGCTGTTTATAAAAGGTTGACAACTAGTTGGACAAGCGCTTTTCACTCCTCATGTTTGGTCCTGTTAAAATCAAAATCCTCATACAAACCTCCCATGGTGGTGCCGTTTCAGTGGTGTTGGCGCTTGTGTTCTTGGGGCTTTTTTGAGGTTTTTACATCATGTGAGGCCTGTGCCCAATCAGCGCTGACGTCACTGTACCCACCTTGGGACAAATTAAGCATCATGAGGCAGTCAGAGAGCAGCCGCAGCCCTGGCTTCCTGTTCATGTTCAATACGTTCGAAGGAAGGAACAGTGAAGCTGCCGCTGATCGAGTGCAGGGCTCGTGTGTTAGGAGTCGAGTTTCCTCTGCTGTACAGGGGGAATCTCGATCCGTCTCCGCTGCGGTCTCCCATTCTTCTCCAGCCGCAGTGGAGGCAGCGGCGAGTGGACGTTTCTGGATCTAAGTCCTGCTTTTCTCTGTCTGAGCATGCCCAGGGCAGGATCTCCCGTTGGAGATCGAGGGTCACATGCTCAGGTATTGCAGCACATCCCATTGGTCCTCCTGGAAGGTCCTGAAAGGGCAAAACTTCGGTAGCAGCTTCCTGTGCTGCAACTATATAAGCTGCGCATGACCGCACGGCCATGCGCTAGTATTGTCTTGATTATAAGTGTGTGTGTTGTGAGTGAAAGTCGCTCTTTAAATAACCCTCCCTATTGGATGACTGTTCGCGGAAGGTGTATGTTTGCTATCTAGCGCCCGACTTATCCAACAGCACGTTACAAACATAGCAAAATAGAAAAAAAATAGGCGCGCACTTACCCTGTTGCGGTGAATATCACTTTATTAGGACATATAAACAAACGGATAGCAGGGAGGGATCGAGTCAGCCACGGACAACGATCGTTTCGTGCTCTACGGCACTTCAACGGGTCCTAATGCTGAATGGAACAGGAAAGAGTTTTATAGACCCATCCGGATCCTAAACTCCTCCCCCTGGACTCCAAACATAAACAGTGTTACATTTAAAACAAAATGATGTTAAAAACAACAATGATAAAATAGCACTTGCTGAAAACTGCAAATAAACCGAATATAGTTTTTAGAAACAAAGATTGAGACACTTTTATAAAAAAACAGACATGTCGACTTTGTCATTCAAACCAGATGGTCCTGCTGCTTCTGCGCGCAGGATCCATCTGGCTTCCCTGCGCAGCAGGAGGCGGCACAAATCCCCTCCTCCCTCGGGCAACAGAACCCGCTCTAAACCCGCAAATCTCAATACTTGGGCATCTCCTGCATGGTGAGTGTGTAAATGGTCTATTAACCTCGGAGCTCCTTTCCCTGTTCTAATGAAATAAAAATGCTCCCTAATCCGAACAAATAGCGGACGAAACGTTTTGCCAATGTAGAAGCGTCTACACGGACAAAAAAGAACGTAGACGACGTGAGTAGTCCTGCAAGAAGTAAAGTCCCGTACAACATGCTGTATATGGCCTACTCTAATTCTATTACCTGTATGATTACTTACAAAAATTGCAACCCCCACAAGTGAAGTTGCCTTTAGGGATACTGTCCGTGAGCCAATTATTTTTGGTAGTAACAAAGCGGTTGCGAACTATGCTGTCTCTAATGTTTCTACTGCGATGACTAGCAAAGAGAGGTCCCCTATCTATTATTTCTTTAAGGTCAGAATCTTGTCGTAAAATACCCCAATTTTTACGTATGACTGTTCTGATGTGGTTGTCAAGAGGGCCAAATTTAAAGCTAAAGACAAACTTTTTTTCTTTTTGTCTTTTTTTCGGAAATGGTGGAAACATCCGTGGCTGATGCTTTATCGTAGGCAGTTTTTAAAAACAGAAGGGGGGTACCCTCGTTTCTTGAATCTTCCAATCAAATCGACTGCTGCGCAAACCCTGCAGGATCACTATTGATTCTCTTGACCCTAAGAAGTTGACTATAGGGCAGAGATCCCTTCATATACGGTGGATGAGCACTGCTATAGTGTAATAAAGAATTGCATGCCGAGGGTTTTCGATATACTTTAGTGGAGATCCCCCTGTCATCAATGTATAACTGGACATCCAAAAAAACCAAATTAGTACCCCCAAATTGCGAGGTAAACCCCATGTTCATGGTGTTGGACGCCCCCAGGTACCTCACGAACTCCGTGAAGGCATCCCGGTGCCCGTCCCACACCATGAACATGTCATTGACATACCTAGCATATAGCTTGATATGTCGAAGAAATGGGTTTTTATTGGAATAAATATATTCCTCTTCAAACCTCGCAAGGAAAAGGTTTGCCAGGGTACATGCGACGGGGGTACCCATAGCGGTACCCACCGTCTGCAGGTACCACTGGCCATCAAAAGAAAAAGCATTGTGTTCTAAAATGAACGAAAGTCCATCGCAAATGAACTCCACAGTGTCATGGCTGGTGGGAGTGTTCTCCAAAATACTTCTGATCGTCTCCACCTCCAACTTTTGTGGAATACGTGTATAGAGACATCGATTGAAGTCAAAGCATATGACTCCTGCCATTCAAAATCCTTAATCACATTCAAAAAGTCTCCCGTGTCTTTAATAAATGAAGGGACATCCAAAAGCAGGGGGCGCAGCAGCCAGTCGATGTAAGAGGAAATAGGCTCGGTCAAGGAACCGACCCCTGACACTATATGGGGCGGCCAGGGGGGGCTTCCACTGATTTATGTAATTTCGGTATATGATACCAATGTGGACGTCTCGGAAAATCCGGTAATAGCTTTTCAGCCTGTTTATAAGAAAACAGCTTTTTATCCACAACATTTCTTAACAAAGAACGCAAAAGGTTTTTAAATTTTACTGTAGGGTCCCCCTTGAGCCTCAAATATGTTGTGTCATCTGACAGCTGTCTCAATGCCTCTGATTTATAATATTCTCTTGTAAGCAGCACCACGTTGCCCCCTTTGTCTGCACTGCGGACAACCACATCAGACCAGCCCTGTATTTCACCTAAAGCTTGTTTCTCCTTCAAAGGGAGGTTTTCTATGGGCTTTTCATATATTAAAGCCTCCATGTCTCTTAAGACCTGTGATTGAAAAACGTCTACAAGGTTACCTGGGGCCACTGGGGGCATGTAGGTAGATTTATTACCTCCAGTGAAAGGTGCAATTACTCTCTCTTTATGACTTACAGAAACCGGTGTAATACTCATAGAATCTAGAAGATCACGAGTCTCCTCCCGCACATCGCCAAATGGATCCTCCGTGACAAAAAAGCCCAGGGGACCCACCTGGCAAGGTGACTCTCCTGGGAACACTTCATGGGGGGTCGCATGGTTATCAGTTGCAGAAAACGACTTAAACAAAGGAATCTTATGAACCGCCTTGAAAAGATCGATTTTAAAATCTACCAGATTGAATGGTTCTGCTATGCAAAAATTTAATCCTTTGGACAAAACTGACAGATGTGCTTCACTCAAGGTTCGTGGGGTTAAATTAACAACCGCTACTTCGTTGGTCTCCACGAGACTTGTCGCCTTTTCTTTGGATTTTCTTCTGCCATTTCTCCTACCCCCTCGGCGCGTCCTGCGTCTAAAGGGGAAACACCTGTGGTAGATGCTAGTGGCAAAGGCGTTTGACTTTTAGATGTACAAGGATCCTCTGTAGCACTTGAGTCTGAGTCTGTTGTAAGGTAATCTTTTTTATTTTTGTTCTTTTTAAACGGGCTTGTTGCGTCCTTGTCCCTTGTTCTGATTCCATTTATTACGGGATCTACGATAACCCTCTGAGAGGTTGCCTTTATTCCAAGTAAAAATTCTGTCTGTTTCAAAATCAATCTTGTCCCTTATAAATTTGTCTCTTTTCCTTTGCTTTATCTCATTTTGCAGAATAACCAGTTTTGTGTCAAGCTTCTTGATGAGGTTTAACAATGATAAATGTAAGGTTATACACATGGGAAGAGGGAATCAATATCACCATTACACACTGAACGGGAAACCACTGGGTAAATCTGACAGGGAGAAGGACTTGGGGATCCTAGTTAATGATAAACTTACCTGGAGCAGCCAGTGCCAGGCAGCAGCTGCCAAGGCAAACAGGATCATGGGGTGCATTAAAAGAGGTCTGGATACACATGATGAGAGCATTATACTGCCTCTGTACAAATCCCTAGTTAGACCGCACATGGAGTACTGTGTCCAGTTTTGGGCACCGGTGCTCAGGAAGGATATAATGGAACTAGAGGGAGTACAAAGGAGGGCAACAAAATTAATAAAGGGGATGGGAGAACTACAATACCCAGATAGATTAGCGAAATTAGGATTATTTAGTCTAGAAAAAAGACGACTGAGGGGCGATCTAATAACCATGTATAAGTATATAAGGGGACAATACAAATATCTCGCTGAGGATCTGTTTATACCAAGGAAGGTGACGGGCACAAGGGGGCATTCTTTGCGTCTGGAGGAGAGAAGGTTTTTCCACCAACATAGAAGAGGATTCTTTACTGTTAGGGCAGTGAGAATCTGGAATTGCTTGCCTGAGGAGGTGGTGATGGCGAACTCAGTCGAGGGGTTCAAGAGAGGCCTGGATGTCTTCCTGGAGCAGAACAATATTGTATCATACAATTATTAGGTTCTGTAGAAGGACGTAGATCTGGGTATTTATTTATTATGATGGAATATAGGCTGAACTGGATGGACAAATGTCTTTTTTCGGCCTTACTAACTATGTTACTATGTTACTATGTAATAGTTGACCATTGCATATCAGACAACCTGGTTCTCAATTCTTCTTTGGTTTTGGTAAATTCGGCTTTAGTGGCTTCATAATTGATAATGTTTTGCTTCAACACAAGGCGGAGTAATTCCTGAGAGCATTGTAGTAAAATTTTTTCCCACTCTTTAATGAAGGATACATTATCTTTATATTGAGCCATTTCTTTTATGACACGCAGTCCTCGCGGTACTCGACCGCACTCCATATAGGACTTCAAAAGAATTATTTGTCCAAAACAAATTTACCTCTCTTTCTGCGGCCATAAATAGCTTGTGTTCCAGCGTCTTCGTGCTAAGTGAAAAAACGTTGTCGTGTAGTTCACATTCAGAAAAATAAGCATCCACATTTTCCCTCCCTGCTAGGAGTCCATGTGATAAGGAAACAGCCTCGGGCTCCATAGCTATGGAGATCCGAACAGTGCTAACAAGCAAAAGTCTGTTAATGATCACCTGGTGCACAGATGTGAGTGACCAAGCGTGCTGGTAGTGTGTACAAAGAAAGTCAAAATGCAAAGTCCAATAGTAGAAGAAACACACATCCGCACTGCTAAATGGTCGAACTCAGAGACCGTGTTATGTTGTCGGTCTGGCACCACCGAAAGTGATACTGGCTGTGTAAATCCTCTACACCTGAATCAACGGGGTGCTGCTGCCAGAAAAAATGTACAAAGAATCCAATGGCAAAATAGAAAAAAATAGGCGTGCACTTACCCTGTTGCGGTGAATATCACTTTATTAGGACATATAAACAAACGGATAGCAGGGAGGGATCGAGTCAGCCACGGACAACGATCGTTTCGTGCTCTACGGCACTTCAACGGGTCCTAATGCTGAATGGAACAGGAAAGAGTTTTATAGACCCATCCGGATCCTAAACTCCTCCCCCTGGACTCCAAACATAAACAGTGTTACATTTAAAACAAAATGATGTTAAAAACAACAATGATAAAATAGCACTTGCTGAAAACTGCAAATAAACCGAATATAGTTTTTAGAAACAAAGATTGAGACACTTTTATAAAAAAACAGACATGTCGACTTTGTCATTCAAACCAGATGGTCCTGCTGCTTCTGCGCGCAGGATCCATCTGGCTTCCCTGCGCAGCAGGAGGCGGCACAAATCCCCTCCGCCCTCGGGCAACAGAACCCGCTCTAAACCCGCAAATCTCAATACTTGGGCATCTCCTGCATGGTGAGTGTGTAAATGGTCTATTAACCTCGGAGCTCCTTTCCCTGTTCTAATGGAATAAAAATGCTCCCTAATCCGAACAAATAGCGGACGAAACGTTTTGCCAATGTAGAAGCGTCTACACGGACAAAAAAGAACGTAGACAACGTGAGTAGTCCTGCAAGAAATAAAGCGGTTGCGAACTATGCTGTCTCTAATGTTTCTACTGCGACGACTAGCGAAGACCTTAAAGAAATAATAGATAGGGGACCTCTCTTTGCTCGTCGTCGCAGTAGAAACATTAGAGACAGCATAGTTCGCAACCGCTTTGTTACTACCAAAAATAATTGGCTCACGGACAGTATCCCTAAAGGCAACTTCACTTGTGGGGGTTGCAATTTCTGTAAGTACCATCATACAGGTAATAGAATTAGAGTAGGCCATATACAGCATGTTGTACGGGACTTTATTTCTTGCAGGACTACTCACGTCGTCTACGTTCTTTTTTGTCCGTGTAGACGCTTCTACATTGGCAAAACGTTTCGTCCGCTATTTGTTCGGATTAGGGAGCATTTTTATTCCATTAGAACAGGGAAAGGAGCTCCGAGGTTAATAGACCATTTACACACTCACCATGCAGGAGATGCCCAAGTATTGAGATTTGCGGGTTTAGAGCGGGTTCTGTTGCCCGAGGGAGGAGGGGATTTGTGCCGCCTCCTGCTGCGCAGGGAAGCCAGATGCATCCTGCGCGCAGAAGCAGCAGGACCATCTGGTTTGAATGACAAAGTCGACATGTCTGTTTTTTTTATAAAAGTGTCTCAATCTTTGTTTCTAAAAACTATATTCGGTTTATTTGCAGTTTTCAGCAAGTGCTATTTTATCATTGTTGTTTTTAACATCATTTTGTTTTAAATGTAACACTGTTTATGTTTGGAGTCCAGGGGGAGGAGTTTAGGATCCGGATGGGTCTATAAAACTCTTTCTTGTTCCATTCAGCATTAGGACCCGTTGAAGTGCCGTAGAGCACGAAACGATCGTTGTCCGTGGCTGACTCGATCCCTCCCTGCTATCCGTTTGTTTATATGTCCTAATAAAGTGATATTCACCGCAACAGGGTAAGTGCGCGCCTATTTTTTTCTATTTTGCCATTGGATTCTTTGTACATTTTTTCTGGCAGCAGCACCCCGTTGATTCAGGTGTAGAGGATTTACACAGCCAGTATCACTTTCGGTGGTGCCAGACCGACAACATAACACGGTCTCTGAGTTCGACCTTTTAGCAGTGCGGATGTGTGTTTCTTCTACTATTGGACGTTACACACATAACTGGGTCTAGTTGCTGTGACCGCCTGTACGGCGCCGTGCGCTTACCTGACCCAAGCCTGGGTGGTTAGCAGCGTCCGTTTGTGCGGCACCGCACGCACTCTTGTGCCACTTAAACTATATTATTTCTGTCACTCTGACACCCCAGTAGTGGTGTCGAGCGCATGAGGTCTTTATGAACTCAAATCCTAAGTCTTTGGATTGAGTTCTGGGACTCTTTGCTTGCGCTCTTTGTGCGGTACCGCGGCCTTGTGACTCAACAGGGTTCGCTTCCTCCACACTGGGTGAAGTTAACCCATGTGTGTATCTTTTTGTACCGCCATATCGTCCTCTCTACTAGCAGCAGGGTTTTCACCTGCACGGTGGACCTCGGACTGCGAACACACCTAGTATCATAACATCTTGTACTTGGTGCGTTCCGCCAGTCGTAACATAATACTAGCGCCAAGGTCTGGCTAGTAAATGATGGACGATCAGCGTTCTCAGCGGTACATCCAGCAACTGGAGGGAAGGTTGGCGGCTCTTGAGCGTTCAACCTCAGCTGTGGATGTCACTGCTGTCGCTGTTCAGGCTGCTAGTGTTGCTGAAGCCACCTTGTCCACTGCCGCTCCTGTCCCGACTCTAACCCGCCTCCCGCTACCAGAGAAATTCTCTGGTGACAGTAAGTCTTGTAGGGGTTTCGTGAGTCAGTGCTCTATCCATCTCGAGCTGCTGGCCTCTCGTTTCCCTACAGAGCGGGCTAAGGTGGGGTTTATTGTCTCTCTTCTATCGGACAGGGCGTTGCAGTGGGCTACGCCGCTATGGGAGCGTGGCGATCATGTGGTGCAGAGTGCTCCGTTGTTTCTGAGCACTCTGAAACAGGTCTTTTTAGGACCTCGTGTCACCCATGATACGGCGCTCCAACTGTTGGCATTGACTCAGGGCGCGTCCTTGGTCAGCCATTTTGCCGTCCACTTCCGCACCTTAGCATCTGAGCTGGAGTGGTCGGATAAAGCCCTCATTCCTATATTTTGGAGGGGGCTGGCTGACCACGTTAAGGACGCCCTGGCCACTAGGGAGATTCCCGCCACACTGGAGGAATTAATAACTCTATCCACTCGTATTGACCTCCGTTTTCACGAGCGGAGGTTAGAGTGAGCCCAGTGTAGGTAGAGGTTTCGGCTGGCTCCCACCTTCGCCAAACCTTTGGAATCTCCACACCAGGCTGCTGAGTCCCATGAGCCTGTGGTAGTGTCACAAGCGGGATCTAAGTCCCAGACCGCTCGTGCACTCCAGATTTGTCATCTTTGCCAACAGTCAGGACATCTTGCCTCCAGATGTCTCCAGCGGTCGAGAAAACGTCAGCGTCTAGAGGTAGTTGGTGGAGGTGCACTAGACACGGCAACGTTTGCCTCCAAATTGTCCTTTAAGGGGACAATAACATTAGGCTCATCCTCCCACTCGGTAGAACTCTGCGTGGATTCTGGGGCGGAGGGCAATTTTATGTCTTCTGCCTTCGCCCAACGTCACGCAATTCCCCTGGTCATGCTATCCCAACCAGTAACGGTACGAGTGGTGAATGGGTCGACACTGCCCACACAGATTACACATCAAACTATCCCTTTTACTCTGTCCATGTCACCATCTCATCAGGAGATTATATCTCTACTCATCATTCCTGAGGGAATTGATGAGGTTCTCTTGGGGATACCTTGGTTACGGTACCACTCTCCTCACATCGAGTGGTCCTCAGGCAGAATTCTGGGATGGGGTGAATCTTGTGGGAACAGGTGTCATCGAGAGTGCGTTCAGGTTGCTACTTCAGAGGTACCCGCAGATCTTTCCTCTCTCCCCAAGCAATATTGGTCTTATGCAGACGTGTTCTCCAAAAAGGCGGCGGAGATCCTTCCGCCCCATCGCCCCTATGACTGTCCTATTGATCTCTTGCCTGGTGCTGAGCCTCCCCGGGGTCGTGTCTATCCACTATCTCTCCCGGAGACGGAGGCAATGTCTCAGTACATTCAAGAGAATCTGGCAAGAGGGTTCATCAGGAAGTCAGTGTCACCTGCTGGGGCAGGGTTCTTTTTCGTGCAGAAGAAGAATGGAGAACTACGTCCATGTATAGACTACAGGGGTCTTAATGCTATCACAGTTAAGAACAAGTACCCTTTGACTTTGATATCTGAGCTTTTCGATAGGCTTCGGGGAGCTAGAGTGTTTACTAAACTAGATCTGCGGGGTGCTTATAACCTGATTCGCATCCGTGAGGGGGACGAATGGAAAACGGCGTTTAACACCAGAGATGGGCACTATGAGTATCTGGTGATGCCCTTCGGGCTCTGTAATGCCCCAGCCATTTTCCAAGACTTTGTCAACGACATCTTCCGGGATATGCTTTCCACCTCGTTGTAGTCTATCTGGATGATATTCTCATCTTTTCTCCAGATATTGACTCCCACCGTAGAGATATTGGCAGAGTCTTCGACCTCCTACGGGCAAACTCTCTTTATGCGAAGTTGGAGAAGTGTATGTTTGAGCAGGAGTCCTTACTTTTCCTGGGCTATATCATCTCCGCCCAGGGATTGGCTATGGATCCTGCCAAACTGCAGGCTGTGATGGACTGGCAAGAGCCCCATTCTCTTAAAGCGGTGCAGCGCTTTATGGGGTTCATTAACTATTACCGCCAGTTCATTCCTTACTTCTCAACTCTGGTAGCTCCCTTGGTAGCCCTCACCAAGAAGGGAGCGAATACCAAATTGTGGTCGGAAGAGGTCTCCAAGGCCTTCACTTCTATTAAGTCCCACTTTGCTAGCGCTCCCATCTTACATAGTAACATAGTTAGTAAGGCCGAAAAAAGACATTTGTCCATCCAGTTCAGCCTATATTCCATCATAATAAATCCCCAGATCTACGTCCTTCTACAGAACCTAATTGTATGATACAATATTGTTCTGCTCCAGGAAGACATCCAGGCCTCTCTTGAACCCCTCGACTGAGTTCGCCATCACCACCTCCTCAGGCAAGCAATTCCAGATTCTCACTGCCCTAACAGTAAAGAATCCTCTTCTATGTTGGTGGAAAAACCTTCTCTCCTCCAGACGCAAAGAATGCCCCCTTGTGCCCGTCACCTTCCTTGGTATAAACAGATCCTCAGCGAGATATTTGTATTGTCCCCTTATATACTTATACATGGTTATTAGATCGCCCCTCAGTCGTCTTTTTTCTAGACTAAATAATCCTAATTTCGCTAATCTATCTGGGTATTGTAGTTCTCCCATCCCCTTTATTAATTTTGTTGCCCTCCTTTGTACTCTCTCTAGTTCCATTATATCCTTCCTGAGCACCGGTGCCCAAAACTGGACACAGTACTCCATGTGCGGTCTAACTAGGGATTTGTACAGAGGCAGTATAATGCTCTCATCATGTGTATCCAGACCTCTTTTAATGCACCCCATGATCCTGTTTGCCTTGGCAGCTGCTGCCTGGCACTGGCTGCTCCAGGTAAGTTTATCATTAACTAGGATCCCCAAGTCCTTCTCCCTGTCAGATTTACCCAGTGGTTTCCCATTCAGTGTGTAATGGTGACATTGATTCCTTCTTCCCATGTGTATAACCTTACATTTATCATTGTTAAACCTCATCTGCCACCTTTCAGCCCAAGTTTCCAACTTATCCAGATCCATCTGTAGCAGAATACTATCTTCTCTTGTATTAACTGCTTTACATAGTTTTGTATCATCTGCAAATATCGATATTTTACTGTGTAAACCTTCTACCAGATCATTAATGAATATGTTGAAGAGAACAGGTCCCAATACTGACCCCTGCGGTACCCCACTGGTCACAGCGACCCAGTTAGAGACTATACCATTTATAACCACCCTCTGCTTTCTATCACTAAGCCAGTTACTAACCCATTTACACACAATTTCCCCCAGACCAAGCATTCTCATTTTGTGTACCAACCTCTTGTGCGGCACGGTATCAAACGCTTTGGAAAAATCGAGATATACCACGTCCAATGACTCACCGTGGTCCAGCCTATAGCTTACCTCTTCATAAAAACTGATTAGATTGGTTTGACAGGAGCGATTTCTCATAAACCCATGCTGATATGGAGTTAAACAGTTATTCTCATTGAGATAATCCAGAATAACATCCCTCAGAAACCCTTCAAATATTTTACCAACAATAGAGGTTAGACTTACTGGCCTATAATTTCCAGGTTCACTTTTAGAGCCCTTTTTGAATATTGGCACCACATTTGCTATGCGCCAATCCTGCGGAACAGACCCTGTCGCTATAGAGTCCCTAAAAATAAGAAATAATGGTTTATCTATTACATTACTTAGTTCTCGTAGTACTCGTGGGTGTATGCCATCCGGACCCGGAGATTTATCTATTTTAATCTTATTTAGCCGGTTTCGCACCTCTTCTTGGGTTAGATTGGTGACCCTTAATATAGGGTTTTCATTGTTTCTTGGGATTTCACCTAGCATTTCATTTTCCACCGTGAATACCGTGGAGAAGAAGGTGTTTAATATGTTAGCTTTTTCCTCGTCATCTACAACCATTCTTTCCTCACTATTTTTTAAGGGGCCTACATTTTCAGTTTTTATTCTTTTACTATTGATATAGTTGAAGAACAGTTTGGGATTAGTTTTACTCTCCTTAGCAATGTGCTTCTCTGTTTCCTTTTTGGCAGCTTTAATTAGTTTTTTAGATAAAGTATTTTTCTCCCTATAGTTTTTTAGAGCTTCAATGGTGCCATCCTGCTTTAGTAGTGCAAATGCTTTCTTTTTACTGTTAATTGCCTGTCTTACTTCTTTGTTTAGCCACATTGGGTTTTTCCTATTTCTAGTCCTTTTATTCCCACAAGGTATAAACCGCTTACACTGCCTATTTAGGATGTTCTTAAACATTTCCCATTTATTATCTGTATTATTAGTTCTGAGGATATTGTCCCAGTCTACCAGATTAAGGGCATCTCTAAGCTGGTCAAACTTTGCCTTCCTAAAGTTCAGTGTTTTTGTGACTCCCTGACAAGTCCCCCTAGTGAAAGACAGGTGAAACTGTACAATATTGTGGTCGCTATTTCCTAGATGCCCGACCACCTGCAGATTTGTTATTCTGTCAGGTCTATTAGATAGTATTAGGTCTAAAAGTGCTGCTCCTCTGGTTGGATTCTGCACCAATTGTGAAAGATAATTTTTCTTGGTTATTAGCAGAAACCTGTTGCCTTTATGGGTTTCACAGGTTTCTGTTTCCCAGTTAATATCCGGGTAGTTAAAGTCCCCCATAACCAGGACCTCATTATGGGTTGCAGCTTCATCTATCTGCTTTAGAAGTAGACTTTCCATGGTTTCTGTTATATTTGGGGGTTTGTAACAGACCCCAATGAGAATTTTGTTACCATTTTTCCCTCCATGAATTTCGACCCATATGGACTCGACATCCTCATTTCCTTCGCTAATATCCTCCCTTAAAGTGGACTTCAGACAAGACTTTACATAGAGACAAACCCCTCCTCCTCTCCGATTTTTACGATCCTTTCTAAACAGACTGTAACCCTGTAAGTTAACTGCCCAGTCATAGCTTTCATCTAACCATGTCTCGGTTATTCCCACTATGTCAAAGTTACCTGTAGATATTTCTGCTTCTAGTTCTTCCATCTTGTTTGTCAGGCTTCTGGCGTTTGCAAGCATGCAGTTTAGAGGATTTTGTTTTGTTCCAATCTCCTCGCTGTGGATTGTTTTAGAAATGTTCTTACCTCCCTTCTGAGTATGTTTTCCTGGATCTTCTTTGTTCAAGTCTAATGTTTTTCTTCCCGTCCCCTCTTCTTCTAGTTTAACGCCCTCCTGATGAGTGTAGCGAGTCTTCTGGCGAATGTGTGTTTCCCAGGTTTGTTGAGGTGTAGTCCGTCTCTGGCGAGGAGTCCATCGTACAAGTAATTCACACCGTGGTCCAGGAATCCGAATCCTTGTTGTCTGCACCATCGTCTTAGCCAGTTGTTTGCATCAAGGATCCTGTTCCATCTCCTGGTGCCATGCCCGTCTACTGGAAGGATAGAAGAAAAAACTACCTGTGCATCCAGTTCCTTTACTTTCTTCCCCAACTCTTCAAAGTCTTTGCAGATTGTCGGTAGGTCCTTCCTTGCCGTGTCATTGGTGCCAACATGTATCAGAAGAAATGGGTGGACGTCCTTGGAGTTGAAGAGCTTTGGTATCCTATCGGTCACATCCTTGATCATCGCACCTGGAAGGCAGCATACTTCTCTTGCAGTTATGTCCGGTCTGCAGATGGCTGCTTCTGTGCCTCTCAGTAGTGAGTCTCCCACCACCACCACTCTTCGTTGCTTCTTGGCTGTGTGCCATCTTCATCCTCTACAAAGATTTGATATCGGTTCTTCAGTTGTGTGGTTGGTGATTTCTCCATGGTCTTCTTGCTTCTTTTGGTCACATGCTTCCACTCATCTGCATTTGGAGGTTCTCTGACACTTTTTTCACCTTCTGTGACCAGTAGAGATGCTTCTGTTCTGTCTAGAAAGTCTTCATTCTCTTTGATGAGTTTCAAAGTTGCTATTCTTTCTTCCAGACCCCGCACCTTTTCTTCTAAAAGGGCCACTAGTCTACACTTCTGACAGGTGAAATTTAATTCTTCTTCTGGTCGATCTGTGAACATGTAGCACATGTTGCAGCTCACCATGTAGGTTGTCACATCTGCCATGTTGCTCCTAGATCCTGCTGACTTGCTGTGTGTTTTCCTTCTTGTGTAATCTACTCAGCCAAGCTCTCTTGCAATAATGTCCTACAGGCAAAAATTCGCGCGCCTTAAGGCGCGCGGTTTGGTGATTCTTTCCAAGCAGCTGGTCCCGGCTGTACCCAACGATCTTCTAGCTTAGGGAGACTCTTCGCTTTCCCAGAAGGCACCTGGAATATGCAAATTAGCCTCCTCAAGCTTGAATCCCTGGTTTGGTGATTCTTTCCAAGCAGCTGTTCCCGGCTGTACCCAACGATCTTCTAGCTTAGGAAGACTCTTCGCTTTCCCAGAAGGCACCTGGAATATGCAAATTAGCCTCCTCAAGCTTGAATCCCTGGTTTGGTGATTCTTTCCAAGCAGCTGGTCCCGGCTGTACCCAACGATCTTCTAGCTTAGGGAGACTCTTCGCTTTCCCAGAAGGCACCTGGAATATGCAAATTAGCCTCCTCAAGCTTGAATCCCTGGTTTGGTGATTCTTTCCAAGCAGCTGGTCCCGGCTGTACCCAACGATCTTCTAGCTTAGGGAGACTCTTCGCTTTCCCAGAAGGCACCTGGAATATGCAAATTAGCCTCCTCAAGCTTGAATCCCTGGTTTGGTGATTCTTTCCAAGCAGCTGGTCCCGGCTGTACCCAACGATCTTCTAGCTTAGGAAGACTCTTCGCTTTCCCAGAAGGCACCTGGAATATGCAAATTAGCCTCCTCAAGCTTGAATCCCTGGTTTGGTGATTCTTTCCAAGCAGCTGGTCCCGGCTGTACCCAACGATCTTCTAGCTTAGGGAGACTCTTCGCTTTCCCAGAAGGCACCTGGAATATGCAAATTAGCCTCCTCAAGCTTGAATCCCTGGTTTGGTGATTCTTTCCAAGCAGCTGGTCCCGGCTGTACCCAACGATCTTCTAGCTTAGGAAGACTCTTCGCTTTCCCAGAAGGCACCTGGAATATGCAAATTAGCCTCCTCAAGCTTGAATCCCTGGTTTGGTGATTCTTTCCAAGCAGCTGGTCCCGGCTGTACCCAACGATCTTCTAGCTTAGGGAGACTCTTCGCTTTCCCAGAAGGCACCTGGAATATGCAAATTAGCCTCCTCAAGCTTGAATCCCTGGTTTGGTGATTCTTTCCAAGCAGCTGGTCCCGGCTGTACCCAACGATCTTCTAGCTTAGGGAGACTCTTCGCTTTCCCAGAAGGCACCTGGAATATGCAAATTAGCCTCCTCAAGCTTGAATCCCTGGTTTGGTGATTCTTTCCAAGCAGCTGGTCCCGGCTGTACCCAACGATCTTCTAGCTTAGGAAGACTCTTCGCTTTCCCAGAAGGCACCTGGAATATGCAAATTAGCCTCCTCAAGCTTGAATCCCTGGTTTGGTGATTCTTTCCAAGCAGCTGGTCCCGGCTGTACCCAACGATCTTCTAGCTTAGGGAGACTCTTCGCTTTCCCAGAAGGCACCTGGAATATGCAAATTAGCCTCCTCAAGCTTGAATCCCTGGTTTGGTGATTCTTTCCAAGCAGCTGGTCCCGGCTGTACCCAACGATCTTCTAGCTTAGGGAGACTCTTCGCTTTCCCAGAAGGCACCTGGAATATGCAAATTAGCCTCCTCAAGCTTGAATCCCTGGTTTGGTGATTCTTTCCAAGCAGCTGGTCCCGGCTGTACCCAACGATCTTCTAGCTTAGGGAGACTCTTCGCTTTCCCAGAAGGCACCTGGAATATGCAAATTAGCCTCCTCAAGCTTGAATCCCTGGTTTGGTGATTCTTTCCAAGCAGCTGGTCCCGGCTGTACCCAACGATCTTCTAGCTTAGGAAGACTCTTCGCTTTCCCAGAAGGCACCTGGAATATGCAAATTAGCCTCCTCAAGCTTGAATCCCTGGTTTGGTGATTCTTTCCAAGCAGCTGGTCCCGGCTGTACCCAACGATCTTCTAGCTTAGGGAGACTCTTCGCTTTCCCAGAAGGCACCTGGAATATGCAAATTAGCCTCCTCAAGCTTGAATCCCTGGTTTGGTGATTCTTTCCAAGCAGCTGGTCCCGGCTGTACCCAACGATCTTCTAGCTTAGGGAGACTCTTCGCTTTCCCAGAAGGCACCTGGAATATGCAAATTAGCCTCCTCAAGCTTGAATCCCTGGTTTGGTGATTCTTTCCAAGCAGCTGGTCCCGGCTGTACCCAACGATCTTCTAGCTTAGGAAGACTCTTCGCTTTCCCAGAAGGCACCTGGAATATGCAAATTAGCCTCCTCAAGCTTGAATCCCTGGTTTGGTGATTCTTTCCAAGCAGCTGGTCCCGGCTGTACCCAACGATCTTCTAGCTTAGGGAGACTCTTCGCTTTCCCAGAAGGCACCTGGAATATGCAAATTAGCCTCCTCAAGCTTGAATCCCTGGTTTGGTGATTCTTTCCAAGCAGCTGGTCCCGGCTGTACCCAACGATCTTCTAGCTTAGGGAGACTCTTCGCTTTCCCAGAAGGCACCTGGAATATGCAAATTAGCCTCCTCAAGCTTGAATCCCTGGTTTGGTGATTCTTTCCAAGCAGCTGGTCCCGGCTGTACCCAACGATCTTCTAGCTTAGGGAGACTCTTCGCTTTCCCAGAAGGCACCTGGAATATGCAAATTAGCCTCCTCAAGCTTGAATCCCTGGTTTGGTGATTCTTTCCAAGCAGCTGGTCCCGGCTGTACCCAACGATCTTCTAGCTTAGGAAGACTCTTCGCTTTCCCAGAAGGCACCTGGAATATGCAAATTAGCCTCCTCAAGCTTGAATCCCTGGTTTGGTGATTCTTTCCAAGCAGCTGGTCCCGGCTGTACCCAACGATCTTCTAGCTTAGGGAGACTCTTCGCTTTCCCAGAAGGCACCTGGAATATGCAAATTAGCCTCCTCAAGCTTGAATCCCTGGTTTGGTGATTCTTTCCAAGCAGCTGGTCCCGGCTGTACCCAACGATCTTCTAGCTTAGGGAGACTCTTCGCTTTCCCAGAAGGCACCTGGAATATGCAAATTAGCCTCCTCAAGCTTGAATCCCTGGTTTGGTGATTCTTTCCAAGCAGCTGGTCCCGGCTGTACCCAACGATCTTCTAGCTTAGGGAGACTCTTCGCTTTCCCAGAAGGCACCTGGAATATGCAAATTAGCCTCCTCAAGCTTGAATCCCTGGTTTGGTGATTCTTTCCAAGCAGCTGGTCCCGGCTGTACCCAACGATCTTCTAGCTTAGGGAGACTCTTCGCTTTCCCAGAAGGCACCTGGAATATGCAAATTAGCCTCCTCAAGCTTGAATCCCTGGTTTGGTGATTCTTTCCAAGCAGCTGGTCCCGGCTGTACCCAACGATCTTCTAGCTTAGGGAGACTCTTCGCTTTCCCAGAAGGCACCTGGAATATGCAAATTAGCCTCCTCAAGCTTGAATCCCTGGTTTGGTGATTCTTTCCAAGCAGCTGGTCCCGGCTGTACCCAACGATCTTCTAGCTTAGGGAGACTCTTCGGTTTCCCAGAAGGCACCTGGAATATGCAAATTAGCCTCCTCAAGCTTGAATCCCTGGTTTGGTGATTCTTTCCAAGCAGCTGGTCCCGGCTGTACCCAACGATCTTCTAGCTTAGGGAGACTCTTCGCTTTCCCAGAAGGCACCTGGAATATGCAAATTAGCCTCCTCAAGCTTGAATCCCTGGTTTGGTGATTCTTTCCAAGCAGCTGGTCCCGGCTGTACCCAACGATCTTCTAGCTTAGGGAGACTCTTCGCTTTCCCAGAAGGCACCTGGAATATGCAAATTAGCCTCCTCAAGCTTGAATCCCTGGTTTGGTGATTCTTTCCAAGCAGCTGGTCCCGGCTGTACCCAACGATCTTCTAGCTTAGGGAGACTCTTCGCTTTCCCAGAAGGCACCTGGAATATGCAAATTAGCCTCCTCAAGCTTGAATCCCTGGTTTGGTGATTCTTTCCAAGCAGCTGGTCCCGGCTGTACCCAACGATCTTCTAGCTTAGGGAGACTCTTCGCTTTCCCAGAAGGCACCTGGAATATGCAAATTAGCCTCCTCAAGCTTGAATCCCTGGTTTGGTGATTCTTTCCAAGCAGCTGGTCCCGGCTGTACCCAACGATCTTCTAGCTTAGGGAGACTCTTCGGTTTCCCAGAAGGCACCTGGAATATGCAAATTAGCCTCCTCAAGCTTGAATCCCTGGTTTGGTGATTCTTTCCAAGCAGCTGGTCCCGGCTGTACCCAACGATCTTCTAGCTTAGGGAGACTCTTCGGTTTCCCAGAAGGCACCTGGAATATGCAAATTAGCCTCCTCAAGCTTGAATCCCTGGTTTGGTGATTCTTTCCAAGCAGCTGGTCCCGGCTGTACCCAACGATCTTCTAGCTTAGGGAGACTCTTCGGTTTCCCAGAAGGCACCTGGAATATGCAAATTAGCCTCGTCAAGCTTGAATCCCTGGTTTGGTGATTCTTTCCAAGCAGCTGGTCCCGGCTGTACCCAACGATCTTCTAGCTTAGGGAGACTCTTCGCTTTCCCAGAAGGCACCTGGAATATGCAAATTAGCCTCCTCAAGCTTGAATCCCTGGTTTGGTGATTCTTTCCAAGCAGCTGGTCCCGGCTGTACCCAACGATCTTCTAGCTTAGGGAGACTCTTCGGTTTCCCAGAAGGCACCTGGAATATGCAAATTAGCCTCCTCAAGCTTGAATCCCTGGTTTGGTGATTCTTTCCAAGCAGCTGGTCCCGGCTGTACCCAACGATCTTCTAGCTTAGGGAGACTCTTCGGTTTCCCAGAAGGCACCTGGAATATGCAAATTAGCCTCCTCAAGCTTGAATCCCTGGTTTGGTGATTCTTTCCAAGCAGCTGGTCCCGGCTGTACCCAACGATCTTCTAGCTTAGGGAGACTCTTCGCTTTCCCAGAAGGCACCTGGAATATGCAAATTAGCCTCGTCAAGCTTGAATCCCTGGTTTGGTGATTCTTTCCAAGCAGCTGGTCCCGGCTGTACCCAACGATCTTCTAGCTTAGGGAGACTCTTCGGTTTCCCAGAAGGCACCTGGAATATGCAAATTAGCCTCCTCAAGCTTGAATCCCTGGTTTGGTGATTCTTTCCAAGCAGCTGGTCCCAGCTGTACCCAACGATCTTCTAGCTTAGGGAGACTCTTCGGTTTCCCAGAAGGCACCTGGA
Source organism: Ranitomeya imitator (assembly GCF_032444005.1). Taxonomy (NCBI): domain Eukaryota; kingdom Metazoa; phylum Chordata; class Amphibia; order Anura; family Dendrobatidae; genus Ranitomeya; species Ranitomeya imitator. The sequence goes on from NC_091283.1 coordinate 236,863,892, forward strand.
ATATGCAAATTAGCCTCCTCAAGCTTGAATCCCTGGTTTGGTGATTCTTTCCAAGCAGCTGGTCCCGGCTGTACCCAATGATCTTCTAGCTTAGGGAGACTCTTCGCTTTCCCAGAAGGCACCTGGAATATGCAAATTAGCCTCCTCAAGCTTGAATCCCTGGTTTGGTGATTCTTTCCAAGCAGCTGGTCCCGGCTGTACCCAACGATCTCCTAGCTTAGGGAGACTCTTCGCTTTCCCAGAAGGCACCTGGAATATGCAAATTAGCCTCTTCAAGCTTGAATCCCTGGTTTGGTGATTCTTTCCAAGCAGCTGGTCCCGGCTGTACCCAACGATCTTCTAGCTTAGGGAGACTCTTCGCTTTCCCAGAAGGCACCTGGAATATGCAAATTAGCCTCCTCAAGCTTGAATCCCTGGTTTGGTGATTCTTTCCAAGCAGCTGGTCCCGGCTGTACCCAACGATCTTCTAGCTTAGGGAGACTCTTCGCTTTCCCAGAAGGCACCTGGAATATGCAAATTAGCCTCCTCAAGCTTGAATCCCTGGTTTGGTGATTCTTTCCAAGCAGCTGGTCCCGGCTGTACCCAACGATCTTCTAGCTTAGGATCGTTGTGGGATCGTCCCGATGTGGATAAGCCATTCCTAATGGAGGTGGATGCCTCATCCGTTGGTGCTGGAGCAGTCCTCTATCAAAAGGATGCTCAAGGTCGGAAGCATCCATGCTTCTTCTTCTCAAAGACCTTCACGCCAGCGGAGAGAAACTACTCCATCAGGGATAGGGAGTTGCTAGTGTGGCACCCCTAGGGGTATTTGCCACAAAAATAGTTACTGACAGTAAATACAAATACTAAAATAGCAAGACTGCACTACCACCTCCGGCCAGAAGGGGGAGCTCCAGAGACTCCCCTTGATCCATTCTGGTCTGAGAGAAGAAATGGCAGTTGGGCTAAGGAGCTGATAGTGAGAGGTCATACAGCTGAATTTCTAACAGCCCTATGACGGTTTCCAGGCCCAAATCACCGGCCTGAGGAGAAAAGGGACAGAGAAAAAGGACATTGTGAGAACCGGGTAGCATTAATCACTACCCAGAACAGGCGCAAAGACGGATACCGGATCCGTGGCTGTATTCATTATATATAATACAGCAACCGGAAAAACGTGAGGTGATATCAGCTTCACTAGGGCCGGACGCAACAACAGACACAGAGTTCAGCGGTACTCCTGGAGGGGGTAAGCCGATAAAAGGACTCGGGTTGCCCGTCGAACCAGGACCCGGAGGGGACAGATTGGGCCGGCAGCCAGTTCACATACAGCAGCAGGGCCACACAGAAATTGCGCACAATAAGAGGCGAAGACCCCGGCAGGGTCAAAGTAACTCAGAGTTCCCATACAGACTCCGGTGACAGGACTGGTTGTAAATCCTTTTATGGTAAAGTAAACTGGTTAAACGTTTCAGTGCCTCAGTCTTTCATTTGGACAATAGCCATCTATCCAGGATCGGGATCGTCACCGCTGGGAGAACCTGCTGCTGATCAAGTAAGTGCCTGTCCCCTCACGATACCCCTTACACTGTGCATTGCCTGAGGCCACAGTACCGGGTCAAGCCACCCGTGACATCCCCCTCAAGAGACAGACCCCATTGGTCCGGTGCTGGGTATCCCGGTCTCTTGGGCGTCACAATTGGCGTCACGAACAGGATCTAGCCAGCCCGTATACCGGGTATTGTGTGCCGTGATTGGAGCCCAAAACTGAAAACTTGGATGAAAAATCTTGAAAATTGACTTTATTAAAGAAAAATCCATTCCCCATTGAAAACTATTGAAAGTGACTTTTCCCCATTGGTTATAATGGAGTAAAGATGGCCGCCATCCCCTGAGGTAATCACTTCATAACCGTTAGGCACGAGACTGTTAATTGAGCTACGCCATCACCTGAGCCCCAGTCTAACTGAAAAACTTCAGAATCCGCCATTACAGAGCGCGGTGGGTGGGAGCAGCAGGGGGCGTGTCATTGTGGGCGGCACCAAGCTGAGCGCTCTGACATCAGAACAAGGGGAAAATCGATCCTGCTGCACAGCGGAACGAATCTACACTATCCCGACGGAAGCGGAGGACCGGAAGGGTCCGGATTAACTAAGGGGGCACAGTATGTCGCAGCACGGAGACGCCGCAGCACCCGGCGACGCTAATGCAGCTGAAAGACAGAGTGTCGATAGAGAGTCCGGTAGCGCAGCGGTGCAAGGAGTGGCGCCCATCATGCCGGTGCTGATGCCATATACCCCGGGTGGCCCATGGCTTCCAATGTATGAAGGTGAGCCTAATACCCTTGACGATTTCAGAGAAAAGATGCTGGCCCATTTTGACATGTTCCCCGTGGGTGAAGTTCAGCGTGTTAGTCTCCTGATGATGCAGTTAAGTGGCCATGCTAAGCGAGAAGTCACAGCATGGGCAGCTGATGTAAAAGGCACTGTTGAACGCATATTTGCTGGATTAAAAGCTACATTTGAAACCACTGCCAGCAGCAAAGCTAAAGTACGATTCTTTAATTGCAAACAAAAACTTAATGAGGGCGTGAGAGACTTTGCCTTAAACCTGCAGGAAGCCCTTAAATCACTTACACTGGCTGAACCCATTTTTAACACCGGAGCGGATAAACTGCTAAGAGATCAATTTATTGAGGGACTCTACACCCCTTCTCAACGGGGGCATGTGAGCATGCTTGTTTTTAAGAACCCTGAATTGACATTTGCCCAATTAAAGGAGAGCGTTATACGTCTCCAGCTGGCAGAGGCACCTCGGGATCAGGAGCCTGCGCAACTCATGGCAGAGGCTCCTCAACAACATGGAGTACCAGTGACATCAGCTATGTCCGGGGCTATTGCTAAGCCCCTGGGGCCCAGTACTAATGAGGCTCTTCAACAAAAGCTTGACTCTTTAACTGATGTTGTTGCTTCAATGGCTAAAACCATGCAGGAGATGAGAGGACCCAAGATGGAGTTGTCAAACCGTAGAGAAGGTGTTCCATGGATGAGACCCCGGAGATACCCGACATGGAGAGGACGACCCCGCGACCGCTACCAACCGGATGGACAGCCCATTTGCCGCTGTTGCCAGCAGCCAGGCCACTTTGCACGAGATTGTGATTTAAACGGGAATCCTCTGGGAATGCGGGCCGCTTCGCAGGAATGAACTTTCAAGGCCCAACACCCTGGCACGACAGGTACATCGGAGGACGACCCATTATCCCTATCGTGCTGGACGGAATGCCCCTCAACGCTTTGCTGGACACAGGTTCCCAGATTTCATCTATACCGTATATCCTTTATAAGAGGTACTGGGCTGATGCAGATATTGATCAAGGGACCTCTGATGTTGAACTAGATATATGGGCCAGAAATGGTAAGTTGGTACCGAAACTAGGATTCAGGGAGATGACCATAAAGATTGGTAAAGTAGAATTGAAGAAACAGGGTATAATTGTTGTTGATGTTGACCGGCGGAACTGTGAACCAACTGTATTGATAGGAATGAATGTGTTAGAGAACTGCTTTTCCGAAGTCATTTCTGTCTTACAGCAAATTGCTGAAACTGCCCAATCCTGCCAGCAGAGAGTTCTCCGGAGGGAAATAAAAGTATTGATGTTAAGGCAACAGGTAGAAGTTGCAGGTGGAGAAATCGGCAGTGTGAGGGTAAGTGATCCAACGTCTATTGTAATCCCACCAAAAACAGAAATGCTGGTATGGTGTAGAGCAGCCATTGGTACTAAGGGACGAGATTATCAAGCCTTAATAGAACCAGTGTACACCGACAGCAGGCCCACTATACTCACAGCACGAGGGATAGTCGAGGTACACCGGGGACGAGTGCCGGTACGACTTTTGAACTGTGGAGAGGAAGAGGTCACTTTGCCAAGGTATGCTACAATGGCAAAGCTATATACTGTTGACAACAATGCCATCACAACCATTGAGCCCTTAGAACCAACCTGTCAGGTGGAAGGCAATGGCTCAGATGGAGAAATGGAGGATTGGTGCCAACAGCTACACGTGGGCATAAATTCAACACCTACCCATCAAAAACAAGGGGTGTATAGGCTAGTGACGGAATATGAACAAGTCTTCAGTAAACACCCATTGGACTTCGGACGGATAGAAGGGGTAGAACACACAATCCTCACAGGTGACCATCCCCCAATAAAAGAAAGATATAGACCCATACCGCCCGCTCACTATCAATGTGCAAAAGATATGCTGAGGGAAATGAAACAGGCCGGGGTAATAAGAGACAGCTGTAGCCCCTGGGCGGCCCCTCTAGTGATTGTCAAAAAAAAAAGATGGAACTATGAGAATGTGCGTAGACTATAATAATAATAATAATAATAATTTTCTTTATATAGCGCCAACATATTCCGCAGCGCTTTACAAATTATAGAGGGGACTTGTACAGACAATAGACATTACAGCATAACAGAAATACAGTTCAAAACAGATACCAGGAGGAGTGAGGGCCCTGCTCGCAAGCTTACAAACTATGGGGAAAAGGGGAGACACGAGAGGTGGATGGTAACAATTGCTTTAGTTATTCGGACCAGCTATAGTGTAAGGCTCAGGTGTTCATGTAAAGCTGCATGAACCAGTTACCTGCCTAAGTATGTAGCAGTACAGACACAGAGGGCTAATACTGCATAAAGTGTATGAGAACATGATGCGAGGAACCTTTTTTTTTTTTTTTTTTTTTATTATAAATAGGCCACACAGGGATCGTTAGGTTAATGCATTGAGGCGGTAGGCCAGTCTGAACAAATGAGTTTTTAGGGCACGCTTAAAACTGTGGGGATTGGGGATTAATCGTATTAACCTAGTTAGTGCATTCCAAAGAATCGGCGCAGCACGTGTAAAGTCTTGGAGACGGGAGTGGGAGGTTCTGATTATTGAGGCTGCTAACCTGAGGTCATTAGCGGAGCGGAGGGCACGGGTAGGGTGGTAGACTGATACCAGGGAGGAGATGTAGGGTGGTGCTGAGCCATGGAGTGCTTTGTGGATGAGGGTAGTAGTTTTGTACTGGATTCTGGAGTGGATGGGTAGCCAGTGTAATGACTGGCACAGGGTAGAGGCATCGGTGTAACGGTTGGTGAGGAATATGATCCTGGCTGCAGCATTCAGGACAGATTGGAGCGGGGAGAGTTTTGCAAGAGGGAGACCGATTAGTAGAGAGTTACAATAGTCCAGACGAGAATGAATAAGTGAAACAGTCAGAGTTTTTGCAGAGTCGAAATTAAGAAAAGGGCGAATTCTAGAAATGTTTTTGAGATGCAGGTAAGAAGAGCGAGCCAGTGATCGGATGTAGGGGGTGAATGAAAGGTCAGAATCAAGGATGACCCCAAGGCAGCGGGCATGTTGCTTTGGAGTAATGGTGGAACCGCACACGGAGATGGCAATGTCAGGCAAAGGTAGGTTAGTAGAGGGAGAGAACACGAGGAGTTCAGTTTTTGACAGGTTTAGTTTCAGATAGAGGGAGGACATGATGTTAGAGACAGCGGTAAGACAATCACTGGTGTTTTCTAAAAAGGTCGGTGTGATATCGGGAGCAGAAGTGTATAATTGGGTGTCGTCAGCATAGAGATGGTACTGGAAACCAAATCTACTGATTGTTTGTCCAATAGGGGCAGTATACAACGAGAAGAGTAGGGGGCCTAGGACTGATCCTTGAGGAACCCCAACAGTAAGGGGAAGGTGAGAGGAGGAGGAACCAGCAAAACATACAGTGAAGGATCGGTCAGAGAGATAGGAGGAGAACCAGGAGAGAACGGTGTCCTTGAGGCCGATGGAGCGGAGCATAGTGAGGAGGAGCTGATGATCCACAGTGTCGGATGCTGCAGAGAGATCCAAGAGAATTAGCATGGAGTAGTGACCATTAGATTTAGCTGTTAGTAGGTCATTAGAGACTTTAATGAGGGCAGTTTCAGTAGAGTGTAAAGAGCGGAAGCCAGATTGAAGAGGGTCGAGAAGAGAGTTATCTGAGAGATAGCGGGTAAGACGGGAGTGGACCAGGCGTTCGAGGAGTTTAGAGATGAAGGGAAGATTAGAGACAGGTCTATAATTAGCGGCACAGTTTTGATCGAGGGATGGTTTTTTAAGTAATGGATGTATGATGGCATGCTTAAATGAGGAGGGAAAAATACCGGAAGTGAGGGAAAGGTTGAATATTTTTGTTAGGTGAGAGGCGATAGCCGGGGAAAGGGACTGGAGGAGATGTGACGGAATGGGGTCACTGGTGCAAGTGGTCGGGCGAGAAGATGCAAGGAGCCTGCTTACTTCTTCTTCTGTAACTGCTTCAAAGTCAGAGAGTGAACTAGATGCAGTGGGGGAGGGAGGACAGTGCATGGTATGAAGAGATTGGGAGATGATTTCCTGTCGAATGTGGTCAATTTTTTCTTTGAAGTAATTGGCCAGATCGTCAGCACGGAGATCCGTGGTTGGGGCCTGCTCTCTTGGGTTGAGTAGGGACTGGAACGTGTCAAAGAGACGTTTAGGGTTATTGGACAGGGAGGTGATGAGGGTGTTGAAGTAGGTTTGTTTGGAGAGGTGAAGGGCAGAATTGTATGTCTTTAGCATGAACTTATAATGGATGAAATCTTCGGGTAGATTAGATTTTCTCCACAGACGTTCTGCGCACCTGGAGCACCGCTGCAGGAAACGTGTTTGCAGCGTGTGCCACGGTTGTTGCCGTCTGTGCCGAGTTGTTTTATGTATAGGAGGAGCAGCTTCATCCAGAGCACTTTGCAGGGTTTCATTGTAATGCTTCAATGCAGAATCAGGACATGAGATGGAGGAAATAGGGGCCAATGAGGACTGCAAGTTCATCATAAGTTTCTGGGTGTTAATGGCCTGTATGTTTCTATAGGTGTGGAAAGTGGGGGTGACCTGAGCGGGATGGCAGTTCTTGATAGAGAATGAAAGAAGGTTGTGGTCAGAGAGCGGGAGAGGGGAGTTTGTGAAGTCATCCACTGAGCAAAGTCGGGAGAAGACCAAGTCAAGGGAGTTTCCATCTTCATGTGTTGGAGAGTTAGTATGCTGCGAGAGGCCAAAAGAGGAGGATAGAGATAAAAGGTGAGAAGCAGATGGGGAGAGGGGAGAGGCAATGGGGATGTTGAAATCACCCATGATAAGGGTGGGGGTGTCACAGGAGAGAAAGTGTGGAAGCCAGGTGGCAAAGTGATCCAGGAACTGATGAGAGGGGCCGGGAGGACGATACACCACCGCCACTCGCATGGAGAAGGGGACGTAGAGTCTGACCACATGGACCTCAAAGGAAGGGAAGACAAGTGAGGGTACTTGGGGGATAACTTGGAAAGTACATTTGGGTGAAAGGAGCAGACCAACGCCTCCACCTGCTCTGTTGTCTGATCTTGGGGTATGAGAAAAGTGTAGTCCACCATATGAAAGAGCAGCAGCAGCAGTGGTGTCTGACTGCTGGATCCAGGTTTCAGTAAGAGCCAGGAGATTAAGAGAATTAGAAAGGAAGAAGTCATGAATGAAGGAGAGTTTATTACACACAGAGCGAGAATTCCAAAGGGCACAATTGAAAGAGACAGCAGGCATGCAGGGAATATTAATAAGGTTAGAGGGGTTTCTGGGTGTAGCAATTGGGAGGTTTGACTGGCTATAACATGGGGGGCCGGGGTTTGGAGATATGTCTCCAGCGACTAGGAGAAGGAGGATCGAAAGAGTGAGCAGATGGTTAAGTGATTTGTGAGAGCGTCTCTTGTGTTGGATGTTGGGACTGAATGGATCTGTGCTGTTAAGCAATGTGAATAGAGCATGAGTGCTATACATAGGAGAGGCAAGGACAGAGGGGCCGATATGGATGGAGTGTAGAGAGTTAATGCGAGGGCGGTGAATGTGAGTGAATGCAGCAGCCAGAATATAGATTATACAAATAAATATGGTGAGTATTTGTGCTGTTTCAAGTGAATATGGATTAGATTTAGTTTTTCTTACCTGTCTCCTGCCCTGTCTAACTGCCATGTTATAACTGCCGAGTACTTAGAAAAAAAAGTACTTTGAATAAAAAATACACGAATAACAGTGCACGAATGCACCCCTGCACGAATGCATCCCCAAGCTACATCTACATTTATAGAAGGCTAGCCCTTAGATCTCTTTTTTTTTTTTTTTTGTGTTAAAGCTCGTTAGCAATCTAACTCAGTTGAGACAACAGGACACAATAAATGTAGTGATCAGATAAACAAATGTCCAGGTCTACATGGATCATAAAGCACTTTGAAACAGTTATGTGATCTCTCTGAGTAAGGACATGCAAAAGTCAGTTAAATATCTATAAACACAAACAAACGCATAATAGGATGACTAACATATATAGATACATGCAGGATTCAATGCCGAAGATAGAATGACTCAGATACCATCCAAGCTGCTTGCAGACTACCGGCAGATTAATAACATCACCCATAAAGATGCCTACCCCTTGCCTAGGATAGAAGAGTCCTTGACTGCTTTGAAATCTGCTAATTATTTTTCCACCTTAGACTTAACAAGCGGGTATTGGCAAGTCCCTGTGGCTGAGAGAGATAAGGAAAAGACGGCATTCACCACACCAATGGGTCTAAGTGAATTTAATCGCATGCCGTTCGGACTCTGCAATGCATCCGGTACCTTCCAGCGGCTGATGGAATGCTGCCTCGGACACAACTTCGAGACCGTCCTCCTGTACCTAGATGATGTGATCGTCTACTCAAAGACTTACGAACAACACTTAAAAGACTTGGCAGAAGTGTTCGAAGCCTTATCCAGGTATGGCATGAAAATCAAGCCATCCAAATGTCACTTTCTCAAGCCAAAGGTACAGTACCTGGGACACATCGTGAGTTCGGAGGGAGTAGCACCGGATCCCGAGAAAATAACCGCCATAAGGGATTGGCCGAGACCTACCAGCGCAACAGAAGTGAGGCAATTCCTGGGATTGGTGGGTTACTATCGCAGATTTATAAAAGGATTTACCAAGTTGGCAGCACCCTTGCAAGACGCCTTGGTAGGGCAGACGAAGAAACCTTCAAACCGAAACCCTCCTTTCCAGTGGAACGACGAAAGGGAAGACTCCTTTGAACAACTAAAGAAGGCACTAACCGGAGAAGAGGTTCTGGCATACCCAGATTACCATCAACCTTTCATCCTCTACACCGATGCCAGTAATGTGGGACTAGGAGCGGTGCTGTCACAAAAGCAAGAAGGTCGGGAGAAAATCATCGCCTTTGCAAGTAGAAAGCTCCGGCCTACTGAAAGAAATCCAGAAAATTATAGCTCCTTCAAATTGGAACTACTGGCAGTAGTTTGGGCTGTGACGGAACGTTTCAAACACTATCTGGCCGCTGCAGAATTTATTGTCTATACTGACAACAATCCGTTGACCCACCTGGACACAGCCAAATTAGGTGCGTTAGAACAGCGATGGATAGCCTGGTTATCTAATTACAACTTCAAGATCAAGTATCGAGCAGGTCGCAAGAATGGAAATGCCGATGCCCTATCCCGGATGCCACACTTGAGAGATGTAGAAGAAGAAACGGGGGAGCTTGAAGAAATTGAACTACCAGCCTCCCATCATCCCAAGGCAAAACATCATCAGTCAAGTACCTATCAGAAACAACAAGAGGTGAATTTTAATCCGTTAGCACACCATAGATGGGCTGACACCCAAGACAGCAATCCGGCTGTGAAGTTGGTGAAGGAACTGTTAACTGAGCAAAGTGCATATCCCGATGAGGATGCCCCAGAAGAGACGCATCAACTCTGGAAAGAGAGAGGCAAAATGTTCCTGTATCAAGGGAAGCTCTGTAGAAGGTACACCAATCCGAAAACACATGAATTGGTTTGGCAGATTATCGTGCCTAAACAAGATGTCAAGATGGTCCTCGAAGCTTACCATAATGGTGCTGGTCACTTTGGTTGGAAAAAGTTAGAAGTACTTCTAAGAGAAAGATTTTATTGGGTCGGGATGAGAAAATCAATCGAACAGTGGTGCAGAAATTGTGGCCCGTGCAACCTCAGAAGAAACGATCAAAAGAACCAAAGAGCACCACTGCAGCCCATAATCACCAAACAACCACTTGAACTTGTAGCCATAGACCACGTGAAGTTAATACCAAGCCGGTCCGGCTATGTCTATGCCTTGACCATCGTGGACCATTATTCACGCTTCTTGGTAGTAGTACCCGTAAAAGATCTGACAGCAAAAACAGCAGCCAAAGCTTTCCAAACGTACTTTTGTAGACCCCATGGATATCCGGAACAGGTTCTCACCGACCAAGGTACAGCCTTTGAATCAGAGATCTTCAGAGAATTCTGTAATATGTATGGTTGCAAAAAGATCAGGACGACGGCCTATCATCCACAAACAAACGGCTTATGCGAGAAGATGAACCATATTGTAATAGACCTACTAAAGACTTTACCTGAGACAGAAAGGAATCAATGGCCAGAGAAATTGCCTGACTTGGTGGATCTGTATAATCATGTCCCGGTGAGCTCCACCAACTGCACCCCAGCTTATCTTATGCGTGCAAGACCCGGCCAATTACCAATCGATCTAGAAATGGGAATTCTGAAACCAGACGCAGAAGTTCAAGACTCCAATTGGGATATCATACGGCAAAAGCAGTATCGCCAAGTGCAAGAGAGTGTGGAAAGAAGCCTTCAGCAAACTAGAGAAAGACAAGAGCGAACTTTCAACCAGAATGCTCTAGCGACCCCATTAAGACCGGGTGATCAAGTGCTCAAGAGAAACCGTCGAACCAATAAACTAGACAATCAGTGGGAAGCCGTACCCTACACAGTTTTACCAACAAGAATGGATAATCCTAAAATGTGTCTCATTAGCAAAAACGGAGGCTTAACATCTGTATTAGTGTCAAGAGACAATCTTAAATTGTGTCCGGAAGCATTGAAAGAGCCAGAAGTTGTCCAGCCAGAATCAGAAGTTATTCAACCCATACAGGTTCAACCAGTAAAGGAAAAAGAAGAGGAAATGTATCACACCTGTATAGGAGACTTTCCCAAAACCCTACTAACATACCATGGTGCAGTAGTGGTTCCCATGGTGGCCTTTTACCCAACACCGAACCCAATACCAGAAGTCCCAAGACAGGAAGAGGCTGACCCCGTACTACAGGAGGTTCCAGGCCAGGAAGAACAGATTCCAGATCAGAGTAATCCCATGCACGGTGGACTTGCCAACTCCATAGTCATGGAATTATCTTTAGCAGAGCGGGCAGATACTACATCCGCAGTAGACAGTAGTACACCACATGAAGAGATACCGCTATTACGTAGATCACAGCGTAGTACCCAGGGTCAATTACCGGCCAGGTATGCAGATTACCAATTATAAAACTATAGTCATTGTTATCATTCTGCAACGTTTAAGCCCAGTACCTACAGAGACTTGTCTGTATGAACTTCTTGCATATTCTTGAACTTGTTATCAGCCCGGAGGCACTAAATCAAAGCTCCGGAAAGACTGCTTTTTGAACTTTGCTTTTTGCTCTTTTTGAACTTTCTTTAGATTTTATATTGACAACTTCGTTGGAAAAATGGAACTAAATTCCTGGACACAAAGTGCAGTGCCTTTCCTAGTACCTTCAAGGATAGGACTGTATTAATGGACGCTATTTGAAGTGACTTTTTACAGAACTCTATTTTTGTTTCCTTGAGTGGTTTTTGTAACTTTTCATTTTTAAGACTCTGTACATATTAATTGTTATTTCAAAATGTTATCGTCCCACAGTCCCGGAGTACTGTTCTTAACTAAGGGGGAATGTGGCACCCCTAGGGGTATTTGCCACAAAAATAGTTACTGACAGTAAATACAAATACTAAAATAGCAAGACTGCACTACCACCTCCGGCCAGAAGGGGGAGCTCCAGAGACTCCCCTTGATCCATTCTGGTCTAAGAGAAGAAATGGCAGTTGGGCTAAGGAGCTGATAGTGAGAGGTCATACAGCTGAATTTCTAACAGCCCTATGACGGTTTCCAGGCCCAAATCACCGGCCTGAGGAGAAAAGGGACAGAGAAAAAGGACATTGTGAGAACCGGGTAGCATTAATCACTACCCAGAACAGGCGCAAAGACGGATACCGGATCCGTGGCTGTATTCATTATATATAATACAGCAACCGGAAAACGTGAGGTGATATCAGCTTCACTAGGGCCGGACGCAGCAACAGACACAGAGTTCAGCGGTACTCCTGGAGGGGGTAAGCCGATAAAAGGACTCGGGTTGCCCGTCGAACCAGGACCCGGAGGGGACAGATTGGGCCGGCAGCCAGTTCACATACAGCAGCAGGGCCACACAGAAATTGCGCACAATAAGAGGCGAAGACCCCGGCAGGGTCAAAGTAACTCAGAGTTCCCATACAGACTCCGGTGACAGGACTGGTTGTAAATCCTTTTATGGTAAAGTAAACTGGTTAAACGTTTCAGTGCCTCAGTCTTTCATTTGGACAATAGCCATCTATCTAGGATCGGGATCGTCACCGCTGGGAGAACCTGCTGCTGATCAAGTAAGTGCCTGTCCCCTCACGATACCCCTTACACTGTGCATTGCCTGAGGCCACAGCACCGGGTCAAGCCACCCGTGACATCCCCCTCAAGAGACAGACCCCATTGGTCCGGTGCTGGGTATCCCGGTCTCTTGGGCGTCACACTAGCAATGAAGTTGGCCTTTTCGGAGTGGAGACATCTTCTGGAAGGTGCGCGGTTTCCCTTCCAAGTGTACACGGACCACAAAAACTTGGTCTATTTGCAAACAGCCCAGCGGCTAAATTCTCGCCAGGCCAGATGGTCCTTGTTCTTCTCCCGGTTCCACTTTTCCCTTCATTATCTCGCCGGGGAGAAGAATATTCGTGCTGACGCTCTCTCTCGCTCCCTTATGTCAACTGAGGAGGAGGAAGAGGAGCCTCGGCTTATTGTCCCTTCTGAGAGCCTGAGAACCGTAGCGCCGGTTTCGCTAGAGTCTGTGCCTCCGGGCAAGACTTTTGTGCCCATTAATTTGCGACCGGAGGTTCTCTCTTGGGCTCATTCGTCCAGGGTGGGTGGACACTTTGGGACAAAGAGGACATCTGAGCTACTGGCGAGGACATACTGGTGGCCGTATATGGTCCGGGATGTCAGGGATTATATTCTGGCGTGTGTCTCCTGCGCCAAAAATAAATCTCCGCGTCAAAGGCCAGCTGGTTTGCTCTATCCCTTGCCGGTGGCAGATAGGCCCTGGGAGATGGTCGGGATGGACTTTGTCGTGGGTTTACCCAAGTCTCGCGGCTGTACCATCATTTGGGTCATCACCGATCATTTCTTAAAAATGGTGCATTTGGTGCCGCTACCACGGTTACCTTCTGCACGGGCCTTTGCAGCGTTGTTCATTAAACACATCTTCCGCCTACATGGTATGCCTGACAAAATTGTCAGTGACCGGGGTCCCCAGTTTGCGTCTCGGTTTTGGAGAGAGCTTTGTCGTCTTCTCAGTATAGAGTTGAAGCTCTCTTCCACTTACCATCCCGAGACGAATGGGTTGGTAGAGAGGGCCAACCAGACATTGGTCACATACCTGCGACATTTTGTTTCAGCCAGGCAGGATGACTGGGCATCCTTGCTATCATGGGCAGAGTTTGCACTGAACAACGCTGTAGCTGACTCCACTGGACAAACCCCATTCCTCCTCAACTATGGTCAGCATCCACGGGTACCTGTGCCTATGCCCGTGTCTTCCGCTGACTCCAGGGTGGCAGACTGGGCTGTGGAGGCACGGGATATTTGGGACCGCACTCAGGATGCCATTTGGGCCTCTAAGGAGAGAATGAGGTCCTCCGCCGATGCTCATCGGCACCCCGCTCCGACCTTTGCTCCTGGCGACTTGGTGTGGCTCTCCGCCCGTAACAGTTCCCATACAGACTCCGGTGACAGGACTGGTTGTAAATCCTTTTATGGTAAAGTAAACTGGTTAAACGTTTCAGTGCCTCAGTCTTTCATTTGGACAATAGCCATCTATCCAGGATCGGGATCGTCACCGCTGGGAGAACCTGCTGCTGATCAAGTAAGTGCCTGTCCCCTCACGATACCCCTTACACTGTGCATTGCCTGAGGCCACAGCACCGGGTCAAGCCACCCGTGACATCCCCCTCAAGAGACAGACCCCATTGGTCCGGTGCTGGGTATCCCGGTCTCTTGGGCGTCACACTAGCAATGAAGTTGGCCTTTTCGGAGTGGAGACATCTTCTGGAAGGTGCGCGGTTTCCCTTCCAAGTGTACACGGACCACAAAAACTTGGTCTATTTGCAAACAGCCCAGCGGCTAAATTCTCGCCAGGCCAGATGGTCCTTGTTCTTCTCCCGGTTCCACTTTTCCCTTCATTATCTCGCCGGGGAGAAGAATATTCGTGCTGACGCTCTCTCTCGCTCCCTTATGTCAACTGAGGAGGAGGAAGAGGAGCCTCGGCTTATTGTCCCTTCTGAGAGCCTGAGAACCGTAGCGCCGGTTTCGCTAGAGTCTGTGCCTCCGGGCAAGACTTTTGTGCCCATTAATTTGCGACCGGAGGTTCTCTCTTGGGCTCATTCGTCCAGGGTGGGTGGACACTTTGGGACAAAGAGGACATCTGAGCTACTGGCGAGGACATACTGGTGGCCGTATATGGTCCGGGATGTCAGGGATTATATTCTGGCGTGTGTCTCCTGCGCCAAAAATAAATCTCCGCGTCAAAGGCCAGCTGGTTTGCTCTATCCCTTGCCGGTGGCAGATAGGCCCTGGGAGATGGTCGGGATGGACTTTGTCGTGGGTTTACCCAAGTCTCGCGGCTGTACCATCATTTGGGTCATCACCGATCATTTCTTAAAAATGGTGCATTTGGTGCCGCTACCACGGTTACCTTCTGCACGGGCCTTTGCAGCGTTGTTCATTAAACACATCTTCCGCCTACATGGTATGCCTGACAAAATTGTCAGTGACCGGGGTCCCCAGTTTGCGTCTCGGTTTTGGAGAGAGCTTTGTCGTCTTCTCAGTATAGAGTTGAAGCTCTCTTCCACTTACCATCCCGAGACGAATGGGTTGGTAGAGAGGGCCAACCAGACATTGGTCACATACCTGCGACATTTTGTTTCAGCCAGGCAGGATGACTGGGCATCCTTGCTATCATGGGCAGAGTTTGCACTGAACAACGCTGTAGCTGACTCCACTGGACAAACCCCATTCCTCCTCAACTATGGTCAGCATCCACGGGTACCTGTGCCTATGCCCGTGTCTTCCGCTGACTCCAGGGTGGCAGACTGGGCTGTGGAGGCACGGGATATTTGGGACCGCACTCAGGATGCCATTTGGGCCTCTAAGGAGAGAATGAGGTCCTCCGCCGATGCTCATCGGCACCCCGCTCCGACCTTTGCTCCTGGCGACTTGGTGTGGCTCTCCGCCCGTAACATCAGGCTGCGAGTTGAGTCCACTAAATTTGCTCCTCGCTACTTGGGCCCGTTCAAGGTCCTCGAGCAGGTTAATCCTGTGGTCTATCGTTTGGCCCTTCCGCCACGCCTGGGTATCACCGACACCTTTCATGTGTCCCTCTTGAAACCCGTGTATATGTCCCGGTTTTCCGAGTCCTCTGCTGGGACATCGGGTTCGTCTACGGACGATTATGAGGTGAACGCTATTTTGGGGTGCAAGGTGGTACGTGGCAAAAAATTTTATTTGGTGGACTGGAAGGGTTATGACCCCGAGGACAGGTCCTGGGAGCCTGTTGAGCACATTCGGGCCCCGCTCATTGCTGCCTTCGAACGTAGCGAGGCCCAAGGAGGGGGGCCTTAGGAGGGGGGTAATGTTAGGAGTCAAGTTTCCTCTGCTGCACAGGGGGAATCTCGATCTGTCTCCGCTGCGGTCTCCCATTCTCCTCCAGCCGCAGTGGAGTCTGCTCAGCAGGGACATCGATCCCAGTGTCTCGCTCAGTCTGACTCTGTGCGAAGAGTAACTGCTGCTTTTCCTGCTTCTGCCATTGAAGCCAGTGCTGGGCAGCGGCGAGTGGACGTTTCTGGATCTAAGTCCTGCTTTTCTCTGTCTGAGCATGCCCAGGGCAGGATCTCCCGTTGGAGATCGAGGGTCACATGCTCAGGTATTGCAGCACATCCCATTGGTCCTCCTGGAAGGTCCTGAAAGGGCAAAACTTTGGTAGCAGCTTCCTGTGCTGCAACTATATAAGCTGCGCATGACCGCATGGCCATGCGCTAGTATTGTCTTGATTATATGTGTGTGTGTTGTGAGTGAAAGTCGCTCTTTAAATAACCCTCCCTATTGGATGACTGTTCGCGGAAGGTGTATGTTTGCTATCTAGCGCCCGACTTATCCAACAGCACGTTACACACATAACTGGGTCTAGTTGCTGTGACCGCCTGTACGGCGCCGTGCGCTTACCTGACCCAAGCCTGGGTGGTTAGCAGCGTCCGTTTGTGCGGCACCGCACGCACTCTTGTGCCACTTAAACTATATTATTTCTGTCACTCTGACACCCCAGTAGTGGTGTCGAGCGCATGAGGTCTTTATGAACTCAAATCCTAAGTCTTGGGATTGAGTTCTGGGACTCTTTGCTTGCGCTCTTTGTGCGGTACCGCGGCCTTGTGACTCAACAGGGTTCGCTTCCTCCACACTGGGTGAAGTTAACCCATGTGTGTATCTTTTTGTACCGCCATATCGTCCTCTCTACTAGCAGCAGGGTTTTCACCTGCACGGTGGACCTCGGACTGCGAACACACCTAGTATCATAACATCTTGTACTTGGTGCGTTCCGCCAGTCGTAACATCGTGTAAAGTAACAACCTCACATAAGCCCCGGGACAGTGAGTCTCGACACCGCTGAAGTGGAGCCGGCACGCCAGCGGAGTATGAATGTTTTTATTTTAATAAGGCGAAACATGAGGATTGAGTTCACGGAGAAAAGAAATTATATACTGTATATACCGTATTTTTTGGACTATAAGACGCATCCAGGTTTTAGAGGAGGAAATTAGGAAAAAGAATTGAGGCAAAAAATGTGGTCAACTCTGTACGTATTATCCCCTATCCTGATACACATGGCCCCCTCATCTCTACCCTGGTATCCATGGTATCCCTATACTAGTATGCATGGCCCTATCCTAATCCTGGTATCCAGGGCCCCCATCTCATCCTAGCATGCAGGGCACCATCCCTATTCTGGAATGATTGGCTCCTATCCCGGTCCTCGTATGCATGGCCCCATCAGAAAACATTTAAAAAAAAAAAACACATTACACTTACCTACCCGGCGCTCCCTCGCAGCGTCCTGCTCTGATGCCAGCAGCTGCTTTATGCTTGTAAGCAGCACATGGCAGGGACGTCACAAGCAGAGCACAGCTGCCGGAGTACTCGCTGGGACTGTGCACAGAGAGCGGTGAGTATTCATTGCTCTTCAGTAGTGCACAGTGTCAGCCACCGGCTTCCTGCTGCTGCCGGCGATCACGTGTGCCGCTACTTAAGAGAAATGAATATTCATTGAATTCATTCATCAGGAGACTATTTAATATTTACCTATATTCAAGCGAGACTAGACAAAGAAAATCTTAAAATCATGTATCATGTTAACCGAAACAGTCAGAAAACCAGCCACGTATTGGCAGATCCCAGACCTCAAACTATATACTTCATAAGTTTATATGCCACTCCAGTGTCAGGAATAGATCGTATGTGAAAATACAGTATATACCGCTCAGGGACCACTTAACTTTCAGAGATAATCTCCACATTCATAATAAATAATGGCACAGATCTTCCAGACATTATGATTGCTCACATCCCTAGTCTTTATAACGATATTGCACTCATTCCTTGACAGACCGCAGCATGGTATATATTAGGTATATATTAGGTATATACTCACCCTCGGACGCGCCCTGCTTCTTTCCGGCAGCCTTCCTTCCTAAGAATCAGCACTTGCAGGACCTTGCGGAGATGTCGCGGCTTGTGATTGGTCGCGCGACCAATCACAAGCCGCGACGTCACCGCAAGGTCCTGCAAGCGCTGATTCGAAGGAAGAAAGGCTGCCGGTTAGTACCAGGGCGCGTCAGAGGGTAAGTATAGCGATATTTTTTATTTTAAAGGGAACCTGTCACCCCGTTTTTTCAGATTGAGCTATAAGTACTGTTAAACAGGGCCTGCGCTGTGCGTTACTATAGTGTATGTAGTGTACCCTGATTCCCCATGTATGCTGAGAAATACATTACCAAAGTCGCCGTTTTCGCCTGTCAATCAGGCTGGTCTGGTCAGGTGGGCGTGTTCACAGCGCTCTTTTCTTCCCCAGCTTTCCGTTGGTGGCGTAGTGGTGTGCGCATGTCCAAGGTCCGAATTCCCTGCGCTGGAGAAGAAAAGAGCGCTGTGAACACGCCCACCTGACCAGACCAGCCTAGCCTAGACTAGCCAGGCCCTATTTAACAGTATTTATAGCTCAATCTGAAAAAACGGGGTGACAGGTTCCCTTTAATTCTTTATTTTACACTTAAATATGGATTCCGATACCGATTTCCGATATTGCAAACATATCGGAACTCGGGATCGGAATTCCGATACCAGATTCAGAAGATCGCCGACTTCATGGCCGACCCCACACAGGGGTCGGGTCGGGTTTCATGAAACCCGACTTTGCCAAAAGTCGGCGACTTCTGAAAATGGCCGACCCGTTTCGCTCAACCCTAGTCTGCACTACTAATTAACAGGTGTTACAATACCAAACTAGGGCAGTCCCTATAGGAGAAAAAAACACAAGAATTATACAGTATTTTCACAAACTATCTATTCCTGACACTGGAGTGGATTATAAACTTACGAAGTACTGTATATAGTGAGGTCTGGGATCTGCCAATATGTGGCTGGTTTTCTGTCTGTTTCGGATAACAAGATACATGATTTTAGTTTTTTTTGTCTAGTCTCGCTTGAATATAGGTCAATATTAAATAGTCTCCTGATGAGTCGCCTTTTTTTGAGGACTATGATACCCGTAGAAATGAGAGGCTTGGAGAGCCTTGTATACGTCACCTTATATACTGAGATGTGGGGTACATGGTTTTTTTATTAGTCAAATTCCGACTAACCTTCAGGAGGTGAATTATGGGTATAGTTTTACATTTGGAATTAATAAAGTTTAGTTTTATCCTTTTTTTGCATCAAACATGAGGAATGGCAAGAGACAACCCATTTCAAAAGATTCAATTTTGGTTAAAACTATCACATTATGAACATAAAAAAGGCTTTTCCCCTATGTGACGTCTCTGATGTTTATTAACTGTTGATTTCCAAGTAAAATATTTCCCACATTAAGAAAATGAAAAATGCTACTCCCCTGTGTGACTGCACTGATGTCTAACAAGCGTCCCTTTCTGGTTAAAACATTTCCCACATTCTGAACAGGAAAAAGGCTTCTCCCCTGTGTGAGTTCTCTGGTGAGTAACCAAATCTGATTTCAGGATAAAACATTTCCCACTTTCTGAACAGGAAAAAGACTTCTCCCCTGTGTGAGTTCTCTGGTGAATAACAAGATGTGATTTCTGTTTAAAACATTTGTTACATTCTGAACATGAAAAAGGCTTCTCCCCTGTGTGAGTTCTTTGGTGCTTAACCAATTTGATTTATTGCTAAAACATTTTCCACATTCTGAACATGAAAAAGGCTTCTCCCCTGTGTGAGTTCTCTGGTGAGTAACAAGCTTTGGTTTCTGTTTAAAACATTTCCCACATTCTGAACATGAAAAAGGCTTCTCCCCTGTGTGAGTTCTATGGTGTGTAACAAAATCTGATTTACGTGCAAAACATTTCCCACATTCTGAACAGGAAAAAGGCTTCTCCCCTGTGTGAGTTCTTTGTTGAGTAACAAAATGTGATTTATGTGCAAAATATTTCCCACATTCTGAATAGGAAAAAGGCTTCTCTCCTGTGTGAGTTCTATGGTGTCTAACAAAATGTGATTTACATGCAAAACGTTTCCCACATTCTGAACAAGAAAAAGGCTTCTCACCTGTGTGAGTTCTTTGGTGTCTAACAAAATGTGATTTGTTGTTAAAACATTTCCCACATTCTGAACATGAAAATGACTTCTTTGCTTTAGGAGCATTTTGTTTTTTAATGCCTCTTTTGTAACTTTGATTTTCCTTAGTAGTCAGTAATGAATCAGAAGAAGGGACCTGTTTCATAGGATCAGATGACAGATCTTTGCTGTAAATGGATAATGATATATCTGGAGTAATGGCATTCACTTCAGTTGTATCTTGCAGGATCTCGAGATCATCAGATTTAAAAATTGAAGATGTCAACTGTCCCTCTGATCTCCTGGTACAGTTATCTGCTAAGATAAAAAAAACAATTTTTTTAATTAAAATATCTTTTTATATTTTTGAACAGTTCTACTTAAACTGTCAATAAAAACGACAAGCTATGCATGCAAAAAATCTTTATTTACCAAGACAATGACTGTTCACAATCCAATAGAAAACCTTGTTGGATGGACCCGTAGTGCGCGGTGTTCAACTGTTTGTTCATTCTGCCTCCCAAATATTGAATGAAAAAAAATCAATCAATGTTATGTAGGCGAAAATAATACCAATTCTCATCTCACAAAAAACAAGTCCCCACTCAGATCCATAATCTGTCAATGGAAAAACAGAGGTTCCCACACTATTAGTGGCTCAAAGGCTGTTGAAAAGTAACAGTTTTTATAAACCAATCCAGCAAAATCCACTCTCACTTCTGAGTCTTGCAGTGTGCTCAAACAACATTTAGGATCCCTGTATTTAGCAATATTATAGTGAGAAGAGTCCACATAATTTGCGGGGTGCATTTCCTAATGACAGAAAAACACACAATGGTCACAGAAATAACTTGACTGACAAAAGTAAGAATAAATAATTTATGAAAATGAGCATATGAAAGTCAAACATTGCTTTCCAACCATACTTCCACAGAATTAAAAAAAAACAACTGCTGAAATAGACCGGGACAGAAATGATGGAATCCTTAACTTTTTATTTTGCTGCACAACCTTTTGAGGCAATCACTGCAATCAAATGATTCATGTAACTGTAAATGAGGCTTCTGCACCTCTCGACAGGTATTTTGGCCACTCCTCAGGAGCAAACTACTCCATTTGTCTCCTGTCTGAAGGTTGCCTTTTCCAGTTGGCATGTTTCAGATCTTTCCAAAGATGTTCAATAGGATTTATGTCAGGGCTCATAGAAGGCCACTTCAGAATAGTCCAATGTTTTCCTCTTAGCCATTCTTGGGTGTTTTTAGCTGTGTGTTTTGGGTCATTATTCTGTTGCAAGACCCATGACCAGCGACTGAGACTAAGCTTTATGACACTGGGCAGCACATTTCTCTCTAGAATCCCTTGATAGTCTTGAGATTTCATTGTACCCTGCACAGATTCTAGACACCCTGTGCCAGATGCAGCAAAGCAGCCCCAGAACAGAGCCTCCTCCATGTTTCACAGTAGGGACAGTGTTCTTTTCTTAATATGCTTCATTTTTCCATCTGTGAACATAGAGCTGATGTGCATTGCCAAAAAGTTCCATATTTGTCTCATCTGTCCATAGGGCATTCTCCCAGAAGCTTTGTGGCTTGTCAACATGTAGTGTGGCAAATTCTAGTCTGCCTTTTTTATGATTTTTTTTTTTCAACAATGGTGTCCTCCTTGGTTGTCTCCCATGAAGTCCACTTTGGCTCATACAACGACAGATGGCTGCGATCTAACACTGATGTTCCTTGAGCTTGAAGTTCACCTTTAAATCGGTTTAGAAGTTTTTCTGGCTCTTTTGTTACCATTTGTATTATCCGTCTCTTTGATTGCCATCAATTTTCCTCCTGCAGCCACGTCCAGGGAGGTTGGCTACAGTCCCATGGATATTAAATTTCTGAATAATATGTGGTATACTGTAGTCACCGGAACAACAAGCTGCTTGGAGATGGTCTTAAAACTTTTACCTTTAACATATTTGTCTACAATTTTCTTTATAATATCCTGAGACAACTCTTTCCTTCGCTCCCTCTGGTCCATGTTGATTCTGATACACACCATGTCACCAAACAGCACAGTGAGTATCTGTAGCCCTATATACAGGCCACCAGGGCCACACTGAGCATTGGGCACTTCTGGCAATTGCCAGAAGGGCCAGTGCCTGTAGTGGGCTGCTTGGTCCGTTCATGCTGGCTCGTCCACTATCAGCGCCACAATCATGCAGTATTTTGTATTTACCGCCGCGCTGGAGAGGAGGAAGTGGGTGGTCTTCCGTCCAGATCACGAGCTGCAGTGACGCAGTTGAGGCAGGGCCAGAGACATACAGTGCGCAGCTCCCCCGGCACTGCCTCTTCAATTGCATCACTGCAGCTCGTGATCTGGATGGAAGACCACTCACTTCCTCCTGTCCAGCACGGCAGCAGGGCAAGAAAACTTGAACTCTTGCCGCAGAGAGAACCGGAGTTCATTTGTTGTAAGTTGATTTCAGGCAAGTGTCAAAATAAACAAAAGAGTAAATAAAAGCACTGTAGAGCTCCTCTGGTGAACTATACCTCCCAGCATGGAGCTTCAGGATATGCTGGTAGTTATAGTTCTCAAAAAGATAATGGTGACATAACATCACCACTTGACATAAGTAGCACTTATGGGGTCTTAAAGGGTACCTGTCTGCTTATGTAGGCTGCCTGATCCATGGGCAACATGTAATGGACACTGGCTGCATGATTTCAGCCACACGTTTCCCCCAAACTTTGCTGCGTTTCAAGGGAAAACATACTTTAACCCCTTTAATGACCCGGGGTTTTCGTTTTTCGCTCCCCTCCTTCCCAGACCCATAACTTTTTTATTTTTCCGTCAATATGGCCATGCGGGGGGCCGAGCTGACGTTTTTAGTGATACCATTTTGGTGAAGATACGTTCTTTGGATCGCCCATTATTGCATTTTAATGCAATGTAGCGGCGACCAAAAAAACGTAATTCTGGTGTGCTAGCGATCAGGTTTTTTTTAAATTCATAGCGATTCTGAACACGGCGATACCAAATATGTGTAGGTTTGATTTTTTGTATTTTATTTTGAATGGGACGAAAGGGGGGTGATTTAAACTTTTATATTTCTTTCATATTTTTAAAAACCTTTTTTTAACTTTTGCCATGCTTCAATAGCCTCCATGGGACACTAGAAGCCAGCACAACTCGATCGGCTCTGCTACATAGGAGCGAAACATAGATCGCTCCTATGAAGCTGAATTACTGCATTGCTATGAGCGCCGACTACCGGGTGCGCTCGCAGCAATCTGGCATCAACAACCATAGAGGTCTCAAGGAGACCTCTGGTTGTCATGCCGACGCGCCAACCGGGGTTCACTGGTGCTCGCATTTATGGCCGGATGGCGGGAAACACTTGTTAAATGCCGCTGTCAGAGTTTCACAGCGGCATTTAACTGGTTAATGGGCACAGGTGGATCGCGATTCCACCCGCCCCTATTGCGCAGCACATTTCAGCTGTTCAAAACAGCTGACATGTCCAGGCTTTGATGTGGGCTCACCGCTGGAGCCCGCATCAAAGCAGTTGATCTGACCTCATTCGTACTATTCCGCCCGAGGACAGAAAGGGGTTAAAGGGAATGTGTCACGAATTTTGGCCAATATAAGTTACGGCCATCACCTTCCAGGACTTATGTACAGCATTCTATAAAGCTGTACATCTGCCCCCATCCTGACCTGTAACAGAAGAAAAATAAGTTTTAGTATACGCACCTGGGGGCGCGGTCCGGTCCGAGGGGTGTCGCAGGTTCTGGTCCGGTGCCTCCCATCTTCTTACGATGCCGTCCTCCTGTTTGCTTCATGTGGAAGACACATCCCTGCATCATCCACACAGGATCCCTGGCCCAGCGCTCCTGTGCAGGTGTACTGATTTGCCCTGTTGAGGGCAGCGTAAAGTAGTGCAGTGCGCAGGCGCCAGGCCTCTCTGACCTTTTCTGTGGCCTGATGAACTGCAGTACTTTACGCTGCCCTCAACAGGGCAAATCAGTACAGGAGCACAGTGCCCAGGAGACTGTGTGGATGAAGTAGGGACAAATCATCCACATAAAGCAACAGGAGGTTGGTGATCGTAAGAAAATGGGATGCGAAGGACCAGGACCTGCGACATCTCTCGGACCAGACCGCCCTGCTGGTGAGTATAAGTTATTATTCTTCTCTTGCAGGCCGGGTTGGGGGAAGATGTACAACATTATAGAATGCTGTATATCAGTCCTGAAAGGTGATGGACGTAACTTATATTGTCCAAAACTGGTGACAGGTTCCCTTTAAAAGTGACAAGGACCAAGCCGCAAGAAAGAATAGTCGGACAGTTAGATCCTCTGTATCTTCTCTCCATTCGCTCCTATTGACTCAATTTTTTTTTCCTGTCAGTCATTGACAGCAGGAGAGAAGCCAAAGTACCATATATGCTCGAGTATAAGCCAATCCGAGTATGAGCCGAGACCCCTAATTTTGGCACAAAAAACTGGTAAAACTTAATGACTCGAGTATAAGCCTAGGGTGGAAAATGCAACAGCTACCGATAAATGTCAAAATAAAAATAGATACCAATAAAAGTAAAATTAATTGAGACATCAGTAGGTTAAGTGTTTTTGAATATCCATATTGAATCAGGAGCCCCATATAATGCTCCATACAGTTCATGATGGGCCCCATAAAATGCTCCATATAAAATATGCCCCGTACAATGCTGCACAAAGGTTAATGATGGCCTCATAAGATGCTCCATAGAATAATATGCCCCATATAATCCTGCTCAAAGGTTAATAATGGCCCCATTAGATGCTCCATACAAAAAATCTGCCCCATATAATGCTGCTCAAAGGTTAATGATGGCCCCATAAGATGCTCCATATTAAAATATGCCCCATATAATGCTGCATAAAAGGTTAATGATGGCCCCATAAGATGCTCCATGGAATAATATGCCGTATATGCTGCTGCGATAAAAAAAAAAAATGACATACTCACCTCTCGTCACTGGGGAAGAGGTGATGGTGTCCTGAGCAGGCGGGGACACCGGTGCACTGTGGGGGCCAGGTGCCTGTGTCACCGCTGGCTCATGCCCCCGGCACTTGCAATATTCACCTATCCCCGTTCCACTGCCATGCACCCAGGGCCGGCGTCAGCACCCGGCACAGCGGGCAAATGCCGGGGCCCTGGGGAGAGGGGGGGGCCCACTCACGCTGTCATAGATACAGCTGGGAGAGCAGAGCAGGAGATAACATGCTCTCTCCCCCCACAAAGTCTCTGCTGGCTGCGTTCTCTTAACCCCTATGTGCCAGCTCTGACACAAGCATCTTCTCACTCAGTCAGTGCAGCCAGGCAGGCACACATAGGGGTTAACAGAAGGCAGCCAGTGTGACATTGTGGGCGGAGAGAGCATGTTCTCTGCTCTCCCCCCAGGGTGGCTGCAGACAGTGCTGAAGTTTATCAGGCAGATTCCGGAGGAGCTCCGTCCTACCAGTGCCTGAGTGAGTGCTAAGGTATCCAGCAGTGGTTGCAATTGTGGCTCAGTCTGCTGCTGTCTTTCTCCGCTGCCTAAAAATGTGGGTGATGTCTGGAGGAGCAGCTGGTGGGGTGCAGCCTGTAGCCGCCCAGCTCACCCAGAATACATGCATGCTGCACCAAACCTGCACCAGTGGGGTAGGAAGAAGCTTAACCCCTTCACATCTGTATGAAGGTTATTGCTGAACCTTAAAGATAACAATCCGACCCGCATAAATGGGGTTAACCAGATGCCAGGAGGGAGGGGAGCTGCTGCCATGGATAAAACTGAGCTGTGGGCTGTACGTTGGGGCCCCGTGGCCCCAGGCTGGTGACTGGAGGGACTCTGCCCAGTGCTGGCATGTGGGTGATTTCTGCTCCGGAGTCTCAGCTTCTCTCCTCCACATCACACTGTGCAGTCACAGCAACATTGGTTGTCTCTGTCCAGGTCCAGCAGCTGCCACTGCTCCCACCAAGGACATGGCATCACTTAACCCTTCCCCTGCAGCCACCGGCAACAAATCCACATTATTCCTTGATTAAATCAGGTTCCAACCCAATAGAGGAGCAGACATTTCCTGCTGCCATTAGGGTCCGGGTGGGGGTGACATTGGTTGCCCTGCTACTCTGTAGTGGGGGGTGACAAGTGTAACATGGGGTAACGATGAAGGAGAAATGCACAGGATAATAGTGAGCGCGACAGAGGGCAGTGTATGGTATGGAGCAGTCAGGGGGTGGGCTGCAGGATCCCCCCATACTGTACATGACTGCTCGGGACAGGGAGGCGTTTAATGAGCTTCTAATGACAGGGCACTAATTGGGTCATTAGGGTTTGTGGAAAGGATTCAGCATCAGGTCCCTCATTAATGCCCGAGCCGCCTGTTACTTTGTAGCACAGATCTGTTGGGGCCGCAAAACCAAACAACATTGTTTCTGTAGAAAAGTCTTTGTTTCATAGAAAAACTCAAAACAGAAAAGCACCTCTCCTGTATATATACACTGCACAGCACCTTTCCTCTTGTATATATACACTGCAGAATCTACAATAGCTGTCACTCATGTAAGAAGTGAAATCTGGCATTGTACTATACATTTCTCTGCCGTATCTGTGCATCATAAATCGGGGTATGTGTTAAAGGGGGGGGCCAACTGAGACTCTTTCGCCCGGGGCCCTCGAAAACCTGGAGCGGACCTGCATGCACCCCTGTGTTTTTCGGGTCTCTGTAGTGACTTGTCAGGCAGAGGGGGCGCACTAACCACGTCATCAAGCCCTCTGCCTGAACATCACAGCCAGAGGACGCGGAAGACAGAGCCTGGCGGTGGAACAGGGACAGGTGAATATTGCATGGCTCACCCTCCCCTGTTATACTCACCCCTGCCTGGCGCGGTCTGCACTTCCCTGTTTCTCCGATGGTCTCCGGTGTACGTCGGCAGCTTGTTCCTGTGTTCAGCAGTCACATGGTACCGCTCATTAAAGTAATGAATATGTGCTCCATGCCCATTACTTTAATGAGCGGTACCACGTGACCTCCGAACACAGGTAGAGCTGTGGGCTCCGGAAACCATCTGATAAGCAGGGACGTGCAGAGACCGCGCCGGGAGCAGGTGAGTATGATGTGACAGCCGCCACTCCCCCTCCCCGGCCGACCCCCTGGGACAGAGACTCGAGCATAAGCCGAGAGGGGCAGTTTCAGCCTAAAAAATGGGCTGAAAATCTCGGCTTATACGGTATGTTTTTTCTCTGTGCATTTCAGAGTCAGTCATACATGGCTCAGAGATCATCAGTGTCAGAAACATCCTGCCCATGGATCAGGTAGCCTGTATCAGCTGTCAGGTTCACTTTAAGGTTTTCTCAGTGCTGCATTGGGAGGTGAGCAGCGTTGAGGACATCATGTCTACAGGTACCTGACAGCACAGAAGCATGATTGACAGTTTTGCTTTGATAACAGAATATCAACCTCTCTCACTTCCCAATCTGGAAGCAAACAGTGCCAGAAAAACCTCTGAACCCATCAAAAAATACAGGATCTCATAAATCCGTGCACACCATGGTTTTTTTTGGTTATCCCACTGCACAAAAGAAAAGTGATTTAAAAATCAAAAGTACCGCAACTTAGTACCAAAGTCATTTGAACAGTTTTGGGTGGAGGTGAATGTTGTGGTCTAGAGGCAAAATGGTGATCATGGTAATACGGCCGGAATACACCACCGATAAAGCAGCCACAGCCGGTGATGAGAAGAATCTGTGACCTCTCTGCATTTAGTGGTCACTACTCACCTGGGTAGCCATATGTGGGAATCTCCTCTTTACACCGCTCATCCTCATACCATACATATATGTCTCTGTAGTATTAATATGGGTCAGATCTTCACCCTGAAACAAATATTATAAAAGTCACCGACAGATGGAGAAGTCCCATCTATGATCAGCTCTAATCCTGCCATCTCCAAAGTTCTCATTACACAAGTATAAAACATATAATACTGGTGGATAAAACAAGACTGAGCACAAGACTTTCACCGGCGTCTACACATCATAGGGGAGATCTCCTGACACCTTCTCTCCATCTACCTGATGATCCTGAAGTAGTAGTGTATAATAGCCATGATCCGTCAAACTCAATCTGACAGGTGCCCCGCCCCTATCAAAGTGTATCAAAGTGTGTAACCCTTCCCCTCCTCCTGTCAGCCAGCTGACCCTGAGGCTGGCTGATTTCCCCTTTTACATAGTAACATAGTAACATAGTTAGTAAGGCCGAAAAAAGACATTTGTCCATCCAGTTCAGCCTATATTCCATCATAATAAATAAATACCCAGATCTACGTCCTTCTACAGAACCTAATAATTGTATGATACAATATTGTTCTGCTCCAGGAAGACATCCAGGCCTCTCTTGAACCCCTCGACTGAGTTCGCCATCACCACCTCCTC
This sequence comes from Ranitomeya imitator, assembly GCF_032444005.1. Classification (NCBI taxonomy): domain Eukaryota; kingdom Metazoa; phylum Chordata; class Amphibia; order Anura; family Dendrobatidae; genus Ranitomeya; species Ranitomeya imitator. The sequence continues at coordinate 236,892,411 of NC_091283.1, forward strand.
AGGCAAGCAATTCCAGATTCTCACTGCCCTAACAGTAAAGAATCCTCTTCTATGTTGGTGGAAAAACCTTCTCTCCTCCAGACGCAAAGAATGCCCCCTTGTGCCCGTCACCTTCCTTGGTATAAACAGATCCTCAGCGAGATATTTGTATTGTCCCCTTATATACTTATACATGGTTATTAGATCGCCCCTCAGTCGTCTTTTTTCTAGACTAAATAATCCTAATTTCGCTAATCTATCTGGGTATTGTAGTTCTCCCATCCCCTTTATTAATTTTGTTGCCCTCCTTTGTACTCTCTCTAGTTCCATTATATCCTTCCTGAGCACCGGTGCCCAAAACTGGACACAGTACTCCATGTGCGGTCTAACTAGGGATTTGTACAGAGGCAGTATAATGCTCTCATCATGTGTATCCAGACCTCTTTTAATGCACCCCATGATCCTGTTTGCCTTGGCAGCTGCTGCCTGGCACTGGCTGCTCCAGGTAAGTTTATCATTAACTAGGATCCCCAAGTCCTTCTCCCTGTCAGATTTACCCAGTGGTTTCCCGTTCAGTGTGTAATGGTGATATTGATTCCCTCTTCCCATGTGTATAACCTTACATTTATCATTGTTAAACCTCATCTGCCACCTTTCAGCCCAAGTTTCCAACTTATCCAGATCCATCTGTAGCAGAATACTATCTTCTCTTGTATTAACTGCTTTACATAGTTTTGTATCATCTGCAAATATCGATATTTTACTGTGTAAACCTTCTACCAGATCATTAATGAATATGTTGAAGAGAACAGGTCCCAATACTGACCCCTGCGGTACCCCATTGGTCACAGCGACCCAGTTAGAGACTATACCATTTATAACCACCCTCTGCTTTCTATCACTAAGCCAGTTACTAACCCATTTACACACATTTTCCCCCAGACCAAGCATTCTCATTTTGTGTACCAACCTCTTGTGCGGCACGGTATCAAACGCTTTGGAAAAATCGAGATATACCACGTCCAATGACTCACCGTGGTCCAGCCTATAGCTTACCTCTTCATAAAAACTGATTAGATTGGTTTGACAGGAGCGATTTCTCATAAACCCATGCTGATATGGAGTTAAACAGTTATTCTCATTGAGATAATCCAGAATAACATCCCTCAGAAACCCTTCAAATATTTTACCGACAATAGAGGTTAGACTTACTGGCCTATAATTTCCAGGTTCACTTTTAGAGCCCTTTTTGAATATTGGCACCACATTTGCTATGCGCCAGTCCTGCGGAACAGACCCTGTCGCTATAGAGTCACTAAAAATAAGAAATAATGGTTTATCTATTACATTACTTAGTTCTCTTAGTACTCGTGGGTGTATGCCATCCGGACCCGGAGATTTATCTATTTTAATCTTATTTAGCCGGTTTTGCACCTCTTCTTGGGTTAGATTGGTGACCCTTAATATAGGGTTTTCATTGTTTCTTGGGATTTCACCTAGCATTTCATTTTCCACCGTGAATACCGTGGAGAAGAAGGTGTTTAATATGTTAGCTTTTTCCTCGTCATCTACAACCATTCTTTCCTCACTATTTTTTAAGGGGCCTACATTTTCAGTTTTTATTCTTTTACTATTGATATAGTTGAAGAACAGTTTGGGATTAGTTTTACTCTCCTTAGCAATGTGCTTCTCTGTTTCCTTTTTGGCAGCTTTAATTAGTTTTTTAGATAAAGTATTTTTCTCCCTATAGTTTTTTAGAGCTTCAATGGTGCCATCCTGCTTTAGTAGTGCAAATGCTTTCTTTTTACTGTTAATTGCCTGTCTTACTTCTTTGTTTAGCCACATTGGGTTTTTCCTATTTCTAGTCCTTTTATTCCCACAAGGTATAAACCGCTTACAGTGCCTATTTAGGATGTTCTTAAACATTTCCCATTTATTATCTGTATTCTCATTTCTGAGGATATTGTCCCAGTCTACCAGATTAAGGGCATCTCTAAGCTGTTCAAACTTTGCCTTCCTAAAGTTCAATGTTTTTGTGACTCCCTGACAAGTCCCCCTAGTGAAAGACAGGTGAAACTGCACAATATTGTGGTCGCTATTTCCTAAATGCCCAACCACCTGCAGATTTGTTATTCTGTCAGGTCTATTAGATAGTATTAGGTCTAAAAGTGCTGCTCCTCTGGTTGGATTCTGCACCAATTGTGAAAGATAATTTTTCTTGGTTATTAGCAGAAACCTGTTGCCTTTATGGGTTTCACAGGTTTCTGTTTCCCAGTTAATATCCGGGTAGTTAAAGTCCCCCATAACCAGGACTTCATTATGGGTTGCAGCTTCATCTATCTGCTTTAGATATCGTTTGATATACTTTAATTTGTTGCAGTTTGATATTATTCACGTATTTGTTTTATATTTTTATACGTAGCTCGAGTTTGATTCTGTAAGCTGTATTTTATTCACAGTGTACAGATATAGTGGAGAACTTATATAACACATGTTTATAATTATAGCCTAGTCGTGTATTTATTTTACACGTGGTTTATAACACCTTTCTCATTTGTTTTATATTAGATTTTATACGTAGCCCGAGTTTGATTCTGCAAGCTGTGTTTTATTCAGTGTATTCATATAGTGCAGAACTTATAACACACCAAGCTGTTTATTTGTGGTCCTACTGAACATTAACTAAATGGTAGGGTTATTTGCGGGTCAGAGGTTTATAAAGCCTAGGTCAATTGCTGTTGTAATAGCTTTACCAATAAATGTTTATTTTCACAAACAGAAAAGTTATTGTGTCCTGTAGCTGTCATCTGAGGGTTATTTGTTTTTTGTATTCGCTTTCTTAGAAAACTTATTTGTGTTTCTACTGATCATTAACAGTAAATTGTAAGCTGTGTTTATTCACAGTGTAGCAGATTTTCTCCTTGTGGCTGCCTTATATACACAAACAGAAAAGTTACTGGACAACTTATTTCTGTATATATATATATATATATACAGTGGGGCAAAAAAGTATTTAGTCAGTCAGCAATAGTGCAAGTTCCACCACTTAAAAAGATGAGAGGCGTCTGTAATTTACATCATAGGTAGACCTCAACTATGGGAGACAAACTGAGAAAAAAAAATCCAGAAAATCACATTGTCTGTTTTTTTACCATTTTTTTTGCATATTATGGTGGAAAATAAGTATTTGGTCAGAAACAAACAATCAAGATTTCTGGCTCTCACAGACCTGTAACTTCTTCTTTAAGAGTCTCCTCTTTCCTCCACTCATTACCTGTAGTAATGGCACCTGTTTAAACTTGTTATCAGTATAAAAAGACACCTGTGCACACCCTCAAACAGTCTGACTCCAAACTCCACTATGGTGAAGACCAAAGAGCTGTCAAAGGACACCAGAAACAAAATTGTAGCCCTGCGCCAGGCTGGGAAGACTGAATCTGCAATAGCCAACCAGCTTGGAGTGAAGAAATCAACAGTGGGAGCAATAATTAGAAAATGGAAGACATACAAGACCACTGATAATCTCCCTCGATCTGGGGCTCCACGCAAAATCCCACCCCGTGGGGTCAGAATGAACACAAGAACGGTGAGCAAAAATCCCAGAACCACGCGGGGGGACCTAGTGAATGAACTGCAGAGAGCTGGGACCAATGTAACAAAGCCTACCATAAGTAACACACTATGCCACCATGGACTCAGATCCTGCAGTGCCAGACGTGTCCCACTGCTTATGCCAGTACATGTCCGGGCCCGTCTGAAGTTTGCTAGAAAGCATTTGGATGATCCAGAGGAGTTTTGGGAGAATGTCCTATGGTCTGATGAAACCAAACTGGAACTGTTTGGTAGAAACACAACTTGTCGTGTTTGGAGGAAAAAGAATACTGAGTTGCATCCATCAAACACCATACCTACTGTAAAGCATGGTGGTGGAAACATCATGCTTTGGGGCTGTTTCTCTGCAAAGGGGCCAGGACGACTGATCCGGGTACATTTAAGAATGAATGGGGCCATGTATCGTGAGATTTTGAGTGCAAACCTCCTTCCATCAGCAAGGGCATTGAAGATGAAACGTGGCTGGGTCTTTCAACATGACAATGATCCAAAGCACACCGCCAGGGCAACGAAGGAGTGGCTTCGTAAGAAGCATTTCAAGGTCCTGGAGTGGCCTAGCCAGTCTCCAGATCTCAACCCTATAGAAAACCTTTGGAGGGAGTTGAAAGTCCGTGTTGCCAAGCGAAAAGCCAAAAACATCACTGCTCTAGAGGAGATCTGCATGGAGGAATGGGCCAAAATACCAACAACAGTGTGTGGCAACCTTGTGAAGACTTACAGAAAACGTTTGACCTCTGTCATTGCCAACAAAGGATATATTACAAAGTATTGAGATGAAATTTTGTTTCTGACCAAATACTTATTTTCCACCATAATATGCAAATAAAATGTTAAAAAAACAGACAATGTGATTTTCTGGATTTTTTTTTCTCAGTTTGTCTCCCATGGTTGAGGTCTACCTATGATGTAAATTACAGACGCCTCTCATCTTTTTAAGTGGTGGAACTTGCACTATTGCTGACTGACTAAATACTTTTTTGCCCCACTGCATATATATATATATCTATATATATATATATATATATATATATATATATATATATATATATATTATGCACCAATGTTACAACACAAGCAAGTAAGAAGCGGCGTGTTTTATACGAATATAAACCAAAGACACGATATTGTAAAAATGTTAAAAATTTATTTCTCACAATAAAACAACATCTCAAAGACATTTCAATACTATAAAATTCCAGGAAGCACATTTTAAGTTAGCTAACAGCATGATGCTGACAAATGCATCTTTGCGGTATCTGATAACGACACGTGAATTACTAACATTTTTAACATTTTTCTATTTTAGCGCTGCAACATCCACATATATTATTCCAGCTTTCTTTAATTCTGCATTATTTTATCACATGATGAAAATAGCCATTTTATATTGAATTACTAACATTTTTCTATTTAGCGATGTCACACCCACATATATTATTACAGCTTTCTTTAATTCTGCATTATTTTATCACATGATGAAAATAGCCATTTTATATTGAATTACTAACATTTTTCTATTTAGCGATGCCACATCCACATATATCATTACAGCTTTCTTTAATTCTGCATTATTTTATCACATGATGAAAATAGCCATTTTATATTGAATTACTAACATTTTTCTATTTAGCGATGTCACATCCACATATATTATTACAGCTTTCTTTAATTCTGCAATATTTTATCACATGATGAAAATAGCCATTTTATATTGAATTACTAACATTTTTCTATTTAGCGATGCCACATCCACATATATTATTACAGCTTTCTTTAATTCTGCATTATTTTATCACATGATGAAAATAGCCATTTTATATTGAATTACTAACATTTTTCTATTTAGCGATGCCACATCCACATATATTATTACAGCTTTCTTTAATTCTGCGTTATTTTATCATATGATGAAAATAGCCATTTTATATTGAATTACTAACATTTTTCTATTTAGCGATGTCACATCCACATATATTATTCCAGCTTTCTTTAATTCTGCGTTATTTTATCACATGATGAAAATAGCCATTTTATATTGAATTACTAACATTTTTCTATTTAGCGATGCCACATCCACATATATTATTACAGCTTTCTTTAATTCTGCGTTATTTTATCACATGATGAAAATAGCCATTTTATATTGAATTACTAACATTTTTCTATTTAGCGATGCCACATCCACATATATTATTACAGCTTTCTTTAATTCTGCATTATTTTATCATATGATGAAAATAGCCATTTTATATTGAATTACTGCAGATCGCTGAGCGGTACCACCGGCCTCGTTTCTCAATTAATTTCTCAGCTGACTGCGCTATCTATAATTTAATAATAATCTTTATTTTATAATAATCTTTATTTTTATATAGCGCTAACATATTCCGCAGCGCTTTACAGTTTTGCACACATTATCATCGCTATCCCTGATGGGGCTCACAATCTAAATTCCCTATCAGTATGTCTTTGGAATGTGGGAGGAAACCGGAGTACCCGGAGGAAACCCACGCAAACACGGAGAGAACATACAAACTCTTTGCAGATGTTGTCCTTGGTGGGGTTAGAACCCAGGACTCCAGAGCTGCAAGGCTGTAGTGCTAACCACTGAGCCACCGTGCTGCCCCCATTATGCTTATACCTTAGGCGTGTATTTACATGGCACTGTAATTCACACTTTTACAGACTATATGTGGATTACAGCCGGTATACAGTAACAGGCGGCATGACTGAGTGTAATATTGTACTCAATACTGTGCAAAGGGTCTCAATACTTATGTCCGTGTGATATTTCAGTTTTTCTTTTTAATAAATTCGCAAAAAATCTACATTTCTGTTTTGTTCAGGCATGATGGCGTGCAGAGTGTACATTAATATATATATCTCAGAATGCAGCTGAATAGTATTGCTAATTAGGCCATATAAATAGAAAATTATGTAGAAACCCAAAGTTTTGATAAGTGTATGAAAATACACCAATATTAACTATTTGTGCTATTTTAGGCGTAAATTTGGCCTATATGTATAGCAGACAGGAGTTGGGGCGATGAAATATGTGTTACAAGCGTAGTGAATTGCAGATATATTCTACAGTGTATGTCATTTTGAGAAATGTGTGGCATAACCAATTACCTATTACGGCCAGTAGATGGCAGAATATCATATTAATTATACATTGGGGCAGTGGCGTAGGAAGGGGGGTGCGGGGGGGGCGGTCCGCCCCGGGCGGCACAATGCGGGGGGCGGCCGGCGCTGCTGGAGAAGAAAAAAAAAAAAAAAAAGACGCCCCTTTAAATCTTCGGGCGGCGCCGTCCGCCGCCACGACCAGGGCCAGCTCCCCCCACCACCGGACCCCGCCCCCCGCTCTATACTCACCTCTCCTGGTTCCTGCGGCGCCGGCAGCTGCAGCGTCCTCTGACTCTGCGACGTCTCAGAGCAGAGGGCGCGATGACGTCACTACTGTGCGCGCCGCTCTGCCTCTCTGTCCTGAGCGTCGCAGAGCCGGAGAGACGCTGACTGCACCGGACCTGCGCTAGGAACGGGAGAGGTGAGGATTTTACTTTTTTTTTTTTTCTTTATGTCTGACTGTCTGGGGCAATGCTGGACACACTGGGGCAATACTGGAGACCATGGGGCAGATTGCTGGACACACTGGGGCAATACATGAGACCATGGGGCAGATTGCTGGACACACTGGGGCAATACAGGAGACTATGGGGCAGATTGCTGGACACACTGGGGCAATACTGGAGACCATGGGGCAGATTGCTGGACACACTGGGGCAATACATGAGACCATGGGGCAGATTGCTGGACACACTGGGGCAATACAGGAGACCATGGGGCAGATTGCTGGACACACTGGGGCAATACTGGAGACCATGGGGCAGAATGCTGGACACACTGGGGCAATACAGGAGACCATGGGGCAGATTGCTGGAGACCATGGGGCAGAATGCTGGACACACTGGGGCAATACAGGAGACCATGTGGCAGAATGCTGGACACACTGGGGCAATACAGGAGACCATGGGGCAGATTGCTGGACACACTGGGGCAATACTGGAGACCCTGGGGCAGATTTCTGGACACATTGAGGCAATGCTGGAGACCCTGGGGCAGACTTCTGGACACACTGGGGCAATGCTGGACACTGGGGCAGATTGCTGGACACACTGGGGGTAATATGCTGGACACACTGGGGCAATGCTGGACACTGGGGGTAATATGCTGTACACACTGGGGCAGACTGCTGGACACACTGGGGAAAGGCTGGACACTGGGGCAGATTGCTGGACACACTGGGGGCAGTGCTGGACATACTGGGGCAGATTGCTGGACACACTGGGGGTAATATGCTGGACACACTGGGGCAGATTGCTGGACAACATGGGGGTAATATGCTGGACACACTGGGGCAGATTGCTGGACAACATGGGGGTAATATGCTGGACACACTGGGGGCAGGACTTGAGGCATGGGCAGAATGTAGATACGGGGCATGATTGGAGACACGGGGCAGGATTGGATCATGGGGCAGGACGGATACGATGGAGGCTGGTGGGGCAGGATGTGGAGATCATATGGGGTAGAATGGATACTCATGAGGGCAGGATGCGAGAACATATGGCTGGAGCCAGGAATGAGAAACGGGGCCAGGGTGGGGAATATTATTACCATAGGGGCTAATTAAGGGATATTATTACTGCAGTGATGTATTTATTTTATTTTTTTGAGTATACTGTTTTAAATGGGGGGGCGGTCCTGTTACTGTGCAGAGTGACACTATATCACCTTTTTTTCTTCATGTGATGTAATGTAGAAGTTGTGAAAAATTAAGTAATGTGTTCTGCAAGCGGAGCTCGAGATAACTGTGTTATTTCCTGCAGAAACGAGTCCTGGCTGGAAGGAATGATGGCGGTCTGTGCTGGATGAAAGATGAAGGACTTCACCTAGAGACGTCACTGGTGAGTCAGTGTTACCTATACACTGACACTATACACTGTATACTATATAGAGGTCCTGTGTATAATGTCACCAGTGATCTCTGTATTACCTCTACACAGACACTGCATACGAAGTACAGATCTCCTGTGAATACTGGCACTTATGGTGATAGTATTGTGGGTTTTTTTTATTACTGATCAGTATTGTAGTATTCAGTCACTATGTGGTGGTAATATGTGGTCTGGAAATGGTGTTGTGGTATTTGTCCCTTGTATGTAGTATTATTCGGTCACTATGTGGCCTGGTCATGGTGTGGTGGTATTAAGTCACAGGTGTGGCATGTGGGGGTGACACCATTAGGCCCAGTTTAAGTTCTACAAAACAGGAAAACCGTTTTTGGTAACCTTTGTGTGTATTGAGCCGGGGGGGGGGGGGGCGCCAAACTCGGGAACAGCCCCGGGCGGCAAAAGCTCTAGCTACGCCTCTGCATTGGGGTTTACTTTTGGAAACTTACAAATTCCTATAATTATGCTTATACCTTAGGCGTGTATTTACATGGCACTGTAATTCGCACTTTTACAGACTATGTGTGGATTACAGCCTGTATACAGTAACAGGCGGCATGACTGAGTGTAATATTGCACTCAATACTGTGCAAAGGGTCTGAATACTTATGACCGTGTGATATTTCAGTTTTCTTTTTAATAAATTCGCAAAAAATCTACATTTCTGTTTTGTTCAGGCATGATGGCGTGCAGGGTGTACATTAATATATATATATATCTCAGAATGCAGCTGAATAGTATTGCTAATTAGTCCATATAAATAGAAAATTATGTAGAAACCCAAAGTTTTGATAAGTGTATGAAAATACACCAATATTAACTATTTGTGCTATTTTAGGCGTAAAATTGGCCTATATGTATAGCAGACAGGAGTTGGGGCGATGAAATATGTGTTACAAGCGTAGTGAATTGCAGATATATTCTACAGTGTATGTCATTTTGAGAAATGTGTGGCATAACTAATTACCTATTACGGCCACATTTCTATGCAGTGTATTTTAGAACCACTGTTTCTGGCTGCAGACTGTAATGTGTAAGGTTTCTCATTTTTATATATTGTATTTTATAACACACCATGCCGTTTATATAATAATCACAGTTGTGTCTCTCTACAGGACAATGTGGCTTACAAAGACATTTCAATAATATAAGTGTGAAACTGACAGACAAGCACAGCTGTGTCTCTACAGGACATGCTGGTCACTAGACAGCCAGAGTTTCTGTGGGGGAGATATACTAACAGAGGTTCTGTTGACCCAAAAAACCGGTGTAGAACGTACACAGAGAGCAACTTACAATATTTACTAAGGTAGCGGAAATGAGTTTAAAGCAGTTATCAGAGCATTGTATTTTATTTGACAGCCACAAGTCACACAGGTCATGATGATAGTGTATTTGCAGCATGTTATTTGGAAATAAAGAATCCTTTTTTGTATTCGCCCGCATTTTATATAAAATCTGCATAAAAAATCTTCTTGGCTGCACCAAAACACGTAAGAAACAAATGTATAACTTTTAGCGCTGCCGCATCCGCAGATATTATTCCAGCGTTCTTTAATTCTACATTATTTTATCACATATTAATTTCACAACTTTTATATGATATTTATAACACATTCTCATTTATAAGGGATTTATAACACAATATTGTAAAATCATTTATTGGTTCGCGGCCTTACTAATATCCTTTGAAAATAAATTCAGCATTATTATTCCATGCTGTAACATTTCTATTCTGCAGCCGCCTGTTTAGTAAAAATTCAGCATTCTTTTTATATCTTTGGTTTATATTATATTAGCTTTTTGATAATCCCGGGAGTGCCATCTATCTAGCCCTAGTATTTTTGTTATCTCAAAAGGGTGTGACACAGTCACATATATTATTCCAGCATTCTTTAATTCTACATTATTTTAGCACATATTAATTTCACAACTTTTATATGATATTTATAACACTCATTTTATATGAGTTTTCTAACACATTCTCACGGGGATATTATATATATATATATATATATTTTGTGTTATGCACCATTATTTGACACTGTAATTCGCATTTTATATGCCGCTGCTTTTTCTTGTTTTTTGTGTAAAAATCTCTGGCAGACAGGCACAGCTGTATCTCTACAAGACATGCGGGACACACCAGAGACATTGGAAATTGGGATTTATAATGTCGAATTCAGAAAATAACCATTTTATATTGAATGACTAATGATTTCTATAGGCCTACTTTACTATGAAATTATGCATAAAAAATCTTCTTGGTTAACCCAAAACCGTAAGAAACAAACGTATAACTTTTAGCTCGAACACATCAGCATATATTATTACAGTTTTTGGCTGAATTAAAAATTATACAGTTATTTCATATTTTTGGGGCTTACTGACAGGAGAAATTATTGATAGAAACCCAGAGTTTTGAAACCTGTATGAAAATACACCAATATTAACTATTTGTGCTATTTTAGGCACAAATTTGGTCTATATGCATAACAGGCAGGAGTTGGGGCGAAGAAATATGTGTTACATGCATAGTGAATTGCAAATATATTCTGAAGTGTATGGCATTTTGAGAAATGTGTAGCATAACCAATTACCTATCACGGTCACTAGATGGCAGAATATCATATTAATTATACATTGGGGTTTACTTTTGGAAGCTTATAAAGGCGGTGTGTATGTGCACAGGATGACTTATTTTGTTTTTTATAGTCACTAATATCCATATTAAATGACTCTTTAGCTTTATGAGTAAGAGACATCCTACAAATAGAATCCTTTTCCCTAGTAGTTTTATATTCTATGTCTGATATATTTCTACACAAAGCTACAAAACTATTTTGTAGTTTATAATGTATCACAGTAGTTTCATGTGAAGTTACATCTTAGGTTCTGTTCAGACTATTGTAATATCTGTAGCTTAAAATAGAGCCAAATAGCTACTTTCAAACACGGACATACACCATTGATTTTCGTCACAAATGGATCCAATATACACTATATCTCGTGTCACGGTTTATTTTTCCGCATTACGGTTTAAAGTTATAATCATTTAAATAATAATTTTCTCATTAGATATGTGACTCGCGATATTTATTTGCTTAGGCTAGATCATTTTCAGTTTAACAATACATTTTATCACAAAAATGACCATATCTGGGGCCCTAGAAACAACCTAGCAGCATTAGTAAGCCCCTTTCTTTTTACATTATCAAGAATCCTTGGGTTAAGATAACGTAAGTTTATATGCATAAAGCATTTAATATAGTGCACCAAACATGATATGGTTTTTGATTTCTATGAACTGTCGCAAACAAATCATATAAGGTTAAAAATATGAATATTATTGAATATAATGTTTTACTATTGTTTACAGTATTTTATTTTCCGGGTGTTACTTTTGTTCATGTACTACTGGTTTCTTCCTCAGTTGTGATTTTTACCTTTTCTATATAAATATGGGTAAATGAATTGTCCATTATAGATTTATGGCTCTGTAAAGAGAGAGGAGAATTACAGAAAGGAGATGGCTGCAGGCAAACACACACACACAACAAACACACATAACATACAGAAAACACACAACACATACAACAAACATACATGCACAACATACAGAACACACACACACACAACACAGAACCCACACACAACAAACACACATAACATACAAAACACACACACACAACACATACAACAAACATACATACACAACATACAGAACACACACACACACAACAAACACACAACATGCAAAACACACACAACACATACAACACACACGACAAACATACACACACACACACAACACACAGAACACATACAACACATGCAGCACACACAACACACATAGTGTATAGTGCGATTACATTTTAGACCTCGACAGCATTGAAACGATAAACATATAATGGCAAAATGTTGTTGCCACCGTCAATACAAAGATGAATTTTTGCATTATTTCACAGTGAATGATGCGTTCAGGAAACAAAGGTGCCGGAGAAGTGTGTTTGCCTGCAGCCATCTCCTTTCTGTAATTCTCCTCTCTCTTTACAGAGCCATAAATCTATAATGGACAATTAATTTACCCATATTTATATAGAAAAAGTAAAAATCACAACTGAGGAAGAAACCAGTAGTACATGAACAAAAGTAACACCCGGAAAATAAAATACTGTAAACAATAGTAAAACATTATATTCAATAATATTCATATTTTTAACCTTATATGATTTGTTTGCGACAGTTCATAGAAATCAAAAACCATATCATGTTTGGTGCACTATATTAAATGCTTTATGCATATAAACTTACGTTATCTTAACCCAAGGATTCTTGATAATGTAAAAAGAAAGGGGCTTACTAATGCTGCTAGGTTGTTTCTAGGGCCCCAGATAAGGTCATTTTTGTGATAAAATGTATTGTTAAACTGAAAATGATCTAGCCTAAGCAAATAAATATCGTGAGTCACATATCTAATGAGAAAATTATTATTTAAATGATTATAACTTTAAACCGTAACGCGGAAAAATAAACCGTGACACGAGATATAGTGTATATTGGATCCATTTGTGACGAAAATCAATGGTGTATGTCCGTGTTTGAAAGTAGCTATTTGGCTCTATTTTAAGCTACAGATATTACAATAGTCTGAACAGAACCTAAGATGTAACTTCACATGAAACTACTGTGATACATTATAAACTACAAAATAGTTTTGTAGCTTTGTGTAGAAATATATCAGACATAGAATATAAAACTACTAGGGAAAAGGATTCTATTTGTAGGATGTCTCTTACTCATAAAGCTAAAGAGTCATTTAATATGGATATTAGTGACTATAAAAAACAAAATAAGTCATCCTGTGCACATACACACCGCCTTTATAAGCTTCCAAAAGTAAACCCCAATGTATAATTAATATGATATTCTGCCATCTAGTGACCGTGATAGGTAATTGGTTATGCTACACATTTCTCAAAATGCCATACACTTCAGAATATATTTGCAATTCACTACGCATGTAACACATATTTCTTCGCCCCAACTCCTGCCTGTTATGCATATAGACCAAATTTGTGCCTAAAATAGCACAAATAGTTAATATTGGTGTATTTTCATACAGGTTTCAAAACTCTGGGTTTCTATCAATAATTTCTCCTGTCAGTAACCCCAAAAATATGAAATAACTGTATAATTTTTAATTCAGCCAAAAACTGTAATAATATATGCTGATGTGTTCGAGCTAAAAGTTATACGTTTGTTTCTTACGGTTTTGGGTTAACCAAGAAGATTTTTTATGCATAATTTCATAGTAAAGTAGGCCTATAGAAATCATTAGTCATTCAATATAAAATGGTTATTTTCTGAATTCGACATTATAAACCCCAATTTCCAATGTCTCTGGTGTGTCCCGCATGTCTTGTAGAGATACAGCTGTGCCTGTCTGCCAGAGATTTTTACACAAAAAACAAGAAAAAGCAGCGGCATATAAAATGCGAATTACAGTGTCAAATAATGGTGCATAACACAAAATATATATATATATATATATAATATCCCCGTGAGAATGTGTTAGAAAACTCATATAAAATGAGTGTTATAAATATCATATAAAAGTTGTGAAATTAATATGTGCTAAAATAATGTAGAATTAAAGAATGCTGGAATAATATATGTGACTGTGTCACACCCTTTTGAGATAACAAAAATACTAGGGCTAGATAGATGGCACTCCCGGGATTATCAAAAAGCTAATATAATATAAACCAAAGATATAAAAAGAATGCTGAATTTTTACTAAACAGGCGGCTGCAGAATAGAAATGTTACAGCATGGAATAATAATGCTGAATTTATTTTCAAAGGATATTAGTAAGGCCGCGAACCAATAAATGATTTTACAATATTGTGTTATAAATCCCTTATAAATGAGAATGTGTTATAAATATCATATAAAAGTTGTGAAATTAATATGTGATAAAATAATGTAGAATTAAAGAACGCTGGAATAATATCTGCGGATGCGGCAGCGCTAAAAGTTATACATTTGTTTCTTACGTGTTTTGGTGCAGCCAAGAAGATTTTTTATGCAGATTTTATATAAAATGCGGGCGAATACAAAAAAGGATTCTTTATTTCCAAATAACATGCTGCAAATACACTATCATCATGACCTGTGTGACTTGTGGCTGTCAAATAAAATACAATGCTCTGATAACTGCAGTAAACTCATTTCCGCTACCTTAGTAAATATTGTAAGTTGCTCTCTGTGTACGTTCTACACCGGTTTTTTGGGTCAACAGAACCTCTGTTAGTATATCTCCCCCACAGAAACTCTGGCTGTCTAGTGACCAGCATGTCCTGTAGAGACACAGCTGTGCTTGTCTGTCAGTTTCACACTTATATTATTGAAATGTCTTTGTAAGCCACGTTGTCCTGTAGAGAGACACAACTGTGATTATTATATAAACGGCATGGTGTGTTATAAAATACAATATATAAAAATGAGAAACCTTACACATTACAGTCTGCAGCCAGAAACAGTGGTTCTAAAATACACTGCATAGAAATGTGGCCGTAATAGGTAATTGTTATGCCACACATTTCTCAAAATGACATACACTGTAGAATATATCTGCAATTCACTACGCTTGTAACACATATTTCATCGCCCCAACGCCTGTCTGCTATACATATAGGCCAATTTTACGCCTAAAATAGCACAAATAGTTAATATTGGTGTATTTTCATACAATTATCAAAACTTTGGGTTTCTACATAATTTTCTATTTATATGGACTAATTAGCAATACTATTCAGCTGCATTCTGAGATATATATATATTAATGTACACTCTGCACGCCATCATGCCTGAACAAAACAGAAATGTAGATTTTTTGCGAATTTATTAAAAAGAAAACTGAAATATCACACGGTCATAAGTATTCAGACCCTTTGCACAGTATTGAGTGCAATATTACACTCAGTCATGCCGCCTGTTACTGTATACAGGCTGTAATCCACATATAGTCTGTAAAAGTGCGAATTACAGTGCCATGTAAATACACGCCTAAGGTATAAGCATAATTATAGGAATTTGTAAGTTTCCAAAAGTAAACCCCAATGTATAATTAATATGATATTCTGCCATCTAGTGGCCGTAATAGGTAATTGGTTATGCCACACATTTCTCAAAATGACATACACTGTAGAATATATCTGCAATTCACTACGCTTGTAACACATATTTCATCGCCCCAACTCCTGACTGCTATACATATAGGCCAAATTTACGCCTAAAATAGCACAAATAGTTAATATTGGTGTATTTTCATACACTTATCAAAACTTTGGGTTTCTACATAATTTTCTATTTATATGGCCTAATTAGCAATACTATTCAGCTGCATTCTGAGATATATATATTAATGTACACTCTGCACGCCATCATGCCTGAACAAAACAGAAATGTAGATATTTTGCGAATTTATTAAAAAGAAAAACTGAAATATCACACGGACATAAGTATTGAGACCCTTTGCACAGTATTGAGTGCAATATTACACTCAGTCATGCCGCCTGTTACTGTATACCGGCTGTAATCCACATATAGTCTGTAAAAGTGTGAATTACAGTGCCATGTAAATACACGAAAAAACAAAATCCAGCTCACCATACCGACATTCCCAAGAGCTCGGAGCACGGAACCGCTGTGTCAGGGTGTAGACGAACAGGAAAGAGAAGGAGATCCAGCTCAACGAAATAGTGAAAAATCCATAGTTTATTTCACTTAAAATATAGTGAAAGGACAAAACATCAGCATACAAAAAAATATTTTAAAACCAAGGTCAACGCGTTTCCGGTGACTAAGCACCCTTAATCATGATACCTGGTACAAGACATGTCTATACTTTTATACTAGTATCCGGTTAAAGGGGATACCTAATACCCCAATTGTTACTTCTACTTTCCGGAAAATTACAGCAGGGAATACAATATTGCGTGCTAACAGTCACCATCCCAAACATACTATCAAAAGTATCCCTATAGGGGAGATGGTAAGAGCAAAACGTAATTGTAGCACATTGGAAGATTATTCCCAAGAGATCGAGGGCATAAAGGATAGACTTGTGCAGAGAGGCTACAGTGACTGGCATCTAAAAAGAGCAGAAAAAATTGTCGCTCGACGACCTCGTTTCCATAGTAAACAAAATCAAAGTTTATCTCCTCAAAATCCAATCACTGTGGTCTTCCAGTACAATAATCAATTTAATGCAATCAGGAAAATTTTGACTAATAATCTGACTATTCTGAAGGAAGATGCTGATATAGCCCAAATTTTGAGTAATGGATACAGAATTGTGTCCAGAAGAGCCCCCTCTTTAGGCTCGAGCTTATCTCCGAGTTCTCTTCATGCCTACTCTGCGCAACCCTCTCATTGGCTCAGCACAAAAGGCTTTTTTAAATGTGGTGCGATGGCATGTAAAACTTGCAAATTTTCGGGTAAATGCCATAATTTCACTGATGCCAGTAATCAAAATGTTTATCCCATTAAGACTTTCATGAACTGTAACACCAAAAATGTGGTATACATCATGGAGTGCATGGCATGCCATCTTAAATACGTGGGGAGTACCATACGGTCTTTAAAAACACGTATTCGTGAACATATTTATGATGTTGAAAATATTAGTGCTAATAGGAACACCTCACAAGTTTCACAACATTTTATTAATTATCATCACTCTAACCTTGAGTCACTTAAAATTTATGCGATAGAAAAAATTCATAAACCATTTAGAGGAGGAGACATTGAGGTGACCCTGAGAAACAGGGAATCATGGTGGATCTTTAAACTCGGAACAAGAATTCCACATGGTCTAAATAAAAGGAAAGATCTCATGCTCTTTTATTAGTTTTCTGAGGGTTCACAAACAATGAAGTTACTATTCTGACATCTAATAATTAAATTTGTAGTTTATATTTCCCGTATAATAAATGACTCTTTTTTGAGGCTAATAGCTATCTACTCGACCTTTTTTTTTTTTTTTTTCTCCCTTGTTTGCAGGCCGCTGTTACACTGTCACGGCGTCTTCAGCTGTGCTTCTACCCATTTTGCTCCAACCTACTTTGGCTGTTTCAGCTCTCTGTTTGAGAGATTTCTGCCATAGATTGTTTTGCTTTTTCATCCATAGCTGCTTGTGAGCCCGCTACTTTCAAAGATATTAAGGAATTTTATTAGTATTCTGAGGGTTCACAAATAAGGATGTTGTTTTTCTAACATCTAGTAACCAAATTTGTAGTTTATACTTTCGGCATAATCAATAACTTTCTTGTGAGGCTAATAGCTATCTATTTTCCCTTCCGTTCCCTCCTGTTTGCCGGCCGCTGTTACATTGTTACGGCGTCTTCAGCTGTGTTTTTACCTATTTGCTCCAACCTATTTCGGCTGTTTCAACTCCCTGTTTGGGAGATCTCTGTCATTGATTGTTTTGTTTTTCCATCCATGGTTGTCTGTGAGCTTGCTACTTTCAAAGGTATCAGGGAATTTTATTAGTATTCCGAGGGTTTGCAAACAATGAAGTCGCTTTTTTGACATCTAGTTACTAAATTTGTAGTTTATATTTCCCGCATAATTATCGACTCTTTTGTGAGGCTAATAGTTATCAATCTGCCCTTTTGTTTCCCCCTGTTTGCCGACTGCTGTTACATTGTCACGGCGTCTGCAGCTGTGCTTTTACCTACTTGCTCCAACCTATTTTGGCTGTTTTCATAGTTGTTTGTGAACCCGCTATGTATTAAGGTACTAGGGCATTTTATTAGTATTCCGAGGGTTTACAAATAATATCTAGCAACTCAAGCTTTATATTGTTATGTGGGTTCACAACATATGACACTGTACATATTATTTTACCATTATATTTTTGGATTTATTCAATGATTATGGTAATGTTATTTCATTTTTCATTTTGTATATAGTTTTTGTATCTTATGCTATTTCTGTTTTCTCTGCTTTTTTGTTTAACTCAAACATTTGTTTTTGTGCTTCTATCAAGCTTGTCTTGCTTCCATTATCATGTGTGTCTATTTTTGCTTGATTAGACAATTCCACCAATTGCAGCACCGGAGCGATAACCGGATACTAGTATAAAAGTATAGACATGTCTTGTACCAGGTATCATGATTAAGGGTGCTTAGTCACCGGAAACGCGTTGACCTTGGTTTTAAAATATTTTTTTGTATGCTGATGTTTTGTCCTTTCACTATATTTTAAGTGAAATAAACTATGGATTTTTCACTATTTCGTTGAGCTGGATCTCCTTCTCTTTCATGTAAATACACGCCTAAGGTATAAGCATAATGGGGGCAGCACGGTGGCTCAGTGGTTAGCACTACAGCCTTGCAGCTCTGGAGTCCTGGGTTCTAACCCCACCAAGGACAACATCTGCAAAGAGTTTGTATGTTCTCTCCGTGTTTGCGTGGGTTTCCTCCGGGTACTCCGGTTTCCTCCCACATTCCAAAGACATACTGATAGGGAATTTAGATTGTGAGCCCCATCAGGGATAGCGATGATAATGTGTGCAAAACTGTAAAGCGCTGCGGAATATGTTAGCGCTATATAAAAATAAAGATTATTATAAAATAAAGATTATTAGATAGCGCAGTCAGCTGAGAAATTAATTGAGAAACGAGGCCGGTGGTACCGCTCAGCGATCTGCAGTAATTCAATATAAAATGGCTATTTTCATCATATGATAAAATAATGCAGAATTAAAGAAAGCTGTAATAATATATGTGGATGTGGCATCGCTAAATAGAAAAATGTTAGTAATTCAATATAAAATGGCTATTTTCATCATGTGATAAAATAATGCAGAATTAAAGAAAGCTGTAATAATATATGTGGATGTGGCATCGCTAAATAGAAAAATGTTAGTAATTCAATATAAAATGGCTATTTTCATCATGTGATAAAATAATGCAGAATTAAAGGTAGCTGTAATAATATATGTGGATGTGACATCGCTAAATAGAAAAATGTTAGTAATTCAATATAAAATGGCTATTTTCATCATGTGATAAAATAACGCAGAATTAAAGAAAGCTGTAATAATATATGTGGATGTGGCATCGCTAAATAGAAAAATGTTAGTAATTCAATATAAAATGGCTATTTTCATCATGTGATAAAATAATGCAGAATTAAAGAAAGCTGTAATAATATATGTGGGTGTGACATCGCTAAATAGAAAAATGTTAGTAATTCAATATAAAATGGCTATTTTCATCATGTGATAAAATAATGCAGAATTAAAGAAAGCTGGAATAATATATGTGGATGTTGCAGCGCTAAAATAGAAAAATGTTAAAAATGTTAGTAATTCACGTGTCGTTATCAGATACCGCAAAGATGCATTTGTCAGCATCATGCTGTTAGCTAACTTAAAATGTGCTTCCTGGAATTTTATAGTATTGAAATGTCTTTGAGATGTTGTTTTATTGTGAGAAATAAATTTTTAACATTTTTACAATATCGTGTCTTTGGTTTATATTCGTATAAAACACGCCGCTTCTTACTTGCTTGTGTTGTAACATTGGTGCATATTATATATATATATATATATATATATATATATATATATATATATATATATATATACAGAAATAAGTTGTCCAGTAACTTTTCTGTTTGTGTATATAAGGCAGCCACAAGGAGAAAATCTGCTACACTGTGAATAAACACAGCTTACAATTTACTGTTAATGATCAGTAGAAACACAAATAAGTTTTCTAAGAAAGCGAATACAAAAAACAAATAACCCTCAGATGACAGCTACAGGACACAATAACTTTTCTGTTTGTGAAAATAAACATTTATTGGTAAAGCTATTACAACAGCAATTGACCTAGGCTTTATAAACCTCTGACCCGCAAATAACCCTACCATTTAGTTAATGTTCAGTAGGACCACAAATAAACAGCTTGGTGTGTTATAAGTTCTGCACTATATGAATACACTGAATAAAACACAGCTTGCAGAATCAAACTCGGGCTACGTATAAAATCTAATATAAAACAAATGAGAAAGGTGTTATAAACCACGTGTAAAATAAATACACGACTAGGCTATAATTATAAACATGTGTTATATAAGTTCTCCACTATATCTGTACACTGTGAATAAAATACAGCTTACAGAATCAAACTCGAGCTACGTATAAAAATATAAAACCAATACGTGAATAATATCAAACTGCAACAAATTAAAGTATATCAAACGATATCAAAAGGGGAAATCAGCCAGCCTCAGGGTCAGCTGGCTGACAGGAGGAGGGGAGGGGTTACACACTTTGATACACTTTGAAAGGGGCGGGGCACCTGTCAGATTGAGTTTGACGGATCATGGCTATTATACACTACTTCCTGAGGAGCATTGGGATCTTCTTGGTTACAGTCCTGTGGAAGAAGAGGACGGGGACATCTCTCTGGTGTTGTCCTCTTACTGGATAGATCTGGAGGAAACACATACAGGGAGTGAATTCATTCTTTACATACAGATAATTATAGGCCGTGTGTATTTAGTTCTGTCTATTACCTGGAGATGTGAGGGGCTGGGGAACCTCCATTATGACGTTCTTGTACAGATCTCTGTGTCCTTCTAAATACTCCCACTCCTCCATGGAGAAATAGACAGCGACATCCTGACACCTTATAGGAACCTGACACATACAATGATACCGTCATCCCCCCCGATCCCTTCATAGTTTTACTGTATAATATCCCAGCATTCCCAGCAGTGTCACCTCTCCAGTCAGCAGCTCAATCATCTTGTAGGTGAGTTCTAGGATCTTCTGGTCATTGATGTCCTCATGGATCAGGGGGTGAGGTGGAGGTCCCGTGATTGGGCTCAGGGGTCTTCCCCATCCCTCAGACACAGGGTCCTGACAGCAATCACTAGAGGTCTTCTTCACCACTGTGTAATCCTGGTAATGGAGAGACACATTAATAAATCTCACTACAGACATTTCCAGGGTCCTCACCTCTCCAGTTCTGTCCATCTGTTATTCCCATAGATAAGAATGATGTATCGGATAGTATCGGCCGATACCCGAAAAGTATCGGATATCGCCGATACCGATATCCGATACCAATACAAGTCAATGGGACACCAAGTATCGGAAGGTATCCTGATGGTTCCCAGGGTCTGAAGGAGAGGAAACTCTCCTTCAGGCCCTGGGATCCATATTAATGTCTAAAATAAAGAATTAAAATAAAAAATATTGATATATTCACCTCTCCGGCGGCCCCTGGACATCACTGCGGGTAACCGGCAGGCTTCTTTGTTTAAAATGAGCGCGTTTAGGACCTGAGAATGACGTCGCGGCTTCTGATTGGTCGCGTGCCGCTCATGTGACCGCCACCCGACCAATCAGAAGCCGCGACGTCATTCGCAGGTCCTAAATTCCTAGAATGAGGAGTTTAGTGCCTGAGAATGACGTCGCGGCTTGTGATTGGTCGCGTGGCGGTCACATGAGCGGCACGCGACCAATCAGAAGCCGTGACGTCATTCTCAGGTCCTAAACGCGCTCATTTTAAACAAAGAAGCCTTCCGGTTACCAGCGGTGATGTCCAGGGGCCGCCGGAGAGGTGAATATATCAATATTTTTTATTTTAATTCTTTATTTTACACAACACTATGGATCCGATACCGATTCCCGATACCACAAAAGTATCGGAACTCGGTATCGGAATTCCGATACCGCAAGTATCGGCCGATACCCGATACTTGCGGTATCGGAATGCTCAACACTAGTCATCAGAATCTCTCACCTCTCCAGTAAGCCAGAAGAGGATCTCTAGGGTGAGGTGTAATATCCTCTCCGCCATCTTGTCTCTGTCCATATCCATCTTTGATGGGTAAATCAGGAAAATTCTTTTTTGTAGAAGATCTTCACTGAGAGGGTCCGATATTGTAGAGACCTGAATGAGAAGATGAGCCGATGTAACATCATAAGAATCCTGAAAAATTAGGAGGAAAAAAGAGTACTTAGGTTAAAGAGTATTTTATTGTGAAAATTTAATAAAGTGTAACACACAGTAAAAATTACAACAGGATGACACGAAATATCATGAGTGCCATATACCCCACGTAGCTGCCAGTATCACATAAATCAGGAAGACATGCCATAATGAAAGTGCTAATATAGAGCAATAGTGTGGTCTCATTGAATAAATTGTACAATAGCACTTCCCTGCAGCCAGCACCAAACAAAATGAGTAGCACTAAAGAAAAAAAAAATGAAGTGCTGACCCAAAGTAACCATATACCGTACTTGTCAAAGCAAATACTGTAGCTGTAAATGGCGCTTACCAGCAGCTAACACCAGAATGTGGTAGATGGCACCAGAGGAATCCAACAGAGCCCCCAACGTACGTTTCGCTTGTTTGTTTGTTGCTTTCTCAAGGGGATAACTCTTACTGCACACAAGGACCTTTTTATCCCACTGGTGACTCATCTAACGCCGGTCACATGATGTGTCTCAGCCAATAGTATTGGTATCTTGGTGCATGTGCCCTGCACTCCGCAGGCCCTACAGCAGCCGCCGGCGTTAGGCACAATCTCGCATGCAGGAAAGCATGTGTGAGAAGCTGGGAAGATGCCACAGCAGACGAAGAGCCGCTGGATAGACAGGGCACATGCCTGCCACCAAATACTCCCCTCAGAAGTTACCACAGGACAGCCCCATATCAATAATTAAATTAATCATACCATAATATCAGACAACACTATTTCCATAAAAATACAGCATATGATAATTAATCCAAAAGTAAATGCGAGTGCAAAATCTTCCGATTGATGCAAAGGGTTGGATCCAAATTCAATGGCATATTCAATTCTTCCAATGGGTCACGCGGCACAGCTGGAGTCGTCTGCAAATGGGCATAAGAAGGTCCAACCACGGAGAGACATTGATGACGCAGGTTACTGATATTATAAAGGCCAGAGCCCCAAAGGCAGAACAGATTTGGCGCCAAGCAAAGGAAAGGGGTGCGGGGAAGAATCTGAGGTACCAGCTCATGGTAAAGTGCCCGAGGCAGCTGGGTGTGGGGCAGAACCCCTGCTTACAGGGCATAATGGGGGCATTACACTGTGTGGGGCCAAGAAAGGGGCCCTGTACTAGAAGAACAATCCGCTCCCTCACTTCCTGTCCTCCATAGTTGGCTCGTATGTATCTATTACAGGAAACAGAACAACAACGTTATGATTCTTATAAAGTGGCAACAACAACCCCAAAAGAGTCTCAATGCAGAAGGGGTTAATGTCCCCGCGCTCAGTAATGGGGAATCTCCACATACCTCCACCTATAAGAGCCACAGCTTCATAGGAAGCATACCCATTAAATAAATCAGAACAAATCATATATGGTCAAAAAATACCACAAATGGGTTATAATGGATATAACTACGGGATAATCGCTACCATAGAACATAATACCAAAGAAAAAAATACGATCAAAAACACCCAACAATAAGACTAAAGAAAAAATATAACAAAGTCTTTATTGATAAGTTATAAAAACAGTACATTTGGCAAAGCCAGGAGGAGAGGAAAAAAGTACTCAAGCCACAATGTGCACAAAGAAACGGCAGGGGTACAGGCATGAGGACCATCACATTAGTAACAAAATAGCAAAATCCACTTAAGGAGATATAGGTAGAATCGACTTACATTATAACAATCAGGGGAAAAACCAAAAGTAACATGTTATACCAGGCCATACCAGGAAACATATATGTAGACCATAGACATAATATCGCTAATAATGGCAGCACAAAGGCTAACCCAAAGTAGCTACATAATTACCTGAGCAGGCACTGGAAAGCAATGGACCACAGCGTGTACCCACCCCAACGCGCGTTTCAGCGTGATGAGCCTTTCTCAAGGGGTAACAAGTGAGGGAATAGCAAGCATAAAATAGCCACCAGCCACCAATCACAGCGCAACACATCAGCTGTATACCATCAATCACATTAAGTGTCTGGGGCCAAATGAGCAGGTAGTAGATGTTAGGGCTAGCGGAACACACCGAGTAAATAGAGATGTTTATTGATATTGGTGCGTTCGCAGCCCGGGGTCCACCGTGCAGGAGTACCTGCTGCTAGCAAACGGCGGAGCTATATGGCGGTATAGACTAACTCATTTAATTCACTGAGTAGCCGTGAAAGGAAAGCACTGTGCCCTGTTAGACTCCACAGAGGCACAGGCTAACTGCCCAAACAGAGAGCAGTCAGTGGTCACACAAACACACAAAACTCCTCGCCGGAGGAGCCAGCATTCTAGGGGCTTATTTCAGCCGGGTCCCTGAATACACTCAGACTCAATCTCCTCGCCGGAGGAGCCAGCATTCTAGGGGCTTATTTCAGCCGGGTCCCTGAACACACATACATGTGACCACACTGGCGCAAAGCACATAACATAAGACAATACTAGAGCATGGCCGTGCGGTCATGCGCAGTTTATATAGTTGCAGCACAGGAAGCTGCTACCGAAGTTTTGCCCTTTCAGGACCTTCCTGGAGGACCAATGGGATGCGCTGCAGTACCTGAACATGTGACCGAACATGTGACCCTCGACCTCTAATGGGAGACCTTGCCCTGGGCATGCTCAGTGTGTGCAAATAAGAACTTAGTCCCAGAGAGACCCGCTCGCCGCAGATCAGTGCAGGGTACCATAGGAAAGCCAGAAAAGGCAGTGGTGACCCTATGCACAGAATCAGCCTCAGCGAGACGCTGGGAGCGACGTCTCTGCTGAGCAGACCCCACTGCGGCCGATGCTGAATGGGAGACTGCAGCAGACACGGATCGAGATTCCCCCTGTGCAGCAGAGGAAACTCGACTCCTAACATTACCCCCCCTCCTAGGGCAGGGCCCCCTCCCTCCCTGAGCCTCACTACGCTCAAAAGCTGCAATAAGCAGCGGAGCCCGAATGTGCTCCACAGGCTCCCAGGTTCTATCCTCTGGGCCGTGACCCTTCCAGTCCACCAGATAAAATTTCTTGCCACGTACCACCTTGCACCCCACAATAGCATTCACCTCAAACTCATCCGTGGATGAACCCGATGTCCCAGCAGATGACTCAGAAAACCGGGACAAACGAACGGGCTTTAAGAGGGAAACGTGAAAAGTATCGGTGATACCAAGGCGTGGAGGAATAGCCAAACGGTAGACCACAGGGTTGACCTGTTCCAGAACCTTAAACGGGCCAATGTAGCGAGGAGCAAACTTAGTGGACTCAACTCGCAGCCTGATGTTACGGGCGGAGAGCCACACTAAGTCGCCAGGAGCAAAGACCGGAGCGGGGCGCCGGTGTGTATCAGCCAAAACCCTCATTCTCTCCTTGGAGGCCCAGATGGCATCCTGTGTGCGGTCCCAGATGTCACGTGCCTCCACCGCCCAGTCTGCCACCCTAGAATCGGTGGATGACACGGGCATGGGCACAGGGACACGCGGATGCTGGCCGTAATTAAGGAGAAAAGGTGTTTGACCAGTGGAATCGGCTACGGCGTTGTTCAAGGCAAATTCCGCCCAAGGTAGCAAAGATGCCCAGTCATCCTGCCTAGCAGAGACGAAATGTCGCAAATATGTCACCAGAGTCTGGTTGGTTCTCTCCACCAACCCATTTGTCTCGGGATGGTATGCAGAGGAGAGGTTTAACTCTATGCTGAGTAAACGGCAGAGCTCTCTCCAAAACCGAGACGCGAACTGGGGGCCCCGATCGCTGACAATCTTGTCAGGCATACCATGCAATCGGAAAACGTGCTTGATGAACAACACCGCCAAGGCCCGTGCTGAGGGTAACCGAGGAAGCAGCACCAAATGCACCATCTTAGAGAAATGGTCGGTGACAACCCAAATAATGGAGCAGCCACGCGACTTGGGTAAGCCCACCACAAAGTCCATCCCGACCATCTCCCAGGGCCTGTCTGCCACCGGTAGAGGGTAAAGCAACCCAGCAGGCCGTTGCCGAGGAGACCGATTCTGGGCGCAAGAAACGCACGCCTGAATATAGTCCCTGACATCTCGGGCCATATGCGGCCACCAGTATGTTCTCGCCAAAAGCTCAGATGTCCTCTTGGTCCCAAAATGCCCACCCACTCTGGAGGAGTGAGCCCAAGAGAGAACCTCCGGTCGCAAGTTAGCTGGTACGAAAGTCTTGCCCGGGGGCACAGACTCTAGCGAAACCGGAGCTACAGTTCTCAGGCTCTCAGAAGGGACAATAAGCCGAGGCTCCTCCTCATCCTCCTCCTCCGATGACACTACGGAGCGGGAGAGAGCGTCAGCACGAACGTTCTTCTCCCCGGAGAGGAAATGGAGAGTAAAATGGAACCGGGAGAAGAACAGGGACCATCTAGCCTGGCGAGAATTCAGCCGCTGGGCCGTTTGTAGATATACCAAGTTCTTGTGGTCAGTGAAGACTTGGAAGGGAAAGCGAGCTCCCTCCAAGAGATGTCTCCACTCTGAAAAAGCCAACTTCATGGCTAGCAACTCCCTGTCCCCGATGGAATAATTCCTCTCCGCTGGTGTGAAGGTCTTGGAGAAGAAGAAGCAAGGATGCTTCCGACCTTGAGCATCCTTTTGGAAAAGGACTGCTCCAGCACCAACGGATGAGGCATCCACCTCCAAGATAAATGGTTTATCAACAACGGGGCGATGTAGGATGGGTGCGCTAGCGAAGTGTGACTTGATCGAGAGAAAGGCTTTGGAGACCTCCTCTGACCACAACTTGGGATTTGCTCCCTTCTTGGTGAGGGCAACCAAGGGAGCTACCAAAGTTGAGAAGTGTGGAATGAACTAGCAATAGTAATTAATGAACCCCATAAAGCGCTGCACCGCTTTAAGAGAATGGGGTTCCTGCCAGTCCATTACAGCCTGTAGCTTGGCAGGATCCATAGCCAAACCCTGGGCAGAGATGATATAACCAAGGAAAGGCAAGGACTCCTGCTCAAACACACACTTCTCCAACTTGGCGTAGAGGGAGTTTGCCCGTAAGAGGTCGAAGACTTTGCGAACATCTCTCCGATGGGAGTCAATATCTGGAGAGAAGATGAGAATATCATCCAGATAGACTACGACCGAGGTGGTGAGCATATCCCGGAAGATGTCGTTCACAAAGTCTTGGAAAACGGCTGGGGCATTACAGAGCCCGAAGGGCATCACCAGATATTCATAGTGCCCATCCCTGGTGTTAAAAGCCGTCTTCCATTCATCCCCCTCACGGATGCGAATCAGGTTGTAAGCACCCCGCAGATCTAACTTTGTAAATACCCTCGCTCCCCGTAGCCTATCAAACAGCTCAGATATCAGGGGTAATGGGTACTTGTTCTTAACGGTGATGGCGTTAAGACCCCTGTAGTCTATGCATGGACGTAAGTCTCCAGTCTTCTTCTGTACGAAGAAGAACCCAGCCCCTGCCGGTGACACTGACTTCCTAATGAATCCTCTTGCCAGATTCTCTTGGATGTACTGGGACATTGCCTCCGTCTCCGGGAGAGATAACGGATAGACTCGACCCCGGGGAGGCTCAGCACCAGGCAAGAGGTCAATAGGACAGTCATAGGGGTGGTGAGGCGGAAGGGTCTCCGCAGCTCTTTTGGAGAACACGTCTGCATGGGGCCAATAGTGCTTGGGGAGAGAGGAAAGATCTGCGGGTACCTGTGTAGTAGCAACCTGAACGCACTCCCTCAGACATCTACCCTCGCAGGATTTACTCCATCCCAAAATTCTCCCAGAGGACCACTCAATATGAGGAGAATGGTAGCGAAGCCATGGTATCCCCAACAGGACCTCATCAATTCCCTCAGGAATGACTAATAGGGAGATTATCTCCTGATGTGATGGAGACACAGATAGCGTGAAAGGAATGGTTTGGTGGGTAATCTGTGAAGGTAGTGTTGACCCATTTACCACTTGAACGGTTACTGGCTTGGCGAGCATCACCAAGGGTATTGCGTGACGCTGGGCAAAAGCGGAAGACATAAAGTTACCCTCTGCCCCAGAATCCACGCATAGCTCGACCATAAGAGTGGATGGGCCTATGGTAATTGTCCCCTTGAAGGACAACTTTGAGGCAAACGTCGCCGTGTCTAGGGTACCTCCTCCAACTGCCACTAGACGCTGACGTTTCCCCGACCGCTGAGGACCCTTGGAGGCAAGGTGTCCTGACTGCTGGCAAACATGACGGACCTTATGTGCACGGGTGGACTGAGACTTGGATCCCGCTCGTGTCACCTCTAAGGCCTCATGTGACTCGGATGCCTGGACTGGAGATTCCAAAGGTTTGGCGAAGGTGGGAGCCAGCCGAAACCTCTGCCTACACTGGGCTCGCTCCAACCTCCGCTCGTTAAAACGGAGGTCAATACGAGTAGAGACAGTTATTAACTCCTCCAGTGTGGCAGGAATCTCCCTAGTGGCCAGAGCGTCCTTAATGTGGTCAGCCAGGCCCCTCCAAAATATGGGGATAAGGGCTTTATCCGACCACTCCAGCTCGGAAGCTAAAGTACGGAAGCGGACGGAAAAATGGCTGACCAAGGACTCACCCTGAGTTAATGCCAGTAGTTGGAGCGCTGTGTCATGGGTGACTTGAGATCCTAAAAAGACCTTTTTCGGAGTCCTCAGGAACAACGGAGCACTCTGCACCACATGATCACCACGCTCCCACAGCGGCGTAGCCCACTCCAACGCCCTGTCCGACAAAAGAGACACAATAAATCCCACCTTAGCCCGCTCTGTAGGAAAACGTGCAGCCAGGAGCTCGAGGTGAATAGAGCACTGACTCACGAATCCCCTACAAGTTTTGCTATTTCCAGAAAATTTTTCTGGCAGCAGGAGGCGAGATAACGTTGGAACAGGGGTGGCAGTGGACAAGTTTGCTGCAGCCACGCTAGCAGCCTGTACAGCAACTGTGTAACATACACAGCTGAGGTTGAGCTCTCGAGAGCCGCCAACCTACCCTCCAGCTGCTGGATATACCGCAAAGATTGCTGAATGTCCGCCATTTACTAGCCAGACCCTGGCGCTAGTATTCTGTTAGGGCTAGCGGAACGCACCGAGTAAATAGAGATGTTTATTGATATTGGTGCATTCGCAGCCCGGGGTCCACCGTGCAGGAGTACCTGCTGCTAGCAAACGGCGGAGCTAAATGGCGGTATAGACTAACTCAGTTAATTCACTGAGTAGCCGTGAAAGGAAAGCACTGTGCCATGTTAGACTCCACAGAGGCACAGGCTAACTGCCCAAACAGAGAGCAGTCAGTGGTCACACAAACACACAAAACTCCTCGCCGGAGGAGCCAGCATTCTAGGGGCTTATTTCAGCCGGGTCCCTGAATACACTCAGACTCAATCTCCTCGCCGGAGGAGCCAGCATTCTAGGGGCTTATTTCAGCCGGGTCCCTGAACACACATACATGTGACCACACTGGCGCAAAGCACATAACATAAGACAATACTAGCGCATGGCCGTGCGGTCATGCGCAGTTTATATAGTTGCAGCACAGGAAGCTGCTACCGAAGTTTTGCCCTTTCAGGACCTTCCTGGAGGACCAATGGGATGCGCTGCAGTACCTGAACATGTTACCGAACATGTGACCCTCGACCTCCAATGGGAGACCTTGCCCTGGGCATGCTCAGTGTGTGCAAATAAGGACTTAGTCCCAGAGAGACCCGCTCGCCGCAGATCAGTGCAGGGTACCATAGGAAAGCCAGAAAAGGCAGTGGTGACCCTATGCACAGAATCAGCCTCAGCGAGACGCTGGGAGCGACGTCTCTGCTGAGCAGACCCCACTGCGGCCGATGCTGAATGGGAGACCGCAGCAGACACGGATCGAGATTCCCCCTGTGCAGCAGAGGAAACTCGACTCCTAACAGTAGAATCACATGTCCGCAATGGATAAACCACACCTGCGGGTTAGCTTTGTAGCCATGGTAATCCATGACTTTGAACTGCTCCAGTATTTGGCCTAACAGGAGATCGCCGCCAGACAAACATGTGAGAGAGTGGCCGCCATGACTAACCACCGTCTGCTATTGATGACGCGTACGTCACCGAGGCAACCCAGGACGCCAAGCGGTGCCGGTGTCTGAAAATGAGACGCCGGAAGGCGGGTCGGGGACCACGGCGCGCACGCGTCCTAGCAAGGACGCAGTGAAAATACAGCGCTACAGCGTTGCATGAACCAGAAGGACATGTAGGTGCATAATACCGCGGATTTTCTTAGCCGAGAGTCTATAACACACATTCGTCCTAAAAAATAGACGCACAGACGGCGCATCACATCAGCGATGTAAAAGCAAGAAGATGTGTATATGCATAACACTGCAAGTATATCACACAAAGCACATAGGATACAAGCACAGATCATAGGGATAGGAAATATCAAGAATAATAGGACACATCCACTAAAATCACAGTTAGGCCATGTTCACACGATCCTTTTTTTCATGCGGAATTGCCGCGATTTTCCCGCTGCGGGTCCGCAGCTGTTTTCCATGCAGGGTACATTACATTGTACCCTATGGAAAACAGGAACTGCTGTGCCCACAATGCGGAAAATAAAAAAAAAGCCGCGCTGAATAGCTGCGGGAAAAAAGAAGTACCATGTCACTTCTTTTTTCGGAGCCGCAGCGGTTCTGCACCCATTGACCTCCATTGTGAGGTCAAACCCGCAGTAAAACCCGCAGATGAAAAAAATATCTGCGGGTTTTACTGCGGTTTGTGGTGCAGAACCGCTGAAGCAGGAAGTGCGGGGAAGCGGGCGGAAGTGCGTGGGCGGAGTGTGGCTGCCCCCCCGTGCTCCGATCCCGCCCCCCCGTGCTCCAATCCCACCGCCCTGTGCTCCGATGCCCCCCCCAGTGCTCCGATGCCCCCCCCGTGCCCTAATCTCCCCCCTCATACCTACCCGGCGTCCCGGTGTCCGTCCGGCCGTCTTCTCCCTGGGCGCCGCCATCTTGCATCCACTAAGGTTAGAATAGGGTTAGGGGTAGGGTTAGGGTTAGCGGTAGGGTTAGGGTTAGGGGTAGGGTTAGGGGTAGGGTTAGGGTTAGGGGTAGGGTTAGGGTTAGGGGTAGGGTTAGGGTTAGGGGTAGGGTTAGGGTTAGGGGTAGGGTTAGGGTATTTTCAGCCATTTTAACCCTAAAAAACTTCCTAGAAAACACACAGACTCTGCATAGAAAACTGCATAAAAAAAAGGATCAAAAAAAGGATCAAAAAACGCATCAAAAAACGCATCAAAAAAGGACAAAAAAAGGACCAAAAAAAGGACCTGCGTTTTCTGCCAAGAGCTGCAGTTTTTTAAAAAACAGTCCTGAAAAAAAAAAGGATGGAAATCAGGAACGTGTGAACATACCCTTAGTCATGAATATAAGAGACAATAATAAATACTAACACATCATATTGACAAAATAAACACATAGATGCACAATCCATGATGAATATGACACTTGATAGTAGATCCAAACATCCTATGACTGTGAATGCCAGGTATACATAATGTCCAATCCAGCTAGTAATACCAAAGTATCCAGGGTAGGTAACAGCGGTGCATATACAACGCTAGCGAAAGGTGGATGAAAGCTAAATAAAATGAATAAAACAAGTTAAAAACAAAGAAAACGCCAATGCGAACACATATATAGTGGAAACCATATGATGAAATACACAACACAGGCCCGGAGAGAGAAGAGACTGCCTCATAAAAAAGGAGCAAAACTGATTGTTTCATTCAATCCTCTAGGTTGAACAGTATCTAATGCCCATATCCATCGTGTCTCACAGCGTGCCAATTTTTGACTCAGGTCACATCCACGGATCCTAGGATTGATCATATCAATTCCTCTGACTCGTAGGAGGGAGCTGTCACAGTCATGATGTAATTTGAAATGTCTTGGTATGGTCCTGAGTGTGGCTACGTCCCCATGGCCGGCCGCCGCCTGAATCCCCAATATATGCTCCCGTATACGCACTTTAAGTTGGCGAGTAGTCATGCCAACGTAGATTAAGTTGCAGGGACAGACAGCAAAGTAAACAACATAACGTGAATTACACGTGATGTGTTTCCTGATGTCATATGTCCTAGTACCTGAAGAATTAAAAAATGTCGAAGTGCGTTCAACATTGGGGCAGACGACGCACCGACCACAGGGAACACAGCCACACACAGGACTACCACCATCCAAGAACGTAGATTTAATTTCACATTGGTAGTGGCTGTGCACAAGATGGTCTCTCAAGTTACGTGAGCGTCTAACAGTGACGCTAGGATTAACAGGCAAGATCTGATTTAGGATTGGATCAGTCTGAAGGATTGGCCATGCTTTTTGGAGGCAACTACGCATTCTTGAGAATTGAGCATGATAGTTCGTGATAAAACGTACCTTCTGATTACCCTTGGGGGTTTTGTTCTTATACAGCAATGATTGCCTGGTGGCATGTCTCGCTCTATTATACGCCCTCTTTATAGAGCGTCCACTATATCCCCTTTCACGAAATCTCATGGTCAAATCTTGTGCTTTTGCTCTAAAATCCAGATCATCGGAACAAATCCTGCGTAAACGCAGGAATTGTCCGATCGGAATGGAGTTGATGAGAGGCTTTGGGTGGGCTGAAGAGGCATGCAGCAACATGTTGGATGCCGTTTCTTCCCTAAAAATGGTAGTCTGAAGGATATCATCAGAGTCCCTCCATACCTTGACGTCAAGAAAGTCAATCTTATCCACATCGTGATGATATGTGATGTGGATGTTTTTGTCATTTGAATTGATCCCCTCCATAAAGACAATTGGGGAATAGGACATGTCATAAGCGTTTGACATATAATCCCCTGTCATCATTCACTGACCAACTGAATAAAATTCTTAAAGTTGCGGTCGAAGGGGAGGTTATCACCAAAGAGCTGGCTTCGGCACTGCAGGTACATGAACCAACTATTTCAACTATGTACTTGTTACCCAAGATACATAAGAACCGTGAGGCTCCCCCAGGACGTCCGATCATCTCAGGTTCAGGGAACTATCTGGAAAGAGTTAATCTATGGCTGGACTCTAAATTACAGCCTCTTGTGGAGAGTCTCCCCTCTTTTTTGTTGGATACTGTGGAGTTCCTTAAGCGGGTGGATGGTCTCCACATTGGGCCTGAAACCATACTTGTAACAGGTGACGTAGAATCCCTGTATACCAATATTAAACATGAAGACGGCCTTGCCGCTACAAAATTATTTTTGGAAATGTCCAATTTGCCAGTGGGGATCATCCACCTGATTTCGGAACGCCTTCATTTTTCTTTGACACATAATTTTTTTATTTTTAAGGGGTCCTGCTTCCTACAGCTCCAGGGTACTGCAATGGGGGCTGCCTTTGCCCCGGCCTACGCTAATTTGTTCCTGGGGCTGTGGGAGAGGGACCTCCCCCTGTCAGATTGGGGTCTGTCGATGGACCGTATCCCCTTTTGGGTACGGTACATCGATTACATTTTCCTGATCTGGCAGGGGAACCGGGCACACTTTTTGAGTTTATGGAGGGGATCAATTCAAATGACAAAAACATCCACATCACATATCATCATGATGTGGATAAGATTGACTTTCTTGACGTCAAGGTATGGAGGGACTCTGATGATATCCTTCAGACTACCATTTTTAGGAAAGAAACGGCATCCAACATGTTGCTGCATGCCTCTTCAGCCCACCCAAAGCCTCTCATCAACTCCATTCCGATCGGACAATTCCTGCGTTTACGCAGGATTTGTTCCGATGATCAGGATTTTAGAGCAAAAGCACAAGATTTGACCATGAGATTTCGTGAAAGGGGATATAGTGGACGCTCTATAAAGAGGGCGTATAATAGAGTGAGACATGCTACCAGGCAATCTTTGCTTTATAAGAACAAAACCCCCAAGGATAATCAGAAGGTACGTTTTATCACGAACTATCATGCTCAATTCTCAAGAATGCGGAGTTGCCTCCAAAAAGCATGGCCAATCCTTCAGACTGATCCAATCCTAAATCAGATCTTGCCTGTTAATCCTAGCGTCACTGTTAGACGCTCACGTAACTTGAGAGACCATCTTGTGCACAGCCACTACCAATGTGAAATTAAATCTACATTCTTGGATGGTGGTCGTCCTGTGTGTGGCTGTGTTCCCTGTGGTCGGTGCGTCGCCTGCCCCAATGTTGAATGCACTTCGACATTTTTTAATTCTGCAGGTACTAGGACATATGACATCAGGAAACACATCACGTGTAATTCACTAGGGTTGAGCGAAACGGATCGTTCATTTTCAAAAGTCGCCGACTTTTGGCAAAGTCGGGTTTCATGAAACTGGACCCGATCCCTGTGTGGGGTCGGCCATGCGGTACGCGACTTTCGCACCAAAGTCGCGTTTCAATGACGCGAAAAGCGCCATTTCTCAGCCAATGAAGGTGGACGCAGAGTGTGGGCAGCGTGATGACATAGGTCCTGGTCCCCACCATCTTAGAGAAGGGCATTGCAGTGATTGGCTTGCTGTCTGCGGCATCACAGGCGCTATAAAGGGGCGTTCCCGCCGACCGCCATGTTACTGCTGCTGATCTGAGCATAGGGAGAGGTTGCTGCCGCTTCGTCAGAAGCAGGGATAGCGTTAGGCAGGGTCCATTAACCCCCAAACCGCTTGTGCTGTAGCGATTTCCACTGTCCAACACCACCTTTTGTTTGCAGGGACAGTGGAAGCTACATTTTTTTTCCTCAGCGCTGTAGCTCATTGGGCTGCCCTAGAAGGCTCCCTGATAGCTGCATTGCTGTGTGTATGCCGCTGTGCAAACCAACTGCTTTTTCAAAGCACAAATCCTATTGTTCCTTCCTTTCTGCACAGCTATTTTGTTTGTTTGTCCACACTTTTGATGTAATTTGTGCAGCAGTCCACTCCTTGTTATTGCTGCCTGCCATACCTGGCTGAGATTACTGCAGGGAGATAGTAATTGTAGGACAGTCCCTGTTTTTTTTTTTTTTTTTTTTAAATTCTCCTTGAAAAAACATAAATAGTGGGAGATTAATCTTGGCATTTGTGCTTGAGTGCTAGTCGTGTGTGCAATCTCTCTACAATTGTGGGGCACAGAAAGCCTAGTGTCTATAATCCTTTTTTTTTTTTTTTTTAATTCTCCCTAATAAAAAAACATAGTGGGAGATTAAGATTGGCATTTCTGCTAGAGTGCCAGTCCTGTGTGTGCCATCTGTCTCCAATTTTGGGGCACAGAAAGCCTAGTGTGTAATACTGGCCCTGATTTCTTGGCAATTCTCCCTAACCAAAAAAAGGAGTGGGAGATTAAGATTGGCATTTCTGCTAGAGTGCCAGTCCTGTGTGTGCCATCTCTCTCCAATTTTGGGGCACAGAAAGCCTAGTGTGTAATACTGGCCCTGATTTCTTGGCAATTCACCCTAACCAAAAAAAGGAGTGGGAGATTAAGATTGGCATTTCTGCTAGAGTGCCAGTCCTGTGTGTGCCATCTCTCTCCAATTTTGGGGCACAGAAAGCCTAGTGTGTAATACTGGCCCTGATTTCTTGGCAATTCTCCCTAACCAAAAAAAGGAGTGGGAGATTAAGATTGGCATTTCTGTTAGAGTGCCAGTCCTGTGTGTGCCATCTCTCTCCAATTTTGGGGCACAGAAAGCCTAGTGTGTAATACTGGCCCTGATTTCTTGGCAATTCTCCCTAACCAAAAAAAGGAGTGGGAGATTAAGATTGGCATTTCTGCTAGAGTGCCAGTCCTGTGTGTGCCATCTCTCTCCAATTTTGGGGCACAGAAAGCCTAGTGTGTAATACTGGCCCTGATTTCTTGGCAATTCTCCCTAACAAAAAAAAGTAGTGGGAGATTAAGATTGGCATTTCTGCTAGAGTGCCAGTCCTGTGTGCCATGTCTCTCCAATTTTGGGGCACAGAAAGCCTAGTGTCTGTTTTTTTTTTATTTTGGTTTTTAAATTCTCCCTGAAAAAAAAATAAATAGTGGGAGATTAATATTGGCCTTTGTGCTTCTGTGCCCGTCCTGTCTGTGCCATCTCTCTCAAATTGTGGGCCACAGGAAGCCTAGTGTCTTTTTTTTATTTTGGTTTTTAAATTCTCCCTGAAAAAAAAAATAGTGGGAGATTAATATTGGCCTTTGTGCTTCTGTGCCCGTCCTGTCTGTGCCATCTCTCTCAAATTGTGGGCCACAGAAAGCCTAGTGTCTGTTTTTTGTTATTTTGGTTTTTATATTCTCCCTGAAAAAAAAAATAGTGGGAGATTAATATTGGCCTTTGTGCTTCTGTGTCAGTCCTGTCTGTGCCATTTCTCTCAAATTGTGGGCCACAGAAAGCCTAGTTTTTTGTTTTTTTTATTTTGGTTTTTAAATTCTCCCTGAAAAAAAAAAATAGTGGGAGATTAATATTGGCCTTTGTGTTTCGGTGCCAGTCCTGTGTGCCATCTCTCTCAAATTGTGGGCCACAGAAAGCCTAGTGTCTTTTTTTTTATTTTGGTTTTTAAATTCTCCCTGAAAAAAAAAAAAAATAGTGGGAAATTAAAATTGGCCTTTGTGCTTGAGTGACAGTCCTGCATGTGTGGCATCTCTCTCATTTTGTGCCACAGAAAACCGAGTGTGTAACATTGTGCCTGATTTTCCTTGCAGTCTCACCCACCTATAAAGGGATATCTAAATCCTACAGAAGTTTGAGTTCACCTTGTAAGTTGTTTAACAGTAACAAATACCGTTACTTTGGTTACGTTTTTAAAACAATGAGGAAGTCTGGTGGAAGAGGTCGTGGCCGTGGGCGTTCATTGCCAGCTGGTAATGATGGTAGTGGTGGTGGAGCATCAGGTGGTCGTGGGAAAAACAATATAGCACCTAAGTCTCGAGCTGTGGAGCCAGGTTCGTCGTCTGGCTACACAAGGCCTCGAACGCTCCCTTTTCTGGGAGTAGGAAAACCGCTTTTAAAGCCGGAGCAGCAAGAGCAAGTTTTGGCTTTCCTTGCTGACTCAGCCTCTAGCTCTTTTGCCTCCTGTTCTGCAACTGGTAAATGTAAAAGCAGCGCTTCGTTAGTGGATGTTCACGCTCAGGGACAAGTCGCTCCATTGTCCTGTTCAGCAAAAACAACAACAGAGAAGGATGCGTCAGGGACACAACGGGTTACTCCATGGAGCTCTTTACACATACCGTTCCTGGGTTAGAAAGTGAAACAGTTAACAGGCTATGCCCATTACAAGTTGAATCGGACATGGAGTGCACAGATGCACAGCCACAACCAGATTACTATGCTGTTCCTTTGACTCAGACCACAACATTGCCCTCGCAGTGTACTGATCCAGATTCAGACCCTGATGAGACTATGGTGCCCCGTCACGAACGCTATACCACCGGCTTACACGGTGACACAGACGAAGTTGCACACGAGATAGAAGAGGAGGTCATAAATGACCCAGTTGTTGACCCCGATTGGCAGCCATTGGGGGAACAGGGTGCAGGCGGCAGTAGTTCTGAAGCGGAGGAGGAGGGGCCGCAGCAGGCATCAACATCGCAACAGGTTCCATCTGCCGGGCCCGTATCTGGCCCAAAACGCGTGGCAAAGCCAAAACCTGTTGGAGGACAGCGTGGCCATCCGGTTAAAGCTCAGTCTGCAATGCCTGAAAAGGTATCCGATGCTAGAAAGCGTGCAGTCTGGCATTTTTTTAAACAACATCCAACTGATCAGCGCAAAGTCATCTGTCAAAAATTTTCAACTACCTTAAGCAGAGGTCAGAATCTGAAAAGTCTAAATACAAGTTGCATGCATAGACATTTACCACCATGCATTTGCAAGCCTGGACTAACTACCAAACGTCCCTTAAGGTTGTAGCACCCTCGGCCAATGAAGCTAGTCAGCAACGCTACATCCCTTCCGTCACTGTAAGGCCACCATTTTCCGCACCACCTGCAGTATCTGTGCAGGTTTCGTTGCCAGGCCAAAGCAGTCAGGGTCAGGGAATCACCAGTTTCGTAGTTGGAAACACTGCATCTAGGGCACCGGCAAGAATACCGTCTCCAACCGTCTCTCAGTCTGCCATGTCCACCGGCACCCCCGCTAGTTCCACGATCTCCAGCTCTCCAGTCCAGCTCACCCTACATGAGACTCTCGTTAGAAAAAGGAAGTACTTATCCTCGCATCCGCGTACACAGGGTTTGAACGCCCACATAGCTAGACTAATGTCATTAGAGATGATGCCCTACCGGTTAGTTGAAAGCGAAGCTTTCAAAGCCCTGATGGACTACGCTGTACCACGCTACGAGCTACCCAGTCGACACTTCTTTTCGAGAAAAGCCATCCCAGCCCTCCACCAGCATGTTAAAGAGCGCATCGTCCATGCACTCAGGCAATCTATTAGTACAAAGGTGCACCTGACAACAGATGCATGGACCAGTAGGCATGGCCAGGGACGTTACGTGTCCATCACGGCACACTGGGTGAATGTGGTGGATGCAGGGTCCACAGGGGACAGCAATTTTGGGACAGTTCTGCCTAGCCCATGGTCTAGGAAACAGTTGGCTGTAGCCGTTCGCACCCCCTCCTCCTTGTCCTCCTGCAGAAGCGAGAGCTCGTCCACAGAACGCAGTCGCACAACCACTCCATCCGCAGCTGCCACTGTTGCACACCAGGTGTCCCATTATGGGGCAGCTACTGGCAAGCGTCAGCAGGCTGTATTGGCTATGAAGTGTTTGGGCGACAACAGACACACCGCGGAAGTTCTGTCCGAGTTCTTGCTGAAAGAAATGCAGTCGTGGCTGAGCACTGTAGATCTTGAGGCAGGCAAGGTAGTGAGTGATAACGGAAGGAATTTCATGGCTGCCATCTCCCTTTCCCAACTGAAACACATTCCTTGCCTGGCTCACACCTTAAACCTGGTGGTGCAGTGCTTCCTGAAAAGTTATCCGGGGTTATCCGACCTGCTCCTCAAAGTGCGCGGACTTTGCTCGCATATCCGCCGTTCGCCCGTACACTCCAGCCGTATGCAGACCTATCAGCGGTCTTTGAACCTTCCCCAGCATCGCCTAATCATCGACGTTGCAACAAGGTGGAACTCAACACTGCACATGCTTCAGAGACTGCGAACAGAGGCGTGCTGTTATGTTTTTGTGGGAGGATACACATACACAGGCAGGCAGTAGGATGGCAGAAAGGGAGTTGTCAGGTGTGCAGTGGTCGAAATTACAAGCCATGTGTCAAGTCCTTCAGTGTTTTGAGGAATGCACACGGCTGGTTAGTGCAGACAACGCCATAATAAGCATGAGCATCCCCTAATGCGTCTGCTGATGCAAAGTTTGACGCACATAAAGGAGCAGGCGTCTGCAGCAGAGGAAGAGGAAAGCCTTGATGACAGTCAGCCATTGTCTGGTCAGGGCAGTGTACAGGAGGAGGTAGCGGGCAAACAGGAGGAGGAGGACGAGGAGGATGATGGGGATGAGTATTTTTTTAATGAGGAAGCCTCTCCGGGGCCAATAGCAACTAGTGGTGTTGCAAGACCGGGTTCAGGCTTTTTTTAAGGGAGACAAGTGACGTAGATTTGCCTGAAACTGCCCCTCAACCCAGCACGACCGCAGATTTGACAACTGGAACTTTGGCCCACATGGCGGATTATGCCTTACGTATCCTGAAAAGGGACCCATGCATTATTAAAATGATGACCGATGACGATTACTGGTTGGCCTGCATCCTTGATCCTCGCTATAAAGGCAAATTGCAAAATATTATGCCACATGAGAACCTGGAACAAATATTAGCAACCAAACAATCAACTCTTGTTGACAGTTTGATTCAGGCATTCCCAGCACACAGCGACGGTGAGCGTTATCACACGAGCTGCAGGGGGCAGCAGGCCAGAGGTGTTAGAGGTGCAGAAAACCGAAGTGGCGTTGGACAGAGGGGTTTTCTGCCCCACCTTTCCCGGCTGACACCTAGCTTTCCTATGAAAAGGTCTTGCTTGTGGACTGCTCTGACTGACTTTTCCAATCTCGTAATTTGCAGCAGCTGTTTGTCCAGCATATGACATGTTTACACCTCCCTAAATGGCCAAACTCCCCCCACGGGGCCGTGGTCTCGCCACTTGACGCAAGCACCCATGAGAGTGCCGTTTGTCTGAAGAGGTGGGTGTGCACGCTTTTGGTCGACGGCACTGCCACTGGGTCCCTCATAGTACAATAAAGTGTCTCTGGTGGTGGTGGTGCGCACCCAACGTCAGACACACCGTGGAACATGAGGGGCCCTGGGCCTATACCGCCGGCCACAAGAGAGTTCCCCCCCAGCTCAAACAGTGCTCTACCACTTGCAAAATTATCTCTCACAGCTCCACCAATGTTTAGTCTATGCGCTGACATTCTTCAATGCCTGGCACTGACAATACCAATGTGTTGACATGTATGATGCTACTTAAAATAGTCAGGGGCAGTGTCCTATATTTACACCAGTAAATACTTTGCGCCAAATTACTAGGTCTGAAACTCAGCAGAGGAGCCCACCCCTGAACCTAAGTATGCCACCCTTTTGTCTTTTGGTTTTGTTGTATTGCGAGACATTAACATCTATTTATTTTTGGCGAGCACTAACTGTCAGACACTCATTACAATCGGCCTCCGCTGACAACACCAATGCTGCCTGTGTACCCCTGCAAAATAATTCCAAGTGTCTACAGCCTACTTTTGTTATGTTAGGCCTACTAAGCCTGTCTCCGGTCCATTATAGAAATTGTCCTTCACTGACCACACCACTGCTGCCCGTGTACACCTGGAACCTTTTTTAAAGTGCATACAGCCAACTTTTGTTATGTTAGGCCTACTAAGCCTGTCTGTGGTCCCTCCTTCCAATAGTCCTCCACTGACCACACCACTGCAGCCCGTGTACCCCTGGAACCTTTTTTAAAGTGCCTACAGCCTACTTTTGTTATGTTAGGCCTACTAAGCCTGTCTGCGGTCCCTCCTTCCAATAGTCCTCCACTGACCACACT
Organism: Ranitomeya imitator; assembly: GCF_032444005.1. Classification (NCBI taxonomy): domain Eukaryota; kingdom Metazoa; phylum Chordata; class Amphibia; order Anura; family Dendrobatidae; genus Ranitomeya; species Ranitomeya imitator. The sequence continues at coordinate 236,934,046 of NC_091283.1, forward strand.
ACTGCTGCCCGTGTACCCCTGGAACCTATTTTAAAGTGGCTACAGCCTGCTTTTGTTATGTTAGGTCTACTAAGCCTGTCTGCGGTCCCTCCTTCCAATAGTCCTCCACTGACCACACCACTGCTGCCCGTGTACCCCTGGAACCTACTTTAAATTGCATAGAGCATCCTTTTTTTAATTGTAGGCGTACTAAGTCTGTCTGCGGTCCATAATTGAAATTGTCCTTCGCTGACCAGAACAATGCTGCCTGTGTACCCCTGTAACCTTTTTTAAACTGCATTGAGCAAAATTTTTTGTTTAAGGCCTACTACCTGTGTCTGTCTGCGCCACTCAATACAGCTGTCCTCCTCTGAAAAAAGCTGAGCGTCAATAGTCTTGTTTTCAGCCTATAGGAATTTGAAAACTGCATTGGGGCTACTACTTCGGTAGGGCCTACTAACGGTGTCTGCCGCTCCAAGGTGTTCTCCTGGTTGCCTCTCCATAGCTTCGATCTTCTAGCTCTCGTTTAGTAGTTGTTGAAACAACACTGCATTAGGCCTACAAGTTGGGTCTGGGTTGTAGAGACGGTGTCTGCCGCTCCAAGGTGTTCTCCAGGTTGCCTCTCCATAGCTTCGATCTTCTAGCTCTCGTTTAGTAGTTGTTGAAACAACACTGCATTAGGCCTACAAGTTGGGTCTGGGTTGTAGAGATGGTGTCTTCCGCTTCAAGGTGTTCTCCAGGTTGCCTCTCCATAGCTTCGATCTTCTAGCTCTCGTTTAGTAGTTGTTGAAAACAACACTGCATTAGGCCTACAAGTTGGGTCTGGGTTGTAGAGACGGTGTCTTCCGCTCCAAGGTGTTCTCCAGGTTGCCTCTCCATAGCTTCAATCTTCTAGCTCTCGTTTAGTAGTTGTTGAAAACAACACTGCATTAGGCCTACAAGTTGGGTCTGGGTTGTAGAGACGGTGTCTTCCGCTCCAAGGTGTACTCCAGGTTGCCTCTCCATAGCTTTGATCTTCTAGCTCTCGTTTAGTAGTTGTTGAAAACAACACTGCATTAGGCCTACAAGTTGGGTCTGGGTTGTAGAGACGGTGTCTTCCGCTCCAAGGTGTTCTCCAGGTTGCCTCTCCATAGCTTCGATCTTCTAGCTCTCGTTTAGTAGTTGTTGAAACAACACTGTATTAGGCCTACAAGTTGGGTCTGGGTTGTAGAGATGGTGTCTGCCGCTCCAAGTTGTTCTCCAGGTTGCCTCTCCATAGCTTCGATCTTCTAGCTCTCGTTTAGTAGTTGTTGAAAACAACACTGTATTAGGCCTACAAGTTGGGTCTGGGTTGTAGAGACGGTGTCTTCCGCTCCAAGGTGTTCTCCAGGTTGCCTCTCCATAGCTTCGATCTTCTAGCTCTCGTTTAGTAGTTGTTGAAAACAACACTGCATTAGGCCTACAAGTTGGGTCTGGGTTGTAGAGACGGTGTCTTCCGCTCCAAGGTGTTCTCCAGGTTGCCTCTCCATAGCTTTGATCTTCTAGCTCTCGTTTAGTAGTTGTTGAAAACAACACTGCATTAGGCCTACAAGTTGGGTCTGGGTTGTAGAGACGGTGTCTTCCGCTCCAAGGTGTTCTCCAGGTTGCCTCTCCATAGCTTCGATCTTCTAGCTCTCGTTTAGTAGTTGTTGAAACAACACTGCATTAGGCCTACAAGTTGGGTCTGGGTTGTAGAGACGGTGTCTGCCGCTCCAAGGTGTTCTCCAGGTTGCCTCTCCATAGCTTCGATCTTCTAGCTCTCGTTTAGTAGTTGTTGAAACAACACTGTATTAGGCCTACAAGTTGGGTCTGGGTTGTAGAGACGGTGTCTTCCGCTCCAAGGTGTTCTCCAGGTTGCCTCTCCATTGCTTCAATCTTCTAGCTCTCGTTTAGTAGTTGTTGAAAACAACACTGCATTAGGCCTACAAGTTGGGTCTGGGTTGTAGAGATGGTGTCTTCCGCTCCAAGGTGTTCTCCAGGTTGCCTCTCCATTGCTTCAATCTTCTAGCTCTCATTTAGTAGTTGTTGAAAACAACACTGCATTAGGCCTACCAGTTGGGTCTGGGTTGTAGAGACGGTGTCTTCCGCTCCAAGGTGTTCTCCAGGTTGCCTCTCCATAGCTTCGATCTTCTCGCTCTCATTTAGTAGTTGTTGAAAACAGCACTGCATTAGGCCTACAAGTTGGGTCTGGGTTGTAGAGACGGTGTCTTCCGCTCCAAGGTGTTCTCCAGGTTGCCTCTCCATAGCTTCGATCTTCTAGCTCTCATTTAGTAGTTGTTGAAAACAGCACTGCATTAGGCCTACAAGTTGGGTCTGGGTTGTAGAGACGGTGTCTTCCGCTCCAAGGTGTTCTCCAGGTTGCCTCTCCATTGCTTCAATCTTCATGCTCGTCTTAAGTAGTTGTTGAAACAACACTACATTAGGCCTACAAGTTGGGTCTGGGTCGTAGAGACGGTGTCTGCCGCTCCAAGGTGTTCTCCAGGTTGCCACATAATCGAAGCTGCATAGAGCCTATTTTGTTATTTTACGCCTACTAAGTCTTTCTGCGGTCCCTCCTTCCAATTGTCCTCCACTGAGCACACCAATGCAGACCGTGTACCCATGTAACCTTTTTTAAACCTGCGTCGAGCCAACTTTGTGGTGTAAGGCCTACTTGTAGTGTCTGGCTGCGCCACTCAATACAGCTGTCCTCTTTACAAAAAATGACCTACAATTATCTGGTTTTCAGCCTATCGGAATTTTAAAACTGCAGTTACTAGTTGGTTTGGGGCCTTCTATCGGTGTCTGCCGCTCCTTGCTGTTCTCCAGTAAAGAAAGCTGTGCCGCCTGTTTACTACTGTTGCCAATTTTGAACTGCATTTAGACTACTTACTGATTTGGGCCTACTCTCTGTGTCAGCCTCTCATTCCAGTTGTCCTCCACTGAACAAAGCAATGCCCCCTGGTTAGTCCTGTTACCAATTTTGAACTGCATTTAGCCCACTTTATCCTTTGGGCCCATATCTGTTTCCCCCTCATCCTGCCCATTGCCCAGCCAGTGATAGATGAGTCTGCTGGTACATTGACCCATAACGCAACATTCCCCGTGCACGCTACACTGCAAGATTGTGACCCTGCTGAAAGTCAGGTTCCCCTTCCCGCATACCATACCACCTTACACGGGGACAAAGAGGAAGGTGCAGATGAAGGTGTAGGTTCCTTCATCAGGTGGGGGGAGGAATACTCGTTGGCGACGTCACTGGCACAGGGCCCCTCATAGTACGCAAAAGTGTCGCTGCCGGTGGGAGGCGCCCCCGCCGTGTAAACACACCGCCGTATTTTGAGGGGCCCTGTGCCAGTGCCAATGCCAACGAGTGGGCCCCCCCGCTTGCTCAGGATCACAGCACTTGCAAAGTTTAATACTTACCTCTCCCTGCTCCACTGCCGTGACGTGGTCCAGATTTCCTGGGCCCACTAATTACTTGAACCAGCCCTACCCCCCACAACTTTAGCCAAATGACCCCCAATTTCCAATGCCTTACTATTATTATAAGGTAAATTTAGATTGACAAGCTTCAGTAACAAGAATGTATGTTTTTTGCCATTAAAATGGGCACTGTAGGTGTTTTCCTGGCCTCCACTCACTGCCGACTATGCTCCCCCATTGACTTGCATTTTGTTTCGTGTTTCGGTCGATCCCCGACTTTTCGCGATAATCGGCCGATTCCACTCGACTCGACTTTTGAGATAGTCGGGTTTCGCGAAACCCGACTCGACTCTAAAAAAGTCAAGGTCGCTCAACCCTATAATTCATGTTATGTTGTTTACTTTGCTGTCTGTCCCTGCAACTTAATCTACGTTGGCATGACTACTCGCCAACTTAAAGTGCGTATACGGGAGCATATATTGGGGATTCAGGTGGCCGGCCATGGGGATGTAGCCACACTCAGGACCATACCAAGACATTTCAAATTACATCATGACTGTGACAGCTCCCTCCTACGAGTCAGAGGAATTGATATGATCAATCCTGGGATCCGTGGAGGTGGCCAGAGTCAAAAATTGGCACGCTGTGAGACACGATGGATATGGGCGTTAGATACTGTTCAACCTAGAGGATTGAATGAAACAATCAGTTTTGCTCCTTTTTTATGAGGCAGTCTCTTCTCTCTCCGGGCCTGTGTTGTGTATTTCATCATATGGTTTCCACTATATATGTGTTCACATTGGCGTTTTCTTTGTTTTTAACTTGTTTTATTCATTTTATTTAGCTTTCATCCACCTTTCGCTAGCGTTGTATATGCACCGCTGTTACCTACCCTGGATACTTTGGTATTACTAGCTGGATTGGACATTATGTACATATACCTGGCATTCACAGTCATAGGATGTTTGGATCTACTATCAAGTGTCATATTCATCATGGATTGTGCATCTATGTGTTTATTTTGTCAATATGATGTGTTAGTATTTATTATTGTCTATTATATTCATGACTAACTGTGATTTTAGTGGATGTGTCCTATTATTCTTGATATTTCCTTTCTCTATGACCTGTGCTTGTATCCTATGTGCTTTGTGTGATATACTTGCAGTGTTATGCATATACACATCTTCTTGCTTTTACATCGCTGCTGTGATGCGCCATCTGTGCGTCTATTTTTTAGGACGAATGTGCGTTATAGACTCTCGGCTAAGAAAATCCGCGGTATTATGCACCTACATGTCCTTCTGGTTCATGCAACGCTGTAGCGCAGTATTTTCAGTGCGTCCTTGCTAGGACGCGTGCGCGCCGCGGTCCCCGGCCCGCCTTCCGGCGTCTCATTTTCAGACGCCGGCGCCGGTTGGCGTCCTGGGTTGCCTCGGTGACGTACGCGTCATCAATAGCGGACGGTGGTTAGTCATGGCGGCCACTCTCTCACATGTTTGTCTGGCGGCGATCTCCTGTTAGGCCAAATACTGGAGCAGTTCAACGTCATGGATTACCATGGCTACAAAGGTAACCCGCAGGTGTGGTTTATCCATTGCGGACATGTGATTTTATTATCTGCTCATTTGGCCCCAGACACTTAATGTGATTGATGGTATACAGCTGATGTGTTGCGCTGTGATTGGTGGCTATTTTATGCCTGCTATTCCCTCACTTGTTACCCCTTGAGAAAGGCTCATCACGCCGAAACGCACGTTGGGGTGGGTACACGCTGTGGACCATCGCTTTCCAGTGCCTGCTCAGGTAATTATGTAGCTACTTTGGGTCAGCCTTTGTGCGGCCATTATTAGCGATATTATGTCTATGGTCTACATATATGTTTCCTGGTATGGCCTGGTATAACATGTTACTTTTGGTTTTTCCCCTGATTGTTATAATATAAGTCGATTCTACCTATATCTCCTTAAGTGGATTTTGCTATTTTGTTACTAATGTGATGGTCCTCATGCCTGTACCCCTGCCGTTTCTTTGTGCACATTGTGGCTTGAGTACTTTTTTCCTCTCCTCCTGGCTTTGCCAAATGTCCTGTTTTTATAACTTATCAATAAAGACTTTGTTATATTTTTTCTTTAATCTTATTGTTGGGTGTTTTTTGATCGTATTTTTTTCTTTGGTATTACATACCTCCACCTGCAGAGCCGCACTCCACATATATGGCTGCTCTGTGCGCACAGGACCCGTGATGAGGTCACAGGAGGGAGGAGTCAGGGGTCACGTGATCCGCAGTGAAGACGCTACATGGAGACTTCTCCTCAGTCAGTGACATTTCCGCCATTATTCGCCCTCACTACTGGCACAATTACCTCGCACCGCCTTTTCTACACAATGTTATGTGTGGAATGTAACGTGTGATTTCTCTGGAGACAAATAGACCCCACACATGAGGGGATTATTACCGGTTACCGGACGTCTAGTATATGGCGGCATATGATTGTGCTATCGCCTCCACACCGGGAGCTAAAATGACGAAATCTCGCTTATTTACCCCCTTCCAGTGTCCGGCTAAGGGTTATATACGGCCATGCCCCTCTCCAGTTGCTGTGGGGGTTTTGTTAATAGGATGGAGGGCGGCGTCCATGCTTGGACTTCAGAGAGATTAATAAAATCACAGCTCACCTTCCCTATCCTTTAGGGTATGTGCACATGGAGTGCACCACGGCTGCGTACTCGGTACTGGGTCCAGTATTTAAAGGGGATGTCATGGTGGCAACCCGGTCCGTAGCCCTGGGCACCAACATTAAAGGGGAAAGGTCTTTAAAGGGATAAAGTTTATGTTTGTGACGCCACCTTTAGGGGGTCCTCTGGGGTGATGTTATGGCAGCTAGATGGTATAACTTCCCACAGGTGAAGTATGTCCCCAGGGCTCCCGATGGTGTAGATGGAAGATGGTGAGGAGTGCAGTAAAGATCAAGGACACAAGGTTGCAGTCTTTTTACCTTGTTTACTGAAGGCTTCAGCATCCACAGTCCAGAGAACCAGATCACAGGGCAGGCAATGTCCGGCTGGCTTGGAGGCAAGTTAGAAGTCCCCTTACCTAGGTGGAAATCAAAAGCTTTCCTTTACCGCCATGGTGTTGTAGTCCCTTACTGCTAAAAGCTCACATATGGTCCTCACAGATGTTGTCTCGCTCTCTGTCCCCCGGGTAGGATAGGACATTACCCGTATGAGTGTTGGCTTGACGCTGTTTATAGGGACTCTAGCATGCTCCGGCCTCTAAGGGATGCCACCGTGTCTCCAGGGTGTTAGGTCGGACAGGTAACCTAAAGTTCATCTGTCCTGCCGGTCCCTTATGTAAGTCATAGGGTATGTGCACACGATGCGGATTTTGCTGTGGATCTGCAGTGTTTCCGCAGCTGCGACTTTGTGGAGTTAACAGAGTTTGCTTATAGCGCCGCCTTTTGCGAGCAGCAGGGTCCTCTCCTGCACGGAGGACCCCGGGTTACGAATGCACCTATTTATACATATATATATATACTCAGTGTGTTCCACCAACCCTAACACCTGGTTGCAGTTATCCCTTCTTGCCTTCAAGCATAACAACACTCTCCCCGTGAGGAAAGCAATGCTACTGACACGACCAGGGCCCTGGGGCGCCACATTCCCCCCTGTTAAATCCAGTACTCCCGGACAGGATAAAGAAGAACAACAATACAAATTAGCAAAAAGACTTACAATTTTTGGAATGCTATAAACTTATGAAACAAGTTAATTATATAAACTAGAGCTTCCCTTAATGGGAGGTGAGGACACTTGAACTTTACATGAACTATTTACATTGTGGATATACTTTTAAAGGGACACTGTCACCTGGATTTGGAGGGAACAATCTTCAGCCATGGAGGCGGGGTTTTGGGGTTTTTGATTCACCCTTTCCTTACCCGCTGGCTGCATGCTGGCTGCAATATTGGATTGAAGTTCATTCTCTGTCCTCCATAGTACATGCCTGCGCTGTACAAGATTGCTTTGTGCAGGCATGTACTTCGGAGGACAGAGAATGAACTTCAATCCAATATTGCAGCCAGCATGCAGCCAGCGGGTAAGGAAATGGTGAATCAAAAACCCCAAAACCCCGCCTCCATGGCTGAAGATTGTTCCCACCAAATTCAGGTAACAGTGTCCCTTTAAGAATAGAGCAATTTAATAATACAATATAACAATTAACTAACTATGAAAAACAATTACCCGCTATGGGTATACTATCTTAAGGCTTCAAAGTGCAAAACAAGCATTTTATCTTTACTCTTCTTCAAGTACAAAACTTTAAACCAACCCCCACGGGCTCACTGTATCTTACTCATTTTATTCAGCAGTGCATCACGAGATATCTTCCTATATATCTGTATACAATACTATCTAACTTCAACTCTTAATTTTACTATTATTCACTATATTAACTCTAATATATTAACCAACTAGCATATAAAGTGCATTTCTAACCAACTCTAGGCACCAGATCAGCAAAGTGCAACGATTTAACATTCCGTTTATGGGTGCAAATAGTATTCAAGTCTTTCAATACTGAGGTAGTGCAATCAATACTCAAGTCAGTCATTAACTTTGCAACAGTAGCAATGATGCGAGGACCCGTAATTAACCCCCAACATTTGCCTTGGGCGGGCTACAAGGCGTGTATCCAGACCTGGAATCCTACCATGCCAGATGGGTTTTTCTTCAGGTCCCTGAAAAACAAAGCAACTTTCAGTTAAATGTTAGAAGCAGTCTTTTTAAAACTTCTTTGTAAAACAAGTAGGAACCACCTTTAAGAAGGCGCAAACTATTTACAATGGAAAGTTTGTGAGCCATTCACTGTCCATTGCTCGAGTGTCTTTAAACAAAATGCAACTTTGTAAACATAGGATCCCTTTAAACGTGGGGCCCCTTTAAGTAGAAACCCTGGTGGGTTTAATGAACTTGTGAACAGCACCAGTCAATTTAGAAACTTGTAGCAAAGACTTAAGTTAACTATTTACATTCATGTTCAGAATTGTTTTACTTTATCTCAGTTGTGGCATCATCCATGGTAGCCCCTGGTATGGTCCAATATAAGGGCAAGTCACAGGCTGTAATTAGAGTTTGCGTGTCCTGAGTATGCATATCTACTGGTGCAGCTGCTACAGTGGATTCAGTGGTGGTGATTATGCACACAGAGGTAGTAGCGATAGTTTGAGGGGTTACTGGCTCCGTGACCGGAGGGATAGTGATGGTATCAACTTTGACGCTAGGTGGCGCTGTTGTGGGTACGCATTTCTTCACATTCTTAGCGTACCAGCCTTTTTCACCCCAGTGACGGGTGTAGGTCACATGACTCCCTCGGTATAGGTCCCGACCTCAATGTCCTTCCCGGAGATGAGATTCCACATCACGGCGGGTGACATAGACCTTTGTCGGCATTTCCGACTCCTGAATGAAACCCCAACCTTTTTTTAGGTGGAAGGCTACTACTATACCTCATTTTACTGGGATTTCGTTACATTGTTGGGCTTCAGGGGCCTGCGCTTTGCGTAGGGTGTCACTCCCGCTTTCCTCCTTCTATTTTAGCACCAGACGCTGGTAATACTCCTCCCAGGTGAGGGCTTCAATATGGGATGCTTCCGGTTGTGCCTTCCCTGGGGACCCGATTTGTTCTGCTCTTGGATTGTCCCATTGGAAAACCACCTCCTCAGGGCTCACCTTCAGCGGTGTGCCTATGGGTGTTGGGAGTGGGCCTGTCAGCATCTCGTCGGTGGCGGTAAGAGTCGCCGCAGCAGGGCCTTCATCTGGGGAAGGACCTGTCGCTAAAGCAGGGTCAGTGACTGGGGGAGGAGCAGTCGCTGGAGCGGGATCAGTCGCCGGGGCAGGATCGCTTTCTGTACCTGCGTCTGATGTGGTTCCACCGGTTCCAGTCCGCTCCGCTGATGAGGCTTCTGGAGTCAGCTGCTGCACGGACTGCGACTCCTCCAGCGTGATCTTCCTGCACTAGGCCGACTTCCATTTCTTCACTGCTGTCAGCTCTGTGTCTAGGAGCTGGCGGCTCAGCTCCTCTACCTGCGGTTCCAGGTAGTCTGGATCCTCCGGCAGCAGCAGATCTGAGTCCTCAGGTGGCCTGAGAGAGTCCTGGATCACTTTGCCGTCTTTCGGGTACCCGCTGGTCGCCATCTCCTCTTCCGGGTCTACGACCACACAAGCATGCTACTCCTCTGTCTCCTCGGGGCGGGGCTTCTTCTCCTCCTTGTTCCCGCCATAACACATCAGGAGGCAAACCTCTTTGGCAGACGGGCCAATCCTCGTCGCATAGTAAAATTTGTAGGGGGTGTTCATCACTGTTCGCTCCTCTCTGGTAGTCTCCTCCCATGGTGGCACGCCCTTCTTCTCCAGCACTCCTCGTTGCGCTGTAATAGCGGTGGTTTTGGCGGCAATTTTTGGTGGTATTTTACAGTGAACAGTCTCTCAATAAAGCACGGTTCAGGCACAGTCTTTTAGGTGCACATGACCGGATTTGCTGGGTCAGTCCATCCTGTTCGTGACGCCAAAGATGGAGCACCCCACGGCTGGTTACTCGGTACCGGGTCCAGTACTTAAAGTGGATGTCACAGTGGCGACCCGGTCTGTAGCCCTGGGCACCAACGTTAAAGGGGAAAGGTCTTTAAAGGGGAAAAAGTTTGTGTTTGTGACACCACCTGTGGTATTTGGTCAGTGGGGACCGACGCTGCTTTAGGGGGTCCTTTGGGGTGATGTTATGGCAGTTAGATGGTATAACTTCCCACAGGTGGAGTATATCCCCAGGGCTCCCTGTGGTGTAGATGGAAGATGGTGAGGAGTGCAGTAACGAATGAGGACACAAGTTTGCAGTCTCTTTACCTTGGTTTACTGAAGGCTTCAGCATCCACAGTCCAGAGCATCAGATCACAGGGCAAGCAAGGTCCAGGCGGCTTGAAGGCAAGTTAGGAGTCCCCTTACCCAGGTGAAAATCAAAAGCTTTCCTTTACCGCCATGGTGTTGTAGTCCCTTACTGCTAAAAGCTCACATAAGGTCCTCACAGGTGTTGTCTCGCTCTCTGTCCCCCGGGTAGGATAGGACACAACCCGTATGACTGTTGGCTTGAGGCTGTTTATAGGGACTCTAGCACGCTCCAGCCTCTAGGGGATGCCACTGTGCCTCCTGGGTGTTATGACGGACCGGTAATGTAAAGTTCAGCTGTCCTGCCGGTCTCTGATGTAAGTCATAGAGTGCCTTACGATCCTCGGTGTTCCGGCTACCGGTTCCTGCGCCTCAGAAGGAAACAGCCTGCTCGGGGCTGGTCTCTCTCTGATATCCACTCCTGTGCTTTGCTTTCCTGCACACTCTATGCAATCAATTCGGCGTTCTCAATGTCTCTTTCCAGGAACTGCTGCACTGGGGCAGCTCCGTAAAAACTTCTGCTTTGCCTCAGACTGATCCAATTTGTTCCGTGGCAAGTACTGTTCTGTCTCTCCCTACAGACTACCAGTTATATATATATATATATATATATATATATATATATATTCCAAATATAAAGAAAGCAAGAAATGGACGGCACTAGAGTTTTATAGGTGTGTACTCCTCGGGACTTATATAGAACTCACTGAACAAATCGTCCTATATAGCTTATGGGTATCAGGTGCTCTGGCAGAAAAGCATATAGCTCAGTAAATATCCAAGAACAAAAAAGTCTGCGGCACTCACCCCGTAGTAGCTGTGTGAACGTGTTCTTTATTAAAGCATGACATTATGGAAGTATATACATTACCGCATTTGTGGTTCCCTGTTGGGATATTACTCGTTAGCCAATTCTCTTTGGGTGCAGAAATTCTATTATGCACTAGTATATCTGATAAATTATGCGTGCGTCTGTATGCAAAATTGGGGGCATTTACATGAATATGTGCAAGATCTTTATCAGTCTGCAACACGTGCCAGTTTTTCCTTATTGCGGCATGTATAGTGTTATCTAGATTACTGTGCTTAAAACAAAACGAAAATCTTTCTCTGTTAGTGTTCTCTTTTTGGGATGATTCCAATGCATATTTTTTCTTTCTTTTTAAAAAATCTGTTTGAGAAAAATTACTAATGCAGTTCTCTGCCTGTTTTAACACTTCTAGTGGATAACCTCTATTTCTAAACCGTGATTTTAGTTCACTAATTTGTTCTTCAAAAATTGTGTTGTCATTATTAATTTTTCATAAACGCACCATTTGGCTATAGGGTAATCCCTTCTTTGTATGCATCGGGTGGGCGCTATTGAAATGAAGCAGATTATTTGTTGCTGTAGACTTTTTAAAAACTTTCGTTACTATCTCCCCTTCGATAATTTCTATTTTCACATCGAGAAACTCTAAATTATTAGTACCATAGCATGAAGTAAATTGCATATTTTCTGAGTTATATTTGTTGAGATAATCTACGAAGTTATTAAATTCTGTCTCATTACCGTCCCAAATTATAAGGATATCGTCCACAAATCTTATGTACCGTCTAATATGTTTAAGAAAAGGATTATTTAAATTTGTCACATAAGTATCTTCAAAGACTGCCAGAAAAAGATTAGCATATGAACATGCGGTGGGCGTACCCATGGCAGTCCCGACCAATTGTTTGTACCATTTGTTCATGAACTTAAACGCATTGTGCGAGAGAATGAATTCCAATCCTTCCGTAATGAATGAGATTATCTCTGCATCGACATTTTTTTTTTGTAGAATTTCATGAATTGCTTGTATGCCTTTAGTTTGTGGGATGCGGGTATACAGATTTACTACATCTATTGATGTCAGGGAGAAAGTACTTTGCCAGTCTATTTCCTTTAGCGCTAGGATTAAATCTCCAGAGTCTTTAACCCCTTCCCGACCTTTGACGCCACGTAGGCGTCATGAAAGTCGGTGCCAATCCGACCCATGACGCCTATGCGGCGTCATGGAAAGATCGCGTCCCTGCAGATCGGGTGAAAGGGTTAACTCCCATTTCACCCGATCTGCAGGGACAGGGGGAGTGGTAGTTTAGCCCAGGGGGGGTGGCTTCACCCCCTCGTGGCTACGATCGCTCTGATTGGCTGTTGAAAGTGAAACTGCCAATCAGAGCGATTTGTAATATTTCACCCATTATAACGGGTGAAATATTACAATCCAGCCATGGCCGATGCTGAAATATCATCGGCCATGGCTGGAAATACTAGTGTGCCCCCACCCCACCCCTCCGATCGCCCCCCCACCCCCCCGATCTGGCCGGTACACTGCTCCGGCTCCCCTCCGCCCTGTGCTCCGCTCCCCCCCGTGCTCGTGTCCGCTCCCCCCGTGCTCCAATCACCCCCCCGTGCTCCAATCACCCCCCCTGCACTCCGATCCACCCCCCCCGTGCTCCGTTCCACCCCCCGTGCTCCATTCCAGCCCCCCCGTGCTCCGTTCCACGCCCCCCGCGCTCCGTTCCACCCCTCCCGCGCTCCGATTCCCCCCCCCGTGCTCCGATCCCCCCCCCCGTGCTCCGATCCCCCCCCCCGTGGTCCCCCCCCACCCTATCATACTTACCGATCCAGCCGTGGTCCCGTCCGTCTTCTCCCGGGCGCCGCCATCTTCCAAAATGGCGGGCGCATGTGCAGTGCGCCCGCCGAATCTGCCGGCCGGCAGATTCGTTCCAAAGTGCATTTTGATCACTGAGATAGATTATATCTCAGTGATCAAAATAAAAAAAATAATAAATGACCCCCCCCCTTTGTCACCCCCATAGGTAGGGACAATAAAAAAATAAAGAAAATTTTTTTTTTCCACTAATGTTAGAATAGGGTTAGGGTTAGGGGTAGGGTTAGGGTTAGGGGTAGGGTTAGGGGTAGGGTTAGGGTTAGGGGTAGGGGTAGGGTTAGGGGTAGGGGTAGGGTTAGGGGTAGGGTTAGGGTTAGGGCTAGGGTTAGGGGTAGGGTTAGGGGTAGGGTTAGGGTTAGGAATGTGCACACGTATTCTGGTCCTCTGCGGATTTTTCCGCTGCGGATTTGATAAATCCGCAGTGCTAAACCGCTGCGGATTTATGGCGGATTTACCGCGTTTTTTTCTGCGCATTTCACTGCGGTTTTACAATTGCGATTTTCTATTGGAGCAGTTGTAAAACCGCTGCGGAATCCGCACAAAGAAGTGACATGCTGCGGAATGTAAACCGCTGCGTTTCCGTGCAGTTTTTCCGCAGCATGTGTACAGCGATTTTTGTTTCCCATAGGTTTACATTGAACTGTACACTCATGGGAAACTGCTGCGGATCCGCAGCGTTTTCCGCAGCGTGTGCACATACCTTTAGAATTAGGCTATGTGCACACGGTGCGGATTTGGCTGCGGATTCGCAGCAGTGTTCCATCAGGTTTACAGTACCATGTAAACATATGAAAAACCAAATCCGCTGTGCCCGTGATGCGGAAAATACCGCGCGGGAACGCTGCGTTGTATTTTCCGCAGCATGTGAATTCTTTGTGCGGATTCCGCAGCGTTTTACACCTGTTCCTCAATAGGAATCCGCAGGTGAAATCCGCACAAAAAACACTGGAAATCCGCGGAAAATCCGCAGGTAAAACACAGTGCCTTTTACCCGCAGATTTTTCAAAAATGGTGCGGAAATATCTCACACGAATCCGCAACGTGGGCACATAGCCTTAGGGTTAGGGTTGGAATTAGTGTTGTGGTTAGGGGTGTGTTGGGGTTAGGGTTGTGATTAGGATTATGGCTACAGTTGGGATTAGGGTTAGGGGTGTGTTGGGGTTAGTGTTGGAGTTAGAATTGAGGGGTTACCACTGTTTAGGCACATCAGGGGTCTCCAAACGCAACATGGCGCCACCATTGATTCCAGCCAATCTCGTATTCAAAAAGTCAAATGGTGCTCCCTCACTTCCGAGCCCTGACGTGTGCCCAAACAGTGGTTTACCCCCACATATGGGGTACCAGCATACTCAGGACAAACTGCGCAACAATTACTGGGGTCCAATTTCTCCTGTTACCCTTGTGAATCTAAAAAAATGCTTGCTAAAACATAATTTTTGAGGAAAGAAAAATGATTTTTTATTTTCACGGATCTGTGTTGTAAACGTCTGTGAAGCACTTGGGGGTTCAAAGTGCTCACCACATATCTAGATAAGTTCCTTGGGGGGTCTAGTTTCTAAAATGGGGTCACTTGTGGGAGGTTTCTACTGTTTAGGCACACCAGGGGCTCTGCAAACGCAACGTGACACCCGCAGACCATTCCATCAAAGTCTGCATTTCAAAAGTCACTACTTCCCTTCTGAGCCCCGACGTGTGCCCAAACAGTGGTTTACCCCCACATATGGGGTATCAGCGTACTCAGGAGAAACTGGACAACAACTTTTGGGGTCCAATTTCTCCTGTAACCCTTGGGAAAATAAAAAATTCTGGGCTAAATAATTATTTTTGAGGAAAGAAAACGTATTTATTATTTTCACGGCTCTGCATTATAAACTTCTATGAAGCACTTGGGGGTTCAAAGTGCTCACCACACATCTAGATAAGTTCCTTTCAGGGTCTAGTTTCCAAAATGGGGTCACTTGTGGGGGGTTTCTACTGTTTAGGCACATCAGGGGCTCTGCAAACGCAACGTGACGCCCGCAGAGCATTCCATCAAAGTCTGCATTTCAAAACGTCACTACTTCAATTCCAAGCCCCGGCATGTGCCCAAACAGTAGTTTACCCCCACATATGGGGTATCACCGTACTCAGGAGAAACTGGACAACAAATATTGGGGTCAAATTTCTCCTGTTACCCTTGGGAAAAATAAAAAACTCTGGGCTAAATAATTATTTTTGAGGAAAGAAAACGTATTTATTATTTTCACGGCTCTGCATTATAAACTTCTATGAAGCACTTGGGGGTTCAAAGTGCTCACCACACATCTAGATAAGTTCCTTTGGGGGTCTAGTTTCCAAAATGGGGTCACTTGTGGGGGGTTTCTACTGTTAAGCCACATCAGGGGCTCTGCAAACGCAACGTGACGCCCACAGAGCATTCCATCAAAGTCTGCATTTCAAAACGTCACTACTTCACTTCCGAGCCCCGGCATGTGCCCAAACAGTGATTTACCCCCACATATGGGGTATCAGCGTACTCAGGAGAAACTGGACAACAACTTTTGGGGTCAAATTTCTCCTGTTACCCTTGGGAAAATAAAAAATTGCAGGCTAAAAGATCATTTTTAAGAAAATAATTTTTTTTTTTTTTTTCATGGCTCTGCGTTATAAACTTCTGTGAAGCACTTGGGGGTTCAAAGTCCTCACCACACATCTAGATTAGTTCCTTTGGGGGTCTAGTTTCTAAAATGGTGTCATTTCTGGGGGATCTCCAATGTTTAGGCACACAGGGGCTCTCCAAACGTGACATGGTGTCCGCTAATGATTGGAGCTAATTTTCCATTTAAGAAGCCAAATGGCGTGCCATCCCTTCCGAGCCCTGCCGTGCGCCCAAACAGTGGTTTACCCCCACATATGGGGTATCAGCGTACTCAGGACAAACTGGACAACAATATTTGGGGTCCAATTTCTCCTATTATCCTTGGCAAAATAGGAAATTCCAGGCTAAAAAATCATTTTTGAGGAAAGAAAAATTATTTTTTATTTTCATGGCTCTGCGTTATAAACTTCTGTGAAGCACCTGGGGGTTTAAAGTGCTCAATATGCATCTAGATAAGTTCCTTGGGGGGTCTAGTTTCCAAAATGGGGTCACTTGTGCGGGAGCTCCAATGTTTAGGCACACAGGGGCTCTCCAAACGCGACATGGTGTCCGCTAACAATTGGAGCTAATTTTCCATTCAAAAAGTCAAATGGCGCGCCTTCTCTTCCGAGCCCTGCCGAGTGCCCAAACAGTGGTTTACCCCCACATATGAGGTATCGGCGTACTCGGGAGAAATTGCCCAACAAATTTTATGATCCATTTTATCCTACTGCCCATGTGAAAATGAAAAAATTGAGGCGAAAAGAATTTTTTTGTGAAAAAAAAGTACTTTTTCATTTTTACAGATCAATTTGTGAAGCACCTGAGGGTTTAAAGTGCTCACTAGGCATCTAAATTAGTTCCTTGGGGGGTCTAGTTTCCAAAATGGGGTCACTTGTGGGGGAGCGCCAATGTTTAGGCACACAGGAGCTATCCAAACGCGACATGGTGTCCGCTAACGATGGAAATAATTTTTCATTCAAAAAGTCAAATGGCGCTCCTTCCCTTCCGAGCCTTACCATGTGCCCAAACAGTGGTTTACCTCCACATGTGAGGTATTGGTGTACTCAGGAGAAATTGCCCAACACATTTTAGGATCCATTTTATCCTGTTGCCCATGTGAAAATGAAAAAATTGAGGCTAAAAGAATTTTTTTGTGAAAAAAAAGTACTTTTTCATTTTTACGGATCAATTTGTGAAGCACCTGGGGGTTCAAAGTGCTCACTATGCATCTAGATAAGTTCCTTGGGGCGTCTAGTTTCCAAAATGGGGTCACTTGTGGGGGAGCTCCAATTTTTAGGCACACGGGGGCTCTCCAAACGTGACATGGTGTCCGCTAAAGAGTGGAGCCAATTTTTGATTCAAAAAGTCAAATGGCGCTCCTTCCCTTCCAAGCCCTGCCGTGCGCCAAAACAGTGGTTTACCCCCACATATGAGGTATCAGCGTACTCAGGACAAATTGGACAACAACTTTCGTGGTTCAGTTTCTCCTTTTACCATTGGGAAAATAAAAAAATTGTTGCTAAAAGATAATTTTTGTGACTAAAAAGTTAAATGTTCATTTTTTCCTTCCATGTTGCTTCTGCTGCTGTGAAGCACCTGAAGGGTTAATAAACTTCTTGAATGTGGTTTTGAGTACCTTGAGGGGTGCAGTTTTTAGAATGGTGTCACTTTTGGGTATTTTCAGCCATATAGACCCCTCAAACTGACTTCAAATGTGAGGTGGTCCCTAAAAAAAATGGTTTTGTAAATTTCGTTGTAAAAATGACAAATCGCTGGTCGAATTTTAACCCTTATAACTTCCTAACAAAAAAAAATTTTGTTTCCAAAATTGTGCTGATGTAAAGTAAACATGTGGGAAATGTTATTTATTAACTATTTTGTGTCACATATCTCTCTGGTTTAACAGAATAAAAATTCAAAATGTGAAAATTGCGAAATTTTCAAAATTTTCGCCAAATTTCCGTGTTTATCACAAATAAATGCAGAATTTATTGACCTAAATTTACCACTAACATGAAGCCCAATATGTCACGAAAAAACAATCTCAGAACCGCTAGGATCCGTTGAAGCGTTCCTGAGTTATTACCTCATAAAGGGACACTGGTCAGAATTGCAAAAAACGGCAAGGTCTTTAAGGTCAAAATAGGCTGGGTCTTGAAGGGGTTAATATAAGAGGGAATTGATGGTAACAGCGGTTTTAAAAGCCAATCTATATAATGGGATAAATATTCTGTTAATGAGTTGATCCCAGAAATAATAGGGCGCCCAGGAGGTGCTTTTAGACACTTATGCACTTTTGGAATGCTATACCAATGGGGATATTGTGGAAATTCTGGTAGTGAACTCTCTGCTCGTTTCTTTGACAAAACTCCTTTTTCAGCATATTTTCTCAAAAAAGATCTTAATTTTATTTTATATTTATGGGTGGGATTATCTGGTAGGAGGCAATAAGTGACTGGGTCGTTCAGTTGTGACAGAGCTTCTTTGATGTAATAATCTTTATCCAGTACAATATTGCCTCCTTTGTCTGCCCTCCTCCTCCTGGACCTGTCGGCTGCCCAAAGGCACAGTGGACCATTCCCTATTATTACGGACCCTCTCATCCCTTGGCATCACAGACTTAGCCCTATCCTGGATCTCATCATACCTAACAGACCTGACATTCAGCGTCTCCCACTCACACACCACCTCCTCACCTTGCCCCCTATCTGTCGGAGTCCCACAAGGTTCAGTCCTAGGGCCCCTGCTCTTCTCCATTTACACCTTTGGCCTAGGACAGCTCATAGAATCTCATGGCTTTCAGTATCATCTCTATGCAGATGACACACAGATCTACATCTCTGGACCAGATATCACCTCCCTTCTAACCAGAATCCCTCAATGTCTGTCCACTATTTCATCCTTCTTCTCTGCCAGATTTCTGAAACTTAAGATGGACAAAACAGAATTCATCATCTTTCCCCCATCTCACGTGACCCCCCCAACGAACCTATCTATTACAGTAAATGGCTGCCCACTCTCCCCGGTCCCACAAGCTCACTGCCTCGAGGTAATCCTTGACGCTGATCTCTCCTTCAAACAACATATCCAAGCCCTTTCCACTTCCTGCCAACTTCAACTCAAAAATATTTCACGAATCCGTTCATTCCTCATCCAAGAATCTGCAATAACCCTAGTCCATGCCCTCATCATCTCTCGCCTTGACTACTGCAACCTCCTGCTCTATGGCCTCCCCTCGAACACTCTTGCACCCCTCCAATCTATTCTAAACTCTGCTGCCCGACTAATCCACCTGTCCCCCCGCTATTCCCCAGCTTCTCCCCTCTGTCAATCCCTTCACTGGCTCCCCATTGTCCAGAGACTCCAGTACAAAACCCTAACCATGACATACAAAGCCATCCACAACCTGTCTCCTCTATACATCTGTGACCTCATCTCCCGGTACTTTCCTGCACGCAACCTCCGATCCTCACAAGATTTCCTTCTCTATTCCCCTCTTATCTCCTCTTCCCACAATCGCATACAAGATTTCTCTCACGCATCACCCCTACTCTGGAACTCTCTACCACAACATATCAAACTCTCACCTACCATCGAAACCTTCAAAAAGAGCCTGAAGACCCACCTCTTCCGAAAAGCCTACAACCTGCAGTAACCACCGATCAACCAAACCGCTGCATGACTACCCTCACCTACTGTATTCTCACCCATCCCTTGTAGATTATGAGCCTTCGCGGGCAGGGTCCTCTCTCCTCCTGTACCAGTTATGAATTGTATTGTTTAAGATTATTGTACTTGTTTTTATTATGTATACCCCTCCTTACATGTAAAGCGCCATGGAATAAATGGCGCTATAACAATAAATAATAATAATAATAACCTGGAGAAATGGCAATTTGTGGTACAGCAGGTCCAGTTCTCAGGACATTTGGCTTCTGCACTGGGGTTTCAGATGGACCCTGTTAAGGTCCAAGCAGTTCTTGATTGCTTTTATCCAAGTAACCTGAGAGCGTTACAGAGGTTTCTTGTAGTCGAGAACCTGAGGAACAAACAAGCGAAAAATGAAAAAACACAAAAGAGAATGAAGCAAAAAGCAAAACATTGATCATTTCACACAAAACTCCAAAAATGGGCCAGACAAAAGTATTGGCACCCTCAGCCGAATACTTGGTTGCACAACCTTTAGCCAAAATAACTGCAACCAACCACTTCCTGTAACCATCAATGAGTTTCTTACAATGCTCTGCTGGAATTTTAGACCATTCTTCTTTGGCAAACTGCTCCAGGTCCCTGATATTTGAAGGGTGCCTTCTCCAAACTGCCATTTTTAGATCTCTCCACAGGTGTTCTATGGGATTCAGGTCTGGACTCATTGCTGGCCACCTTAGAAGTTTCCAGTGCTTTCTCTCAAACCGTTTTCTAGTGCTTTTTGAAGTGTGTTTTGGGTCATTGTCCTGCTGGAAGACCAATGACCTCTTCGGGAGACCCAGCTTTCTCACACTGGGCCCTACATTATGCTGCAAAATTTGTTGGTAGTCTTCAGACTTCATAATGCCATGCACACGGTCAAGCAGTCCAGTGCCAGAGGCAGCAAAGCAACCCCAAAACAGGGAACCTCCGCCATGTTTGACTGTAGGGACCGTGTTCTTTTCTTTGAATGCCTCTTTTTTTCTCCTGTAAACTCTATGTTGATGCCTTTGCCCAAAAAGCTCTACTTTTGTCTCATCTGACCAGAGAACATTCTTCCAAAACGTTTTAAGGTACCGTCACACTAGACGATATCACTAGCGATCCTTGACGTTGCAGCGTCCTGGCTAGCGATATCATCCAGTGTGACAGGCAGCAGTGATCAGGCCCCTACTGTGATATCGCTGGTCGGGGAAGAAAGTCCAGAACTTTGTTTCGTCGCTGGATCTTCCGCTGACATCGCTGAATCGGCGTGTGTGACACCGATTCAGCGATGTCTTAGCTGGTAACCAGGGTAAACATCGGGTTACTGAGCGCAGGGCCGCGCTTAGTAACCCGATGTTTACCCTGGTTACCATCGTTAAAGTAAAAAAAACAACCACTACATACTTACCTACCGCTGTCTGTCCCCGGCGCTGTGCTTCTCTGCTCTGGCTGTGAGCACAGCGGCCGGAAAGCACAGCGGTGACGTCACCGCTCTGCTTTCCGGCTGCCCGGCGCTCACAGCCAGAGCAGAGAAGCACAGCGCCGGGGACAGACAGCGGTAGGTAAGTATGTAGTGGTTGTTTTTTTTACTTTAACGATGGTAACCAGGGTAAACATCGGGTTACTAAGCGCGGCCCTGCGCTTAGTAACCCGATATTTACCCTGGTTACCGGCATCGTGGGTCGCTGGAGAGCGGTCTGTGTGACAGCTCTCCAGCGACCAAACAGCGACGCTGCAGCGATCCGGATCGTTGTCGGTATCGCTGCAGCGTCGCTTAGTGTGACGGTACCTTTAGGCTTTTTCAGGTAAGTTTAGGCAAGCTCCAGCTTAGCTTTTTTATGTCTCGGGGTAAGAAGTGGGGTCTTCCTGGGTCTCCTACCATACAGTCCCTTTTCATTCAGACACTGATGGATAGTACGGGTTGACACTGTTGTACCGTCGGACTGCAGGGCAGCTTGAACTTGTTTGGATGTTAGTCGAGGTTCTTTATCCAACATCCGCACAATCTTGCGTTGAAATCTCTTGTCAATTTTTCTTTTCCGTCCACATCTAGGGAGGTTAGCCACAGTGCCATGGGCTTTAAACTTCTTGATGACACTGCGCACGGTAGACACAGGAACATTCAGGTCTTTGGAGATGGACTTGTAGCGTTGAGATTGCTCATGCTTCCTCACAATTTGGTTTCTCAAGTCCTCAGACAGTTCTTTGGTCTTCTTTCTTTTCTCCATTCTCAATGTCGTACACACAAGGACACAGGACAAAGGTTGAGTCAACTTTAATCCAGGTCAACTGGCTGCAAGTGTGATTTAGTTATTGCCAACACCTGTTAGGTTCCACAGGTAAGTTACAGGTGCTGTTAATTACACAAATTAGAGAAGCATCACATGATTTTTCGAACAGTGACAATACTTTTGTCCACCCCCTTTTTATGTTTGGTGTGGAATTATATCCAATTTGGCTTTAGGACAATTCTTTTTGTGTTTTTTCATTTGAGACAAATTAAATGAAGATAATAATAACAAAGAATTTGTGTTTGCAATCATTTTTAGGAAAAAAAGAGTATTATCTGACAGAATTGCTGGGGTGTCAATACTTTTGGCCACAACTGTAGATGGAAGATGGTAAACCCAGCACTCAACTTAAGTATATATTGCAGCAAGGTTTATTGTAGTATGAACAATAAAACGTTTCGGTCTGTGGTGACATCAGTTACATAATGTTCAATAGCAGAAGTAGACAGTAGATAAGTAGTGCCGTTTGTATAAGGCAAGTATGGGGCTTCAAGCTCAATGCAGATCGCTATAGGAGAGAGTGAATGGTATTAGTACCTGGAGCAAACGTGCTCCCTGACACGGAGTCCACCACTCGTCCCTGACTTCTGCTATTGAACATTATGTAACTGATGAAGGTCACCACGGACCAACATGGCTACGGCATTACAGTGTGTGGCAGACAATCCTTGCATGTTTATTGGTCTTTAAAGAGCGCCAAACATGCAGCGCGAGGACCCGAACTCCTGTTGAGCAACCCCGGAAATACTCGGTGCTCGCCGAGTACAGCGATGCTCGGGCCAGTAACGAGCATTACCGAGTATGCTTGCTCATCACTAGTGTAGTTCGTTCCCCCAGTTTTTTCGTTGTCTCTGGCATCCAGAGTGCTCCTCCAATGGATCCTCCATTCTGTAGCCTGAGTGATCAGCCGTGATCAGGAACCAACACGCGCTCTTTGAATAGACAGCCGTCACATACAAGATTCAATCACATGCTTGTGTTGTCAGCACTTCCATTTCTCACTATGTAACACCCCAGGCTGACATTCATTCTTATTACTTATTAACCATTGGGTTACGTGTTTGTCTTCTGGTTCTATGGATTCTTTTCCAATAATCCTATTTTTTCAGTCCAATGCAGATCCATCAAGTTCACTAGTGGTCAGTAGCGTAACTACCGGGGTGGCAGAGGGGGCCATCGCCCCGGGCCCCGAGCTTAGAAGGGGCCCACCCAGAGCTACGTTGCTGTAACTGTATCGGCACGTGCAGCGCGCCAATACAGTTACCTTCTGCAGCAGAGCAGGGAGAATCAATCTCCCTGTTCTGGCGCCCGCTATGGGGCCCCTGAGCAGGCCGGGGGGCCTGGTGGCAGTAGTGGGCCACCCGCCCGTCACCACACTGATGAGAGAAGGAGCACTGCGCTCCTTCTCCCATCATCCCCTTGTCAGCGTCTGGCATCACCGATGCCGACAGTGGGCGCGATGACGTCACCACCACGCTGTCAGAAGATGAGCGGGAGGTCGGAGCACTGCTGGAACAAGGAGGAAGAGAGGTGAGTATTTATTGTTTTCTTTATAGGGGCTGCTTTATACTTCAGGATCTGCCTATCCGGCGCTGCCTTATACTTCAGGATCTGCCTTTAGGGGGGCTGCCTTATACTTGAGGATCTGCCTATGGGGTGCTGCCTTATACTTGAGGATCTGCCTATGGGGTGCTGCCTTTTACTAGTCTGCCTATGGGGTGCTGCCTTTTACTAGAGTCTGCCTATGGGGGCTGCCTTATACTACAGGGTCTTCCTATGGGGGTGCTGCCTTATACTACAGGGTCTGCCTATATGGGTGCTGCCTTACACTTAACCCTGCTGTTCTGTTCGGTTTGGGGAGACCTATTTTGAACTTTGGTATTTTTTGGGGTGTTCAAGATGCGGTTCTGAAACTTGTGGTTGATTGACTTAAATGAGGATGGGTCGGACGGCCACGGGTTTCAGAGCCGCATCTTGAATGTTTTAAAGAATATTGAAGTTCAAAGTCGGTCATTTTTGACCAACAGAACAGCAGGGTTAAGAACCTGCCTATGGGATGCTGCCTTATTCTACAGGGTCTGCCTATGGGGTGCTGTCTTATACTACAGAGTCTACCTGTGGGGTGCTGTCTATACTACAGGGTCTGCCTATGGGGGTGCTGTCTTGTGCTATAAAGTCTGCCTATGGGTGCTGCCTTGTACTATAGAGTAGGCCTATGGGGAGTGCATTATAGTATATGGAGTCCTATGGGGAGTGCATTATACTATATGGAGGCCTATGGGGAGTGCATTATACTATATTTAGGATGATCTGGTGCATTATACTATAGGGAGGCCATCTAGTGGGCCATCATACAATGTGGAGATTACAGTGAAGGGGCCATCATACAGTGTTGGAGCCATCAAACAGTTTGGGGGCTACTAAGGGGTCAGTATACTGTGTGGATGGTACTATACAGTGAGGGGGCACTATTCTGTATAGGGGAGCTGTACAGGGGGGGCAGACTCAGTTAGTTAGTTAGTTAGTTAGTAAGTAAGGCCGAAAAAAGACATTTGTCCATCCAGTTCAGCCTATATTCCATCATAATAAATCCCCAGATCTACGTCCTTCTACAGAACCTAATAATTGTATGATACAATATTGTTCTGCTCCAGGAAGACATCCAGGCCTCTCTTGAACCCCTCGACTGAGTTCGCCATCACCACCTCCTCAGGCAAGCAATTCCAGATTCTCACTGCCCTAACAGTAAAGAATCCTCTTCTATGTTGGTGGATAAACCTTCTCTCCTCCAGACGCAAAGAATGCCCCCTTGTGCCCGTCACCTTCCTTGGTATAAAGAGATCCTCAGCGAGATATTTGTATTGTCCCCTTATATACTTATACATGGTTATTAGATCGCCCCTCAGTCATCTTTTTTCTAGACTAAATAATCCTAATTTCGCTAATCTATCTGGGTATTGTAGTTCTCCCATCCCCTTTATTAATTTTGTTGCCCTCCTTTGTACTCTCTCTAGTTCCATTATATCCTTCCTGAGCACCGGTGCCCAAAACTGGACACAGTACTCCATGTGCGGTCTAACTAGGGATTTGTACAGAGGCAGTATAATGCTCTCATCATGTGTATCCAGACCTCTTTTAATGCACCCCATGATCCTGTTTGCCTTGGCAGCTGCTGCCTGGCACTGGCTGCTCCAGGTAAGTTTATCATTAACTAGGATCCCCAAGTCCTTCTCCCTGTCAGATTTACCCAGTGGTTTCCCGTTCAGTGTGTAATGGTGATATTGATTCCTTCTTCCCATGTGTATAACCTTACATTTATCATTGTTAAACCTCATCTGCCACCTTTCAGCCCAAGTTTCCAACTTATCCAGATCCATCTGTAGCAGAATACTATCTTCTCTTGTATTAACTGCTTTACATAGTTTTGTATCATCTGCAAATATCGATATTTTACTGTGTAAACCTTCTACCAGATCATTAATGAATATGTTGAAGAGAACAGATCCCAATACCGACCCCTGCGGTACCCCACTGGTCACAGCGAC
Source organism: Ranitomeya imitator (assembly GCF_032444005.1). Lineage (NCBI taxonomy): Eukaryota > Metazoa > Chordata > Amphibia > Anura > Dendrobatidae > Ranitomeya > Ranitomeya imitator. The sequence goes on from NC_091283.1 coordinate 236,959,208, forward strand.
CCAGTTAGAGACTATACCATTTATAACCACCCTCTGCTTTCTATTACTAAGCCAGTTACTAACCCATTTACACAAATTTTCCCCCAGACCAAGCATTCTCATTTTGTGTACTAATCTCTTGTGCGGCACGGTATCAAACGCTTTGGAAAAATCGAGATAATCGACTCAGGACATTATTAAATGTAAAGTGGGCACTTCTTGTTATAGGGGATCTCAGGTTACTGTGACTATCAAAGGGGCACACATGGCAATATTTACTTTCTAGGGAGCAAAATGTGGGCACTGTTTTCTAGGGCACTTGCACCCGGCATTACTATATTATAGAGGGGTGCTTTAGAATTTAGAAGCCACTGTATGTTAGAAGAACTGTGCAGCAGGTGCAGTAATAGGAACACATACGGCAGCAGCGGCTCAGTATTGGGGTATCAGGGGCAGTAATAGGAACACATATGGCAGCACTGGCTCAGTATTGGGGTATCAGGTGCAGTAATAGGGACACATATGGCAGCAGCGGCTCAGTATTGGGGTATCAGGTGCAGCAATAGGGACACATACGGCAGCAGCGGCTCAGTATTGGGGTATCAGGTGCAGTAATAGGGACACATACGGCAGCAGCGGCTCAGTACTGGGATATCAGGTGGAGTAATAGGGACACATACGGCAGCAGTGGCTCAGTATTGGGGTATCAGGTGCAGTAATAGGGACACATACGGCAGCAGCGGCTCAGTATTGGGGTATCAGGTGCAGTAATAGGGACACATACGGCAGCAGTGGCTCAGTATTGGGGTATCAGGTGCAGTAATAGGGACACATACGGCAGCAGAGGCTCAGTATTGGGGTATCAGGTGCAGTAATAAGGACACATATGGCAGCAGCGGCTCAGTATTGGGATATAAGGTGCAGTAATAAGGACACATACGGCAGCAGAGGCTCAGTATTAAGGTATCAGCAGGATGCGGAGTTTGTGCAGGTTGGGAATAGATGGTTATGGGGCTGGAATATGAGAAGTGAAATGTGTCTTTGTTGTATTCTCTGCAGACGAGTCCTGGCTGGAATAAGTTGTCATGTCGGTCTGGGCCAGATGGAAAAGATGGGAAAAGTATATGGCGGTAATATCAATATTGGTCTTTATATAAAGACTATCTTCCGTAATAGCGCGGCCATCTGCTGAGGTTCTCCTCCACTATTAGGGGGCGTCACCCAGTTGTAATCAAGGTTACCTGGTTAGGGGCCACTTAGAAGCTTCGCCCCCCCTGAACCAAAATCCTAGCTACACCTCTGCTAACGGTGCCCAGCTTTACACCACTATACCTGTGACTTCAGAACCTTCCAGAACACCAGGTCACATCTCATATAGGAAACTACTGACACAACTCAATAACACCATTTATAAATGATTTATTTACTGGCGAGAACTTTCTCATTCACATCACATACATGTTTATTCATTCTTTTAGGTGACCTCACTTAATTTATAATTACTTTTTAATATAATTAATGTATGTAAATGTTTTTAGTTGTTTCATGAACCATAATTTATCTTTGACGGACTTTCTCATGATCTTTGACATATCGTGCTTTGTTTGGCTTTTTTTCTCAAAAAGAAACTGCATATAAACGTTCCAAGCTTGACATGTTCATCCGCTATCAGGTTTTGTCCTGCGTGACTGTGAAAACCTATGTGAATTAGGCCGGCTTCACACTTGCGAGTTTTACGGACGTAAGAGCGCAGAAACTACGTCCGTAAAACTCGCAAAACATACAGCACAATTATTCTCTATGCCCCTGCTCCTATCTGCCGTATTAAACTGATCAGTATTATACGGCTTTCTACAGCCGTAGAAAATCGCAGCATGCTGCGTTAGTCACCGTATTGCGCAAATTAAACGTCAATGAAAGTCTATGGAAGCCCCAAAAATACGGATCACACACGGACCAGCAGTGTGACTTGCGAGGAATACGCAGCGGTGTTAGAGAGAAAAGCCGGCAATTCATTGCGGTGTACAGTAAAATCACACTGACAGCTTCCAGTAGAATAGGTAGAATAAATGTGTACACATAGAATAGGTATATATATATATATATATATATATATATATATATGTCAGTGAGACACATATATATATATACTAGATTGTGGCCCGATTCTAACGCATCGGGTATTCTAGAATATGCATGTCCCCGTAGTATATGGACAATGATGATTCCAGAATTCGCGGCAGACTGTGTCCGTCGCTGATTGATCGAGGCAACATTTATGACATCATCGTCGCCATGGCAACCATTATGACATCATCGTCGCTGTGCGGGATGTCTACGTCCTTTATGACATCATCGTCGCTATGCCCGTCGCTGATTGGTCGAGGCCTGGCGGCCTCGACCAATCAGGGACGCGGGATTTCCAGGACAGACAGACAGAAAGACAGACAGACAGACGTAAAAACCCTTAGGCAATTATATATATACTAGATTGTGGCCCGATTCTAACGCATCGTGTATTCTAGAATATGCATGTCCCCGTAGTATATGGGCAATGATGATTCTGAAATTCGCGGCAGACTGTGCCCGTCGCTGATTGGTCGAGGCAACCTTTATGACATCATCGTCGCCATGGCAACCATTATGACATCTACGTCGATACTGTGCCCGTCGCTGATTGGTTGAGGCGAATTCGCGGCAAACTGTGCCCGTCACTGATTGGTCGAGGCAACCTTTATGACATCATCGTAGCCGTGCTGTGCCCGTCGCTGATTGGACCAATCAGAGACGCGGGATTTCCAGGACAGACAGACAGACAGACAGACAGACAGACGGAAAAACCCTTAGACAATTATATATATAGATATAGATATATTAATATTTCTTCCAGTGCTAGATAGCTTTAAAGCCGGTAATTCAATTACCGGCTTTTGCTTTCTCCTTCCTAAACCCAACATGATATGAGACCTGGTTTACATACAGTAAACCATCTCATATCACCATTTTTTTTGCATATTCCACACTACTAATGTTAGTAGTGTGTCTATGCAAAATTTGGCCGTTCTAGATAGTAAATTAAGGGGTTAAATGGCAGAAAAAATTGGCGTGGGCTCCCGCACAATTTTCTCCGCCAGAGTAGTAAAGCCAGTGACTGAGGGCAGATATTAATAGCCTGAAGAGGGTCCACGGTTATTGGCCCCCCCTGGCTAAAAACATCTGCCCCCAGCCACCCCAGAAAAGGCACATCTGGAAGATGCGCCTATTCTGGCACTTGGCCACTCTCTTCCCATTCCCGTGTAGCGGTGGGATATGGGGTAATGAAGGGTTAATGCCACCTTGCTATTGTAAGGTGACATTAAGCCAGATTAATAATGGAGAGGCGTCAATTATGACACCTATCCATTATTAATCCAATACTAGTAAAGGGTTAAAAAAAAAATACACAAACACAATATTAAACATTATTTTAATGAAATAAAAACAAAGGTTGTTTTAATATTTTATTGAACGCCCAATCCAATCACTGAAGACCCTCGTTCTGTAACAAAAAAAACATAATAAACCAACAATATCCTTACCTTCCGCAGATCTGTAAAGTCCAACGATTTAAATCCATCTGAAGGGGTTAAAATATTTTGCAGCCACGAGCTTTGCTAATGCAACATTGCTCATGTCTGCAAAACCCCGGAGAATGTAGGTAAAGTAGGTCATTGACCTATATTTACCTGCATTTGCGGTGAGGCGCCCTCTGCTGGTTGTTCCTAGATCGTGGGAACTTTCCTAGAAAGCTCCCAGGCTCGAGTTCATATGAGGACAACCAGCAGAGGGCGCCCTCTTATGATCTCGAGCCAATGCAATATTGGATTGAAGTTCATTCTCTGTCCTCCATAGGACACGCCTGCGCAAGGCAAGATTACCTTGTGCAGGCGTGCACTACGGAGGACAGAGAATGAACTTCAATCCAATATTGCAGCCAGCATGCAGCCAGCGGGTAAGGAAAGGGTGAATCAAAAACCCCAAAACCCCGCCTCCACGGCTGAAGATTGTTCCCTCCAAATTCAGGTGACAGTGTCCCTTTAAGGACTTCCATGTAGCAGCACTATTACTTAGTGGTCTCCCAGAAAGCTATGACACGCTGGTAACTGCACTAGATGCACACCCAGATGATGAGCTGATATTGGAATACGTCAGAGGAAAGTTTGTAGATGAATATAAGAGAAAGGCAGAAAATGTGAGCAGCAAGATATGTAACAAGGAAACTGCTTTACAAACACATGATGTGCCCACCAGCAGAAACCACCCTAAAGAGACACGTGAATGTTTTGTATGCAAGAAGCCAGGTCATTTAAAAGCTGAATGCAGAGTCTGGATAGCTAAAATGAGAAAGTTAAGAGTGCTGTATCTGGAAACAATGATTTGGCAAATACTGAAGCTGCATTCACATCAGTCAATGCATTTAAATCAAAGCATGCGTGGTGTATAGATTCTGGTGCAACCAGTCACATGACCAATGACAGAGACTTCTTTACTAAGCATAACCAAAATAAGTCAGAGAAAGTGATAATGGCAAACGGTCAGTGCATGAACTCAGAAGGCATAGGAGACGGTTATATTGATTGTAGGCTCATCGGGGGTTTTGATGACTGCTCTCAGGAGGTGAGAAATATTATCAACAAATACTGGGGTATATTACTTGCCGATACGGACATCAGGGAGTATTTATCAGAAACACCTATGATTACATACAGGAGAGGGAAATCTTTAAAGGATCAACTCGTGCATAGCACCTTTATTCCTTCCCCCCCGAAAAAAGGTACATGGCTAGAAAGAAGACAATTAGGTACATTTCGCTGTGGTGGATGTTCGTTCTGTGGCTATCTGGCCACTGGAAAGTGTTTTTCAAGTGCTAGTACAGGACAGAATTTTGAAAGTAGACACTTTGCAAATTGTAAAACTAGCGGGGTGATCTACTTGTTCAGGTGCACTTGCCCAGTAAATTACGTTGGGAAAACGAGGAGAGAGCTCCGTAGGAGAATTGGTGATCACGTGGGTGATATAAAACATGCGAGGGATACACCAATTTCTCGACATATACGATCTGTACATGAGGGTGGTTTGAAATCTTTTTCCTTTTGTGCTATGGAGGTGGTGACCCCCTCTATACGAGGAGGTGATTGGGACCGTAGAATCTTGCAAAAAGAACTAAAATGGATCCATAGATTGGACACGATGTCCCCGAGGGGGCTAAATGAGCAAATGAACTTTCGCTGCTACCTATAACTCTGTACATATATAGGTTGAGAGATATGTGGTAACTGAAAAACCTGTCGTATCGACCCGAATGGGTCATATATTCATTATCGGTCCAAATTTTTGGACAATTATCTTGCTAAGACCTGCCAAATTTGTGACAGATGTTATTTTTGTTTTGAAAAGTGCATTATGGACTGATTTATGTTCCAATGGGCCGTAAATAAATAATTAGTATTGATCCATTCATTGAGATGAGGTCGTGGACTGTCAATTTCTGAAGACATATGACATGTGTAAACGTAGGTTATTTATGTTTTTCTTTAACCCTTGTAATATTTTCCTTTACTGATATTAATTATTTAAAATCTAAGGTGGTTGCTGATATGGAATTGATATAGGCATTGAAATGAGGCTATAGCGCCTTTCTACCAGATGTATATCTATTGCATGCCTTATCTGTTACCGCTGCCCTTCCTAACCACACAGGTACATGTACCGGGATGTACCATTTGGAAGTAAATATGTGACAGCGTTTGCGCACAGGTGATCGTCCTGACACATGTGTGGACTATATCATAGAACCTGGAGAGCTGGAGCCCCCATACTTGGGTGCGCAGGCGCGACCGTAGCTGACCTGCGCAGTGTCGCGCTTTGTAACTGTGCAGGAGCTTGAGATTTCTCCTGCGCTGTAGCGCGTGCGCTGACGGAGTTTGCTGGCATCTTCACCGACGGGCGCATGCGCGACTCGGGGCTGGTCGGCGCCTGCGCATTATCGCCCTGATCTGTGGCGGCACGGCGCATACCAAGGGGCACATGCGCGATCTTGGACTGATCGGCGCCTGCGCATTGTCGTCTTTGTGTGGCGGCGACGCGCCTTGTGATGACGCTAGTGCGTCCTGAACATACAGGTTATAGGGCCATTATTATAGAAGCGCCGGAAATGTGGTAAGCGTTCCAAGTCTTCAGGTGTCATTGGTGCGGCGGTAATTGGAAGCCCATATAATGCACGAGATCTAGCACTTGCGTGCAGGCGCTACTAAGATAAGGGGACCGGCCCAGTGGTGCAGCTGTTTACCATGTTGATATGCTGATATCTTATACAAGCTAAGTAACCGTTTATTATCTGGATGTACTCCTGATGAACCTCTTTTCATTAGAAGGGGAGAAACGCGTTGAGTAAGAAAGGGACATGCATATTAATCTCTGTATGAGATAAAATGTGGTTTAGTGATCTGGTCAGCACTGTGGTCGCAACAAATAATTATTTCGGGACAGTATGTGGCTATTTTGCATCTATTGTTGAATTAAGGCTGCAGCTTGATTCCTAGATGGTTGCATGGGATATGCTTGACATTACAGCAAATACATTTTCCCTATTGTCACAACAGTACCTGGTGACCGTAATACATGTATAGTTAGACCAAGATCATATGTGTATTTTTAGTCTCTTTGTAGCATCTCTACCTGCTGTTATATTGTTTGGCTTAATAATTTTATATATAAGAAGCAAGGGACACAGACCACCAAGTCAGCTGAGACCCTTAGTTCTAGTTAGATATTTTACTGACACATCCATGTCCTCTCAAGCTATCCATATCTAAATATTGTATATGTGAGACGTTCTCTCCTGACCCTATTAGGGCACTATAGGGATAGCAGGGCTAGCCGACGAGGAGCGGGGGCGCCACGGCACAGGAAAATAGGGTGCCAACCTCCGCAGGCAGGTAGGGAGCACTGAGAAAGCGTAGGGCTTGGCACTAACCCGGCCTCTCCTGTAGTACGCTTCCATCTATTGGTGATGGTTTTGTCAAGTGCACACTTATGGTTTTAATATATATTAGTAAAGGATTATTTTTATGATATTTTTGTAGGGATTTTTTTTTTGGGGGGGGGGGTTTCTGTGAGTCTAGTTGAATTTACCCCAAATATATATTTTTTTGACTGTGAGAGATTATATTGATTGTAACACAAAGTAGAAGGACCCATGTAAAGGATGTACTATATGTGCCTAGTCTTGAAAGTAATCTATTATCTGTGAAAAAGCTCACAAAACAAGGTAATGAAGTTACATTTAAGGAAGATAGCTGCATTATCTCAAAGGAGGGTCACACATTAGCAAAAGGAAAAATCAGAGATGAACTGTATCAGTTGAAATGTAAAGAGTGTGTATGCACAGCTAAGCAAGAACTGCACAAGAACTGTATTCATGTATGGCACAGGCGGCTTGTGCATAGAGACCCAGAAGCAATAAGAAAGTTATTTCAAGAACAATTAGTTGAAAATATTACAATTGATTCATGTAATCAGACAATGAGGTGTTCCAGCTGTATCAAAGGTAAAATGTCCAGAAAGGCCTTTCCTAAGAAAAGTACTACAAGAACAGAACAACCACTAGATTTAGTACACACGGATATCTGTGGTCCAATGCGTACTCAGACCCCTGGAAAGAAGAGATATTTTCTTACATTTATTGATGACAATTCAAGATATACAGTTGTCTATTTACTTCACAGCAAAAATGAAGTTCCAGAGAAACTTGGAATATATCTAGCTGAAGTACACAACAAGTTTGGAAGAATGCCAAAAACTTTACGTGCAGATAATGTAACTGAGTATACAAGTAATGAAACACAGAGCATTTTAAAGAAAAATGGAATCATATTTCAAACTACTGTACCATACAACCCTGAGCAAAATGGTGTAGCAGAAAGAAGGAACCGGACACTCTGTAAAAGCGCAAGGAGTATGTTATTTGATGCAAATTTGCCTACAGTATATTGGGGCGAAGCTATTATGACGGCTTGTTATCTTCAGAACAGACTACCAAGTAAAGCAATAGAGAAAACTCCATTTGAACAATGGAATGGTACAAAACCAAAACTACAATACATAAGGATTTTCAGAAGTAAAGCATTTGCACATGTTCCCAAAGAAAAACGAACTAAGTGGGAATCTCATGCCAAGGAAGGCATCCTGGTAGGCTACAGTGAAACCCAGAAAGGTTATAGAATTTTACACCCAGAGACAAACAAGGTCACAATAAGTAAAGATGTGGTGTTTGATGAAAACTTCGTGTCACCCAAGTTTTATGACATTATGCCAGTAGTCCAGATGAAGCAACAACAACAATCACAATTACAAGACAACGAAGAAAAGAATGTAGAAGTCTGGCTGGACTCTTCAACCACTGAAGGAACAACAAAAGGCCTAAGTGAACCTGAAATTAGACGGTCGTCAAGATCAAACAAAGGAATACCAGCTAAACGTTTATCCTACATTGTGATGACACTGCCTGAGTCAGAACCACAGTCATGGGATGAAATGCAGAAACTACCCGCCCATGAAAGAACAAAGTGGATCAATGCCGCGAATGAAGAAATGAACTCGCTTCATCAACTTCAAACTTGGAAACTCACTGAGTTACCACAGGATAAAAAGGCAATTAAGTGCAAATGGGTATTTAAAACCAAATATGATTCTGAAGGTAAAGCCCACAGATTTAAAGTGAGGTTGGTCGCAAAAGGGTATTCTCAAAAATATGGCGAAGACTATGATGCTACTTTTTCCACGGTCGCTAAGCAGACAACATTTAGAGCATTGTTGGCGGTAGCTGCAGTACAAAGTATGTTTGTCAGACATTTGGATATCAAAACTGGATTTTTAAATGGTGAAATTGAGGAGGACTTATACATGACTCAACCTGAAGGTTATGTAAAGGAAGGTGAACAGAATCTTGTTTGCAAACTACAAAAATCTCTTTATGGTCTTAAAGGGAACCTGTCACCCCGTTTTTTCAGTAGGAGATAAAAATACCGTTAAATAGGGCCTGAGCTGTGCTTTACAATAGGGTATTTTTGTCCCCTGATTCCCTACCTATGCTGCCGAAATACCTTACAAAAGTGGCCTTTTTCGCCTTTCAATCAGGCTGGTCAGGTCGGATGGGCGTGGTCACAGCGCTGTTTCTCCCCCACATCTTGCTTATGTTCCCGTTGGTGGCGTAGTGCTTCTCGCATGCGCAAGTGCCGAATGCACTGCGCAGCTGTAGAAAAATAGCGCGCTTGCCGCTATTCAGCGGTTTCTCGGTGGGCGCGGCCGTCTTCCTGAGGCCGCGCGTGCGCAGATGGAGTCTCCTGCTTCCCGGGGCTTCAGGAAAATGGCCGTGGGATGCCGCGCATGCGCAGATGGACATCGCGGCGGCCATTTTCCTGAAGCCGAGTTCGATATACAACTTTTTTATTTTTTCAGCGATACAATGAATAAGGCTCTGGTTGAGTCGAAACGTCTGTATATATCGCTTCCAGGTTCTGTGTTTCTGTTTCGCTCCCCAATATAAGTTTATTTGACAATAAATGTTCAAGCAATCCACACGTTGTCATTGCACTGGGTGGCGCTCACAGCAAGCTGGCACTGATAACCATAGATGTCTCCAGGAAATCTCCATTTGTCATGCCAACACACCGGTGACCCGCGATCATGTGATGGGGTCACCAGTGGGCGTATTTCCATGGCGATTTCAGGAAGCACATGTTAAATGGCGCTGACAGCGGCATTTAACGAGTTAATAGCAGCGGGTGGATTGCGATTCCACCCGTGGCTATTCCGGGCACATGTCAGCTGTTCAAAACAGCTGTTACAGTGCCTTGCGAAAGTATTCGGCCCCCTGGAACTTTTCAACCTTTTCCCACATATCATGCTTCAAACATAAAGATAACAAATGTAAATTGTTGGTGAAGAATCAGCAATAAGTGGAACACAATTGTGAAGTTTAACAAAATTTATTGGTTGTTTCAAATTTTTGTGGAAATTTAAAAACTGAAAAGTGGGGCGTGCAATATTATTCAGCCCCGTTAACTTAATACTTTGTTGCGCCTCTTTTGCTGCGATTACAAGTCGCTTGGGGTATGTCTCTATCAGTTTTGTACATCGAGAGACCGAAATTCTTGCCCATTCTTCCTTGGCAAACAGCTCGAGCTCAGTGAGGTTTGATGGAGATCATTTGTGAACAGCAGTTTTCAGCTCTTTCCACAGATTCTCGATTGGATTGAGGTCTGGACTGTGACCCGGATATTAACTGGGAAACAGAAACCTGTGAAACCCATAAAGGCAACAGGTTTCTGCTAATAACCAAGAAAAATTATCTTTCACAATTGGTGCAGAATCCAACCAGAGGAGCAGCACTTTTAGACCTAATACTATCTAATAGACCTGACAGAATAACAAATCTGCAGGTGGTTGGGCATTTAGGAAATAGCGACCACAATATTGTGCAGTTTCACCTGTCTTTCACTAGGGGGACTTGTCAGGGAGTCACAAAAACATTGAACTTTAGGAAGGCAAAGTTTGAACAGCTTAGAGAGGCCCTTAATCTGGTAGACTGGGACAATATCCTCAGAAATGAGAATACAGATAATAAATGGGAAATGTTTAAGAACATCCTAAATAGGCAGTGTAAGCGGTTTATACCTTGTGGGAATAAAAGGACTAGAAATAGGAAAAACCCAATGTGGCTAAACAAAGAAGTAAGACAGGCAATTAACAGTAAAAAGAAAGCATTTGCACTACTAAAGCAGGATGGCACCATTGAAGCTCTAAAAAACTATAGGGAGAAAAATACTTTATCTAAAAAACTAATTAAAGCTGCCAAAAAGGAAACAGAGAAGCACATTGCTAAGGAGAGTAAAACTAATCCCAAACTGTTCTTCAACTATATCAATAGTAAAAGAATAAAAACTGAAAATGTAGGCCCCTTAAAAAATAGTGAGGAAAGAATGGTTGTAGATGACGAGGAAAAAGCTAACATATTAAACACCTTCTTCTCCACGGTATTCACGGTGGAAAATGAAATGCTAGGTGAAATCCCAAGAAACAATGAAAACCCTATATTAAGGGTCACCAATCTAACCCAAGAAGAGGTGCGAAACCGGCTAAATAAGATTAAAATAGATAAATCTCCGGGTCCGGATGGCATACACCCACGAGTACTAAGAGAACTAAGTAATGTAATAGATAAACCATTATTTCTTATTTTTAGTGACTCTATAGCAACAGGGTCTGTTCCGCAGGACTGGCGCATAGCAAATGTGGTGCCAATATTCAAAAAGGGCTCTAAAAGTGAACCTGGAAATTATAGGCCAGTAAGTCTAACCTCTATTGTTGGTAAAATATTTGAAGGGTTTCTGAGGGATGTTATTCTGGATTATCTCAATGAGAATAACTGTTTAACTCCATATCAGCATGGGTTTATGAGAAATCGCTCCTGTCAAACCAATCTAATCAGTTTTTATGAAGAGGTAAGCTATAGACTGGACCACGGTGAGTCATTGGACGTGGTATATCTCGATTTTTCCAAAGCGTTTGATACCGTGCCGCACAAGAGGTTGGTACACAAAATGAGAATGCTTGGTCTGGGGGAAAATGTGTGTAAATGGGTTAGCAACTGGCTTAGTGATAGAAAGCAGAGGGTGGTTATAAATGGTATAGTCTCTAACTGGGTCGCTGTGACCAGTGGGGTACCGCAGGGGTCAGTATTGGGACCTGTTCTCTTCAACATATTCATTAATGATCTGGTAGAAGGTTTACACAGTAAAATATCGATATTTGCAGATGATACAAAACTATGTAAAGCAGTTAATACAAGAGAAGATAGTATTCTGCTACAGATGGATCTGGATAAGTTGGAAACTTGGGCTGAAAGGTGGCAGATGAGGTTTAACAATGATAAATGTAAGGTTATACACATGGGAAGAGGGAATCAATATCACCATTACACACTGAACGGGAAACCACTGGGTAAATCTGACAGGGAGAAGGACTTGGGGATCCTAGTTAATGATAAACTTACCTGGAGCAGCCAGTGCCAGGCAGCAGCTGCCAAGGCAAACAGGATCATGGGGTGCATTAAAAGAGGTCTGGATACACATGATGAGAGCATTATACTGCCTCTGTACAAATCCCTAGTTAGACCGCACATGGAGTACTGTGTCCAGTTTTGGGCACCGGTGCTCAGGAAGGATATAATGGAACTAGAGAGAGTACAAAGGAGGGCAACAAAATTAATAAAGGGGATGGGAGAACTACAATACCCAGATAGATTAGCGAAATTAGGATTATTTAGTCTAGAAAAAAGACGACTGAGGGGCGATCTAATAACCATGTATAAGTATATAAGGGGACAATACAAATATCTCGCTGAGGATCTGTTTATACCAAGGAAGGTGACGGGCACAAGGGGGCATTCTTTGCGTCTGGAGGAGAGAAGGTTTTTCCACCAACATAGAAGAGGATTCTTTACTGTTAGGGCAGTGAGAATCTGGAATTGCTTGCCTGAGGAGGTGGTGATGGCGAACTCAGTCGAGGGGTTCAAGAGAGGCCTGGATGTCTTCCTGGAGCAGAACAATATTGTATCATACAATTATTAGGTTCTGTAGAAGGACGTAGATCTGGGTATTTATTATGATGGAATATAGGCTGAACTGGATGGACAAATGTCTTTTTTCGGCCTTACTAACTATGTTACTATGTTACTATGTTACTTGGCCATTCTAACACCTGGATACGTTTATTTGTGAACCATTCCATTTTAGATTTTGCTTTATGTTTGGGATCATTGTCTTGTTGGATGACAAATCTCTGTCCCAGTCCCAGGCCTTTTGCAGACTCCAACAGGTTTTCTTCAAGAATAGTCCTGTATTTGGCTCCATCCATCTTCCCATCAATTTTAACCATCTTCCCTGTCCCTGCTGAAGAAAAGCAGGCCCAAACCATGATGCTGACACCATGTTTGACAGTGGGGATGGTGTGTTCACAGTGATGAGCTGTGTTGTCTTTACGCCAAACATATCGTTTGGCATTGTTGCCAAAATGTCCGATTTTGGTTTCATCTGACCAGAGAACCTTCTTCCACATGTTTGGTGTGTCTCCCAGGTGGCTTGTTGCAAACTTTAAATCACACTTTTTATGGATATCTTTGAGAAATGGCTTTCTTCCTGCCACTCTTCCATAAAGGCTAGATTTGTGCAGTGTACGACTGATTGTTGTCCTATGGACAGACTGTCCCACCTCAGCTGTAGATCTCTGTAGCCAGGCTGGAGTATCATGGAGATGTATTGGCGAGGCCTGGTATCATGGAATCAGCCAATGTCATAAATTGATACTACTGCACAATCTCTCTCGATATGGAGAGCAAAAAATAATATCAGAACTCAGTAGCTCTTATGGTCCATCATAAATTAGTGATGCAACTTCCCCCCAAACATATGTTGTTGTTGGGGATATAACTTTTTTTTAATTTTATCTCAATTTTTACGGGTTCATTTTGTATGGAAGTTCAATAATAGTGGGATTGGCCTGCCTAACTTATGTGAGTCTGCAACTACCTGGTAGCCTTTAAAAGAAGGTCTTCACTACCTCTTTCAAAGGCCCGAGATCTAAATTTAAGACACCTCAGCTCTGCACTATTATAAAAAGTTCTCTATGAATGTGTAATATTTCTTCTTGAAACTCATCTGACAGAAAATATTGGCCCTTATTTAAGATTGCCAAGAGCCAGCAAGCTACATACTCTAATTAACCAGAGAGTTTTCGCCAGGATAATAGGAAACCAATGGACCTTACAAATTATTTTCCAATGTCTCTTGAATCTGACAATACCCTACATACGATTGTACACTACTCTCTGGGCACATGGCAGGGTTAAGAAAGGAAGGAGCGCCATTTAGCTATTTGAACGTAGATATTGCTAGAATAGTTTGCAGACACAATGTATTGGGAGCACTGTGATCACTAGGCGATCAAAAGATGACCACCACGAGAAGGCTTGGCTCTATCTACTCCATTTTCCACATCCCAGGGATTGCCTTGCTCATCACCCTTTAACCCCTCTACATGGATCTGGACATACGCAAAGACCCCTAGGCTTGCGCCATGGTGTTATCTGCTATTCTGTGGTGTCAGATGGTAAGAATAGTCAGGTAGTTGGGTCAGAACCAGGAGGGGAGAAAAAGTACAAAATCAGAAGACTCAAGAGTAGGGTTGAGCGAAACGGGTCGTTCATTTTCAAAAGTCGCCGACTTTTGGCAAAGTCGGGTTTCATGAAACCCGATCCGACCCCTGTGCGGGGTCGGCCATGCGGTACGCGACTTTCGCGCCAAAGTCGCGTTTCAATGACGCGAAAAGCGCCAATTCTCAGCCAATGAAGGTAAACGCAGAGTGTGGGCAGCGTGATGACATAGGTCCTGGTCCCCACCATCTTAGAGAAGGGCATTGCAGTGATTGGCTTGCTGTCTGCGGCGTCACAGGGGCTATAAAGGGGCGTTCCCGCCGACCGCCATGTTACTGCTGCTGATCTGAGCTTAGGGAGAGGTTGCTGCCGCTTCGTCAGAAGCAGGGATAGCGTTAGGCAGGGTACATTAACCACCAAACCGCTTGTGCTGTAGCGATTTCCACTGCCCAACACCACCTTCGGTGTGCAGGGACAGTGGAAGCTACATTTTTTTTTTTTTCCCCTCAGCGCTGTAGCTCATTGGGCTGCCCTAGAAGGCTCCCTGATAGCTGCATTGCTGTGTGTACGCCGCTGTGCAAACCAACTGCTTTTTTCAAAGCACAAATCCTCTTGTTCCTTCCTTTCTGCACAGCTATCTTTTTTGTTTGTCCACACTTTTTATTTAATTTGTGCATCAGTCCACTCCTTATTGCTGCCTGCCATACCTGGCTGAGATTACTGCAGGGAGATAGTAATTGTTGGACACTCCCTGTTTTTTTTTGTTTTTTTTTTGTGGGAGATTAAGATTGACATTTCTGCTAGAGTGCCATCCCTGTGTGTGCCATCTCTCACTCAGTGGGCCATAGAAAGCCTATTTATTTTTTTGCTTGATTTGGGTTCTAAAATCTACCTGAAAAAAATCACTACATCAATCAGTGGGAGAAAAATATTGGCCTCAGGGCTTGTGTGCCACTCCTGACTCCTGTGTGCATCATCACTCACTCAGTGGGCCATAGAAAGCCCATTTTTTTTTTTTTTTTGCTTTATTTGGGTTCTAAATTCTACCTGAAAAAATCAATAAATCAATCAGTGGGAGATTAATATTGGCCTTTGGGCTTGTGTGGCAGTCCTAAGCGTGCCATCTCTCTCTCTTAGATATTGGGCCATAGAAAGCCTATTTATTATTTTTTTATTGGGTTTATAAATTTTCCCTGGAACAAAAAAAAAAAAAGTGGGAGATTAATATTGGCCTCTGGGCTTGTGTGCCAGTCCTGAGCGTGCCATCTCTCTCACAAATAGTGGGCCATAGAAAGCCTATTTTTTTTTTGGTTTTATAAATTCTCCCTGAAAAAAAAAAGGGAGATTAATATTGGCCTTTGGGCTTGTGTGCCAGTCCTAAGCGTGCCATCTCTCTCTCTCAGATAGTGGGCCATAGAAAGCCTATTTATTTATTTTTTTATTGGGTTTATAAATTTTCCCTGGAACAAAAAAAAAAAAGTGGGAGATTAATATTGGCCTCTGGGCTTGTGTGCCAGTCCTGAGCGTGCCATCTCTCTCACAAATAGTGGGCCATAGAAAGCCTATTTATGTTTTTGGTTGATTTGGGTTCTAAATTCTACCTGAAAAAATCAATAAATCAATCAGTGGGAGATAAATATTGGCCTCTGGGCTTGTGTGCCACTCCTGACTCCTGTGTGCGTCATCTCTCACTCAGTGGGCCATAGAAAGCCTTTTTTTGTTTTATTTGTTTTCTAAATTCTCCCTGAAAAAATCATTTTATTTTATTTGGTTTCTAAATTCTTCCTGAAAAAATCATTTTATTCTATTATTTTTTTTTCCTAAAGTCTCCCTGAAAAAAACAAAAAAAACAAATCAGTGGGAGATTAATATTGCCCTTTCTGCTTGTGTGCCAGTCTTGACTCCTGGGTGTGCCATCTCTCTCTCTCTCTCCAATTGTGGGCCATAGAAAGCCTATTATTTTTTTTAGCTTGATTTGGGTTCCAAAATCTACCTGAAAAAATCACTACATCAATCAGTGGGAGATAAATATTGGCCTCTGGGCTTGTGTGCCACTCCTGACTCCTGTGTGCGTCATCTCTCACTCAGTGGGCCATAGAAAGCCTCTTTTTGTTTTATTTGATTTCTAAATTCTCCCTGAAAAAATCATTTTATTTTATTTGGTTTCTAAATTCTTCCTGAAAAAAAATCATTGTATTCTATTATTTTTTTTTCCTAAAGTCTCCCTGAAAAAAAAAAAAAAAAAAAATCAGTGGGAGATTAATATTGCCCTTTGTGCTTGTGTGCCAGTCTTGACTCCTGGGTGTGCCATCTCTCTCTCTCTCTCTCCAATTGTGGGCCATAGAAAGCCTAATATTTTTTTAGCTTGATTTGGGTTCCAAAATCTACCTGAAAAAATCACTACATCAATCAGTGGGAGATAAATATTGGCCTCTGGGCTTGTGTGCCACTCCTGACTCCTGTGTGCGTCATCTCTCACTCAGTGGGCCATAGAAAGCCTTTTTTTGTTTTATTTGTTTTCTAAATTCTCCCTGAAAAAATCATTTTATTTTATTTGGTTTCTAAATTCTTCCTGAAAAAATCATTTTATTCTATTTTTTTTTTTCCTAAAGTCTCCCTGAAAAAAAAAAAAAAAAAAAAAATCAGTGGGAGATTAATATTTACATTTGTGCTTCAGTGACAGTCCAGCGTGTGTGGCATCTCTCTCATTTGTTGCCACCAACAACAGAGTGTGTAACATTGTGCCTGATTTTCGTTGTGGTCTCACTCACCTGTAAAGGGGTAGCTAAATCATACTGAAGTTATAGCTCACCGTGTAAGTTGTGTGACAGCAACAAATACCGTTAGTTTGTTTACGTTTTTAAAACAATGAGGAAGTCTGGTGGAAGAGGTCGTGGCCGGGGGCGTTCATTGTCAGCTGGTAATGAGGGTAGTGGTAGTGGTGGAGCATCAGCTGGTCGTGGGAAAAAAAATATTGCACCTAAGTCTGGAGCTGTGGAGCCAGGTTCGTCGTCTGGCTACACAAGGCCTCGAACGCTCCCTTTTCTGGGAGTAGGAAAACCGCTTTTAAAGCCGGAGCAGCAAGAGCAAGTTTTGGCTTATCTTGCTGACTCAGCCTCTAGCTCTTTTGCCTCCTCTCGTGAAACTGGTAAATGTCAAAGCAGCGCGTCGTTAGTGGATGTTCACGGTCAGGGACAAGTCGCTTCCTTGTCCTCTTCAGCAAAAACAACAACAGAGAAGAATGCAGCAGGCGACACAACGGGTTACTCCATGGAGCTCTTTACACATACCGTCCTTGGCTTAGAAAGTGAAGCAGTTAACAGTCCATGCCCATTACAAGTTGAATCTGACATGGAGTGCACTGATGCACAGCCACAGCCAGACTACTATGCTGGACCTTTGACTCAGACCACAACATTGCCCTCGCAGGGTAATGATCAAGAATCAGACCCTGATGAGACTATGTTGCCCCATCACGAACGCTATACCACCGACCGACACGGTGACACAGACGAAGTTGCACACGAGCTACAAGAAGAGGTAATAGATGACGCAGTTCTTGACCCCGATTGGCAGCCATTGGGGGAACAGGGTGCAGGCGGCAGCAGTTCTGAAGCGGAGGAGGAGGGGCCGCAGCAGGCATCAACATTTTTAAACAACATCCAATTGATCAGCGCAAAGTCATCTGTCAAAAATGTTCAACTACCTTAAGCAGAGGACAGAATCTGAAAAGTCTCAATACAAGTTGCATGCATAGACATTTAACCACCATGCATTTGCAAGCCTGGACTAACTACCAAACGTCCCTTAAGGTTGTAGCACCCTCGGCCAATGAAGCTAGTCAGCAACGCAACATCCCTTCCGGCAGAGTAGGGCCACCATTTTCCGCACCACCTGCAGTATCTGTGCAGGTTTCTTTGCCAGGCCAAAGCAGTCAGGGTCAGGGAATCACCAGTTTCGTTGTAGGAAACACTGCATCTAGGGCACCGGCGGCAACAATACCATCTCCCACCGTCTCTCAGTCTGCCATGTCCACCGGCACCCCCGCTAGTTCCACGATCTCCAGCTCTCCAGTCCAGCTCACCCTACATGAGACTATGGTTAGAAAAAGGAAGTACTTAGCCTCGCATCCGCGTACACAGGGTTTGAACGCCCACATAGCTAGACTAATCTCGTTAGAGATGATGCCCTACCGGTTAGTTGAAAGCGAAGCTTTCAAAGCTCTGATGGACTACGCTGTACCACGCTACGAGCTACCCAGTCGACACTTTTTTTCCAGAAAAGCCATCCCAGCCCTCCACCAGCATGTTAAAGAGCGCATTGTCCATGCACTCAGGCAATCTGTGAGCACAAAGGTGCACCTGACAACAGATGCATGGACCAGTAGGCATGGCCAGGGACGTTACGTGTCCATCACGGCACACTGGGTGAATGTTGTGGATGCAGGGTCCACAGGGGACAGCAAGTTTGGGACAGTTCTGCCTAGCCCACGGTCTAGGAAACAGTTGGCTGTAGCCGTTCGCACCCCCTCCTCCTCCTCTTCGTCCTCCTGCAGAAGCGAGAGCTCGTCCACAGACCGCAGTCGCACAACCACTCCATCCGCAGCTGCCACTGTTGCACACCAGGTCTCCCATTATGGGGCAGCTACTGGCAAATGTCAGCAGGCTGTATTGGCTATGAAGTGTTTGGGCGACAACAGACACACCGCGGAAGTTCTGTCCGAGTTCTTGCAGAAAGAAACGCAGTCGTGGCTGGGCACTGTAGATCTTGAGGCAGGCAAGGTAATGAGTGATAACGGAAGGAATTTCATGGCTGCCATCTCCCTTTCCCAACTGAAACACATTCCTTGCCTGGCTCACACCTTAAACCTGGTGGTGCAGTGCTTCCTGAAAAGTTATCCGGGGTTATCCGACCTGCTCCTCAAAGTGCGTGGACTTTGCTCACATATCCGCCGTTCGCCCGTACACTCCAGCCGTATGCAGACCTATCAGCGTTCTTTGAACCTTCCCCAGCATCGCCTAATCATAGACGTTGCAACAAGGTGGAACTCACTCAACACTGCACATGCTTCAGAGACTGTGCGAACAGAGGCGGGCTGTTATGTTTTTGTGGGAGGATACACATACACGGGCAGGCAGTAGGATGGCAGACATGGAGTTGTCAGGTGTGCAGTGGTCGAAGATTCAAGACATGTGTCAAGTCCTTCAGTGTTTTGAGGAATGCACACGGCTGGTTAGTGCAGACAACGCCATAATAAGCATGAGCATCCCCCTAATGCGTCTGCTGATGCAAAGTTTGACGCACATAAAGGATCAGGCGTCTGCAGCTGAGGAAGAGGAAAGCCTTGAACACAGTCAGCCATTGTCTGGCCAGGGCAGTGTACAGGACGAGTTAGCGGGCGAAGAGGAGGAGGAGGACGAGGAGGATGATGGGGATGATTATATTTTTAATGAGGAAGCTTTTCCGGGGCCACTGGAAATTGGTGGCGCGGCAAGGCCGGGTTCTGGTTTTTGGAGGGACACAAGTGACGTGGATTTGCCTGAAACTGCCCCTCAACCAAGCACAACCGCAGATTTGAGAACTGGAACTTTGGCCCACATGGCGGATTATGCCTTACGTATCCTCAAAAGGGACACACGCATAACTAAAATGATGAACGATGACGATTACTGGTTGGCCTGCCTCCTTGATTCTCGCTATAAAGGCAAATTGCAAAATATAATGCCACATGAGAACTTGGAACTAATATTAGCAACCAAACAATCAACTCTTGTTGACCGTTTGCTTCTGGCATTCCCTGCACACAGCGCCCGTGATCGTTCTCACACGAGCTGCAGGGGCCATCAGACCAGAGGAGTTAGAGGGGCAGAAATCAGAAGTGGCGTTGGCCAGAGGGGTTTTCTGACCAGGTTGTGGAGTGATTTTGCTATGACCGCAGACAGGACAGGTACTGCAGCATCAATTCAAAGTGACAGGAGACAACATTTGTCCAGTATGGTTACAAACTATTTTTCATCCCTTATCGATGTTCTCCCTCAACCGTCATTCCCATTTGATTACTGGGCATCAAAATTAGACACCTGGCCAGAATTGGCAGAATATGCATTGCAGGAGCTTGCTTGCCCGGCAGCTAGTGTCCTATCAGAAAGAGTATTCAGTGCTGCAGGTTCAATACTAACAGAAAAAAGGACTCGTCTGGCTACCCAAAATGTAGATGATCTAACCTTCATTAAAATGAACCACAACTGGATTTCGAAATCTTTTGCCCCACCTTGCCCGGCCGACACCTAGCTTTCCTATGAAAAGGTCTTGCCTGTGGACTATTCTGAATGCCTTTTCCAATCTCGTAATTTTCTGCACCTGATTGTCCAGCATACGACATGTTTACACCTCACTAAATGGCCAAACTCCCCACACGGGGCCGTGGTATCGACACTTGGCGACAGCACCCGTGAGAGTGCTGTTTGTCTGAAGAGGTGGGTGTGCCCGCTTTTGGTCGACGGCACTGCCACTGGGTCCCTCCTAGTACAATAAAGTGTCTCTGGCGGTGGTGGTGCGCACCCAACGTCAGACACACCGTTGTAATATGAGGGGCCCTGGGCCTGTACCGCCGGCCACAAGACAGTTCCCCCCCCAGCTCAAACAGTGCTCTACCACTTGCAAAATTATCTCACAGCTCCACCAATGTTTAGTCTATGCGCTGACATCCTTCAATGCCTGCCACTGACAATACCATTGTATTGACATTTTTGTTATGTTAGGCCTTCGAAGCCTGTCTGCGGTCACTCCTTCCACTATGCCTCCACTGACCACACCACTGCTGCCCGTGTACCCCTGGAACCAATTTAAAATTGCCTACAGCCAGCCCAATTTTTTTATTTTAGGCCTTTGATGCCTGTCTGCGGTCCGTTCTTTCTACTACTACTACACTGACCAGGCCACTGCTGCCCGTGTACCCCTGGAACCAATTTAAAATTGCCTACAGCCAGCCCAATTTTTTTATTTTAGGCCTTCGAGGCCTGTCTGCGGTCACTCCTTCCACTAGGCCTCCACTGACCACACCACTGCTGCCCGTGTACCCCTGGAACCAATTTAAAATTGCCTACAGCCATGTGTTATTATTTTAGGCCTTCGATGCCTGTCTGCGGTCACTCCTTCCACTAGGCCTCCACTGACCACACCGCTGCTGCCCGTGTACCCCTGGAACCAATTTAAAATTGCCTACAGCCATGTGTTATTATTTTAGGCCTTCGATGCCTGTCTGCGGTCACTCCTTACAATATGCCTCCACTGACCACACCACTGCTGCCCGTGTACCCCTGGAACCAATTTAAAATTGCCTACAGCCAGCCCAATTTTTTTATTTTAGGCCTTCGATGCCTGTCTGCAGTCCGTTCTTTCTACTACTACTACACTGACCAGGCCACTGCTGCCCGTGTTTCCCTGGAACCAATTTAAAATTGCCAACAGCAATGTGTTATTATTGTTAGGCCTTCGATGCCTGTCTGCGGTCACTCCTTCCACTAGGCCTCCACTGACCACACCACTGCTGCCCGTATACCCCTGGAACCAATTTAAAATTGCCTACAGCCAGCCCAATTTTTTTATTTTAGGCCTTCGATGCCTGTCTGCGGTCCGTTCTTTTTACTACTACTACACTGACCAGGCCACTGCTGCCCGTGTTCCCCTGGAACCAATTTAAAATTGCCAACAGCAATGTGTTATTATGTTAGGCCTTCGATGCCTGTTTGCGGTCACTCCTTCCAATAGTTCTCCACTGACCAGACCAATGCTGGCCGTGTACCCCTGGAACCCAGCTGAAAGTGCATGTAGCCTCCTTTTTTTCTTTGTTTTATATTTAGAATGCCCAGATGAACTACGCTGTGCAACGGTTCAAGCTACCCAGTCGACATTTCTTTTGCGAGAAAAGCCATCCCAGCCCTCCACCGGCATGAAAAAGTCTGCATTGTCATAGCACTCAGGCAATCAAACAGTAGAAAGGTGCACCTGACAAGAGACGCATGGACCAGTAGGCATGTCCACAAAAAGTTACGTGTCCATTACGGCGCACTGGGTTAATGTGTTGGATGCATGGTCCACAGGGGACAGCCTACAAAGTCTGTCTGCAGTCCCTAATTCCAATTTTCCTCCGCTGACCACACCACTGCTGCCCGTGTACCCCTGGAACCAATTTTACAGTGTCTACAGCCTAATTTTGTTATGCTAGGCCTACTACGCCTGTCTGCGGTCCCTCCTTCCAATACTCGTCCACTGACCACACCACTGCTGCCCGTGGACCCCTGGAACCTATTTTTAATTGCATTGAGCATCCTTTTTTTAATAGTAGGCGTACAAAGTCTGTCTGCGGTCCACTATTGAAATTGTCCTCCACTGCCCAGAGCACTGCTGCTTGTGTACCCCTGTAACTTTTTTAAGCTGCAGTGAGCCACATTTTTGGGTTAAGTCCTACTACCTGTGTCTGTCTGCGCCACTCAATTCAGCTGTGTTCCTTTGAAAAAAGCTGAGCGTCAATAGTCTTGTTTTCAGCCTCTAGGAATTTTAAAACTGCATTGGGGGTACAACTTTGGTAGGGCCTACTAACGGTGTCTGCCTCCCCAAGGTGTGCCCCAGGTTTCCTCGCCATTGCTTCGATCTTAATGCTCTCGTTTAGTAGTTGTTGGAAACTACACTGCATTAGGCCTACAAATTGGGTATGGGGTGTAGAGAGATGGTGTGTTCCACTCCAAGGTGTTCTCCAGGTTACCTTTCCTGAGCTCCGATCTTCCGGCTCTCGTTTAGTAGTTCTTGGAAACTACACTGCATTAGGCCTACAAATTGGGTATGGGGTGTAGAGAGATGGTGTGTTCCACTCCAAGGTGTTCTCCAGGTTACCTTTCCTGAGCTCCGATCTTCCGGCTCTCGTTTAGTAGTTCTTGGAAACTACACTGCATTAGGCCTACAAATTGAGTATGGGGTGTAGAGAGATGGTGTGTTCCACTCCAAGGTGTTCTCCAGGTTGCCTTTCCTGAGCTCCGGATCTTCCGGCTCTCGTTTAGTAGTTCTTGGAAACTACACTGCATTAGGCCTACAAATTGGGTATGGGGTGTAGAGAGATGGTGTGTTCCACTCCAAGGTGTTCTCCAGGTTGCCTTTCCTGAGCTTCGATCTTCCGGCTCTCGTTTAGTAGTTCTTGGAAACTACACTGCATTAGGCCTACAAATTGGGTATGGGGTGTAGAGAGATGGTGTGTTCCACTCCAAGGTGTTCTCCAGGTTGCCTTTCCTGAGCTTCGATCTTCCGGCTCTCGTTTAGTAGTTGTTGGAAACTACGCTGCATTAGGCCTACAAATTGGGTATGGGGTGTAGAGAGATGGTGTGTTCCACTCCAAGGTGTTCCCCAGGTTTCCTCGCCAATGCTTCGATCTTCATGCTCTCGTTTAGTAGTTGTTGGAAACTACACTGCATTAGGCTTACAAATTGGGTATGGGGTGTAGAGAGATGGTGTGTTCCACTCCAAGGTGTTCTCCAGGTTGCCTTTCCTGAGCTTCGATCTTCCGGCTCTCGTTTAGTAGTTCTTGGAAACTACACTGCATTAGGCCTACAAATTGGGTATGGGGTGTAGAGAGATGGTGTGTTCCACTCCAAGGTGTTCTCCAGGTTGCCTTTCCTGAGCTTCAATCTTCAGGCTCTCGTTTAGTAGTTCTTGGAAACTACACTGCATTAGGCCTACAAATTGGGTATGGGGTGTAGAGAGATGGTGTGTTCCACTCCAAGGTGTTCTCCAGGTTGCCTTTCCTGAGCTTCGATCTTCATGCTCTCGTTTAGTAGTTGTTGGAAACTACGCTGCATTAGGCCTACAAATTGGGTATGGGGTGTAGAGAGATGGTGTGTTCCACTCCAAGGTGTTCTCCAGGTTGCCTTTCCTGAGCTTCGATCTTCCGGCTCTCGTTTAGTAGTTCTTGGAAACTACACTGCATTAGGCCTACAAATTGGGTATGGGGTGTAGAGAGATGGTGTGTTCCACTCCAAGGTGTTCTCCAGGTTGCCTTTCCTGAGCTTCGATCTTCCGGCTCTCGTTTAGTAGTTCTTGGAAACTACACTGCATTAGGCCTACAAATTGGGTATGGGGTGTAGAGAGATGGTGTGTTCCACTCCAAGGTGTTCTCCAGGTTGCCTTTCCTGAGCTTCGATCTTCCGGCTCTCGTTTAGTAGTTGTTGGAAACTACACTGCATTAGGCCTACAAATTGGGTATGGGGTGTAGAGAGATGGTGTGTTCCACCCCAAGGTGTTCTCCAGGTTGCCTTTCCTGAGCTTCGATCTTCCGGCTCTCGTTTAGTAGTTCTTGGAAACTACACTGCATTAGGCCTACAAATTGGGTATGGGGTGTAGAGAGATGGTGTGTTCCACTCCAAGGTGTTCCCCAGGTTTCCTCGCCAATGCTTCGATCTTCATGCTCTCGTTTAGTAGTTGTTGGAAACTACACTGCATTAGGCCTACAAATTGGGTATGGGGTGTAGAGAGATGGTGTGTTCCACTCCAAGGTGTTCTCCAGGTTGCCTTTCCTGAGCTTCGATCTTCCGGCTCTCGTTTAGTAGTTCTTGGAAACTACACTGCATTAGGCCTACAAATTGGGTATGGGGTGTAGAGAGATGGTGTGTTCCACTCCAAGGTGTTCGCCAGGTTGCCTTTCCTGAGCTTCGATCTTCCGGCTCTCGTTTAGTAGTTCTTGGAAACTACACTGCATTAGGCCTACAAATTGGGTATGGGGTGTAGAGAGATGGTGTGTTCCACTCCAAGGTGTTCTCCAGGTTGCCTTTCCTCAACTTCTATCTTCAGGCTCTCATAAAATTGTGGTTAAACGGAACAACTGCATTTGGCGTACTAGTTGGTTTGGGGCCTACTATCGGTGTCTGCCACTCCTTGCTGTTCTCCTGGTTTCCTGTCCTGAAATTCCATTTTCAGGCTCTCGTTAAGTAGTTGTTAATGTTAGACTGCATTTGGCCTACTAGTTGGGTTGGGGCCTACTATCGGTGTCTGCCACTCCTTGCTGTTCTCCTCCACTGAACAAAGCTGTGCCGCCTGTTTACTACGGTTGCCAATTTTGAACTGCATTTCGACTACTTACTGATTTGGGCCTACTCTCTGTGTCAGCCACTCATTCCAGTTGTCCTCCACTGCAATGCCCCCTGGTTAGTCCTGTGTTGCCAATTTTGAACTGCATTTAGCCAACTTTATTCTTTGGGCCTATATCTGTGTTTCCTCCTCATCCTGCCCATTGCCCAGCCAGTGATAGATGAGTCTGCTGGTACATTGACCCATAACGCAAAATTCCCCGTGCACGCTACACAGCAAGATTGTGACCCTGCTGAAAGTCAGGTTCCTCTTCCCGCATACCATACCACCTTACACGGGGACAAAGAGGAAGGTGCAGATGAAAGTGCAGGTTCCTTCATCAGGTGGGGGGAGGAATACTAGTTGGCGACGTCACTGGCACAGGGCCTCTCATAGTACGCAAAAGTGTTGCTGCCGGTGGGAGGCGCCCCCGCCATGCAAACACACCGCTGTACTTTGAGGGGCCCTGTGCCAGTGCCAATGCCAACGAGTGCCCCCCCCTGCTTGCTCAGGATCACATCACTTGCAAAGTTGAAATACTTACCTCTCCCTGCTCCACTGCCGTGACGTGGTCCAGATTTACTGGGCCCACTAATTACTTGAACCAGCCCTACCCCCCACAACTTTAGCCAAATGACCCCCAATTTCAAATGCCTTCCAATTATTATAAGGTAAATTACGATTGACAAGCTTCTTTAACAAGAATGGATGTTTTTGCCATTAAAATGGGCAGTGTAGGTGTTTTCCTGGCCTCCACTCACTGCCGACTATGCTCCCCCATTGACTTGCATTGGGTTTCGTGTTTCGGGCGATACCCGACTTTTCGCGATAATTGGCCGATTCCACTCGACTCGACTTCTAAGATAGTCGGGTTTCGCGAAACACGGCTCGACTCTAAAAAGGTCAAGGTCGCTCAACCCTACTCAAGAGTAGTCAGTAAGTGGTCTGGGATCACAACAGGAAACAAATACAATACACTAGCGGGGAGTTGAGCACAGAGGACTGAACCAGAGGAGAACAAGGCTGTATCTGGCAGCTTCTGGCAATGTGCTTCAAACTTTAGTAGGGTTTGGTGCTTTCCAATTGGCTTAAGCAGGTAGCTGATTGCTCCAGCTGGACAGTACACAAACCCATACTGCCAAACTAGGTGGTACTACTGGTATCAGGCACCTTACTCTTAGTGGCTGGACAGAGCCAGCACCATCAAGAGCTTCTGGTTTTGACGTCTCCTCAATTACCAGCAATGCCTGCACAATAAATAAGGCACTGTCTGGAAGCAAACATTGCAGGAGCAGATTTAAGTGGAGATGGGACACCCCATTTGCAAATGCCCTAATATAACAAAATTACAGAAAACTAAAGCAGTAAAAATCCCCATAAAATGACTCCATTTTCGAAATTATACCCCTCAGTGAATTATTCTATGGGAGTAGTGACTATTTTGACTCCACAACCACTTTATGGAAATTAGCTCGCATTGGATGTTGCAACTTGAAACTTGCACATTTTCCATTTTATTATCCAACACATAGTGCCCAGATTGTGCTCCAGGAGACACACACTATAAATCAATTAGGTTCGTCTCGCTATAGTAATGCCAAATATATGGATGCTAAATGTGGTTTGGGCACACTACAAGGCTCAGAAGCGAGTGAAAATTTGACTTTAGGAGAGCGGATATTGTTGGATCGGTTATGAAAGCCATGTTGCTTTTTAAGAGCTTTTGAGCCACTAATAATGTGGAAACCTTTGTTTTTCCACTGACAGATGATGGACCTGAGTGGTGTCTTGTATTTTGTGAGATGAGTAAAAGTTTTATTGGTATCATTTTTGCCTTCATAACATTGTTTGGTGGCTTTTTATTCCATGTTTGGGAGGCAGAATGAACAAACCGTTGAACGCCATGATCCACTGGTTCATGCTATGAGGTTTTCGATTAGACTTGAACTTGAAACTGTCATTGTCTTGGTGAATCGTTCAATATTTTTACATAAGCTGTCCGTAAAAATTACAAGTTAAGTAGAAATGTTCAAAAGTATAAAATGTGAGGCTATTTTATTCAAAATTAATAACTGGTTTTATTTTTAGCAGATTTCTGTACCAGGAAATCAGAGAGAACGCTGACATCTTCAGTTTTTAAATTGGATGATCTTGAGATCACACAGGATACAGTTGAAGTCAATGCCATTACTCCAGATATGGCATCATCCCTTAACCGCAAAGATCTATCATCTGATCCTTTGAAGCAAGTTCTGTCTTCTGGTTCATTACCAACTACTAAGAAAAATCAAAGTAACAATATAATAATTAAAAAACAAATTGATTCTAAAAGAAAGATGCCATTTTCATATTCAGAATATGGAAATAGTTTTCTCAAAAAGACTTTTCTTAAACGTGGAAAAATTCACATAACAGAGAATAAATTTTCATGTTCAGAATGTGGGAAATATTTTAAGCAGAAATCAGATTTGGCTAAGCACCAGAGAATTCACACACTGGAGAAGCCTTTTTCATGTTCAGAATGTGGGAAATGTTTTACTCAGAAATCAAATGTTGTTAGTCACCAGAGAATTCACACTGGGGAGAAGCCTTTTTCATGTTCAGAATGTGGGAAGTGTTTTAACAAAAAATCACATCTTGTTATACACCACAGAAATCACACAGGTGAAAAGCCTTTTTCCTGTTCAGAATGTGGGAAATGTTTTAACCAGAAATCAGATTTTGTTAATCACAGTGAACTCACACAGGGGAGAAGCCTTTTTACTGTTCAGAATGTGGGAAATGTTTTAACCAGAAATCAGTTTTGGTTATTCACCATAGAACTCACACAGAGGAGAAACCTTTTTGCTGTTCAGAATGTGGAAAATATTTTAACCAGAAAGCAAATCTTGATCGCCAGCAGAGAACTCACATGGGAGAGAAGCCTTTTTCATGTTCAGAATGTGGAAAATATTTTGTGAATAAATCATCTCTTCTTAGTCACCAAAGAACTCACACGGGAGAGAAGCCTTTTTCATGTTCTTAATGTGGGAAATGTTTTACACAGAAATCAACTTTTATTAAACATCAGGGAAGTCACTTAGGGGATAAAACTTTTTCACGCTCAAAATGTGGGAAATATTTTAACTGAAAATTGTATTTTCTTAAAGGGGTTAACCACTACTAGGACAAACCCTTGTCATTCCTCATGCTTGGCCACGTTAAAATAAAAACTCATTGTATGAGAATGATCAGTGCTAAATATGTTGAACAGCCATGTCGGACTGAGCTGCCATCAGGAAAAAACTTTCACCAACTAACTAAAATAACATCAGATCCATTAGCAGGTATGGTTGGCATATACAAAGGTTAATAGGGGTAGCTGCAGGGCATTGTGAGCGTAAATAAGTGGTGTCATATGGTAGTAAGTAGTCTCTGTGACAAGGACAATACAGTTGTCAGTGACATGGGGATTTGTGGATTGTAATGGAGTTTGGTAAAGTACTCCTAAATATTGTCATGTTATAGTATCACTTTCTTTGTTGTTCTAAAATACATGTATTTCCCTGCAGTATGAGGTTATTATGTATACACCTTTTGCCCCTATATGTAGTTCCTTTGTCTGACCTTATATATAAAAAGCCCAAACGAGGTCGTCCATATATTCAGGAGTAGAAATCAACAACATAGCCTACAAACCTTACTTCCATAAACACAATTTCAGTATGAAATACAATATCTTTATTTTAACAAAACACATAAAGCCATGTAAGTGCAGTGCCCCAGAGATCTGGTCGTTGCAGTAACGTCGCTCTGCCACTAAGGGGAGTGATGGTACGTCTAATGGCACTAAAGGAGTTCTTCTGACCAGGTATCACAGGGGGCCCTGTCAGGCGTGGGAACCTGGCAGGTACCTAGCGACCAGAACAGAAAGTTACGGAACCGCTCCTGCACACCCCACGGCAGTATCCTAAGAAAGACACACGAAGCGAAGGATATTGTGGACAGTGAGAAACGAGATCTAGCACACAGGAGAGCCAATAGGAGTCGTGCCCGGAGAACGGCAACATCCTACTGAGGCGCATAGCAGGTGGCCGGAACACCGAGGAAGTAACTGACTCTATGCCTTACTTCAAACTCCGCAGGACAGTTAATTATAGGTTGGCTGTCTACCTTACATCACCTAAGCAGACATAGGGGGCAGCGCGTGGAGAGGGGAGTCTCTAGGGTCCCGGAAGAACTCCGAGCCTACCCGTCAAACGGGTGCGTCCTAGCCATAACATACCTGGGGGAGGGAGAACTAGAAAGAACAGGAACAAATTAGAAAGAAACGAGAA
This sequence comes from Ranitomeya imitator, assembly GCF_032444005.1. Classification (NCBI taxonomy): domain Eukaryota; kingdom Metazoa; phylum Chordata; class Amphibia; order Anura; family Dendrobatidae; genus Ranitomeya; species Ranitomeya imitator. The sequence continues at coordinate 236,988,866 of NC_091283.1, forward strand.
TAGAAGTTGTGAGGACTATCCCGAATGCTCAGCAGGGAAGCACTACAACACACAGGTGCTAATGGTAGGCACTGATTTCCACCTGCAAAGGGAACTCTGGATGTGCCTTCGGACTGGCCGGTCTCAGACAGCCCTGTTAACTGTGCTCTGGATTGAGGATCCTGAAGTCACCAGTAAAGAGGTAAAGAGACTGCAACCCTGTGTCCTCGTTATTGTCTGCACCTCACACCATCACCATCCACCTTACTGGGAAGCCCTGGGGACTCACTTCACCTGTGGGGAGGTATACCATCTAGCTGCCATCACATCACCCCAGTGGACCCCAAGCAGCATCGGTCACCCTGACCGAATACCACAGGTGACGTCACAAAACCTTGACAGACTCGCATCACCTTTCATTGGACGCCCCTTAGCGGGGTGATGGACCGGGGGCGCTCCAACTTGGCGTGACGAACAGGATAGTACTTAAGCCTGAAGAATCAGGTCATGTGTGCCTTGGAACTGTGATTGAATTGTGCTTGAACCGTGATTTATTGCAAGGACTGAGTATTGCTGATTGCTGTAAAGATTCCCGCCAAAACCGCCGCCATTATAGCACCACGAGGAGCGCAGGAGAAGGAGAAGGGCGTGGAGTCGTGGGCGTGGAAGAACTGAGAAGCGCGAACAGCCATGACCGCCCAGTCCAAATATTTCTGTACCTTGAGGACGTGTCCATCAGCTGCCGAGATCCGCCTCCTGATTCTCAATGGAGGGCAGAGACAGAGAAAACGGAACCGCCCACGAAGGAGAGAGCGGGAAAGAGACCAGGAAGCGACCCACGTCGCTCAGACCAGTCGCTCAGACCCAGAATGCGGGGTTGAAGCAGAGGGCTCCCCCAGCTACCCGGACGAGCACAGCAGCCAGATCTCCACGGCTGGGACCGGTCTCCTGCAGGGTAAGATGGAGGATCTAATGGAGCAGCTTCTCCACTGCCAGCTGGAGACCAAGGCCTCGTGCCAGGAGGCACCGGCGGAGGAACCCCCGACATCGGATCCTTTGCCATCACCGGAGCCGGCTGCGATGGAGGAAGCCGCATCGGCCGGTGAGTCTGCCGACCCCGTTCCGCAGGCGGAGGACCTGCTGATAGGCCTCGTTGCAGCACCCCCTTCCCCTGGGCCCCACAGCCGTCAGCGCCTTCCACACTGGGACCGGGCCACGGGCATGGAACATTTCCTAAAGGCCCCGATCTCACCAATCACTATACCAGGCGAGGTCTATGCTGAGCGCACAGTGTGCCGCTGAGTAAACCCGGGATCTGACTTCATGGGGTTCCCCAGCGTGAAGACGCAAGAAGGGGAGATGGGGGAGGCCCTCAGCTGGGAAGCATACCAGGCCCAGCTAGACCGGCAGTGGGAGGAGTAGGAGAGGAAGTATCAGGCCGGGCGAGAGGCCCATTACCAGCGGGACCTCGCGGTGAAGGATCGGGCCCGCAAAGACCGTACCACCCACCCGGCCCTGCGCAGACAGGGCACCGTCGTGGATTTTAAGCTCTGTGTGGGATGGGGCTTCATCAAGGAGCCGGACCTGTATGCCGAGGTCTTCGTAAACCGGAGAGATGTGGAGTCCCATCTCAAGGAGGGACACCCGGACCAGGATCTCTATCCAGGGGACGAGGTCACTTATACCTGGCACTTTGGGGAAAGGGGGTGGTTCGCCCTGAACGTTCACAAGCGGCGAGGCCCCGTGACCTCCCCAGCCAAAGCGTCGGAGAAGCCGTCCCTTGTAGCAAAGGTGCCCCCTTGTGACCGGACAACCACTGTCACCAAGACTACGGTGGCGACCCCCACATGCACCATCGTGAAGCCCACCACTTGCACCGTGGACACCGCTACCACTGTGGTGGCAGAAGGTCCAGCCACAGGGGTGGTTAGTAGGGTTGAGCGAAACGGGTCGGCCAGATTCAGAAGTCGCCGACTTTTGGAAAAGTCGGGTTTCATGAAACCCAACCCGACCCCTGTGTGGGGTCGGCCATGAGGTTGGCGATCTTCTGATCTGAAATCGGAATTCCGATACCGAGTTCCGATATGTTTAAGATATCGGGAATCGGTATCGGAATTCATATTTATGTGTAAAATAAAGAATAAAAATAAAAAAATATTGATATACTCACCCTCGGACGCGCCCTGGTTCTCACCGGCAGCCTTCCTTCCTAAGAATGAGCGCCTGAAGGGCCTTCGATGACGTCGCGGCTTGTGATTGGTCGTGTGAGCGGTCACATGGGCGTCACGCGACCAATCACAAGCCGCGACATCATCTAAGGTCCTTCAGGCGCTAATTCTTAGGAAGGAAGCGTCCGAGGGCGCGTGCGAGGGTGAGTATATTCCTAATAGGTATATACTCACCCTCGGACGCGCCCTGGTTCTAACCCGCAGCCTTCCTTCCTAAGAATCAGCGCCTGAAGGACCTTAGATGACTTCGCGGCTTGTGATTGGTCGCGTGACGCCCATGTGACCGCTCACGCGACCAATCACAAGCCACGACGTCATCGAAGCTCCTTCAGGCGCTCATTCTTAGGAAGGAAGGCTGCCGGTGAGAACCAGGGCGCGTCCGAGGGTAAGTATATCATTATTTTTTATTTTGATTCTTTATTTTACACTTAAATATGGATCCCAGGGCCTGAAGGAGAGTTTCCTCTCCTTCAGACCCTGGGAACCATTAGAAACCCAATACACTGCATTGGGTTTCGTGTTTCGGCCGACCCCGAACCTCTATTTTTCTATAGGATCGGCCGATTTCACTCGACCCAACTTTTGAAAAAGTCGGGTTTCTTGAAACCCAACCCGATCCTATAAAAAGAAAAGTCGCTTAACCCTAGTGGTTAGTACCCTGGCCGTTTCGGGGTTCAGAACCATTGCCACTCAGACCCCTGCCTGGAGTGAAGGGTCTCCTGTGACTACACCTAGTGCCCACAGGTATCCGGCTGGATGGCCCCGCTCACTGCTGCCTGCGGAGCTATCACTGCCAAAATCACAGAAATAAACCTCGAAGGCCCGCATTTGTAAATAGTTAACTTCTTGTTTTTCTTGTTACTTGCTGCTAAAACCCGTAGGGGTTAGAGAGTCCTCCTGAGAACCGTAGAACGATAGTTGGTTGCGACAATGACAGTAGGCCCAGCCAAGGAGCTAGGCGGTCCTGCATTGGTGAAGTTAGAAAGAAAAGAAAAAGTTGAGTTTGTCGTATAGTACTTTATAGTAAGTTTTTAGTGGGTTCAGCTTATACGCCCTTAAAGGAGAAGTTAAATTATTGTTCAGAATTTGCACTTAGTAGAATACCCGGCAGGGTACTAGAAGTTATTTATAGTCAGAATGTTATTTAAAATATTTAACTGTTATGATCTGGTGGCTTTGGAGCAGCATGTGACGTACTCTGGAGAAGGTGGTACCTGTACTGACCGCAAACCCTGAACTTAGCAGCGCAACTAGAAATAGCCGTGGGATGTACCTAACACTCCCTAGACACCTCGACACAGCCTAAGGACTAACTTCCCCTAAAGATAGAAACGGGAAAACTATCTTGCCTCAGAGAAAATCCCCAAAGGATAGACAGCCCCCCACAAATATTGACTGTGAGAGGAGAGGGAAATGACAAACGCAGACTGAAATCAGGATAAGCAAAGGAGGTCTTACTAGCTAAAAAGAAAGAATAGGACAGAGAACTATGCGGTCAGTATTAAAACACTAGAAAATATCCACCACAGAAAATACAAAACTCCACATCTGACTAAAGACATGGAGGGTATATCTGCATCTCCAGAGATACCGCTTGGCTGCAAAAATCCTTACACAGACAAGCTGGACAAGACAAAACATGAAAATGCACTGAACTATAAGGCCCACAGCATGTGGACAGCAAAAACAAAGCCAGGACTTATCTTTGTTGAAAAGCACAGCAAACAGGAGAGACCAGAAAGGGATGTGAATCCTCCAAAAACAATGGACAACTGGCACTGACTAAAGGATCAAGCAGGACTAAATAGCTGAGTCCAAATTGCAAAAAATGAACACACCTGAAAAATGCTACGATTCGAGGACAGCAGCACTACCACTCATTACCACCGGAGGGAGCCCAAGAGCAGAATTCACAACAGTATCCCCCCCCCCCTTGAGGAGGGGTCACCGAACCCTCACCAGAGCCCCCAGGCCGATCAGGATGAGCCAAATGAAAGGCACGAACCAAATCGTCAGCATGAACATCGGAGGCAACAACCCAAGAATTATCCTCCTGGCCATAACCCTTCCATTTGACCAGATACTGAAGCTTCCGCCTCGAAAAACGAGAATCCAAAATCTTCTCAACTACATACTCCAACTCCCCATCAATCAACACCGGGGCCGGAGGATCAACAGAGGGAACAACGGGCACCACATACTTCCGCATAGGAACATGACGGGAAGACAACCAGACCAAATCCCCAACCCGAAGCCAGGAACCAACACACCGACGACGGTTAGCAAAACGCTGAGCCTCCTCCTGAGACAACACCAAATTGTCCACCACATGAGCCCAAATTTGCTGCAGCCTGTCAACCACAGAATCCACACCAGGACAATCAGAAGGCTCAACCTGCCCTGAAGAAAAACGAGGATGAAAACCAAAATTACAAAAAAAAGGTGAAACCAAGGTAGCAGAACTAGCCCGATTATTAAGGGCAAACTCGGCCAATGGCAAGAAAGCCACCCAATCATCCTGATCAGCAGACACAAAGCATCTCAAATAGGTTTCCAAAGTTTGATTAGTTCGCTCGGTTTGGCCATTTGTCTGAGGATGAAATGCAGAAAGAAAAAGACAAATCAATGCCCAGCCTAGAACAAAAGGTCCGCCAAAACCTAGAAACAAACTGGGAACCTCTATCGGACACAATATTCTCCGGAATGCCATGCAAACGAACCACATGCTGAAAAAACAACGGAACCAAATCAGAAGAGGAAGGCAATTTAGGCAAAGGTACCAAATGAACCATCTTAGAAAACCGGTCACAAACCACCCAGATAACAGACATCCTCTGGGAAACCGGAAGCTCTGAAATAAAATCCATAGAAATATGCGTCCAAGGTCTCTCAGGGACCGGCAAAGGCAGAAGCAACCCACTAGCGCGGGAACAGCAAGGCTTAGCCCGCGCACAAATCCCACAGGACTGCACAAAAGAACGCACATCCCGCGACAAAGAAGGTCACCAAAAGGACCTACCAACCAAATCTCTGGTACCAAAAATCCAAGGATGGCCAGCCAACACAGAACAATGAACCTCAGAAATCACTTTACTATTCCATCTATCAGGAACAAACAGTTTCCCCACTGGACAGCGGTCAGGTTTATTAGCCTGAAATTCCTGAAGAACCCGTCGTAAATCAGGGGAGATGGCAGAAAGAATCACCCCTTCCTTTAGAATGCCGACCGGCTCAAGAACCCCAGGGGAATCAGGAAAAAAACTCCTAGAGAGGGCATCAGCCTTAACATTCTTAGTACCAGGAATGTACGAGACCACAAAATCAAAATGGGAGAAAAACAGGGACCATCGAGCCTGTCTAGGATTCAGCCGTTTGGCAGACTCAAGGTAAATCAGATTCTTATGATCGGTAAGGACCACAATACGGTGATTGGCCCCCTCAAGCCAATGTCACCACTCCTCAAATGCCCACTTCATAGCCAACAACTCCCGATTGCCGACATCATAATTGCGTTCCGCAGGCGAAAACTTCCGAGAAAAGAAGGCACACGGTTTCATCAAGGAACCATCAGAATTCCTCTGAGACAAAACGGCCCCTGCCCCAATCTCAGACGCGTCAACCTCAACCTGAAATGGAAGAGAAACATCCGGCTGACGCAACACAGGGGCAGAAGTAAATCGGCGTTTAAGCTCCTGAAAGGCAGAAACAGCCGCGGAGGACCAATTCGTCACATCAGCGCCTTTCTTCGTCAGATCGGTCAGATGTTTAACCACACTGGAGAAGTTGGCAATGAAACGACGATAAAAATTAGCAAAGCCCAAGAATTTCTGAAGGCTCTTCACAGATGTGGGCTGAATCCAATCATGAATGGCCTGAACCTTAACCGGATCCATTTCTATAGATGAGGGAGAAAAAATGAAGCCCAAAAAAAAAACCTTCTGCACTCCAAAGAGGCACTTCGACCCCTTCACAAATAAAGCATTATTACAGAGGATCTGAAATACCATCCTGACCTGTTTCACATGAGACTCCCAATCATCGGAAAAAATCAAAATATCATCCAAATATACAACCATGAATTTATCAAGATAACTCCGAAAGATATCATGCATGAAGGACTGGAACACAGATGGGGCATTAGAGAGTCTGAATGGCATCACAACGTATTCAAAATGGCCTTCGGGCGTATTAAATGCAGTTTTCCATTCGTCACCCTGCTTAATACGAATAAGATTATATGCCCCTCGAAGGTCAATCTTAGTAAACCAGCTAGCCCCCTTAATCCTAGCAAACAAATCAGTAAGCAAAGGGTATTGAAATTTGACCGTGATCTTATTCAAGAGGCGATAATCAATACAGGGTCTCAAGGAGCCATCCTTCTTGGCAACAAAAAAAAACCTGCTCCCAATGGTGAAGAAGATGGCCGAATATGCCCCTTCTCCAAAGACTCCTTAATATAGCTCCGCATGGCGGCATGTTCTGGCATAGACAGGTTGAAAAGTCGGCCCTTAGGGAACTTACAACCTGGAATCAAGTTAATAGCACAATCACAGTCCCTATGCGGTGGAAGGGAACTGGATTTGGGCTCATCTAATACATCTGGGAAATCTGACAAAAACTCAGGAATTTCAGAAGAGGGGGAAGAGGAAATTGACATCAAAGGAACGTGACCATGAACCCCCTGACAACCCCAACTAGTCACAGACATAGATCTCCAATCTAACACCGGATTATGTACCTGTAACCATGGAAAACCCAGCACAATATCATCATGCAAATTATGCAACACCAGAAAACAACAATCTTCCTGATGGGCTAGCGCCATGCGCATGGTTACCTGTGTCCAAAACTGGGGCTTATTTCTAGCCAAGGGTGTAGCATCAATGCCCCTCAAAGGAATAGGGTTCTGCAAAGGCTGCAAGGGAAAACCACAACGTCTGGCAAATTCTAAGTCCATTAAGTTCAGAGCGGCGCCTGAATCCACAAATGCCATGACAGAAAATGATGACAATGAGCAGATCAAGGTCACAGATAACAGAAATTTAGGTTGTACAGTACTGATGGTAACAGAACTAGCGATTCTCTTTGTACGCTTAGGGCAATCAGAAATAACATGAGCAGAATTGCCGCAGTAAAAACACAACCTATTCTGACGCCTGAATCTTTGACGTTCAGCTCTAGACAAAATACTATCACACTGCATAGGCTCAGGGCTCCGCTCAGAGGACAACGCCACAGTGTGCACAACTCTGCGCTCGCCCAAGCGCCGATGAATCTGAATGGCCAGAGACATAGAATCACTCAGACCAGCAGGCGTGGGGAACCCCACCATAACATCTTTAACGGATTCAGAAAGACCCTTTCTGAAAATTGCCGCCAAGGCATCCTCATTCCATTTAGTCAGTACAGACCATTTTCTAAATTTCTGGCAATACGATTCTGCCGCTTCTTGACCCTGACACAGGGCCAACAAGATCTTCTCAGCTTGATCCACAGAATTAGGCTCATCATACAATAACCCCAATGCTTGAAAGAAAGAATCAACATTAAGCAAAGCAGGATTGCCAGTTTCCAGGGAAAATGCCCAATCCTGTGGGTCACCACGCAGCAGGGATATGATGATTTTAACCTGCTGAATGGGATCACCAGAGGATCGGGGTCTCAATGCAAAAAACAGTTTACAGTTATTTTTGAAACTCAAAAATTTGGATCTGTCACCAAAGAATAAATCAGGAGTGGGAATCTTAGGTTCTAAGGCAGGAGTCTGAACAATATAATCTGAAATACCCTGTACCCTAGCAGCAAGCTGATCCACACGAGAAACTAACTCCTGAACATTCATGTTATTACTAGGTTCCGCAGCCACCCAGAGATTAAGAGGGAGGAAAAGACAAAACAGGCTAAGGAAAAAAAAATGGCTCAAAACCTTTCCTCCCTTCTTCTGAGATGCAATTAACTCATTGTTGGCCAGTTGTACTGTTATGATCTGGTGGCTTTGGAGCAGCATGTGACGTACTCTGGAGAAGGTGGTACCTGTACTGACCGCAAACCCTGAACTTAGCAGCGCAACTAGAAATAGCCGTGGGATGTACCTAACACTCCCTAGACACCTCAACACAGCCTAAGGACTAACTTCCCCTAAAGATAGAAACGGGAAAACTATCTTGCCTCAGAGAAAATCCCCAAAGGATAGACAGCCCCCCACAAATATTGACTGTGAGAGGAGAGGGAAATGACAAACGCAGACTGAAATCAGGATAAGCAAAGGAGGCCTTACTAGCTAAAAAGAAAGAATAGGACAGAGAACTATGCGGTCAGTATTAAAACACTAGAAAATATCCACCACAGAAAATACAAAACTCCACATCTGACTAAAGACATGGAGGGTATATCTGCATCTCCAGAGATACCGCTTGGCTGCAAAAATCCTTACACAGACAAGCTGGACAAGACAAAACATGAAAATGCACTGAACTATAAGGCCCACAGCATGTGGACAGCAAAAACATAGCCAGGACTTATCTTTGTTGAAAAGCACAGCAAACAGGAGAGACCAGAAAGGGATGTGAATCCTCCAAAAACAATGGACAACTGGCACTGACTAAAGGATCAAGCAGGACTAAATAGCTGAGTCCAAATTGCAAAAAGTGAACACACCTGATAAATGCTGCGATCCACAGACAGCAGCACTACCACTCATAACCACCGGAGGGAGCCCAAGAGCAGAATTCACAACATTTAAACTTGTTTTTGTTTGTAACGTTCAAGTGTCCTCACCTCCCATCCATAAATGGAAGAATTGTTCTAATTACTTGTTTCAAGCATTCCAAAATTTTGTATGTCTTTTGCTAACATGTATTGTTGTTCTTCCCAGTCCAGGAGTGCTGGATTTAACCGGGGGGGGGGGGGGGGGGGAATGCAGCGCCCCAGAGATCTGGTCATTGCAGTAACGTCGCTCTGCCACTAAGGGGAGTGATGGTACGTCTGATGGCACTAAAGGAGTTCTTCTGACCAGGTATCACCAGCACACATTACACTTCACACTCCGGCCACTAGGGGGAGCAAAAGGTTTTATTTACTAGGCCACTCCTCACACTGGTAAAACTAGAGGTTGGATAGGAAGTTAGTGAGAAGCTGACTGGGTTGGATTCAGGCAACATCCCGTGGCAAGGGGTGTTGCAGGGAGAAGATTCAGGGGGGCCCTGTCAGGCATGGGAACCTGGCAGGTACCTAGCGACCAGAACAGAACGTTACGGAACCGCGCCTGCACACCCCACGGCGGTATCCTAAGAAAGAGACACGAAGCGAAGGATATTGTGGACCGTGAGAAACGAGATCTAGCACAAAGCAGAGCCAGTAGGAGTTGTGCCCGGAGAATGGCAACATCCTACTGAGGCGCGTAGCCGGTGGCCGGAACACTGAGGAAGTAACTGATTCTATGCCTTACTTCAAACTCCGCAGGACAGTTAATTATAGGTTGGCTGTCTACCTTACATCACCTAAGACAAAGCCACAAATACACCAAACACTGCTTGCTTATACCCGTGCCATGATTAGCAATAAGACCTAATAGTAGTTCATATCAGTGACCAGTGTTCTGTGGAAGAAATGTGGACCAAACCACTAGCAGAGGAGAAGGGGCAACCACAACCAATATATAGATATAAATACCAGAAAAAGGACACCAGAGAAGAAGTAGATATAAAATGCCTTTATTATATATAGTTGGCAAAAAATATATATAATTTATAAAAGTAACAATGTGCGCATAACAGGACAAAAAAAGTATATACTGATTAATATAAAAACAATGTATAAAAAGATGGAAAGGACTGACCCAAATAAATTCGTATATTTAAAAGTAGGTGCTACCCCTAAAAAAACATATGATAAAAAATATATTGATACAACAATAATGGTGGGTAGATTTAAAAATGAAAAAAGCTGGAACATAAATTGAATTCCTGAGGTAGTAGATATGAAAAAAACGTATTAACTAAAGTGTGACATGGCAATAATTAATAAATACCCATAAATATCAGCTCCATTAATGCAGGAACAAATAATTAAATGTATAATTGTATGTAATAAAGTTGTATTTTTAAAGGTGCTAGGTGGCAAAAAAATGTGCAAAAAAGCAATTAATAAGGTAAAGATCACACCCAATAATAATCTATAAAGTGCTATATTAAAAATGTGCAAAACTGCAAAGAGAACAAGATGCACAAGATGGCAGTATATACAACCTAAAGTAATCAGTCCAGCCACAGTGTGTGCACCGGTGTCAGTACAAGATTTACTGAAACACCAAGTGTGGCTGCAAAGAAAATTCCAGCAAGGAATCCCACTATACAGTGCAAACATATAATTAGCAGGGAGAAGCACACAATACCTCCAATCCAATAAACAGGGTCAGCCAAGTCCTTGCGTAGCGCACCCCGACGCGCGTTTCGGATTTAACTCCTTCGTCGGGGTGGCTATTGAGGCACATAACCGCTTAATATATGTTCCCCCAATCTAGCACCACGGCCCGGGTGTAGGCGGCGCATGCGTGGTCCCTTCGTTCCGGAGCTTCCGCCACCCGCGTCACGCAGCCGGACGTACGGAGGCAGAGTACCCGACGTCACCATAACTACGAGGACGCGATGCGGCCGAGCTCCCTCACGCTGACCGGGCATGCGCACCACCGAGGGCCGCGTCTAGAGAAAAAGAAAACAAGAGGCTGCCAGCCGCAACACAGTGTATGGTAATATTAACTATTCATGGGCCTGATTAAATAATAAGGAACATGGATATATGTCACTATATGAAAAAATAGGCCATCATAATAGATATAATTTACAAAAAATGGGGAAGTATAATTAATTGTAGAAAAATAAAATTAACCCCATATGTCGCAGCAATAGTTCCTAATAGAAAGGGGAAGAGTGATCTAAATTCAACTCACTAACAAGAAACCTTGTTCTAAATATACATAGAAAGAGGAAAATGTACTGGAAACCTATACTACATATACGTACATAGTTGGAACAAGTATGTTGTACAGTAGTTCACAAAAATCATGCGACACGCTATAGCATTAAACAAAATATACTTTTTACATTCATATACATGTATGTAATATATATCTAAATATTACTATATGCCATTTTTCAACAAGAAAGTACTATAAGACAAAAAATATTTTTCTACGTTTAGCATATCTGTACATGTATAAAATATAAATACTAATATAACATAAGTGATTTTTCTACAGGAAAAGATGTCCAGTCCAATTCGGAGAAGGCTCCCATCCTCCAACCAAGAAGATCCCGTCCGAACAGACGACACATCTGTGCAGCTGCAAGGAGTTGAAGAAAGTGCATTATTAGGTAAATAGATCACTAAAAATAAAATCATAATATTAAAATGAAAAGAACATAAAACCTCAATAGCACAGTAGTTAAAATACTAAAAAGTTTAAAAGAATTAATATGTACTGGTGGTTAATTATAAAAAAAGGAGCAAAGCTCAGATTTTTATTGAGTCCCTTTGGTGACACCGTATCCAGCTGCCAAATCCACTTGGTCTCCAATCTTCCAAGTGGTACACCAATTTCACCATCCCGTTCATTCAATATAATGGTATCAATTCCTATAAATTTTAGACCAGAGGGGTCACAGTTGTGGTGAATTCTGAAATGTTTTGGGAGGGTCTTTAAATCTGATATATTCTCAACCTCTTTGGCAGCCTGTATACCCCGCACGTGTTCACGGACCCGTACTTTAAATTGTCTCGTTGTCATGCCCACATAGATCAAAGAACACTGACACATGGCGTAATAAATCACAGCCTTTGTAGTACATGTTATGGTATGTTTAATTTTGAACGTGCGGGTCCCACTGGAGTCAGTAAATGTTTCAGCTCTTACTACATTGGGACAGGCTACAAATTTACCACATGCTCTACATCCAGTTTGGCGTGTCACATTATCCAAGAAGGTGGAAATTGTTGGTTTAGAGTTATAGTGGCTTTTTATATGTATATGTATATATACAGGGGAGAGGTACTGTGCGGTGTATATATACAGGGGAGAGGTACTGTGCAGTGTATATATACAGGGGAGAGGTACTGTGCGGTGTATATATACAGGGGAGAGGTACTGTGCAGTGTATATATACAGGGGAGAGGTACTGTGCGGTGTATATATACAGGGGAGAGGTACTGTGCAGTGTATATATACAGGGGAGAGGTACTGTGCAGTGTATATATACAGGGGAGAGGTACTGTGCGGTGTATATATACAGGGGAGAGGTACTGTGCAGTGTATATACTTCAACAGCCGCCCAGCCCAGGCCCCCAGCACCTGTCCTGTATATATATTATATACACTGTATCTATACAGGCTGTGCTGGGAGCCTGGGCTGGGCGGCTGCTGTAGTATATATATATATATATATATATATATATATGTCAGCTGCAGCCGCCCAGCCCATGGCCGCCCCCCCAGGTCACCCAGACTGTCAGAATATACAGCGATATAGCATGGCACTCACTCAGGTGCTGGTAGCAGCTCCTCCAGTCCGGAATCTGCCTGTGCCTGATTAGTTCAGCACTGCACACAGCCAGGAGAGCAGAGTAGGAGAACTCTCCGCCCACAATGTCAAGCTGGCTGTGTCCTTAACCCCTATGTGCCTGGCCCTGCACTGACTGAGAAGATGCTTGTGCCAGGCAGGGCAAATTGAAAGGGTAGAAAGGGTTAAAGCGGCCAGATGGATGTATGACTGCGTGAGTGGGCCCCCCTGTCTTGTCAGGGCCCCGGCACTTGCCCGGGTGCGCCGGGTGCTGACGCCGGCCCTGACCCGGGCCATGGCGAAGGAGTTAAATCCGAAACGCGCGTCGGGGTGCGCTACGCAAGGACTTGGCTGACCCTGTTTATTGGATTGGAGGTATTGTGTGCTTCTCCCTGCTAATTATATGTTTGCACTGTATAGTGGGATTCCTTGCTGGAATTTTCTTTGCAGCCACACTTGGTGTTTCAGTAAATCTTGTACTGACACCGGTGCACACACTGTGGTTGGACTGATTACTTTAGGTTGTATATACTGCCATCTTGTGCATCTTGTTCACTTTGCAGTTTTGCACATTTTTAATATAGCACTTTATAGATTATTATTGGGTGTGATCTTTACCTTATTAATTGCTTTTTTTGCACATTTTTTTGCCACCTAGCACCTTTAAAAATACAACTTTATTACATACAATTATACATTTAATTATTTGTTCCTGCATTAATGGAGCGGATATTTATGGGTATTTATTAATTATTGCCACGTCACACTTTAGTTTATACGATTTTTTCATATATACTACCTCAGGAATTCAATTTATGTTCCAACTTTTTTCATTTTTAAATCTACCCACCATTATTGTTGTATCAATATATTTTTTATCATATGTTTTTTAGGGGTAGCACCTACTTTTAAATATACGAATTTATTTGGGTCAGTCCTTTCCATCTTTTTATACATTGTTTTTATATTAATCAGTATATACTTTTTTTGTCCTGTTGTGCGCACATTGTTACTTTTATAAATTATATATATTTTTTTGCCAACTATATATAATAAAGGCATTTTATATCTACTTCTTCTCTGGTGTCCTTTTTCTGGTATTTATATCTATATATTGGTTGTGGTTGCCCCTTCTTAGTAACATAGTAACATAGTTAGTAAGGCCGAAAAAAGACATTTGTCCATCCAGTTCAGCCTATATTCCATCATAATAAATCCCCAGATCTACGTCCTTCTACAGAACCTAATAATTGTATGATACAATATTGTTCTGCTTCAGGAAGACGTCCAGGCCTCTCTTGAATTCCTCGACTGAGTTCGCCACCACCACCTCCTCAGGCAAGCATTTCCAGATTCTCACTGCCCTAACAGTAAAGAATCCTCTTCTATGTTGGTGGAAAAACCGTCTCTCCTCCAGACGCAAAGAATGCCCCCTTGTGCCCGTCACCTTCCTTGGTATAAACAGATCCTCAGCGAGATATTTCTATTGTCCCCTTATATACTTATACATGGTTATTAGATCGCCCCTCAGTCATCTTTTTCTAGACTAAATAATCCTAATTTCGCTAATCTATCTGGGTATTGTAGTTCTCCCATACCCTTTATTAATTTTGTTGCCCTCCTTTGTACTCTCTCTAGTTCCATTATATCCTTCCTGAGCACCGGTGCCCAAAACTGGACACAGTACTCCATGTGCGGTCTAACTAGGGATTTGTACAGAGGCAGTATAATGCTCTCATCATGTGTATGCAGACCTCTTTTAATGCACCCCATGATCCTGTTTGCCTTGGCAGCTGCTGCCTGGCACTGGCTGCTCCAGGTAAGTTTATCATTAACTAGGATCCCCAAGTCCTTCTCCCTGTCAGATTTACCCAGTGGTTTCCCGTTCAGTGTGTAATGGTGATATTGATTCCTTCTTCCCATGTGTATAACCTTACATTTATCATTGTTAAACCTCATCTGCCACCTTTCAGCCCAAGTTTCCAACTTATCCAGATCCATCTGTAGCAGAATACTATCTTCTCTTGTATTAACTGCTTTACATAGGTTTGTATCATCTGCAAATATCGATATTTTACTGTGTAAACCTTCTACCAGATCATTAATGAATATGTTGAAGAGAACAGATCCCAATACCGACCCCTGCGGTACCCCACTGGTCACAGCGACCCAGTTAGAGACTATACCATTTATAACCACCCTCTGCTTTCTATCACTAAGCCAGTTACTAACCCATTTACACACATTTTCCCCCAGACCAAGCATTCTCATTTTGTGTACCATCACCACCTCCTCAGGCAAGCAATTCCAGATTCTCACTGCCCTAACAGTAAAGAATCCTCTTCTATGTTGGTGGAAAAACCTTCTCTCCTCCAGAAGCAATGAATGCACCCTTGTGCCCGTCACCTTCCTTGGTATAAACAGATCCTCAGCGAGATATTTGTATTGTCCCCTTATATACTTATTCATGGTTATTAGATCGCCCCTAGACTAAATAATCCTAATTTCGCTAATCTATCTGGGTATTGTAGTTCTCCCATCCCCTTTATTAATTTTGTTGCCCTCTTTTGTACTCTCTCTAGTTCCATTATATCCTTCCGGAGCACCGGTGCCCAAAACTGGACACAGTACTCCATGTGCGGTCTAACTAGGGATTTGTACAGAGGCAGCACCTAAGCAGACATAGGGGTAACACGTGGAGAGGGGCGTCTCTAGGGTCCCGGAAGAACTCCAAGCCTACCCGTCAAACGGGTGCGTCCTAGCCATAACATACCTGGAGGACGGAGAACTAGAAAGAACTGGAACAAATTAGAAAGAGAATAGAAGTTGTGAGGACTATCCCGAATGCTCAGCAGGGAAGCACTACAACACACAGGTGCTAATGGTAGGCACTGATTTCCACCTGCATAGGGAACTCTGGATGTGCCTTCGGACTGGCCGGTCTCAGACAGCCCTGTTAACTGTGCTCTGGATTGAGGAAGGTCTTTGTTTTTTCCTAGCATACCATGAGGCCACTCATACATCACACATGCCACGTTATTCTTACATTCTATTCTCTCTCAGCAGTTGCTCATCCTCATCTGTTAGCGATCACTCAGACTGTGACACATCTATAAGTTTAAACCACATATTCCACATACGATTCTCATGTTTTATTGCAAAGTCAAGGGATTGCGCACATTCAAATAAATAAATTTCTTGTGACGCAATAACACGAGATACAGAATTTAGGAATCAAAATTTGTTTACAAAACATTTTATCATTGATTGTCTTCTGACATTCTTAATGAGAGTTTTGTACAACTGTTCAAACATGGACATGAATGTAAATGTATATTCTTTCCGGCCAATCTTTAATTTTTGAAGAATATCAATATCTGGATCATTTTCATTTAATCCACAGAAAATGAGAATTTTTAATCTATCTGTATAAGTTAAATCTCAATATAACTCGATATCACACTGCATTTTTAATGTTAACCATCTGGAAAAAGTTACAGGAAGCCAAATTTTAAACAACGGATTTTTTTCCTCATTAGTTACGGTATATACTCGAGTATAAGCTAAGATTTTCAGCCCAAAATTTTGTCACGGTGGGCGGCAGGGGCGGCGGGTGAGGGGGAGAGGGCGCTGAGGCATACTCACCTAGTCCCGGCGGTCCTGACGCTCCCCCTGCCCGTCCCACGGTCTTCGGTGCTGCAGCCTCTTCCTCTGTTCAGCGGTCACGTGGGACCGCTGATTAGAGAAATGAATATGCGGCTCCACCTCCCATAGGGGTGGAGCCGCATATTCATTTCTCTAATCAGTGGTGCCGGTGACCGCTGATAGAGGAAGCTCCAATCTTCCCGGCGCCGCTCCGTCTTCGCGTCCTCTTGCTCTGACTGTGCAGGTCAGAGGGCGCGATGACGCATATAGTGTGCGCGCCGCCCTCTGCCTAATCAGACGAGACGCCGAGAGCTGCAAGCAGCGAGGTGAGTATGGCATTTTTTTTTTATTGCAGCAGCAATGGCAGAGCTTTATATGGCACAGCTATGGGGCAATAATGAACGGTGCAGAGCACTATATGGCACAGCTATGGGGCAATAATGAACGGTGCAGAGTACTATATGGCACAGCTATGGGGCAATAATGAACGGTGCAGAGTACTATATGGCACAGCTATGGGGCAACAATGAACGGTGCAGAGCACTATATGGCACAGCTATGGGGCAATAATGAACGGCGCAGAGTACTATATGGCAGCTATGGGGCAATAATGAACGGCGCAGGGCACTATATGGCAGCTATGGGGCAATAATGAACGGTGCAGAGCACTATATGGCAGCTATGGGGCAATAATGAACGGTGCAGAGCACTATATGGCAGCTATGGGGCAATAATGAATGGTGCAGAGCACTATATGGCACAGCTATGGGGCAATAATGAACGGTGCAGAGCACTATATGGCAGCTATGGGGCAATAATGAATGGTGCAGAGCACTATATGGCAGCTATGGGGCAATAATGAATGGTGCAGAGCACTATATGGCACAGCTATGGGGCAATAATGAACGGTGCAGAGCACTATATGGCACAGCTATGGGGCAATAATGAACGGCGCAGAGCACTATATGGCACATCTATGGGGCAATAATGAACTGTGCAGAGCACTATATGGCAGCTATGGGGCAATAATGAACGGCGTAGAGCACTATATGGCAGCTATGGGGCAATAATGAATGGCGCAGAGCACTATATGGCAGCTATAGGGCAATAATGAACGGTGCAGAGCACTATATGGCACAGCTATGGGGCAATAATGAACGGTGCAGAGCACTATATGGCACAGCTATGGGGCAATAATGAACGGCGCAGAGTACTATATGGCAGCTATGGGGCAATAATGAACGGTGTAGAGCACTATATGGCAGCTATGGGGCAATAATGAAGGGTGCAGAGCACTATATGGCACAGCTATGGGGCAATAATGAATGGTGCAGAGCACTATATGGCACAGCTATGGGGCATGTTGTGAATTCTGTGGCAGAGCTCCCTCCTGTGGTCACAAGTGGCACTTCGGCTGATTCTCTCTATGAGCTTCCGTTGGTGGAGGAAAGTGGTACTGCGGCTTCTGAGTTTCCTTCCTCAGGTGGGTGTGCTGAAGTCGTTAGGTGCTGCTCTATTTAACTCCACCTAGTGCTTTGATCCTGGCCTCCAGTCAATGTTCTAGTATAGGACTTGCTTCCTCCTGGATCGTTCCTGTGGCCTGCTGCTCTGCATAGCTAAGTTGCTCTTGTGTTATTTTTGTTTGCTGTTTTTTTCTTTCCAGCTTGCTTATCTGTTTTTTCTTGCTTGCTGGTAGCTCTGGGACGCAGAGGGTGTACCTCCGTGCCGTTAGTCGGTACGGAGGGTATTTTTGCCCCCTTTGCGTGGTTGTTTGTAGGGTTTTGTGTTGACCGCAAAGTTACCTTTCCTATCCTCGCTCTGTTCAGAAAGTCGGGCCTCACTTTGCTAAATCTATTTCATCTCTACGTTTGTCTTTTCATCTTAACTCACAGTCATTATATGTGGGGGCTGCCTTTTCCTTTGGGGTATTTCTCTGAGGCAAGGTAGGCTTATTTTCTATCTTCAGGCTAGCTAGTTTCTCTGGCTGTGCAGAGTTGCATAGGGAGCGTTAGGCGCAATCCACGGCTGCCTCTAGTGTGTGTTGGAGAGGATTAGGGATTGCGGTCAGCAGAGTTCCCACGTCTCAGAGCTCGTTCTATGTTTTTGGGTTATTGTCAGGTCACTGTATGTGCTCTGACTTCTATGTCCATTGTGGTACTGAACTACCTCATCATAACAGTACTGGAGGCCCAAAGTACTAATGATTCTCAATAGAGGGAAAAAAGAAGTTCTGAGACCATTTTTTTTTCTCTGCACTGTGTTTTGCCTTTTTTTTCCCCTAGACATTTGGGTGGTTCAGGACACAGGTGTAGCGATGGACATTAAAGGTCTGTCTTCATGTGTGGATCAGCTCACGGCAAGAGTACAAAATATTCAAGACTTTGTGGTTCAGAATTCTATGTTAGAACCAAGAATTCCTATTCCTGATTTGTTTTTTGGAGATAGAACTAAATTTCTGAGTTTCAAAAATAATTGTAAACTATTTCTGGCTTTGAAACCTCGCTCCTCTGGTGACCCAGTTCAACAAGTTAGGATCACTATTTCTTTTTTACGTGGTGACCCTCAGGACTGGGCATTTTCTCTTGCGCCAGGAGATCCTGCATTAAGTAATATTGATGCGTTTTTCCTGGCGCTCGGATTGCTGTACGATGAACCTAATTCAGTGGATCAGGCAGAGAAAAATTTGCTGGCTCTGTGTCAGGGTCAGGATGAGATAGAGATATATTGTCAGAAATTTAGAAAGTGGTCCGTACTCACTCAATGGAATGAAGGTGCGCTCGCAGCTATTTTCAGAAAGGGTCTCTCTGAAGCCCTTAAAGATGTCATGGTGGGATTTCCTATCACTGCTGGTCTGAATGAGTTTATGTCTTTGGCCATTCAGATCGGTCGACGCTTGCATGAGCGTAAATCTGTGCACCATTTGGCGGTATTACCTGAGCTTAAACCTGAGCCTATGCAGTGCGATAGGACTTTGACCAGAGTTGAACGGCAAGAACACAGACGTCAGAATGGACTGTGTTTCTACTGTGGTGATTCCACTCACGCTATCTCTGATTGTCCTAAGTGCACTAAGCGGTTCGCTAGGTCTGCCACCATTGGTACGGTACAGTCAAAATTTCTTTTGTCCGTTACCTTGATCTGCTCTTTGTCATCTTATTCTGTCATGGCATTTGTGGATTCAGGCGCTGCCCTGAATTTGATGGACTTGGAGTATGCTAGGCGTTGTGGGTTTTTCTTGGAGCCCTTGCAGTGTCCTATTCCATTGAAAGGAATTGATGCTACGCCTTTGGCCAAGAATAAGCCTCAGTACTGGACCCAGCTGACCATGTGCATGGCTCCTGCACATCAGGAGGTTATTCACTTTCTGGTGTTGCATACTCTGCATGATGTGGTCGTGTTGGGGTTGCCATGGCTACAAGTCCATAATCCAGTATTAGATTGGAAATCCATGTCTGTTTCCAGCTGGGGTTGTCAGGGGGTACATGGTGATGTCCCGTTTCTGTCTATTTCGTCATCCACCCCTTCTGAGGTTCCAGAGTTCTTGTCTGATTACCGGGATGTATTTGATGAGCCCAAGTCCGATACCCTACCTCCGCATAGGGATTGTGATTGTGCTATCAATTTGATTCCTGGTAGTAAATTCCCAAAAGGTCGACTGTTTAATTTATCTGTGCCTGAGCACGCCGCTATGTGGAGTTACGTGAAGGAGTCCTTGGAGAAGGGGCATATTCGCCCGTCATCGTCGCCATTAGGAGCAGGGTTCTTTTTTGTGGCCAAGAAGGATGGTTCGCTGAGACCTTGTATTGATTACCACCTTCTAATTAAGATCACGGTTAAATTTCAGTACCCCTTGCCGCTGTTATCTGATTTGTTTGCTCGGATTAAGGGGGCTAGTTGGTTCACCAAGATAGATCTTCGTGGTGCGTATAATCTTGTGCGTATTAAGCGAGGCGATGAATGGAAAACTGCATTTAATATACCCGAGGGCCATTTTGAGTATCTAGTAATGCCATTCGGACTTGCCAATGCTCCATCAGTGTTTCAGTCCTTTATGCATGACATCTTCCGAGAGTACCTGGATAAATTCCTGATTGTATACTTGGATGATATTTTGATCTTCTCGGATGATTGGGAGTCTCATGTGAAGCAGGTCAGAACGGTGTTTCAGGTCCTGCGTGCTAATTCTTTGTTTGTGAAGGGATCAAAGTGTCTCTTTGGTGTTCAGAAGGTTTCATTTTTGGGGTTCATTTTTTCCCCTTCTACTATCGAGATGGACCCTGTTAAGGTCCAAGCCATCCATGATTGGACTCAGCCGACATCTCTGAAAAGTCTGCAAAAGTTCCTGGGCTTTGCTAATTTTTATCATCGCTTCATCTGCAATTTTTCTAGTATTGCTAAACCATTGACTGATTTGACCAAGAAGGGTGCTGATTAGTGTTGAGCGATACCGTCCGATACTTGAAAGTATCGGTATCGGATAGTATCGGCCGATACCCGAAAAGTATCGGATATCGCCGATACCGATATCCGATACCAATACAAGTCAATGGGACACCAAGTATCGGAAGGTATCCTCATGGTTCCCAGGGTCTGAAGGAGAGGAAACTCTCCTTCAGGCCCTGGGATCCATATTAAAGTGTAAAATAAAGAATTAAAATAAAAAATATTGTTATATTCACCTCTCCGGCGGCCCCTGGACATCAGCGCGAGGAACCGGCGTCCGGCACGGCTTCTTTGTTCAAAATGAGCGCCTTTAGGACCTGCGGAATGACGTCGCGGCTTCTGATTGGTCACGTGCCGCCCATGTGACCGCCACGCGACCAATCAGAAGCCGCGACGTCATTCCTCAGGTCCTTAAGGCGATCATTCTAGGAATTTATCTGAGGAATGACGTCGCGGCTTCTGATTGGTCGCGTGGCGGTCACATGGGCGGCACGCGACCAATCAGAAGCCGCGACGTCATTCCGCAGGTCCTAAAGGCGCTCATTTTGAACAAAGAAGCCGTGCTGGACGCCGGTTCCTCGCGCTGATGTCCAGGGGCCGCCGGAGAGGTGAATATAACAATATTTTTTATTTTAATTCTTTATTTTACACTTTCGATACCGATACCCGATATCACAAAAATATCGGATCTCGGTATCGGAATTCCGATACCGCAAGTATCGGCCGATACCCGATACTTGCGGTATCGGAATGCTCAACACTAGTGCTGATGTGGTCAATTGGCCTTCTGCTGCTGTGGAAGCTTTTCAAGAGTTGAAGCGTCGTTTTTCTTCTGCCCCTATGTTGTGTCAACCAGATGTTTCGCTTCCATTCCAGGTCGAGGTTGATGCTTCTGAGATTGGAGCAGGGGCTGTTTTGTCGCAGAGAAGTTCTGATTGCTCGGTGATGAAACCTTGCGCCTTCTTTTCCAGGAAGTTTTCGCCTGCTGAGCGAAATGATGATGTTGGCAATCGAGAGTTGCTGGCCATGAAGTGGGCATTCGAGGAGTGGCGTCATTGGCTTGAAGGAGCTAAGCATCGCGTGGTGGTCTTGACTGATCATAAGAACTTGACTTATCTCGAGTCTGCCAAGCGGTTGAATCCTAGACAGGCTCGTTGGTCGCTGTTTTTTGCCCGTTTTGACTTTGTGGTTTCGTACCTTCCGGGCTCTAAAAATGTGAAGGCGGATGCCCTGTCTAGGAGTTTTGTGCCCGACTCTCCGGGTTTATCTGAGCCGGCGGGTATTCTCAAAGAGGGAGTAATTGTGTCTGCCATCTCCCCTGATTTGCGGCGGGTGCTGCAAAAATTTCAGGCTAATAAACCTGATCGTTGCCCAGCGGAGAAACTGTTTGTCCCTGATAGGACGAATAAAGTTATCTCTGAGGTTCATTGTTCGGTGTTGGCTGGTCATCCTGGAATCTTTGGTACCAGAGAGTTAGTGGCTAGATCCTTTTGGTGGCCATCTCTGTCGCGGGATGTGCGTTCTTTTGTGCAGTCCTGTGGGATTTGTGCTCGGGCTAAGCCCTGCTGTTCTCATGCCAGTGGGTTGCTTTTGCCCTTGCCGGTCCCGAAGAGACCTTGGACACATATCTCTATGGATTTTATTTCAGATCTTCCCGTCTCTCAAAAAATGTCAGTCATTTGGGTGGTTTGTGATCGCTTCTCTAAGATGGTCCATTTGGTACCCTTGTCTAAATTACCTTCCTCCTCTGATTTGGTGCCATTGTTTTTCCAGCATGTGGTTCGTTTACATGGCATTCCAGAGAATATCGTTTCTGACAGAGGTTCCCAGTTTGTTTCGAGGTTTTGGCGAGCCTTTTGTGCAAGGATGGGCATTGACTTGTCTTTTTCCTCGGCTTTCCATCCTCAGACTAATGGCCAGACCGAACGAACCAATCAGACCTTGGAAACATATCTGAGATGCTTTGTTTCTGCTGATCAGGATGACTGGGTGTCCTTTTTGCCTTTGGCTGAGTTCGCCCTTAATAATCGGGCCAGCTTGGCTACCTTGGTTTCGCCGTTTTTCTGCAATTCTGGGTTCCATCCTCGTTTCTCTTCAGGGCAGGTTGAGTCTTCGGACTGTCCTGGTGTGGATACGGTGGTGGACAGGTTGCAGCAGATTTGGACTCATGTAGTGGACAATTTGACCTTGTCCCAGGAGAGGGCTCAACGTTTCGCTAATCGCAGACGCTGTGTGGGTCCCCGACTTCGTGTTGGGGATTTGGTTTGGTTGTCTTCTCGTCATATTCCTATGAAGGTTTCCTCTCCTAAGTTTAAACCTCGTTTCATTGGTCCGTATAGGATTTCTGAGGTTCTTAATCCTGTGTCTTTTCGTTTGACCCTTCCAGATTCTTTTTCCATCCATAATGTATTCCATAGGTCATTGTTGCGGAGATACGTGGCACCTATGGTTCCATCTGTTGATCCTCCTGCCCCGGTTTTGGTGGAGGGGGAGTTGGAGTATATTGTGGAGAAGATTTTGGATTCTCGTGTTTCAAGACGGAAGCTCCAGTATCTGGTTAAGTGGAAGGGTTATGCTCAGGAGGATAATTCCTGGGTCTTTGCCTCTGATGTCCATGCTCCCGATCTTGTTCGTGCCTTTCATATGGCTCATCCTGGTCGTCCTGGGGGCTCTGGTGAGGGTTCGGTGACCCCTCCTCAAGGGGGGGGTACTGTTGTGAATTCTGTGGCAGAGCTCCCTCCTGTGGTCACAAGTGGCACTTCGGCTGATTCTCTCTATGAGCTTCCGTTGGTGGAGGAAAGTGGTACTGCGGCTTCTGAGTTTCCTTCCTCAGGTGATGTGGTGAAGTCGTTAGGTGCTGCTCTATTTAACTCCACCTAGTGCTTTGATTTTGGCCTCCAGTCAATGTTCTAGTATAGGACTTGCTTCCTCCTGGATCGTTCCTGTGGCCTGCTGCTCTGCATAGCTAAGTTGCTCTTGTGTTATTTTTGTTTGCTGTTTTTTTCTTTCCAGCTTGCTTATCTGGTTTTTCTTGCTTGCTGGTAGCTCTGGGACGCAGAGGGTGTACCTCCGTGCCGTTAGTCGGTACGGAGGGTCTTTTTGCCCCCTTTGCGTGGTTGTTTGTAGGGTTTTGTGTTGACCGCAAAGTTACCTTTCCTATCCTCGCTCTGTTCAGAAAGTCGGGCCTCACTTTGCTAAATCTATTTCATCTCTACGTTTGTCTTTTCATCTTAACTCACAGTCATATGTGGGGGCTGCCTTTTCCTTTGGGGTATTTCTCTGAGGCAAGGTAGGCTTATGTTCTATCTTCAGGCTAGCTAGTTTCTCTGGCTGTGCCGAGTTGCATAGGGAGCGTTAGGCGCAATCCACGGCTGCCTCTAGTGTGTGTTGGAGAGGATTAGGGATTGTGGTCAGCAGAGTTCCCACGTCTCAGAGCTCGTTCTATGTTTTTGGGTTATTGTCAGGTCACTGTATGTGCTCTGACTTCTATGTCCATTGTGGTACTGAATTACCTCATCATAACAGGGGCAATAATGAACGGCGCAGAGCACTATATGGCACAGCTATGGGGCAACAATGAACGGTGCAGAGCACTATATGGCACATCTATGGGGCAATAATGAACGGCGCAGAGCACTACATGGCACAGCTATGGGGCAATAATGAACGGTGCAGAGCACTATATGGCACAGCTATGGGGCCATAATGAACAGTATGGAGCATCTATTTTTATTTTTGAAATTCACCGGTAGCTGCTGCATTTTCCACCCTAGGCTTATACTCGAGTCAATAAGTTTTCCCAGTTTTTTGTGGCAAAATTAGGGGGGTCGGCTTATACTCGGGTTGGCTTATACTCGAGTATATACGGTAAATCAAACTTATCAGCAAAACTCTCAAATATCTCTGAATTTCTACACACATGGATTTTGTTATCATATGCAGGAAGGATTTTGCATAATTTTAACAAGTTTTTACAAACTTTAATTTGGAGTTGGGCCTCTGAGTTGTCTTCTAGTTTTAGTGGTCTTTGTACATCTGTCCCTCGTACGTCATCTACGTCAGTTCTCATGTCTCCTTCCACATTTCCTCCATCTTTTTTCATGTCTTCAGACATAAGGTCACCTTAAGTGGCCGTTACAGACATATGTCTCACATCTTGTTCCATCTCCACATAACAGTCAATCTCGGGAACATCACTACTTTCCTTTGATACTATTTTTACACAGTCATTTTTGGATTTCTCTGACACAAACTTGTGAAATACATCGATCAACTGTAAAATATTTTTCAATTTCTCTTTTTCTTTATTAATAGACACCATCAACTTATTATCTATCTTTAGATTTTCAATCCAGCATTTTTCTGGCACAGAGCGAAAAACAGAAAATAAATAGTCCATACCGTAGTGCTGGTTCGCTCATTACTGGTTAGTGTCCTTTAGCAAACACACTGGAGAGTTACACACCTCCAGACATAGACACTGAATGAGACAACTGATCTTCATTTTCTTTGCGATATCACGTGTTAGGGTTGGCGGGACGCACCGAGTATATATATATATATGTATTATTAGTGTAACAACTCTGCTGGCATCACATCATGGCCTCACATCTCTCACACAATCTTACCCACTGCTCCAGGCCATGATGTGGTTTCTCTTTAATGCCAGCTCCATGTTCTGTGTCTCTGCTCTCTGCATGCCTCATGGCTTTGTGTATAGGGGGCCGGCGCCTGAACTCTCTGGTTCTTATAGGAATCAGGTGCACCTGTCCAATCAGTTCCTGACCAATTACCAAGAGGCCTCCTGTATATAGTGCAGCTCCACCCTGTGGTCCGGGCCTGTGCAATGTGTTAGCTCAGTTAGTGTTTAGCTGAGGAGTTTGCCTGGCCTTGCTCTGAGTTATTCCCTCTGAGCTTTTCTCTGTGCTTTTGCCTTGTTCTTGTAGTCCGCCCTCCAGGAGGCAGAATATCCTGGTCCCTGTATCTTTGTCCCTGTGTCTTGTTCTATTGCCTTGTCTGTACTTTGTCTTTTCTCGGTCTCCTTGTTTGTGGCTTCCCTCCCTGCTTTCTTTCCTTGTGTTTTCTGTCTGCTTACTCTCCGCACTCTTGCGGCTCTGCACTCAGACCTTGCTTCACACTCTCTGGCTTTGCTCTGTGGCTCTGCTCTTTGCGGTACTATCTGGCTCCGCCTCCTGTGTTTCTGCACTTGGCTCCGTCTCTGCTCTTGGCTCCGCCTCCAGCGTCTCCGCTCTTGGCGTTACCTCCAGCGTCTTCGCTCTTGGCTTCGCCTCCAGCGTCTCCGCTCTTGGCTCCGCCTCCAGCGTCTCCGCTCTTGGCTCCGCCTCCAGCGTCTCCGCTCTTGGCGTTACCTCCAGTGTCTCCGCTCTTGGCTCCGCCTCCAGCGTCTCCGCTCTTGGCTCCGCCTCCAGCGTCTCCGCTCTTGGCTCCGCCTCCAGCGTCTCCGCTCTTGGCTCCGCCTCCAGCATCTCCGCTCTTGGCTCCGCCTCCAGCGTCTCCGCTCTTGGCTCCGCCTCCAGCGTCTCCACCCTTGGCTCCGCCTCCTGCGGCTCCGCCCTTGGCTCTGCCTTCTCCTACTCTTCCACCTTCTACTTGTTACTTGGTCCTCCTGTGTGAACAGGTCCCTACCTGTTCCTCATTCTCCTTTCCTTCTGGCTTGTTTCCGTACCTGCAACTTCTCTGTGTACAGGTCCCTACCTGTTCCTTCATCACACTCACAATAGGACTGCACTCGGGTGTCATCAGAGTGTAGCCTGATTCATACACCACATCAACACGTCCTGTGTATCCTGTGTTCCTGCCAGTCCTGCCGTTCCTGCCCTGCCTTCCAGTCCTGTGTTCTCTGCAGTGCCTCCCAATCCTGTGTTCCTGCCAGTCCTGCCGTTCCTGCCCTGCCTTCCAGTCCTGTGTTCCTGCTGTCCTAGCCAGTCCTGTTTCCTGCCGTGTCTCTGCCAGCCCTGTCTCAGCCATGCCAGCCTACTCGTCTGTGTTCCAGCCGTGCTCTTCTGCCAGTCCTGCCTAATGCCCGCACCAATCCAGGTGTTCCTGTCTCCCAAGTGGGATCAGCAGCCACAGCCAGACACCACCCTGGAGTAGCACCTGGCAGCTGCCTGCTGCACAAGCCTGTCCTCACCATCAGAGGCTCCAGTGAAAACCCAGGCAGCTGTCATAGTCACGCACCTTCCAGTGTAGTCTGGTTTGTGGCACAGTGGGGCCACAAACCCCCCGAGTTCACGTCCACCAGTCAGGGCGTGAGCGTGACAATTAGGTGCGTTCGCAAATTGGGGTCCACCGTGCAGGAGGAACCTGCTGCTGGCAAATGGCGGTGCTATAAGTGAAATCTGTTAACTCCACAGAGTTGCTAGGAACAAGATGCTGTGCCCTGTTAACCTCACAGAGGTACACAGCTATCAACCAGAGCAAACTGGTCATGCAGTCAGAGAAAACAGACAAACAACTCCTCACCGGAGGTGTCGGTATTCTAGCGGCTTATTTCAGCCAAACCCTAACCGCATCCAGACATGACCACACTGGTGCTGAGCTCATAGACATTGGTTTGATACTAGCGCATGGCCGTGCAGCCATGCAAACCTTTCATAGCTGCAGCAACTTCAGGACCTTCTTAGAGGACTAATGGGAGCTGCTACAGTAGCTGAGCAACTTCAGGACCTTCCTAGAGAACCAATGGGAGCTGCTGCAGTATCTGAGCATGTGACCCCCGACCTCCAATGAGAATTTAGCCACTGGGCAGTCTGTAAATAAACCAAATTCTTGTGGTCTGTGAATACTTCGAAGGGAAAAGGAGCCCCCTCCAAGAGATGTCTCCACTCTGAGAAGGCCAACTTCATTGCTAGCAACTCCCTGTCCCCGATGGAATAATTCCTCTCCGCTTGTGTGAAGGTTTTGGAAAAGAAGAAGCAAGGATGCTTCCGACCTTGAGCATCCTTTTGGAAGAGGACTGCTCCAGCACCAACGGATGAGGCATCCACCTCCATTATAACTGGTTTATCTACATTGGGGCGATGTAGGATGGGAGCACTAGCTAAATGAGATTTAATAGAAGTGAAGGCCTTGGAGACCTCCTCAGACCACAATTTGGGATTTGCTCCCTTCTTGGTGATGGCTACCAAAGTTGAGAAATGAGGGATGAACTGGCAATAATAGTTAATGAACCCCATAAAGCGCTGCGCCGCTTTAAGAGAATGGGGTTCTTGCCAGTCCATCACAGCCTGTAGTTTGGCAGGATCCAAAGCCAATCCCTGGGCAGATATGATATAGCCCAGGAAAGGTAAGGACTCCTGCTCAAACACACATTTCTCCAACTTGGCGTAGAGGGAGTTAGTTCATAAGAGGTTGAAGACTCTGCAAACATCTCTCCGGTGGGAGTCAATATCTGGAGAGTAGATGAGAATATCATCCAGATAGACTACGACTGAGGTGGAGAGCATATCCTGGAAGATATCGTTTATAAAGTCTTGGAAAATGGCTGGGGCATTACAGAGCCCAATGGGCATCACTAGATATTCATAGTGCCCATCCCTGGTGTTAAAAGCCGTCTTCCATTCGTCCCCCTCACAGATGCGAATCAGGTTGTAAGCACCCCGCAGATCTAGTTTAGTAAACACCCTTGCCCCCGAAGCCTATCAAAAAGCTCAGATATCAGGGGCAGAGGATATTTATTCTTAACGGTGATGGCTTTAAGACCCCTGTAGTCTATGCATGGATGTAGTTCCCCATTCTTCTGCACGAAGAAGAACCCAGCCCCTGCAGGTGACACTGACTTTCTAATGAATTCTCTTGCCAGTTTTTCCTGGATGTACTGAGACATTGCCTCCTTTTCCGGGAGAGATAACAGATAGACTCGACCCAGGAGAGGCTCAGCACCAGGCAAGAGGTCAATAGGACAGTCATAAGGGCGGTGAGGTGGAAGGGTCTCCGCAGCCCTTTTGGAGAACACATCCGCATAGGGCCAATATTGCTTGGGCAGAGAGGATAGATCTGTGGGTACCTCAGTTGTAGCAACCTGAAGGCTCTCCCTCTGACATCTACCCCCACAAGATTCACCCCATCACAAAATTCTGCCTGTGGACCACTCGATATGAGGAGAGTGATACTATAGCCAAGACATCCCTAACAGGACCTCATCAATTCCCTAAGGTATGACGAGCAGAGATATAATTTCCTGATGAGATGGCGACAAGGACAGAGTGAAAGGGGTGGTCTGGTGTGTAATCTGTGAGGGCAGTGTCGACCCATTCACCACTCGTACCGTTACTGGTTGAGCTAGCATTACCAGGGTTATTGCATGACGTTGGGCAAAGGCAGAAGACATAACATTGCCCTCCGCCCCAGAATCCACGCAGAGCTCGACCAAGTGAGTGAATGAGCCTATTGTAATTGTCCCCGTAAAGGACAATTTGGAGGCAAACGTCGCCGTGTCTAGTGTACCTCCACCTACAACCACTACACGCTGACATTTCCTCGACCGCTGTGAACATCTGGTGGCAAGATGTCCTGACCGCTGGCAAACATGGCAGACCTTGAGTGCACAAGCGGTCCGGGACTTAGATCCCGCTTGTGACACTTCCATGACCTCATGTGACTCAGGGACCAGGACCGGGGATTCCAAAGGTTTAGTGAAGGTGGGAGCCAGCCGAAACCTCTGCCTATACTGGGCCCGCTCTAACCTCCGCTCGTGAAAACGGAGGTCAATATGGGTAGACACAGCTATTAACTCCTCCAGTGTGGTGGGAATCTCTCTTGTGGCCAGAGCGTCCTTCACGTGGTCAGCCAGCCCCCTCCAAAATATAGGGATAAGGGCTTTATCTGACCACTCCAGCTCAGATGCTAGGGCGTGGAAGTGGATGGCAAAATGGCTGACCGAGGACGAGCCCTGAGTCAATGGCAACAGTTGGAGCACCATATCATGGGTGACTCGAGGCCCTAAAAAGACCTGTTTCAGAGTGCTCAAGATCAGCGGAGCACTCTGCACCACATGATCGCCATGCTCCCACAGCGGCGTAGCCCACTCCAACGCCCTGTCCATCAGGAGAGACACAATAAATCCCACCTTTGCCCACTCTGTGGGGAAATGTGCTGCCAGGAGCTCGAGATGTATAGAGCACTAGCTCACAAAACCCCTACAAGATTTACTATCACCAGAAAATTTTTCTGGCAGCGGGAGGCGAGATAGAGTCGGAACAGGGGAGGCCATGGACAAGGTTGCTGCAGCCATGCTAGCAGCCTGAACAGCAACCATGGTAACATCGACAGCTGAGGTTGTGCGCTCGAGAGCCGCCAAACTACCCTCCAGCTGCTTCATGTACTGCAAGGATTGCTGTTTATCTGCCATTTAATAGCCAGACCCTGGCGCTAGTATTATGTTAGGGTTGGCGGAACGCACCGAGTATATATATATATGTATTATTAGGTGCATTCGCAACCCGGGGTCCACCGTGCAGGAGAGGAACCTGCTGCTGGCAAATGGCGGCGCTATAAGCGAACTCTGTTAACTCCACAGAGTCACTAGGAACAAGATGCTGTGCCCTGTTAACCTCACAGAGGTGCACAGTTACCCACCAGAGCAAACTGTGGTCATGCAGTCAGAGAAAACAGACAAACAACTCCTCACCGGAGGTGCAGGTATTCTTGTGGCTTATTTCAGCCAAGGACCTGAATACACTCATACAAACTCCTCACTGGAGGTGCCGGTATTCTAGGGGCTTATTTCAGCCAAACCCTAACTGCATCCAGACATGACCACACTGGCGCTGAGCTCATAGACATTGGTTTGATACTAGCGCATGGCCATGCAGCCATGCGAACCTTTCATAGCTGCAGCAACTTCAGGACCTTCTTAGAGGACCAATGGGAGCTGCTACAGTAGCTGAGCAACTTCAGGACTTTCCTAGAGGACCAATGGGAGCTGCTGCAGTATCTGAGCATGTGACCCCCGACCTCCAATGAGAGGTCTTACCCTGGGCATGCTCAGAGGGGGAAATGCAGGACTTAGTCCCAGAGACGTCTGCTCGCTGCTGACCAGTACGGGCTACAAAAGCAGAGCCTGGATGAACAGTAGTAACCAGTCGCCCAGTATCAGCCTGAGCCAGATGCTGGGACCGACGTCTCTGCTGAGCAGGCTCCACTGCGGCTGGAAAAGAATGGGAGACCACAGCAGAGGTGGTTTGAGATTACCCCTTTGCAGAGGCGAGAACTCAACACCTAACACCACGCTTCTGGGGTGGGGATATGTGAGAAACCAGTCCCACTTATCTCTTTGCTGCTCATATAACCCATCTCTGATACGTCCTATTATCTCTCTCAGCACTATACGTGCTGGAGCCTGCTTTCCTGGGCTTACATCACTGAAACTACCAACATCAATGATACATGTCTCCCCTTAAGGACCTGTCTGGCGGGAATCCTACAGCACTTACTAACATCTTTAATCCAAAAAGCAATAAAAAGCATAATTCAATGTGCAGTCAATATTTCACATTGTTATACCGCGGTGAAATAGCTATTGAACACGTCACCAATTTAAAATAAAATATTAGTAAATATATTTCTAAAGGTGCTATTGACATAAAATTCTCACCAGAATTCCATACAAGAAAAATCTCATGATGGGGAAAAACCAGTCAGGTGTCTCAAAACCTTTGAAGCCTTACTGTTGCAAAACATACTGATGGCATTGGTTACAGAAGAATTTCTTAACTACTGATGATACAGTGAGTACTGTTGCAGCAATAAACCAAGAGCTACAGAAAGACCTGGAATCATACAAGATCTCCCCACCTCCTCTTTCCTCCAACTCAAAAATATTCTCAGAAGCCATCCTTACCTCGACCCTCACTCTACTAAAATGCTTGTGCCTGCACTCATTTCGTACCTTGACTACTTCAACATCGTCCTGTGTGGCCTACCTGCTAACACTCTGGCACCTCTTCAGTCTGTCCTAAACCCTGCTGCCCTATTCATTCAACTCTCTCCTCGATACTCCTCTGCTTCTCTTCTCTGCAAATCTGTTTATTCGCTCCTAGTTCAAACTACTAAAACTGACCTACAAAGCCATCCATAACCTGTCTACCCTGTATATTTCCAAATTAATTTCCTGATATCTTCATTCATGAAATCTCTTGTCCTCCCAAGATCTCCTTCTCTCCTCCACACTCATTTTTTTCTTCATCCAATTGTTTACAAAACTTCTCCCGAATTTCTCCCATCCTCTGGATTTCTGTGACCCAACACGTGCTATTATCAACCACATTCGGATCCTTTAGAGGCAACGTAAAAACTCATCTCTTCAAGAAAGCTTACAGCATGCAATGACCACGCTGTCACTTCAACACCATTGGAGCTATCACAACCCCCAAACCTGCAGTCTTCTACCCCATCATCCTGTAGAATGGAAGCCTGCAAGGGCAGGGTGGGTCCTCTTCCCTCTGTACCAGTCTATCTGTAACAGCATGCAGCCAGCGGGTAAGGAAAGGGTGAATCAAACACCCAAAAACCCCGCCTCCATGGCTGAAGATTGTTCCCTCCAAATTCAGGTGACAGTGTCCCTTTAGGTAATGAAAATGCACACATCTCCACTCCCATAGGCGTGGATCGCATATTCTGCGAAGGCTCCGGGACCACCGAGATGCTGTGAGGGCACGCTGGAGGATGAGTTGGATAGGGGATAAGGAACCATGCATACCATGACCAGATGGGGGAGCCATGCATAGCAGGACAAGGACCAGGGAGCCATATATACCAGGACAGTGATGGGGGAGCCATGCATACCAGGACAGTGGAGCAATGCATACCAGAACAGGCATGGGGGAGCCATGCATAACAGGACAGGGATGAGGGGACAATGCATACCCGGCTTATACTTGAGTCAATAAACTTACCCATTTTTCCGTGGCAAAATTAGGGGTCTCGGCTTATACCCGGGTCGGCTTATACTCGAGTATATACGGTAAATACATAATAATAATAATCAGCAGGTAAGAAAGAAACATACACTACTCAAAAAAATAAAAGAAACACTTAAACATCGCACTCTAGCTCCAAGTCAATCACACTTCTGTGAAATCAATCTGTTCAGTTATGAATCAACATCGATGGGAAATCAATTTCTCATGCTGTTGTGTAAATTGAACAGACAACAGTAAAATTGATAGGCAATTAGCAAGACAACCCCTGTAAAGGAGTGGTTCTGCAGGGGGTGATCACAGACCATTTCTCTGTTTTCATCCTTTTTGGCTGTTATGTTGGTCACTTTTGCATTTTGTCATTGCTCTCACTCCAAGAGGTACTGTAGAGTAGCATCAGGTGGTGTCTACAACCCACAGAAGTTGCTCAGGTAATGCAGCTCATCCACGATTTCACATCAATGCAAGCTGTGGCCAGAAGGGTAGCTGTGTCTATCTGTGTGTGCCTTTCACGGATGCGAGCAAGCACACACTGAGCATATGTGACAGAAGTGAGAGTCTGGAGATGCCATGGAGAACATTCTGCTGCCTGTAACATCATCCAAATTGATCGATTTGGCAGTGGGCCAGTAATGGTGTGGGGAGGCATTTCTTTGGAGGGCAACACAGCTCACCCTGTGCTAGTCGGAAGTACCCTATCTATACCGGGATGAGATCCTCAGACCCATTTTGAGACCATATGCAGGTGCAGTGGGCCCTGGGTTCCTTCTGATGGATGACAGTGTTAAGCTTCATGTGGCTGAAGTGTGTCAGCAGTTTCTGCATGATGAAGAGATTGATGCTGTGGATTGACCTGTCCGGTCTCCAGTCCTGAATCAAGATGAGCACATCTGGGACATCATGTCTTTTTCCATCTACCAACGCCACATTGAAACAAAGACTGTCCAGGCATTGACAAACACTTTAATCCAGGTCTAGGAGAACCATCAGAAGAACATACACAGCCTCATCAGTAGCATTCCCATGCATTGTAGGGAGGTCACGTAAGCGAGTGGAAGCCACACACTACTATTTCCACTGAAGTTGGATCAGCCTTTACTTTGATTTTCCACTTTGATTTTGAGTATCATTCCAATTATCAAATCCAGATCTCCATGTGATATTAATTTTGATTTACATTGTTCATTTTTTCTGTTTTATTGTTCTCGACGTATTCCAATCTATAATGAATAAAGATGTACCAGAATGATGGGAAGAAGAAAGTATGGAGAAGACTTAGAACAGCTCCTGATCCAAAGCATACCACAGCATCTGTACTACACGATGGAGGCAGTGTGCTGTGTTTATTGATGAAGTGACAGCCGGATGAATTCTGAAGTGTACAGCGTGACATTTTCTGCTCAGATTCAAACTCGCTGTAGTGTGACTCCAGCCTCAGCCCAACACTGGAAGGGGTAAATAAGTGAGATTTCGGCATTTTAGCTCCTGGTGGAGGCGATAGCACAATCATATGCCACCATATACTAGACGTCCGGTAACCGGTAATAATCCCCTCATGTGTGGGGTCTATTTGTCTCCAGAGAAATCACACGTTACATTCCACACATAACATTGTGTAGAAAAGGCGGCGCGAGGTAATTGTGCCAGTAGTGAGGGCGAATAATGGCGGAAATGTCACTGACTGAGGAGAAGTCTCCATGTAGCGTCTTCACTGCGGATCACGTGACCCCTGACTCCTCCCTCCTGTGACCTCATCACAGGTCCTGTGCGCACAGAGCAGCCATATATGTGGAGTGCGGCTCTGCAGGTGGAGGTATGTGGAGATTCCCCATTATTGAGCACGGGGACATTAACCCCTTCTGCACGGAGACTCTTTATAAGAATCATAACGTTGTTGTTCTGTTTCCTGTAATAGATACATACGAGCCAACTATGGAGGACAGGAAGTGAGGGAGCGGATTGTTCTCCTAGTACAGGGCCCCTTTCTTGGTCCCACACAGTGTAATGCCCCCATTATGCCCTGTAAGCAGGGTTCTGCCCCACACCCAGCTGCCTCGGGCACTTTACCATGAGCTGGTACCTCAGATTCTTCCCCGCACCCCTTTCCTTTGTTGGCGCCAAATCTGTTCTGCCTTTGGGGCTCCGGCCTTTATAATATCAGTAACTGCGTCATCAAGGTCTCCTGACCAGGTGCACCCTCTAGACTCTTCCCTCCGGAAACCCTCCCTCTCCCCATTGATGTCACATGGTCCCGTCTGGACGGCAGATAGCAGTCTGTACAAATGCAGCACAGCCCTGAGGAGTCTTTTTTATGACTCTCCTTTTTACACCCCTTATGTAATATATATGATGGCGCTCACACAGTATAATGTTTCCACAGTACTGGCATCTCTCGTAAAAAAGGGATTTTCACACTACCGCCATACCCCCACAAACAGTATAATGTTCTCATAATACCGCCATCCCACTACACAGTATAATGTTCTCATAGTACCGCCATACCTCCATACAGTATAATGTTCTCATAGTACCGCCATACCTCCATACAGTATAATGTTCTCATAGTACCGCCATACCTCCATACAGTATAATGTTCTCATAGTACCGCCATACCTCCACACAGTATAATGTTCTCATAGTACCTCCATTCCACCACACACAGTATAATGTTCCTACAGTACCGCCATACCCCCACACACAGTATAATGTTCTCACAGTACCGCCATACCCCCACACACAGTATAATGTTCCTACAGTACCTGCATCCCACCACACACAGTATAATGTTCTCATAGTACCGCCATACTGCCACACACAGTATAATGTTCTCATAGTACCGCCATGCCCCAACACACAGTATAATGTTCCTACAGTACCGCCATACCCCTACACACAGTATAATCTACTCATAGGTCCGCCATACCCCCACACAGTATAATGTTCCTACAGTACCGCCATACCTTCACATACACTATAATATTCCTTATAGTACCGCCATACCCCCACACATAGTATAATGTTCTCATAGTACTGCCATACCCCCCCACACACTATAATGTTCCTTATAGTACCGCCATACCCCCACACAGTATAATGTTCTCATAGTACCGCCATACCCCCCCACACAGTATAATGTTTTTACATTACCTCCATCCCACCACACACAGTATAATCTTCTCACAGTACCGCCATACCCCCACGCACAGTATAATGTTCTCATACTACCGTCATACCCCCACACACAGTATAATGTTCTCATAGTACCACCATACCCCACCCCCCACACACAGTATAATGTTCCTACGGTACCTCCATCCCACCACACACCCTATAATCTTCTCATACTACCGCCATACCCCCCCACACAGTATAATGTTCCTACGTTACCTCCATCCCACCACACACAGTATAATGTATTTACAGCATCTCCATCCCACCACACACGGTATAATGTTCTCATAGTACCGCCATACCCCTACACACAGTATAACCTTCTCATAGTACCGCCATACCCCCCACACAGTATAATCTTCTCATAGTACCACCATACCCCCCCACACATAGTATAATCTTCTCATAGTACCGCTATACTCCCACACACAGTATAATGTTCCTACAGTACCGCCATACCCCCACACACAGTATAATGTTCCTACATTACCTCCATACCACCACACACAGTATAATGTTCCTACAGTCCCGCCATACCCCCACACACAGTATAATGTTCTCATAGTACCGCCATACCCCCACACACAGTATAGTGTTTTCATAGTACCGCCATACCCCCACACAGTATAATGTTCCTACAGTACTTCCATCCCACCACACACAGTATAATCTTCTCACAATACCTCCACCCCACCGCACACAGTATAATCTTCTCATAGTACCGCCATACCCCCACACACAGTATAATGTTCTCACAGTACCTCCATCCCACCACACACAGTATAATCTTCTCATAGTACCGCCATACCCCCACACACAGTATAATGTTCTCATAGTACCGCCATACCCCCACATACAGTATAATGTTCTCACAGTACCTCCACCCCACCACACTCAGTATAATCTTCTCATAGTACCGCCATACCCCCACACACAGTGTAATGTTCCCTCAGTACCGCCATACCCCACACACACAGTATAATCTTCTCATAGTACTGCCATACCCCCACACTCATTATAATCTTCTCATAGTATCGCCATACCCCCACACACAGTATAATGTTCCTACAGTACCGCCATACCCCCACACACAGTATAATGTTCCTACAGTACCGCCATACCCCCACACACAGTATAATGTTCCCACAGTACCATCATCCCACCACACACAGTATTTTGTTCCCACAATAGTGGCTTCCCACAGACACAGGATAATGGTTCTATAGGACTGGCTTCTCCCTCACACACAGTATTATGTCCTCACAGTACTGACATCCCCCCACTTTTTAATGTTCCCACAGTACTGCCCCTTACATGCACAGTATGGTACCATCCACCCAGTGGTGCACCTATCATGAGGCAACTTTGATTACTGGTGTGCGGTGGCTTTTAGCCTCCGGGTTCAGCAACTCAGGCGTCCTGCAGGAGAAGAACACTGGCCAATGAATGCTCTCACATCACTGACAGAAGAGCTGATTGGCCATTTCTCTTGTCCTCCTGCATGGCACCTCTTTGAAGGGAAGAAGTGAGAGCCAGGAAATAAGATCAGAGGAGCCACCTGTGCTGGAAGATACCGAGGAGAAGCAGCTCTACTCCACAAAGTGACACATCTCCTGTTGGGCAACCCCTGCACAGAGAGTGGGTGTGGGGCTCAGCTGCTGTGAGTGGGGGAAGCTGCACATATACACCAGCCTCCACCCCTGTAGCACTGAAGAGTTGCATGTATGTGTTTGGGTTGTCTGTGTGGGTTGCATGTCGTGTTGTGTCTGTGTGGGTTGTGTCTCTCTGTCTTTGTGTGTAGGTTGTGTCTTTCTGTGTGGGTTTTGTCTGTGGTGTGTCTGCGTGTGTGTGGGTTGTGTGTCTGTGTCTGGGATGTGTCTTTGTGGGCAGGTTGTGTCTTTCTGTGCGTTGTCTGTGGTATGGGTTGTGTCTGCATGTGTGTGGGTTGTGTCTTTTTGTGTGTAGGTTGTGTCTGTGGATTGTGTCTGTGTGTGGGTTGTGTCTCTGTCTGTGTGTGGGTCATGTCTGTGTTTGGATTGTGTATGTGTGTGGGTAGTTTGTGTCTCTGGGTGGTGTGTGGGTTGTGTCATACAACACACCACAGTCTGTGTGGTGTGGGTTGTTTCTGTTTGTGTGTTGTGTCTGTAGTGTATTTGTGTGTGGATTGTGTCTCTGGTGTGTGGATTGTCTGTCTATGCAATGGTTGTGTCTGGGTTGTGTCTTTGTGTGTGGGTTGTGTCTGTGTGTAGGTTGTGTGGTGTGTGAGTTGTGTATGTCTGTGGGTAGTTTGTTTCTCTGTGTGGTGTGTGGGTTGTGTCATATAACACACCACATGAGAGAAAACACCGTGTGCACAGCTATACTGTGGTGCTTAGACTAGGTTTCCAGACCTTCAATATAAATATAAAGAAGTCTAGCACTCAACTTAA
Source organism: Ranitomeya imitator (assembly GCF_032444005.1). Taxonomy (NCBI): domain Eukaryota; kingdom Metazoa; phylum Chordata; class Amphibia; order Anura; family Dendrobatidae; genus Ranitomeya; species Ranitomeya imitator. The sequence continues at coordinate 237,027,253 of NC_091283.1, forward strand.
GCGGCGATAGATTTGATCTATTTGTAGCACTTGAAACGTTTCAGTCCATAAGGACTTTCATCAGTCACGTGCCGTTAGAAGCCTGTAGGGCTGGGTTCAGAAAGAGCAGGGATGCACAGAATGTGCCTTAATTAGAGTGCTGTAATGGTGGGGCAATGGCCGCACATCAGGATGTAGCACCCACAAGCTGAAAGTGCTGGTGTTCAGGGTGAGATACACTGCCTCCAGACACGGTGAGACTAGCGGTGGATACAGTGTCTGGAGGCAGTGCCCCTCACCCCGAACACCAGTGCTTTCAGCTTGTGGGTGCTACATCCTGATGTGCGGCCATTTCCCCACCATTACAGCACTCTAATTAAGGCACATTCTGTGCATCCCTGCTCTTTCTGAACCCAGCCCTACGGGCTTCTAACGGCACGTGACTGATGAAAGTCCTTATGGACTGAAACGTTTCAAGTGCTACAAATAAATCAAATCTATTGCCGCTTAAGTTGAGTGCTAGTGGATCGCCCCCAGACACAGGGCCAAAGGTTCCTCGGTACCGGTCCTTTCTGTCTCAGTTCTGGGGTTGTCACGGTGGCTGGACCCGGTCCGTGATCCTGCTAAGGGCCGTCCAATAAAGGGTGATGGTGCAAAGTGCGAGGAATAATGAGGACACAGGGTTCAGTTTCTTTACCTTTTACTGAAGGTTTCAGGATCCTCAATCCAGGGCACTGTCAACAGGGCTGTCTGAGACCGGCCGGTCCGAAGGCACATCCAGAGTTCCCTTTGCAGGTGGAAATCAGTGTCTACCCACTAGCGCCTGTGTGTTGTAGTGCTTCCCTGCTGAGCATTCAGGATAGTCCTCACAACTTCTGTTCTCGTTCTTTCTAGATCTTTCTCTTCTCCGTCCCCCAGGTATGTTATGGCTAGGACGCACCTTTAAGACAGGTAGGCCTGGAGTTATTCTGGAACCCTAGTGTCGCCCCTCTCCCACGATTGCCTCCTATGTCCTTCTTAGGTGTTGTATGGTAGACAGCCAACCTGTAATTAACTGTCCTGCCGCTGTTTGAAGTAATGCGTGGAGACTGTTACTTCTTCGGTGCTCCGGCCACCGGCTATGCGTCTCAGTAAGATGTTGCCGTTCTCGGGGCACGACTCCTACTGGATCTCCTTTGTGCTGAGCTCGTTTCTCACTGTTCCACAATATCCTTCGCTTCGTGTCTCTTTCTTAGGATACCGCTGCAAGGTAGTGCAGGCGCGGTTCCGTAACAATCTGTCCTTTCGCTAGGTACCTGCCAGATTTCCCAGTTCTGACAGGTCCTCCCTGGAGCTCTCCCAGGCTTCGTTCTGCCTAACTTCCTGTCCAACCCCTAGTTTTACCAATGTGAGGAGTGGCCCAATAAATAAGCCTTTTACTCCCCCTAGTGGCCGGAGGGGGAAGTGTAATGTGTGCTGTTGATACCTGGTCAAAGAACTCCTTTAGTGCAGTCAGACATACCATCACTCCCCTTAGTGGCAGAGCGACGTTACTGCAACGACCAGATCTCTGGGGCGCGGCACTCCCCCCCGGTTAAATCCAGTACTCCCGGACTGGGAAAAGAAGAACAACAATACATGTTAATAGAAAACACACAAAAATTCTTATATATACTCTAACAAATAAATATAATAGTTCTTTACGTTATGGAAGGTAAGGACGCTTGAACGTTGCAAAAGATTGGTCATGCACAGTCCATGACTCCCAGGTCTGTAGGTGCAACCATAGAATAGCAGGGACCCCGGGTAAACAAAGGGGCCCCTGTGAAAGTTTTGGAGTGATTCACTGTCCATCACACCATTGTCCATTTTTAACCTATAACACAGATATTTACACAAGCATTTTAAACCAAAAATGCTTGGTGCTACGCGTGGACCTCCGCAGCTCAGGGGCTGCTACTGGCCTGACAGAACTTGCTACGCTTGCTATCGCTAGTGTAGTGCACTGTCTTCTAGCTACACTTCTAGTGAGTCTGGGCAGCACTGGCATACTGGAGTCCTCAGTGCTACCACTATTAGTGGTGGGCATGGCAGATTCACCGATGACAGAGGGAGGACCCGCTGGTTCGACCGTTGGCATCGCATCTTCTGGTGGGGTTGGCTGCTCTGGCGGGTCCAGTTGCCCTGGCACCACATTTAGTTCTGGCGGTCTCGGTTGACGGAACGTTAGGACAGGTACCACAATGGCCTGATTTATTTGAGTCCAGGACTGGGGAAAATCGCCAAGAACAGTGTGTATCATCTTCTCTTCTTCCACGGGCGGAGAAGTCCTGGGATCTATTTCCCCATCTTTCAGCTTATCAGGGCATATTTTCAGGTGGTCTCTGGATATGGCCACTGAGGTCTCTCCTCCGTCTTTACTAATGAGACAAACCTTTGTATTGTCGAAGTCGGAGGGGAGAATGGTATACGGTTCCGCTTCCCATGGATCATCAAGCTTGTGTAGTCTCCTCTTTCTTTTGAGTACTTGCTCACCAGGTGCCAATGGAGCCGCGGGAGCATGCTGGTTGTAGTCCCTCTCTTGCTTCTGTCTGGCCTGAGCGAGACTCCTTTCCACACATTCCTGTACTTTGCAGTACCTCTGCTGCCTCTCGGTATCCCAATCAGCTTCTGGTGATATATCTTCGGGGGTCAGAACCCCCATGTCCAGATCGACGGGTAACTTGCTAGACCTTCCTCACATCAGGTACGCTGGGGTGCAGTTGGTGGAATTCACCGGGATGTGGTTGTACATGTCTACCAAGTCTGGTAACTTTGTAGGCCACAAGTTCCGCTCCTCTACAGGTAAGGTTTTCAGTAAGTCGATCACCACTTGGTTCATCTTCTCACACATCCCGTTGGTCTGTGGATGGTACGGCATGGCTCTGATCTTCTTACACCCATACAAATTGCAGAACTCCTGGAACACCTCCGCCTCAAATGCCGGCCCATGATCAGTCAACACCTTCTCTGGGTACCCATGTGGTCGGCAGAAGTACTGCTGGAAGGTTTTGGCAGCCGTCCTAGCCATCAGATCTTTGACTGGTACGACCACCAGGAATCTGGAATAGTGGTCCACAATGGTGAGAGCGTAGATATACCCTGACCGGCTAGGTGTTAGCTTTACGTGATCCAGCGTGACCAACTCGAGTGGCCGTTTGGTGATGATAGGCTGCAAGGGAGCCCGTTGGCTGTCCCGATCCTTCCGGCGTAAGCTGCAGGGGCCACACTCTCGACACCACTTCTCGATGGCCTTCCTCATGCCGACCCAGTAGAACCTCCCACGGAGTAGCCTCTCCAGCTTCCTCCATCCGAAGTGTCCTGCCCCATCGTGGTATGCTCCCAGGACCATGGGCACATCTTGTCTGGGGACCACAATCTGCCACACTAATTCGTGAGTGCGAGGGTCGATGTTCCTTCGGCACAGCTTGAAATCGTGAAGAAACAGTTTGCCCCTCTCCTTCCACAACTGTAATGTCTCCGGTGGATCATCCGGGCCAGGATGCAAACCTGCCTGCGTCAGGAGCTCCTTCACCCGACGGACCGCAGGGTCACCATCCTGGTTCTCTGTCCACCCGTGGTGGGGCAGGGGATTCAACGGGGCGCCCTGTTTGTTTCTGTGCCTGTTCTCCACCTGATGGGAACTGTTGTGAATTCTGTGGTCAAGCTCCCTCCTGTGGTCATGAGTGGTACTTCGGCTGGTTCTGTCCATGAGCTTCCTCTGGTGGATGTGAGTGGGGCTGCGGCTTCTGAGTTTCCTTCCTCAGGTGACGAGGTTAAGTCGTTAGGTGCTGTTCTATTTAACTCCACCTAGTTCTTTGTTCCTGGCCTCCAGGCAATGTTCCAGTATTGGTCTTGCTCTCTCCTGGATCGTCCTTGTGGCCTGCATAAGCTAAGTTCTGCTTATGTTACTTTTGTTTGCTATTTTTTCTGTCCAGCTTGCTATATTGGTTTGTCTTGCTTGCTGGAAGCTCTGGGACGCAGAGGGAGCACCTCCGTACCGTTAGTCGGTGCGGAGGGTCTTTTTGCACCCTCTGCGTGGTTGTTTGTAGGTTTTTGTGTTGACCGCAAAGCTATCTTTCCTATCCTCGGTCTATTCAGTAAGTCGGGCCTCACTTTGCTTAAATCTATTTCATCTCTGTGTTTGTATTTTCATCTTACTCACAGTCATTATATGTGGGGGGCTGCCTTTTCCTTTGGGGAATTTCTCTGAGGCAAGGTAGGCTTATTTTTTTATCTTCAGGGCTAGCTAGTTTCTCAGGCTGTGCCCGAGGTGCCTAGGTCTGGTCAGGAGCGCTCCACGGCTACCTCTAGTGTGGTGTGATAGGATTAGGGATTGCGGTCAGCAGAGTTCCCACGTCTCAGAGCTCGTCCTATGTTATTAGTAACTATCAGGTCACTTTGTGTGCTCTTAACCACCAGGTCCATTGTGGTTCTGAATCACCAGTTCATAACAGGGAACACTGAGTTGCCTTGGGACGATGGAAAGCGGGCAGCTCCACTTCTTCGAATGCTTCTGGGTCTTCTTCCATTTCGGGTAGGTGAGGCATTCGGGACAATGCATCGGCATTCGCATTTTTGTGCCCCGCCCGGTACTTGATGGTAAAATCGTAATTGGACAACCGGGCCATCCACCGCTGCTCCAAGGCACCGAGTTTCGCTGTGTCCATGTGCGTAAGTGGATTATTATCCGTGAAGACGGTGAATTTCGCTAAGGCCAGATAGTGCTTGAACCTCTCCGTCACGGCCCAAACGATTGCGAGGAACTCCAGCTTAAAGGAACTGTAGTTGTCTTGGTTCCTTTCAGTGGGGCGAAGCTTTCTGCTGGCATAAGCGATTACTTGTTCCTTGCCCTTCTGGACCTGGGACAGCACCGCTCCCAGCCCCACGTTGCTGGCGTCCGTATACAATACAAACGGTTGGTCGTATTCCGGGTAGGCTAGTACTTCCTCTCCCGTCAGTGCCGATTTTAAGCAAGTGAACGATCCTTCCAGTCTGTCGTTCCAATCCAACGGGGTATTCTTACCCTTGGGTTTCTTGGGCTGGCCCACCAACAGGTCTTGCAACGGCGCGGCCTTCTTGGTGAAGTCCTTGATAAACCTCCGGTAGTAACCCACCAAGCCGAGGAACTGCCGGACCTCATGAAGGTTACTGGGCTGCGGCCAGTCCTTGATCACCATGACCTTGTGGGGGTCTGGGGCCACTCCTTCGGCACTCACCACATGGCCCAGGTACTGTACTTTAGGTTTGAGCAGATGGCATTTGGACGGTTTAACCTTTAAGCCAAAGTTGGACAGCGCTTCAAATACCTCGGCCAGGTGCTTCAGATAGTCTTCATCGGTCTTAGAGAAGACAATGACATCGTCCAGATACAGCAGCACGGTCTCAAAGTTCTTGTGTCCCAAACAGCACTCCGTCATCCTCTGGAACATCCCCGGGGCATTACACAATCCGAAGGGCATGTAGTTGAACTCGCAGAGACCCATCGGCGTCGTGAAGGCTGTCTTTTCCTTGTCTGCCTCTGCCACGGGAACCTGCCAATACCCACTGGTGAGATCTAAAGTAGAAAAGTAATTAGCAGACTTTAACGCAGCCAAGGACTCCTCTATCCTAGGCCGGGGGTATGTGTCCTTATGTGTAATGCGGTTTAATTGCCTATAATCCACACACATCCTTATGGTGCCATCTTTCTTCCTAACGAGGACTAACGGAGCTGCCCAGGGGCTACAGCTGTCTCTCACTACCCCAGCCTCCTTCATCTCTCATAACATGTCCTTGGCACACTGATAATGAGCTGGGGGTACAGGACGGTATCTTTCTTTTACGGGTGGGTGATCTCCGGTGGGGATGTGATGTTGAATCCCTTTTACCCGCCCGAAATCAAGGGGGTGTTTGCTGAATACCCGCTCATACTCGTGAACCACCCTGTAGGCCCCCTGTATCTGGTGAGATGGAGTAGATCAGTGCCCACATGTAATTGGAGCGTCCCCAGACACAGCGCCACTAGTCACTCGGTACCGGTCCTTTCTGCTTAGTTATGCGGTTGTCACGGTGGCTGGACCCGGTCGTGACCCTGCTAAGGGGCGTCCAATGAAAGTGGTAGTACAGTCTGTCAGGGGTTCGTGACGTCAACTGTGGTGTTCGGTCAGGGTGACCGACGCTGCTGTGGAGTCCGCTGGGGTGATGGAATAGCAGCCGGATGGTATACCTTCCAACAGGTGAAGTTAATCTCCAGGGCTTCCCAGTAGTGTGGATGGAGATGGTGTGAGGTGCAGGCAATAACGAGGACACAGGGTTGCAGTCTCTATACTGAAGGCTTCAGTACACTCAGTCCAGAGCACGTTCAACCAGGCTATCAGAGACCGGCCGGTCCGATGGGCACATCCAGAGTTTCCCTCGCAGATGGAAATCGTTGCCTACCAATAGCGCCTGTGTGTTGTAGTCCTACCCTGCTGAGCATTCGGAATAGTCCTCACAACTGCTGTTCTCCTTCGTTCGTTCTCTACAGCTTTCTCTCTCTCTCGTTCTTTGGTTCCAGATGTTGCTAGTTTCTAACGTCCCCCAGATATGTTATGGCTAGGACGCCACCCGTTTGACTAGAAGGCTTGGAGGTCTTCCGGGACCCTAGAGACGCCCCTCTCCCAATGTTGCCCCCTATGTCTTCGCAGGTGTAGAAGGTAGACAGCCAACCTATGATTAACTGTCCAGCGGAATTTGAAGTAAGGCCTGAAGTCAGTTACTCCTACGGTGATCCGGCCACCGACTACGCGCCTCAGTAAGATGTTGCCTTCCTCTCTCGGCACGACTCTTACTGGCTCTCCTTTGTGCTGATCTCGTTTACACTGTTCCACAATATTCTTCCCCTCTTGTCTCTTCCTTAGGATACCGCCGCGAGGTGTGCAGGCGCGGTTCCGTTACGTTCTGTTTTGTCGCTAGGCACCTGCCAGGTTCCCACGCCTGACAGGGACCCCCCTGTGTCTTCTCCCCGCAACACCCCCTGCCATGGGATGTTGTCTGGTTCCAACCCAGTCAGCTTCTGACTAACTTCCTCCCCAGCCCCTAGTTTTACCAGTGTGAGGAGTGTGAAGTGTAATGTGTTCTGGTGATACCTAGTCAGGAGAACTCCTTAGTGCCATCGGACGTACCGCTACTCGCCTTGGGGCCATACTGCAACGACCAGATCTCTGGGGCGCTGCACTCCTTCCCCCCCGGTTAAATCCAGTACTCCTGGACTGGAAAGAAGAACAACAATATAATGCAGTGATAGACAAACAAAATTTTGAATGCTAAGAACAAGTAAATAGAAAAGGTGCTTCCCTTTATGGGAGGTAAGGACACTTGAACGTTACAAACAAAAATAACAGTTAAATATTTTTAAATAACATTTAGACTATAAATAACTATCTGTACCAAGCCGGGTATTCTACTAAGTGCAAAATTTTTGAACATTAAACTAACTCTTCCTTTAAGGGCGTATAAGCTGAACCCACTAAAGGCCTACTATCAAGTACTACAACAACTCAACTTTCTTTTCCGTTCTCACTTCACCAATGCAGGACCGCCTAGCTCCTTGGCTGAGCCTACTGCCATTGTGCCGACCATCTTTCTACGTTTCTCAGGAGGACTCTCTCTCTAACCCCTACGGGCTCACTTCAAACTTTCCTGTCCTCAATCTTTATTAACATTATTAAACTATCTAAATCCTTCAACATTATTAACGTTTCAACCTTTTATCAAAGCAATCATCAAACATTCCCTTTAAGAGGGACCCAAGTCTCTGGTGCAGATTCTCTTTCCAGCAAGCAAGTTCACGGCAAGCAAGTCCTTCTGCAGCAAGTCTTCACAAAGTCTTCGCAAAGTCTTCCTCGACTTATAAAACCAGTAGGAGGCACCTTTACGAAGGTGCAACTATTTACAAAGACAGTTTGTGAATCATTCACCGTCCATGATTCGGCAGTCTTTAAAAACAATGATGAACAGTAGAAAAACAAACAATAGAAAACAATAGGGATCCCGGGTCAACAAAGGGATCCCTAGGAGTTAACCCTGGACGGGTTGGAAGTAGCAGCAGGTAACAGTTAACTATTTACAAATTTTCAGGTCTTCGAGGTTTAGTTTTGTAATGAGTGACACGACGTCGGCCGGTGGCGACCACATCCCACCCGGGGAAAGCCGGGCTCCGTGTCACCTTCCAGCACCGTCGTATCAGCAGCGATCGGGGTGCGAACGTTGATACCGGTGGCGCGGAGTTAAAGTAAGGCCTGAAGTCAGTTACTCCTACGGTGATCCGGCCACCGACTACGCGCCTCAGTAAGATGTTGCCTTCCTCTCTCGGCACGACTCTTACTGGCTCTCCTTTGTGCTGATCTCGTTTACACTGTTCCACAATATTCTTCCCCTTGTCTCTTCCTTAGGATACCGCCGCAAGGTGTGCAGGCGCGGTTCCGTTACGTTCTGTTCTGTCGGTAGGCACCTGCCAGGTTCCCATGCCTGACAGGGACCCCTCTGTGTCTTCTCCCGCAAGACCCCCTGCCACGGGATGTTGCCTGGTTCCAACCCAGTCAGCTTCTGACTAACTTCCTCCCCAGCCCCTAGTTTTACCAGTGTGAGGAGTGTGAAGTGTAATGTGTTCTGGTGATACCTGGTCAGGAGAACTCCTTAGTGCCATCGGACGTACCGCTACTCGCCTTGGGGCCATACTGCAACGACCAGATCTCTGGGGCGCTGCATAATTCTTGACACCAATCTTTTGATTGCTCTGCAGAGCCGTTGTCCTCCGCCGACTTGGACGGAGCCAAGGGTCCGGGTGCATGTATCACACTATTAATAACAGTGAACAGCTTGGGAAGTGTAAGTAAAGAAGCTGCGGAGACACCATCACGTGTTTCTCGACGCAAGCAGTGACTAGCCAGGCCTTTCCCCGGGAAGGAACAACCACGGGAAGGGCAGCATCCTATGAAGGAAAGCCACCTATGCCAAGCATGGTATCCATCCACAGACAGCTGTTTCGGGGTTTTGCCCCTCATCAGTGTGGAGTAGGAATCTGGCTGTCTGTGGATGGCTTCTTTACTTGCATCTGCATATTTCCCATAAGGGATGGGGGCAGTGTTCTGGAATCACTGCGTTGAGAAACACGTGATGGTGTCTCCGCGGTGTTGGATGTTTTGGTCTCCCCGAGGCCAATCATCTGTGCCTTTATAGCCTTTTTACTAGGCACTGCTCCTAGTAGCCAGATTGGTGCGGGCATTAGGCAGGACTGACAGAAGAGCACAGCTGGAACACAGACGAGTAGGCTGGCACGGCTGAGACAGGGCTGGCAGAGACACGGCAGAGAACTCCCCCGGTCTCGAAGCCAGCTGGATCTTCTCCTTGGGGGCCTCCTGTAGGGACTGAACGGTCCGGGCTAGGGCAGCAATGCTCCTGGTCAGTTCTTGTACCTGGAGGCACAGTCCTGCAGGGGAGTCGTCTTCCAGGATCTGGGCATCGGCCTCGGCGGAGACAGGTGCGTCTGGCGCCACCTCCTGGTGGTATGTGAGAGCTTGCGGCCTGGGAAGTGTGGCACGGCTGGGCTGCCGCTCCGGTAGCGCCTGGATAGCTTTATCTTTGAATTGCGCAAAAGTCAGATCTGGATTCTGCATGGCCAGGAAGTGTAGCTGGGCCCTTTGGTTACTGCACAGGAGCCCTTCGATGAACCGCTTTTCAGGAGCTTATCTTCATTTTGCATGGTGTTTGGGTCACTTTGCTTGATGGCCCGCAGCGCCTCCTGCAGATTAAGAGCATAGTCCCGTAAGCTATCCTGCGGCCGCTGCTTGCACCCATAGAACGTCAATTTAATTTCCGTAGCGGTGCGGGTGTCAAAGGTAGCTTTAAGCTTGGCAAATACTTGTTGCGCAGTTTTCTTGTCCGCAGCGGGCCTGGACTTTACTTCCCTCAATGCCGCTCCAAGGAGTTGGCCGATTATCATATGAACCTTCTGAGGCTCCGTCAAGGGATAAAACTCGAGCAGGCTACAGATCCCTTCTTTAAAGTCAGTTAACGTATGAGCTTCTCCAAAGTATCGCGGGAGCCAGGCGGCCCCTGGTAGGTACGGCATAGAGAAGGGCATGATGGCTGCTGTAGCGGCGGCAGTATCCAGCTGGTTGGTAGGAGCGGTAAGCCCCGCGGCCTCTAGCGGTGATACCGGGTTTGTGGCTGCGCTTACCGCGGAACCCGGAAGTGCTCCCGAGTCTGCAGCTGTGGCCGCCGCTTCCGCTCCTCCGGAATCCGACATGGCCGTTTCTTCCCCTTGCTAATCTGTCGGGGTCGGGGTTCTCCTTCCGGGGTCGGCGCCTCACCGCGTCTTCCGCTCCACGTGCTTTTCCAGCCGGCTCCACCCGCGAAGCTATGGCTCCTCCCTTCGCGCTCCACATGGTGCGGCAATGGCGGATTTTTGGCGGCAAATAGCAATACACAGTCTTTGCAATAAGTCACAGTTCAATCACAGTTCCAAGGCACACATGACCTGATTCTTCAGGCTTAAGTACAATCCTGTTCGTGACGCCAAGTTGGATCGCCCCCAGACACAGGGCCACAGGTTCCTCGGTACCGGTCCTTTCTGTCTCAGTTCTGGGGTTGTCACGGTGGCTGGACCCGGTCCTTGACCCTGCTAATGGGCGTCCAATAAAGGGTGATGGTGCATAGTGCGAGGAATAACGAGGACACAGGGTACAGTTTTTTTACCTTTTACTGAAGGTTTCAGGATCCTCAATCCAGGGCACTGTCAACAGGGCTGTCTGAGACCGGCCGGTCCGAAGGCACATCCAGAGTTCCCTTTGTAGGTGGAAATCAGTATCTACCCACTAGTGCCTGTGTGTTGTAGTGCTTCCCTGCTGAGCATTCAGGATAGTCCTCACAACTTCTGTTCTCGTTCTTTCTAGATCTTTCTCTTCCCCGTCCCCCAGGTATGTTATGGCTAAGACGCACCTTTATGACAGGTAGGCCTGGAGTTATTCTGGAACCCTAGTGTCGCCCCTCTCCCATGATTGCCTCCTATGTCCTTCTTAGGTGTTGTATGGTAGACAGTCAACCTGTAATTAACTGTCCTGCCGCTGTTTGAAGTAATGCGTGGAGACTGTTACTTCTTTGGTGCTCCGGCCACCGGCTATGCGCCTCAGTAAGATGTTGCCGTTCTCGGGGCACGACTCCTACTGGATGTCCTTTGTGCTGAGCACGTTTCTCACTGTTCCACAATATCCTTTGCTTCGTGTCTCTTTCTTGGGATACCGCCGCAAGGTAGTGCAGGCGCGGTTCCGTAACAATCTGTCCTTTCGCTAGGTACCTGCCAGATTTCCCAGTTCTGACAGGTCCTCCCTGGAGCTCTCCCAGGCTTCGTTCTGCCTAACTTCCTGTCCAACCCCTAGTTTTACCAATGTGAAGAGTGGCCCAATAAATAAGCCTTTTACTCCCCCTAGTGGCCGGAGGGGGAAGTGTAATGTGTGCTGGTGATACCTGGTCAAAGAACTCCTTTAGTGCAGTCAGACGTACCATCACTCCCCTTAGTGGCAGAGCGACCTTACTGCAACGACCAGATCTCTGGGGTGCTGCACAAGACTTCGTTATATTTATATAACACACCACAGTCTGTGTGGTGTGGGTTGTTTCTGTGTTATGTCTGTGGTGTGTTTGCCTGTGTGTTTGTTGTGTGGATTGTGTGTCTCTCTGTGGTGTGTCAGTGCGGGTTGTGTCTGTGTTGACTGTGTATGAGTTGTGTCTCTGTGTGTGTGGGTTGTGTGTGTTTGTAGGGGGATGTGTCTGTTTATGTGTTTTAGATATCTTTTGAGTATACTGAAGTGTGTGTATATACACTTGTCCTGCATGCATGTTCTGTGTATATGATGTGTACCTGTTGTGCATCTGTTATTTAGCATGTGTGTACTAAGGACATGTATGATGTGTGTGACTGTATGATGTGTATGTAATGAGCCTGTCTTGACCAGTATGTGTGCTGTATATAGCGTAATTTAACCACTTCACCACTTTTGACGTTCATATACATCAAAGGTTGTATCCTTGCCTTTGATACAATCTTGCACGCTGGCAATATACTATATGGAGGACTATGGAGAGTGCATTATACTATATGGGGGTGCATTATAATATATGGAGGACTATGAGGGTGCATTATAATATATGGAAATAATTATAATATTAGGATGGCTCTGTGGGGGGAATGATAATACTTAGAGCTATGAGGAAGCCTTTACTGTATACTATATGGAGGACTATGGAGAGTGCATTATACTCTATGGAGGACTATGGGGGTGCATTGTAATATATGGAGGACTATGAGGGTGCATTATAATATATGGAAGTAATTATAATATTTGGATGGCTCTGTGGGGGGAATGATAATACTTAAAGAGCTATGAGGAAGCCTTTACTGTATACTTTATGGAGGGCTGTGTTGGGGGTCATTATACTGCACGTAGTTCCTTTATACAGTATGGAGGGCTGTATGGGGATCATACTGTGGTGGGATACTTGAGGGGGTACAGTAAGGTCATCATACTGTACGTGTGGAGGAATCATTGTGGGGGTCATAGTGTTTGTGGGGCACCTTTGTTGGCATAATACTTTATGGGGGCAATGAAAGAGGAATCTGCGTGCTTCAATAGGAGAAAAATTACTTTGTTACGGCAGCAAAGTTGTGAGATGTGTACATACAGTATGTGACCCAGACATTTTTTTTTGGGGGGGAGGAGCAGGGGAGCAATAAGAACTTCTGCTATGGGGCCCCATGATCTTTTTCTACGCCCTGGTGCAGGGTGCATTGTCCCTTTCACATATGTCTCTGCTGCAGGACTGATGGCCCATAACTTACCCACCAGGTCCAATGCTGCCCCTCGGTACATACAGGCATTCAGCCATGTTTCTCCTGAGCGTCGGTTGAGCTCATCCCCCTTCCCACTCTCACATCCCTTACTCAACCCAATAGGAAGGCCCCTGCTATTACCTCCGGGCAGCCCCGTGTGTGGTGCTTGTGATTGGCTAAGCATTTTGGGAGAAGGAGGCGTGGTCTGTTGGGGAAGATGTGCCATTTTACCAGCTTAGTGCAGTGGCGGCTTGTTGATGATCAGACTCCCGGTTGTTCCATGTGGTGTATGGACGGTGCTGCATGGTGGACATGTCTGACTAGTCAGTGCCAGGCAGCGGCCACATTGGAGCTGCCCAGAATTTTGTAGGCATGTGCCAGAGTTTAAAAGGTTGGCAATCAGTGCTGCCTCCTGTGCTATAAGGATACAGGACTGTGTCTGCTAGAGGGCCACCGTTCTGCCAGCCACCATTGTGGGTCTGTATGCTTGTGCCAAGCCTGCCATTGACATTAATGACTCTTGTTCTGGATTCTTCTGTGTGGTTCTTGTATGTGTTTGTGATGGCGCTGACATCCTTGTATTTGGACATCTTTTTTCTATTTCTCTAAATTAAAATGTCCACTATTGTCCTCATTTTTACAAGATAGATATAAATCTGTATGAACCAGATTTATTCTTACCAATTTAAAAAAAAAAATAACTATGAGGGGGAGGCGTGCCGTTCTGCACTTCGCCTCAGGCAGGAGAGAGGCTAGGTTCACCCCTGCATCCACCTCACTGACTACCTCTGACCACCAATTAATAAAATACTCACTTAGCCTCATTTTTGGTGCAGATACTAATGAAGCCAGGATCTATGAGATATTTACCATACGATAGTTGGATAGGCAGGAGTGTATCATCCATAAAGGTAGCCCACTCGGTTGCTATGATGCCTATGAATTGACAGGGCTCGGTGGGGTGTGGTATTGGTCACCCTCTCCTTCCCATCATCACAATGTCAGCGATAGCCACATTTCCATGACGGTGATACCACTGAATAGATTAGTGAATCAGGGAGTGGAAAGCTCCTGATCCACCATTCAGCCTTCACTTCTGAGTCTGAGACTCCGTGCACTGCAGGCACAATGACGTCACTACATCACACCTGTAGTACGGAGCCTCAGTACTCACACCGCACAGACCAGAGCAGCGCTCCTCAGGATCCAGGTTGGGTGAGTAGTGTGTGGTTTTTTTCTCAAATATCAGGAATTGTGGGGGCATCATATTAAAAGAAGAGCTGTTGGGACTCTCATACTGAATGTGTGGCTGGTAGGGGCCATTATACTGGGGTTGTGGTGGACTGTAAATGCCTCCATACTGAGTGGGGTTTTTATTTTGTGTAGCAGGTTGTGGTGGCCATAATTAGAGATAAGCGAATATGTTCGGAAAACGATCGCCAAACATAAATTCTGCACGAATATGGTACATTCGGATTCATGATCGGTAACACGAGCATTTTTCTTAAGATCGGAAAAAGTCGGTAACATTCAGTAAATGATATAATAGAAGCCAGCAATACATGTGCCGTGTTTATTAAAATCACAGCCACCAATGTGGGATACTGGGGTTCAAATCCTGGCTCTGCCCTGTTGGACATAATATACCAGTAATGGTCCATAACACTATGGTGCCTACCTCAATAACCATGAGAGTGTCACGATCACAGAGAGTCATGCCGGCTCAGACGTCGCCTGGATTAACAAGGTCCGCGTCAGATGTCGAAGAACCAGGACAATCTGATGATAAATGGTCTACTGGACCAAACCATACATGGATAGGGGAAGAGAACCTGGATCTGGTGAAATGATGCTGTAACAGCAGACCAAATGGCAGAGGATATATGAAGCATATGAGGAAACTCTGGATGGATAAAACACCTGCTTGTCCACTAACTGAGAAACAACTAGGGTCTAAGGGGTATTGTTTCTCCTTATGGAGAGTGACATACCATCTCTGGCTTGTCAAGGTAAGGAGGCTTATTCGCCGTGCAATGCTCTTCTGGGAAATATAATATGCAAATTGCCTCTTCTGAGAAAAAGAGGACTTAAACTCTATAGCGCCACCTCTTAGAAGTAGCGATCCTACAAGTCACAATCAACTCTTTAACGAGTCGTGCAATATGACTTAGGATAAAAGCCAAATTAGTATCTCAATTCGCAGACACGGTGTTTCGGCCTGTTGGCCCTCGTCAGTGCGAAGAATGAGAACTAATTTGGCTAGGTGAGAGGCTCTGGACTGAGAAAGGACAACAAAGACCACCTCCATTGGGGGTGAGAAGGAAGTTTTCTCATAGATGTCAGTGACAGTGTGTGTATATATATAAAGAGCTGGTAATTCAGCAGCCGCGGTAGTGTAAAATCACTGCAGGAGCCGACAGGATAGAAGACATGGATTACATACAGTAAATACAAATAGAATAGGTAGATATATAGATGTCAGTGAGAAATACAATTAGTACAGTGTGTACACCTTACTGTAGATGTAATTTTTCTTAAAAAAAATGGTGTGGGCTCTTTGAGATCCCCGCTAGCACCATGAGGAAGTCACACGGTACAGAGGTGAGTTCACTGGGAGAATTTCACTGCAATGAATTTCAACTCTCCTCTGCACTGTGCGACTTTCTCATGGTGCTTGCGGGGATCTCACTGAGGTCACCGCAGTTCAGCTAGGCTAGGACGTTACTGCCAGTCACTCATGTTGCATTCCCAGCAGCTCATTCACCAGAGGTTCTCAGCCTGGACGGTCACATCTTGGCACCGTCCAGATTGAAAACTATTTTTCCCCCAGACATGGATTACGGCGTGGGACAGAACGACAGACAGGTATGGTATATTGTTGTTTTTTAGTTTTAGTACAGGAGATCGAGGGCTTTGGTGGAATTAGGCAAGGTCGTAAGTATGGTTTAATTGAGATTATTAAAGGAGTCTGTGTCATTTTTTCAATTCACTTTATTCTTGCTGTGTCTTTATCAAAAAACTATAGGATTAGTAATGGATCGGTGTCTTAGTCTCCATTACTAAGCCGTGGGCTTGATGTCACCTGACAATACAAAGGTGACATCAACTACACAAATTTGAACCCCACTTGCCACCACTACAGGGCAAGAGGGAAGAGCCGGGCAAAGCACCAGAATTGGCGCATCTAATAGATGTGCCTTTTCTGGGCAGCTGCGGGCTGTTACTTTTAGGCTGGGGGGTCAATATCCATGGCCCCTTAGCAGCCTGAGAATACCAGCCCCCAGCTTTAGAAAGGTTGGTTGTCAGAAAATGGGGGGACCCCATGCCATGTTTTTAAAATTATTTATTAAAATAATTTAAAAAAGCGTGTTGACTCCTTTATTCTTGATAACCAACCTTGCTGAAGCTGACAGCTCAGGGTTGAAGCCTCCAGCTGTGAGTTTTGCCTGGCTGATTATCAAAAATAGGGGGGAATCCACAGTTTTTTTTAATTATTTATTTACAGCGCAAGAGCGGCTGATGAATACCCTCCATCATCTGCTCCTGCTCTCACGTGTATGTTCACACTGGGCGTTTTTGATGCGTTTTTATATGCAAATATTCAGCTGCTTTTTCCATTACAAGAAAAGTCTGAGATTTCAGAAATCTCATACACACACTGTTTTTTTTTTGTCATCAGGATTTTGTGCTTTGCAGCGTTGTATTTACATAGAGCATGTCACTTCTTTCAGTGTATTTGCAGCAGAAAAGTCAAGGACAGCCGGATGTGACCTCACACTCAGCTCTGCTATCTCTAGATGGCAGGCTGCATGATGCGTCCATACAGCCTGTCATTGAGCAGAGTGGACCCAAACCCCATTCACTTGAATGGGGGCTTGACAATACAGTGTTTGACACGCTATGATATGCATGACAGCACGGCAAGCTCCGCTTCTTAACGGCGGTGAAACCATCCCTCACTGTCAGAGAGTCTCAGTTCCCCCATTGTCAAAAGACAGCGGGAGCGCTCAGCTGTGATGGGAGGTATACAGGTTACTTCCGGCCACTGGTTTCAGCTGATGGGTCATTTGCTCCCATCGTACGACACCTGCTAATAACAGTGAGAGCAGGAGCGGATGATAGGAGTATTCATCAGCTGCTTCTGTGCGGTAAATACATAATTTTAAAAACCTGTGTGGGTTCCCCCTATTTTTGATAACAAGCCAAGCAAACTCACAGCTGGGGGTCTGCAACCCTCAACTGTCAGCTTCAGCAAGGCTAGTTATCAAGAATAGAGTTGTCCCCACACTGTATTTTTTAATAATTCTCCCGGTGAACTCGCCTCTACACCGTGCGACTTTCTCACAGTGCTAGCGGGGTTTCTCACCGAGGTCACCGCAGTTCAGCCCGGCTGGGAACAGAGCATCAGTGATGTCACCGCTAGACACTGAGGCTGCGCTCACAGCAGCTGGGAATGTTGGGGAATGTTGCAAATTCGGCGATCGTGAGCCGAACAGAACATTAAAATATTAGATCGTCTCTACCCATAATACTGTGTGAGGTGCTGTGGGGCCGTCATACTGTGTGGAGACCTCATACTGAGCTACATGGGCACACAGGAGAACAATTTCCTTGTACTGCAGGAGATTATCATACATCCTCCATCCCATAGTCCCGTGCCCATATACCCATCACACATCCTCCATCCCATAGTCCAGTGCCCATATACCCATCACACATCCTCCATCCCATAGTCCAGAGCCCATATACCCATCATACACATCCTCCATCCCATAGCCCAGTGCCCATATACCTATCAAACATCCTCCAATCCATAGTCCAGAGCCCATATACCCATCATACACATCTTCCATCCCATAGTCCAGTGCCCATATACAAATCATACACATCCTCCATCCCATAGTCCAGTGCCCATATACCCATCATACATCCTCCATACCATAGTCCAGTGTCCATAAACCATCACACATCCTCCATCCTATAGTCCAGTGCCCATATACCCATCATACATATCCTCCATCCCATAGTGCAGTGCCCATATACCCATCACACATCCTCCATCCCATAGTCCCGGGCCCATATACCCATCACACATCC
This sequence comes from Ranitomeya imitator, assembly GCF_032444005.1. Taxonomy (NCBI): domain Eukaryota; kingdom Metazoa; phylum Chordata; class Amphibia; order Anura; family Dendrobatidae; genus Ranitomeya; species Ranitomeya imitator. The sequence goes on from NC_091283.1 coordinate 237,045,197, forward strand.
TCCATCCCATAGTCCAGTTCCCATATACCCATCATACATCCTCCATCCCATAGTCCAGTTCCCATATACCCATCACACATCCTCCATCCCATAGTCCAGTTCCCATATGCCCATCACACATCCTCCATCCCATAGTCCAGTGCCCATATACCCATCACACATCCTCCATCCCATAGTCCAGTGCCCATATACCCATCACACATCCTCCATCCCATAGTCCAGTTTCCATATACTCATCACACATCCTCCATCCCATAGTCCAGTGCCCATATACCCATCACACATCCTCCATCCCATAGTCCCGTGCCCATATACCCATCACACATCTTCCATCCCATAGTCCCGTGCCCATATACCCATCACACATCCTCCATCCCATAGTCCCGTGCCCATATACCCATCATACATATCCTCCATCCCATAGTGCAGTGCCCATATACCCATCACACATCCTCCATCCCATAGTGCAGTGCCCATATACCCATCACACATCCTCCATCCCATAGTCCCGGGCCCATATACCCATCACACATCCTCCATCCCATAGTCCCGTGCCCATATACCCATCACACATCCTCCATCCGATAGTCCCGAGCTGGGTGGCGCTGAGCAGGGAGTTCCTGGAGATGTGCTGTTATGTAACCTGGCAGTGCGGCTCTGTGTGCGGCCGCTGATGATGCGATTTTCTACGCTGGTAACAATAGAGCGCGGCAGTAATAGAGGAGGGGGGATTCATTTCTGTCATGTGCTCTCTGCTCCTTTCTGGGGGGCAGACAATGGCTGGAGCTTATGTTCCCAGGGATGCGAGATTTCTCCCACCCGGTCAGTGTCTGCTGAGGTGTTGTGGAGTGGGAAAACTGTTGCTCATAGCAACCAATCACAGCTCAGCTTCTTCTAAACAGTTCTGGTGAAATGAAAGATGGTCAGTGATTGGTTGATATGTGGAATGGGCGTGGCCACACAAACACACACACACATTCATACACTCAGCTTTATATATATATATAAATTTTTTTCTTTACGTTGTAGGGCCCAATTCCAGCTGTTGCTGTCGGACCTGTGATTTCTATCTCCTCCACTGTGTACAGGATAATAGAGTATAATAAAGTAGTTATGGACGAGACTTAACTAACATTGTGCAGTGACTCTGCTTTCCATATAGTGATGGATATTTCTTGTTGGTGAAACTATGATGTTTTTCACTTTAACCCTTTGTTAACCCCCTCTGATCAGTGCGATCATACAACACACAAGCTTCTGATGGCTCCGGTGATGCCCTGTACTACTGTAGTGCCGTGTATCATCACTGCTGTCAGTGTAATACTAACGGCCCCATACACATGAGATAAGAGTTGGCTGAATGGTCATTTGGTAGACGGCCATCTCTCTCGACTACTCCATACACACAAATATTCCAGCTTTCCTGGGGTCTGTATGAGAGAGTCGCCTCCAGACTCCTCTAGCGGAGGATTATCTACAGGAAGAACAAACGGATTATCCTCTGAAATTCAGGATGTCAGATCCTTCTCTGCCCTGACATCATCTGTTGGGAGGCCCCCAAATACATTATATAGTCGCCCAAACCCCCGAAATCAGTGATTTCATGGAACTTTAGTCTGTGTATGGGGGCGGTAAAAGGTAACTTATTGGACGCTGCCTCTGGCCTAATAGACCTTCATACATTGCAGCCCAGACACCATTATTAGGCATGTAAGTATCGTAATAACTAGGCCGCCCCATACTATCCAGTACTTGGGGGCGGGGGGCATTCAGCCAAACTCTGTCACCTTCTTAAGGTACCTTCACACTCAGCGACGCTGCAGCGATACCGACAACGATGTCGATCGCTGCAGCGTCGCTGTTTGGTCGCTGGAGAGCTGTCACACAGACAGCTCTCCAGCGACCAACGATCCCGAGGTCCCCGGGTAACCAGGGTAAACATCGGGTTACTAAGCGCAGGGCCGCGCTTAGTAACCCGATGTTTACCCTGGTTACCAGCGTAAAAGTAAAAAAAACAAACACTACATACTTACCTACCGCTGTCTGTCCCCGGCGCTCTGCTTCTCTGCACTCCTCCTGCACTGACTGTGAGCACAGCGGCCGGAAAGCAGAGCGGTGACGTCACCGCTGTGCTTTCCGGCTGACCGACGATCACAGCCAGTGCAGGAGGAGTGCAGAGAAGCAGAGCGCCGGGGACAGACAGCGGTAGGTAAGTATGTAGTGTTTGTTTTTTTTACTTTTACGCTGGTAACCAGGGTAAACATCGGGTTACTAATCGCGGCCCTGCGCTTAGTAACCCGATGTTTACCCTGGTTACCAGTGAAGACATCGCTGAATCAGTGTCACACACGCCGATCCAGCGATGTCTGCAGGGAGATCCAGCGACGAAATAAAGTTCTGGACTTTCCTCAGCGACCAACGATCTCCCAGCAGGGGCCTGATCGTTGGTCGCTGTCACACAGAACGATTTCCTTAACGATATCGTTGCTACGTCACAAAAAGCAACGATATCATTAACGATATCGTTATGTGTGAAGGTACCGTAAAAGCCTCAAACTTCTGTGTGTGAATCAGAGCTGAGATCTAACGTGATAGAAGATTACAGTGCGGGGAAGACGGGAAACCTTCATATAGAGGCCGGTGGTGATGGAGTCAGTGACCGACTCTGGACAAATCTGTTTCTAGAGCCGTAGTAGAAGATGAAGATGTCGTCCTCATCATGAAGTAGTTATTTCTCATGTCGCGTGTAATGAATATCTCCTGCAGTATTGCTAATGCCGATTCCAGGGTCGGTAAATGAGATGAGAATTAGCGTTATGGAAGATGAGTCTATGAGAAACGTATTCGGCTGCCGACTCCGAGGAGGAAACTGCTTGTTGTCTGTGGCCTAAATATATAGGATTTATTAGTAGATGTAAAGAAGCAAACTAAATACTGTAAAATAATAAATCTCATATGTTTCCCTTATTATCTCCAGTAATTGTATTATTACACAGGATTCTTATGATGTTACATCGGCTTATCTTCTCATTCAGGTCTCTACAATATCGGATCCTCTCAGTGAAGATCTTCTACAAAAGAACATTTTCCTGATTTACCCATCAAAGATGGATATGGACAGAGACAAGATGGCGGAGAGGATAATACACCTCACCCTAGAGATCCTCTTCCGGCTTACTGGAGAGGTGAGAGATTCTGATGACGTCACATTACATCATTCTCATCTATGGGAATAACAGATGGACAGAACTAGAGAGGTGAGGACTCTGGAAATGTCTGTAGTGAGATTTATTAATGTGTCTCTCCATTACCAGGATTACACAGTGGTGAAGAAGACCTCTAGTGATCGCTGTCAGGACCCTGTGTCTGATGGATGGGGAAGACCCCTGAGCCCAATCACGGGGCCTCCACCTCACCCCTTGATCCATGAGGACATCAATGACCAGAAGATCCTAGAACTCGCCTACAAGATGATTGAGCTGCTGACTGGAGAGGTGACACTGCTGGGAATGCTGGGACATTATACAGTAACGCTATGAAGGGATCGGGGGATGACGGTATCATTGTATGTGTCAGGTTCCTATAAGGTGTCAGGATGTCGCTGTCTATTTCTCCATGGAGGAGTGGGAGTATTTAGAAGGACACAGAGATCTGTACAAGAACGTCATAATGGAGGTTCCCCAGCCCCTCACATCTCCTGGTAATAGACAGGACTAAATACACACGGCCTATAATTATCTGTATGTAAAGAATGAATTCACCCCCTGTATGTGTTTCCTTCAGATCTATCCAGTAAGAGGACAACACCAGAGAGATGTCCCCGTCCTCTTCTTCCACAGGACTGTTACCAAGAAGATCCCAATGCTCCTCAGGATCAGCAGGTAGATGGAGAGAAGGTGTCAGGAGATCTCCCCTGTGATGTGTAGACGCCGGTGAAGGTCTTGTGCTCAGTCTTGTTTTATCCACCAGTATTATATGTTTTATACTTGTGTAATGAGAACGGTGGAGATGGCAGGATTAGAGCTGATCATAGATGGGACTTCTCCATCTGTCGGTGACTTTTACAATATTTGTTTCAGGGTGAAGATCTGACCCATATTAATACTACAGAGACATATGTGAGGGGTGATGAGCGGTGTAAAGAGGAGATTCCCACATATGGCTACCCAGGTGAGTAGTAACCACTAAATTCAGAGAAGTCACAGATGCACCGGCTGTGGCTGCTTTATCGGTGGTGTAGTCCGGCCGTAATACCATGATTACCATAGATTCTGGCTGATGAATTGGGACACACATGAATTTGTTTGTAGGATAATATGCTCTAGCAAGCTCTGTCAAACAAATTATAAAAAATAGATTGGTCCAAAATTTTCCACCTCCACATTTATACCAGGAATGGCAATAAAATTAGGGATGAATGGAGTAGCCGAATCCTCCTCTGGGAAATGCTACATCAAGAGGCAAAGCCCCTTGGACATTGGTGTGCGCCAACTCACGAGCACTAGGGACAGCGCTAGTACTGGCCATTGTTCCCTGAGTTGGAGACATTTCTCCAGAAGCGCTATTTGTCCTTCTTGTTGTACTGGTCCTTGTGTGTGAGGATGGACCACAATCACTGCTCATTTCTGAGCTATCACTGTCGCTGTTACTAAAGCCCTCGGAATCCACATCCCCATCCAGCACTGCGCTATCTTCACTGTCAGAACATAAAAGTGCATAAGCCTCCTCTGCACTATAATACTGATGGGCCATTTTATTTTTTTCGGAAATCGAAAACACTGACGTTACCAAATTATTGGGGAGACAATTGAGAAAAGCGTAATTCTCTAGCCTAACCCTAACTTTGGAATAAACCCTAACTTTAGCCCCAACACTAACCCTAACTATAGCACTAACCCTAACCTGCCTTATCTGTTTTTTTTAACCTTATAACAAGATCGCTGACTGACACAGCTGTTGCCAGCAGCACTTTCAACACTGATTCTCCTCTAATCTCTCACTGACAGGAGATCTGAGGAGAAACAGCGTTTTTATGAGGCAGATCGCCCGGGAAAGTTAATTGCTACAACAAACTTTCTTAGTGGTTTGTCTCATTGGCTGGTGTGACACTGACGTCATCACGACCTGAACCAATCAAGTCTCAATGAGGTCGGGGGTCACAGGATGTGTTGTGTGCCAGAATCCCCGCATTATAAGGTACGTGGGGTCCTAATGAGCACAAAATCGCCAACCATAGACAAATGGTAGATAAACGTCGGCGCTAGCAGGGCTTTGTGCAGCGCTTACGTTTATCTACCGTTGGCGGTCACAAAGCGGTTAAGTTAAGGGTACCATCATTTCTGTCCATGCCTATTTCCTGAGTTTTATTTGTTTTAAATTCTGTGGAAGCATGGTTGAAAAGCAATGTCTTACTTTTATTTGTTGATTTTCATAGATTTTTGATTTATTACTTTTGTCAGACTCAAGTTATTTCTGTGACCATTGTGGGGTTTTCTGTCATTAAACGAGGGGTACCAACAATTTTGACCCACGTGTGTAGGAGGAGTGAATATTTTGAATCCACATCCACTTCCTGGAAATAAGCACGAAGTGGATGTCAAAATTACACATCTGCCATTTTATTACCCAGCACATAGGGTCCAGATTGTGCTCCAGGAGACACACACCACAAATATTGCTAAATACAGGTATCCTAAATGTTGTTTGAGCAACACTGCAAGACTCAGAAGTGAGAGTGGATTTTCTGGATTGGTTTATAGAAACTCTGTTGCTTTTCAACAGCCTCTCAGTCACTAATAGTGTGGGAACCTGTTTTTTTCCATCATACATGACGGCACCACGAGAGAGGGGATCCGCCCATCAAGGACAGGAAACCTTCATGATAAAAGGGGCAGCTCCTCTCTCCACATCAGTTGGTTTCCTGTCCTTGACAGGGAACCCTCAAGATAGAAGACTTCTGATGAAGACAGGACAGGATGCCTGGGCCTAGGTCGGGTGGATTTGGGCAGGCGCTGGTCTGCTGCACCCGTCACCAGGTACCGGTAGTCGCCTCGGGGGTCATGTATTCCATGCCCCCACTGAGCGAAGCATGGCCACAACCCGTGAGGATTGCTCGGGTGAAGATTATCCACGGCGGCCGCAGGTGGCGTTCCCACCTGTTGATTTAAAATCCTGTCCACGGGCGTCACTTTTATGGTGCCCCCCCCTGTTAACCAAAGGTGGCCATGCAGCACGTAAGGCACATCGGTGCCCGGGCTAGGTAAGCTCCTCGGAAGTTTTGGGGCCCTCCCTGTCGAGCATTAAGAGCAGGTCTCCCCCCTTCCCCCCTGGTCGGTACCTGAGGCAGCTGAGGGATTGGGAGTGATGTCTGGCAGCACTGGGGTGAGTGTTACGCTGTCTCCCTGAGTTCCAGACCGGCGGCATGGACATTCCTGGGACAGTGCGAGCTTTCTGCCCAGCCGGCGCCATGCTTCAGGAAATGGTATGGTACGCGCGTGCGCACAATACCCGGCAGTAGCACTCAGTACGTTTTGTTGCAGGCAGAGTGGCAGGAGGGCCGAAAACTTCGGCGCACACCGGAAATGAAGGCTGGGTGCACGCCTGGAGGTAGAGCGCTGAAGGAGCGCACACTGGAAGTAAGAGCCGGGTGTGCGCTCAGGACCCGATGGCAGTATTCGGGCAGAGGCAGGATCAACCAGGTGAATGGTGGATCTAATAGCGCGCACCGGAAGTGGTTGCCGGGTGCGCGCTCTGACATAATTATACAGCGCAGGCGTTGCGCTGGTGGCCGGCAGATGCAGGATCAACCAGGTGATTGAATGCATCTATGAGCACCGGAAGTGGTGCAGGCACGATCTGCCAGGTAATCAAATCATGACAGGTGCGCACATGCACCTGACTACTGAAGCAACCAGTAATGGCAGGATCAACCAGGTGATTGAATGCATCTATGAGCACCGGAAGTGGTGCAGGCACGATCAGCCAGGTGATCAAATCATGACAGGTGCGCACATGCACCTGACTACTGAAGCGACCAGTAATGGCAGGATCAACCAGGTGATTCATTAAAAAAAAAAAAAAAAAGGAAGTGAATCCATTTAAACGAGCCAGAAGTGCTGCCCTGTGTCACTAAACCAAACCAGGTTGAGGGTAACTACTCTTGTTACGTGGTAGTGTGTATGATAAAGAGCTTTTCACCAGAACATTTGATGCCAGAGCAAGAAGTACAGGAAAGGCGGTCTCGCTCAAGTGAGAAGAGCCAGATCCGCCATGGCAGCAGCAGAAGCCGCTCGGGCAGTGTACGGACGGATCGCCATACCAAGGAGGGGTCCCTAGTCTCATTGGAAGACACGGAGAAAACCAGCCTACCTCCGGATCCGGTACCCGTACTTTGAAAGCATCTGAGTGGTGAGTGAACTGCGGGAAAGTCTAGCACGCTAATGTCTGTTCTTTTCTCTTCTCTTATCTCAGTCTCTCCCCTCTTTTTCTTACATACATTGGGGGGTGGAGTATAGGAGGTCCCCAATAAGTGTAAATCAAAGGCTAAAAACAAGGAATGTCCCTCATGCAAAAAAGCATTAAAACCATCCTGGAATAAAAATCTGTGTCAGGATTGCATTAACAAGACGGTAGCGGAGGAAACACCCTCCTTTACAGAGAGTCTAAGATCACTGATCCAATCAGAGGTCTGTAAAAGCATTGCAGACAGCTGACACAGATGCCAGATCGAGGGACAGATCCAGCCCCTCAGTAGCATCCCAAAGAGATTCCTTGGAGTCAGAGGGGGACTCAGATACAGCTCGCTGCTCAGATAGTAGCTCAGAGGAGGAAGACGCATTTCCAGCGGAGGCTACGGATAAGGTTATAAAAGCTGTTCGCTCTACCATGGGGCTGGTAGATGAGAAGGCTAAAAAGACAGCCCAAGAACTTATGTTCAGTGGTTTGCAAAAGAGAAAACGGAGGTCATTCCCTATTATTGACCAGCTACGAGAACTGATTAAAAGGGAATGGCAAAAACCGGAAAAAAGGTCCCAGATAACCACCTCCCTAAAGAGAAGATATCTTTTTGAAGAGGAGGCGTCCTCATCTTGGGATAGAGCCCCAAAGATTGATGTGGCAATTTCAAAAGTTGCCAGAAAATCCTCCCTGCCAATTGAGGATTTAGGTTCTCTAAAAGAACCGCTGGATAGAAAAGTGGACGGTTCCCTGAAAACGGCATGGGAAGTCTCAGCAGGGGCACTAAGGCCAGCTATCGCGGCCACTTGTGTAGCCAGATCCCTTAAAATCTGGATAGACAACCTGGAGGAACAGGTAGAACAAAAAGTTCCCAGAGAAACTCTCCTAGAGGCAATACCAACCATGAGAGCAGCAGCAGTATTTCTAGCTGAAGCATCATTGACTGGCCAGGAGATACAAAGATGAAGATTTGCTCTTTGCCATGTGAGGGGAACTTCCTGTTCGGACCGGCACTAGACGAAGTGTTAGAAAAAGCTGGTGACAAAAAGAAAATTTTTTCTAAGCAGCCATTTCAGCCCTTTCGGCGCTCCTTTCAGAGAAGCCAAAAATTCCGAAGGCAGCAGTATAGAGACCGAAACAGGAGCAACTTCCATAAGCGGTCCAGGGGAGGGAAAGGCTTCTATTTTGGCAAGTCCCCCAGGGACACCAAGAAACCCTCCCAGTGATGGTCCTTCTCAGGTGGGAGGGAGGCTCTCTCACTTCCTTCCAGCCTGGGAGAGGATCTCCTCCAGCGTATGGATCCAACAGATCATAGGATCAGGCCTAAAACTAAAATTCCACCACTGGCCTCCAAGAAGATACATGCAGACCCCGGTACAGTCCTCCCAAGAGAAACAAGACAGTCTGGAAGGAGAAATAATATCACTCCTAGACAAACACGTCTTGGAAGAAGTTCCAACAGAGGAAAGGATGGAAGGGTTTTACTCCCCCCTTTTTCTCATAAAAAAAACGGACAATTCTTGGAGGACAATAATAAATTTAAAAGGCCTCAACAAATATCTAATAATTCCATCTTTCAAAATGGAGACCATAAAATCAGCGGTGAAACTTCTATATCCTCAGTGTTACATGTCCATCCTAGACCTCAAGGACGCTTATTATCACGTCCCAATCAGACAACAAGATCGTCAGTTTCTCAGAGTGGCAGTTCAGATGGGGTCCCAGCTACGTCACTTTTAGTACAGGGCTCTGCCCTTTGGGATAGCAACAGCCCCACGGGTGTTTACAAAACTGATTGCAGAGGTCACGGCACATCTCAGAGAAAAAGACACTCTGATAATACCCTACTTAGATGACTTCTTGATAGTGAGGAAAAACTTTTCTCACTGTCAGGAGCAGGTCAGAATAGTGATGGACACTCTACAGACACTAGGATGGCAACTGAACCTCAAGAAATCCAAACTAGAGCCAGCAATGGTCCAGAGTTTCCTAGGGATATCAGTAGACTCCGTGGCGCAGGAGTGGCGCCTCCCAGAGAAAAAAGATCAAACAAATGATTATGTCCACATTAAAAAAAAAACAGATGACTTTAAGAAGAGCCATGTCGGTATTGGGGTCTCTAACCTCCTGCATACCAGCAGTAAAATGGGCCCAGTTCCATGCAAGAGAACTGCAATGGTGTGTGCTGCAGAACGACTTGGAACTTCAGGGGCAGCTAGAGCAGAAGCTCATTCTCCCACTCTAACATAGTAACATAGTAACATAGTTAGTAAGGCCGAAAAAAGACATTTGTCCATCCAGTTCAGCCTATATTCCATTATAATAAATACCCAGATCTACGTCCTTCTACAGAACCTAATAATTGTATGATACAATATTGTTCTGCTCCAGGAAGACATCCAGGCCTCTCTTGAACCCCTCGACTGAGTTCGCCATCACCACCTCCTCAGGCAAGCAATTCCAGATTCTCACTGCCCTAACAGTAAAGAATCCTCTTCTATGTTGGTGGAAAAACCTTCTCTCCTCCAGACGCAAAGAATGCCCCCTTGTGCCCGTCACCTTCCTTGGTATAAACAGATCCTCAGCGAGATATTTGTATTGTCCCCTTATATACTTATACATGGTTATTAGATCGCCCCTCAGTCGTCTTTTTTCTAGACTAAATAATCCTAATTTCGCTAATCTATCTGGGTATTGTAGTTCTCCCATCCCCTTTATTAATTTTGTTGCCCTCCTTTGTACTCTCTCTAGTTCCATTATATCCTTCCTGAGCACCGGTGCCCAAAACTGGACACAGTACTCCATGTGCGGTCTAACTAGGGATTTGTACAGAGGCAGTATAATGCTCTCATCATGTGTATCCAGACCTCTTTTAATGCACCCCATGATCCTGTTTGCCTTGGCAGCTGCTGCCTGGCACTGGCTGCTCCAGGTAAGTTTATCATTAACTAGGATCCCCAAGTCCTTCTCCCTGTCAGATTTACCCAGTGGTTTCCCGTTCAGTGTGTAATGGTGATATTGATTCCCTCTTCCCATGTGTATAACCTTACATTTATCATTGTTAAACCTCATCTGCCACCTTTCAGCCCAAGTTTCCAACTTATCCAAATCCATCTGTAGCAGAATACTATCTTCTCTTGTATTAACTGCTTTACATAGTTTTGTATCATCTGCAAATATCGATATTTTACTGTGTAAACCTTCTACCAGATCATTAATGAATATGTTGAAGAGAACAGGTCCCAATACTGACCCCTGCGGTACCCCACTGGTCACAGCGACCCAGTTAGAGACTATACCATTTATAACCACCCTCTGCTTTCTATCACTAAGCCAGTTACTAACCCATTTACACACATTTTCCCCCAGACCAAGCATTCTCATTTTGTGTACCAACCTCTTGTGCGGCACGGTATCAAACGCTTTGGAAAAATCGAGATATACCACGTCCAATGACTCACCGTGGTCCAGCCTATAGCTTACCTCTTCATAAAAACTGATTAGATTGGTTTGACAGGAGCGATTTCTCATAAACCCATGCTGATATGGAGTTAAACAGTTATTCTCATTGAGATAATCCAGAATAACATCCCTCAGAAACCCTTCAAATATTTTACCAACAATAGAGGTTAGACTTACTGGCCTATAATTTCCAGGTTCACTTTTAGAGCCCTTTTTGAATATTGGCACCACATTTGCTATGCGCCAGTCCTGCGGAACAGACCCTGTCGCTATAGAGTCACTAAAAATAAGAAATAATGGTTTATCTATTACATTACTTAGTTCTCTTAGTACTCGTGGGTGTATGCCATCCGGACCCGGAGATTTATCTATTTTAATCTTATTTAGCCGGTTTCGCACCTCTTCTTGGGTTAGATTGGTGACCCTTAATATAGGGTTTTCATTGTTTCTTGGGATTTCACCTAGCATTTCATTTTCCACCGTGAATACCGTGGAGAAGAAGGTGTTTAATATGTTAGCTTTTTCCTCGTCATCTACAACCATTCTTTCCTCACTATTTTTTAAGGGGCCTACATTTTCAGTTTTTATTCTTTTACTATTGATATAGTTGAAGAACAGTTTGGGATTAGTTTTACTCTCCTTAGCAATGTGCTTCTCTGTTTCCTTTTTGGCAGCTTTAATTAGTTTTTTAGATAAAGTATTTTTCTCCCTATAGTTTTTTAGAGCTTCAATGGTGCCATCCTGCTTTAGTAGTGCAAATGCTTTCTTTTTACTGTTAATTGCCTGTCTTACTTCTTTGTTTAGCCACATTGGGTTTTTCCTATTTCTAGTCCTTTTATTCCCACAAGGTATAAACCGCTTACACTGCCTATTTAGGATGTTCTTAAACATTTCCCATTTATTATCTGTATTCTCATTTCTGAGGATATTGTCCCAGTCTACCAGATTAAGGGCATCTCTAAGCTGTTCAAACTTTGCCTTCCTAAAGTTCAATGTTTTTGTCACTCCCTGACAAGTCCCCCTAGTGAAAGACAGGTGAAACTGCACAATATTGTGGTCGCTATTTCCTAAATGCCCAACCACCTGCAGATTTGTTATTCTGTCAGGTCTATTAGATAGTATTAGGTCTAAAAGTGCTGCTCCTCTGGTTGGATTCTGCACCAATTGTGAAAGATAATTTTTCTTGGTTATTAGCAGAAACCTGTTGCCTTTATGGGTTTCACAGGTTTCTGTTTCCCAGTTAATATCCGGGTAGTTAAAGTCCCCCATAACCAGGACCTCATTATGGGTTGCAGCTTCATCTATCTGCTTTAGAAGTAGACTTTCCATGCTTTCTGTTATATTTGGGGGTTTGTAACAGACCCCAATGAGAATTTTGTTACCATTTTTCCCTCCATGAATTTCAACCCATATGGACTCGACATCCTCATTCCCTTCGCTAATATCCTCCCTTAAAGTGGACTTTAGACAAGACTTTACATAGAGACAAACCCCTCCTCCTCTCCGATTTTTACGATCCTTTCTAAACAGACTGTAACCCTGTAAGTTAACTGCCCAGTCATAGCTTTCATCTAACCATGTCTCGGTTATTCCCACTATGTCAAAGTTACCTGTAGATATTTCTGCTTCTAGTTCTTCCATCTTGTTTGTCAGGCTTCTGGCGTTTGCGAGCATGCAGTTTAGAGGATTTTGTTTTGTTCCAATCTCCTCACTGTGGATTGTTTTAGAAATGTTCTTACCTCCCTTCTGAGTATGTTTTCCTGGGTCGTCTTTGTTCGAGTCTAATGTTTTTCTTCCCGTCCCCTCTTCTTCTAGTTTAACGCCCTCCTGATGAGTGTAGCGAGTCTTCTGGCGAATGTGTGTTTCCCAGGTTTGTTGAGGTGTAGTCCGTCTCTGGCGAGGAGTCCATCATACCAGTAATTCACACCGTGGTCCAGGAATCCAAATCCTTGTTGTCTGCACCATCGTCTTAGCCAGTTGTTTGCATCAAGGATCCTGTTCCATCTCCTGGTGCCATGCCCGTCTACTGGAAGGATAGAAGAAAAAACTACCTGTGCATCCAGTTCCTTTACTTTCTTCCCCAACTCTTCAAAGTCCTTGCAGATTGTCGGTAGGTCCTTCCTTGCCGTGTCATTGGTGCCAACATGTATCAGAAGAAATGGGTGGACGTCCTTGGAGCTGAAGAGCTTTGGTATCCTATCGGTCACATCCTTGATCATCGCACCTGGAAGGCAGCATACTTCTCTTGCAGTTATGTCCGGTCTGCAGATGGCTGCTTCTGTGCCTCTCAGTAGTGAGTCTCCCACCACCACCACTCTTCGTTGCTTCTTGGCTGTACTTTTTGCTGTCACTTGTTGCTGTGTGCCCTTTTCTTTTTTGCTTGCTGGTATTGCTTCATTCTTAGGTGTGCCATCTTCATCCTCTACAAAGATTTGATATCGGTTCTTCAGTTGTGTGGTTGGTGATTTCTCCATGGTCTTCTTGCTTCTTTTGGTCACATGCTTCCACTCATCTGCTTTTGGAGGTTCTCTGACACTTTTGCACCTTCTGTGACCAGTAGAGATGCTTCTGTTCTGTCTAGAAAGTCTTCATTCTCTTTGATGAGTTTCAAAGTTGCTATTCTTTCTTCCAGACCCCGCACCTTTTCTTCTAAAAGGGCCACTAGTCTACACTTCTGACAGGTGAAATTGGATTCTTCTTCTGGTCGATCTGTGAACATGTAGCACATGCTGCAGCTCACCATGTAGGTTGTCACATCTGCCATGTTGCTCCTAGATCCTGCTGACTTGCTGTGTGTTTTCCTTCTTGTGTAATCTACTCAGCTAAGCTCTCTTACAATAATGTCCTACAGGCAAAAATTCGCGCGCCGTAAGGCGCGCGGTTTGGTGATGCTTTCGAAGCAGCTGGTCCCGGCTGTACCCAACGATCTTCTAGCTTAGGGAGACTTCGCTTCTCCCAGAAGGCACCTGGAATATGCAAATTAGCCTCCTGAAGCTTGAATCCCTGGTTTGGTGATGCTTTCGAAGCAGCTGGTCCCGGCTGTACCCAACGATCTTCTAGCTTAGGGAGACTTCGCTTCTCCCAGAAGGCACCTGGAATATGCAAATTAGCCTCCTGAAGCTTGAATCCCTGGTTTGGTGATGCTTTCGAAGCAGCTGGTCCCGGCTGTACCCAACGATCTTCTAGCTTAGGGAGACTTCGCTTCTCCCAGAAGGCACCTGGAATATGCAAATTAGCCTCCTGAAGCTTGAATCCCTGGTTTGGTGATGCTTTCGAAGCAGCTGGTCCCGGCTGTACCCAACGATCTTCTAGCTTAGGGAGACTTCGCTTCTCCCAGAAGGCACCTGGAATATGCAAATTAGCCTCCTGAAGCTTGAATCCCTGGTTTGGTGATGCTTTCGAAGCAGCTGGTCCCGGCTGTACCCAACGATCTTCTAGCTTAGGGAGACTTCGCTTCTCCCAGAAGGCACCTGGAATATGCAAATTAGCCTCCTGAAGCTTGAATCCCTGGTTTGGTGATGCTTTCGAAGCAGCTGGTCCCGGCTGTACCCAACGATCTTCTAGCTTAGGGAGACTTCGCTTCTCCCAGAAGGCACCTGGAATATGCAAATTAGCCTCCTGAAGCTTGAATCCCTGGTTTGGTGATGCTTTCGAAGCAGCTGGTCCCGGCTGTACCCAACGATCTTCTAGCTTAGGGAGACTTCGCTTCTCCCAGAAGGCACCTGGAATATGCAAATTAGCCTCCTGAAGCTTGAATCCCTGGTTTGGTGATGCTTTCGAAGCAGCTGGTCCCGGCTGTACCCAACGATCTTCTAGCTTAGGGAGACTTCGCTTCTCCCAGAAGGCACCTGGAATATGCAAATTAGCCTCCTGAAGCTTGAATCCCTGGTTTGGTGATGCTTTCGAAGCAGCTGGTCCCGGCTGTACCCAACGATCTTCTAGCTTAGGGAGACTTCGCTTCTCCCAGAAGGCACCTGGAATATGCAAATTAGCCTCCTGAAGCTTGAATCCCTGGTTTGGTGATGCTTTCGAAGCAGCTGGTCCCGGCTGTACCCAACGATCTTCTAGCTTAGGGAGACTTCGCTTCTCCCAGAAGGCACCTGGAATATGCAAATTAGCCTCCTGAAGCTTGAATCCCTGGTTTGGTGATGCTTTCGAAGCAGCTGGTCCCGGCTGTACCCAACGATCTTCTAGCTTAGGGAGACTTCGCTTCTCCCAGAAGGCACCTGGAATATGCAAATTAGCCTCCTGAAGCTTGAATCCCTGGTTTGGTGATGCTTTCGAAGCAGCTGGTCCCGGCTGTACCCAACGATCTTCTAGCTTAGGGAGACTTCGCTTCTCCCAGAAGGCACCTGGAATATGCAAATTAGCCTCCTGAAGCTTGAATCCCTGGTTTGGTGATGCTTTCGAAGCAGCTGGTCCCGGCTGTACCCAACGATCTTCTAGCTTAGGGAGACTTCGCTTCTCCCAGAAGGCACCTGGAATATGCAAATTAGCCTCCTGAAGCTTGAATCCCTGGTTTGGTGATGCTTTCGAAGCAGCTGGTCCCGGCTGTACCCAACGATCTTCTAGCTTAGGGAGACTTCGCTTCTCCCAGAAGGCACCTGGAATATGCAAATTAGCCTCCTGAAGCTTGAATCCCTGGTTTGGTGATGCTTTCGAAGCAGCTGGTCCCGGCTGTACCCAACGATCTTCTAGCTTAGGGAGACTTCGCTTCTCCCAGAAGGCACCTGGAATATGCAAATTAGCCTCCTGAAGCTTGAATCCCTGGTTTTCAGATGGTGGTTACAGGTAGAGTCATCTCTGAGAGGAGTTCCCTGGACATACACAGCCTCCAAGGTAATCACAACGGACGCCAGTCCATGGGGATGGGGAGCTCACTCAGACACACTATGGGTCCAAGACCCCTGGGCTCAAGAGGAGAAAAATCTATCCTCAAATGAGTGGGAACTCCTAGCAATAGAAAAGGCGCTAGAGAGATTACTTCCACACTTGACAGGGCATCATGTGAGAGTCCTATCGGACAACCGAACAGCGGTCGCATACGTGAACCACCAGGGGGGCGCCCGTTCTCGGTCACTGATGCACATAACCAGAATTCTCATGACTCTAGCCAAAAAGGCATTTCCTTTCATTATCGGCCCTGCATATTCGAGGTGTGGACAATATAATGGCAGACTTTTTAAGCAGGAACCACTTGAGGCAAGAAGAATGGTCCCTAAAAAAGTCAATTTTTCAACGGATAGTGCACATGTGGGGAAGACACAGTGTAGACCTCTTTGCCTCAAAAGCCAACAAAAAAGTTCAAAAGTTCTGCTCCCTGAACCCAGCAAACAGGCCGTTGGCAGTAGACGCCTTCAGCATAGAATGGACGTCAGGACTCCTGTATGCCTTCCCACCGATATGTCTAATCCCAGCAGTTCTGAAGAAGATCAGGGAGGACAAGGCCAGGGTAATTGTGATAGCTCCCTTCTGGCCGAAAAGACCATGGTTTTACTGGCTGAGAGTGATGTCAGTGACGGACCCGTGGGTTCTGGAAGACCAGGACCTTCTAACACAGGGTCCCTTCAACCACCCACAGAATTCTGGGCTACATTTGACAGCCTGGCATTTGAACGGTCGTTGTTAGAGAAAGAAGGGTTCTCAGCTGGTTTAATATCCACCTTGCTCAGTAGCAGAAAACCAGTAACGACCAAGATCTATGGGAGAATATGGAAGAAATTCCTCTCCAGCTCAGGGCCAATACATGAAGGGGAGGTCCCGATAGTGGCAATACTGGAGTTCCTGCAAAAGGGCTTAGATCTGGGATTAGCTGTTAGTACCCTCAAAGTACACATTTCAGCCATAGCAGCCTTATTCAACTGTGACCTGGCAAGCAATAGGTGGGTGGTGAGGTTCATCCGAGCTTGTAGTAGAGCTGACTCTGTTCCATCCCCTACTCCTCCACCATGGGATCTAAATTTAGTGTTGACAGCTTTGATAGAAAGCCCCTTTGAGCCGTTAAATACAACATTAGATAAAGTACTGACATTAAAGACAGCTTTGTTAGTGGCACTTACATCGGCCCGTAGGGTGGGGGATCTACACGCGTTCTCAGCTGACCCCCCTTACACAAAAATTATGGACAATAGGGTTGTATTAAAATTAGATCCGGCATATCTCCCCAAAGTGGTATCGAGATTCCATAGGGCTCAGGATATAACCCTACCCGCTTTCTGTCCCAATCCTAGTAACAAGAAAGAGGAGAGACTCCATTGCCTAGATGTCAGGAGATGTATCCTACAGTATTTAGAAATGACAAAATCCTGGCGGAAACAGCGGGCTTTATTTGTTTCGTTCCAGGGGTCAAGGAAGGGCCTTAAAGCCTCAAAACAAACTATTGCTAGATGGGTGAGAGAGGCCATTATTCTAGCGTATAGTAGTGCAGGCAGGGTTGTTCCACAGGGTCTGAAAGCCCATTCAACGAGGGCCATGGCGACGTCGTGGTTGGAGACAGCAGATGCTACCATCGACCAAATCTGTAAGGCGGCCACTTGGTCCTCTCCGTCTACATTTTTTAAACATTATAGGCTAGACCTATCTGCTACCACTGATCTCACATTTGGGAGAAGAGTGTTACAAGCAGTAATCCCTCCCTGAAGAGAATACAAATCTCTGTAACTCTCTCGTGGTTCCGTCATGTATGATGGAAAAACACAGGTATTACATACCTGGTAATGTGTTTTTTCATGAGACATGACGGCACCCTTATATTCCCACCCTTTTGATCACGTCATTAGTTGGGTGCATTATTAGCATTATTTGTATTATACACTCCCTGGGATATCGGTGAATAGAACCGTATAGGATGTATTATTTATGTGTACACTAACCAGCGGAGTTCCTCTCGTACTCTGTAAAACAACTGATGTGGAGAGAGGAGCCACCCATTTATCTTGAAGGTTTCCTGTCCTTGATAGGTGGATCCCGTCTCTCGTGGTGCCGTCATGTCTCATGAAAAAACACATTACCAGGTATGTAATACCCGTGTTTTGGGGAAAATCCAACTTTATGAAGAATATAATGATAAAAAATCCCAATAACAAGTGGCTGACAAAAGGATCACGTAACAGCCCTCACTGAATCAGTTTCAGTTTTTTTATCATTATATTCTTAATAAAGTTGGATTTTACCAAAAATATTATTTCTTTCTCCTGGAGCTGGATTTTTTCAAGTCTTTTCCTGCATTATTTTTGCCTACATAACATTGATTGGTTTCTTTTTATTCAACATTTGGGAGGCAGAATGAACAAACAATTGAACACCATGCACTACTGGTTCATCCAACAAGGTTTTCTATTAGACTGTGAACTGTCATTGTCTTGGTAAATAATTAAAGTTTTTTACATCGCTTGCCATTTTTATGGACAGTTTAAGTAGAAATGTTCAAAAATATAAAACTCAAGGATATGTTATTAAAAAATTGTTTTTTATCTTAGCAGATGACTGTACCAGGAGATCAGAGGGACAGTTGACATCTTCAATTTTTAAATCTGATGATCTTGAGATCCTACAAGATACAACTGAAGTGATTGCTGTTACTCCATATATATCATCATCCATTCACAGCAAAGATCTATCATCTGATCCTATGAAACACGTCCCATCTTCTGATTCATTACTGGCTACTAAGGAAAATCAAAGTCACAAAAGAGGCATTAAAAAACAAACTGCCCCTAAAGCAAATAAGTCAGTTTCATGTTCAGAATGTGGGAAATGTTTTAACAAGAAATGGCATCTTGTTATGCACCAAAGAACTCACACAGGGGAGAAGCCTTTTTCATGTTTAGAATGTGGGAAATGTTTTAACAAGAAATGGCATCTTGTTAAGCACCAAAGAACTCACACAGGGGAGAAGCCTTTTTCATGTTCAGAATGTGGGAAATGTTTTAAATGGAAATCAGATTTGGTTAATCACCATAGAACTCACACAGGGGAGAAGCCTTATTCATGTTCAGAATGTGGGAAATGTTTTAAATGGAAATCAGAATTGGTAAATCACCATAGAACTCACACAGGGGAGAAGCCTTATTCATGTTCAGAATGTGGGAAAGGTTTTAAATGGAAATCAGATTTGGTTAATCACCACAGAACTCACACAGGGGAGAAACCTTATTCATGTTCAGAATGTGGGAAATGTTTTAAATTGAAAGTGCTTCTTGTTTGTCACCAGAGAACTCACACAGGGGAGAAGCCTTTTTCCTGTTCAGAATGTGGGAAATGTTTTACCTTCAAAGAGAGTCTTGTTAGACACCAAATATCTCACACAGGGGAGAAGCCTTTTTTATGTTCAGAATGTGGGAAATGTTTTAACCAGAAAGGGAGTCTTGTTACACACCAAATATCTCACACAGGGGAGAAGCCTTTTTCCTGTTCAGAATGTGGGAAATGTTTTAACCAGAAAAGGAGTCTTGTTACACACCAAAGAACTCACACAAGAGAGAAGCCTTTTTCGTGTTCAGTATGTGGGAAATGTTTTAGCCAGAAATCATATTTGGTTAGTCACCAGAGAACTCACACAGGGGAGAAGCCTTTTTCGTGTTCAGCATGTGGGAAATGTTTTAGCCAGAAATCATATTTGGTGAGTCACCAGAGAACTCATACAGGGGAGAAGCCTTTTTCGTGTTCAGTATGTGGGAAATGTTTTAGCCAGAAATCATATTTGGTTAGTCACCAGAGAACTCATACAGGGGAGAAGCCTTTTTCCTGTTCAGAATGTGGGAAATGTTTTAAATGGAAATCGCTTCTTGTTAGACATCAGTGCAGTCACACAGAGGAGAAAACTTTTACATTTTCCTAATGTGGGAAATATTTTACTTGGAAATAAACTGTTAATAAACATCAGATACGTCACATAGGGGAGAAGCCTTTTTTATGTTCATAATGTTGGAATAGTTTTAACCAAAATTGAATCTTTTTAAATGAGTTGTCTCCTGTCATTCCTCATGTTTGCTGACAAAAGGATAAAACTAAACTTTATTAATTCCAAATGTAAAACTATACCCATAATTCACCCCCTGAAGGTTATTCAGTAGGTGACAAATAGAAAAAACATGTTCCCCACAGTTGAGTATATAGGGTGAGGTGACGTATACACACTCGCTCTCCAAGCCTCTCATTTCTACGGGTTTCATCGTCCTCACCAAAAGCAACTCCTCAGGAGACTATTTAATATTGACCTATATTCAAGCGAGACTAGACAAAAAAAAACTAAAGTCATGTATCATGTTATCCGAAACAGTCAGAAAACCAACCACATATTGGCAGATCCCAGACCTCAAACTAAATACTTTGTAAGTTTATAAGCCACTCCAGTTTCAGGAATAGATAGTATTTCAAAATACAGGTGGAGTAACCGACCCTGGAATATGAAGCCAGGTTGTGATCCTCAGATCAACTGGCCTTGTATGGACTGTCATCTTCCTACGCTTGTCATTACCTCCTCTCTGCATGCGTGCCACAGGTGGAGTAACCGACCCTGGAATTTGAAGCCAGGTTGTGATCCTAGGATCAACTGGCCTTGTGTGGACTGGCATCTTCCTACGCTTGTCGTTACCTCCTCTCTGTGTGCGTGCCACAGGTGAGGTTGCGTCCCTGGAAGATCTGTAGTCACAGCTGCTAGTATCCAGGTGAGTCAGCGGAAGGGTGAGACTCTAATGTGCACCATGTTATCTGCCTGTTTTGTGGTTCAATAAAGCTATGCCACACTGTTTTACCGTCACCCTGTGTTGCCTGATTAGCATTTTGCCCATGTTAAAAGGAGAGCGGGAGTTCGGCGAGACGGTCCATGGTTCCTACGTTTTCGGCTAGTGGGCGGCGATCATAGCAATCCGGCAGTGACAACCGTAGACTTCAAGGGGAGACCTCTTGTTGTAATGCCAACCCATCAGTGACCCGCGATCATGTGACTGGGTGGGATTTCCGGTGCTCTTGCTGACGTACCAGAAAAGATGTGGCTCAGCACTGGAGCCGACATCAAAGGAAAGTAGTCCAACATGCCTGATGTTGGAAAGGCGTTAAAGGGGATTGTTTTTACAGAGACATAAGTGGTAATCAATCCTGTATACATACATATATGTATGTGTGTGTATGAAGCCACGCCCACTCCACATAGCCACACCCATTCCACACGCAAAGCCCCATACAATAAATATCTAAAATATATATATATATATATATATCTAATAAATACACTGCTCAAAAAAATAAAGGGAACACTAAAATCGCACATCCTAGATATCACTGACTGAAATATTCCAGTTGTAAATCTTTATTCGTTATATAGTGGAATGCGTTGAGAACAGTAAAACCTAAAAATGATCAATGTAAATCATAACTAATATACCATGGAGGTCTGGAGTTGGAATGATGCTCAAAATCAAAATTGAAAATCAAATTGCAGGTTGATCCAACTTCAGTGGAAATGCCTCAAGACAAGGAAATTATGCTCTGTAGTGTGTGTGTGGCCTCCACGTGCCTGTGTCACCTCCCTACAATGACTGGGCATGCTCCTGATGAGGCGGCGGATGGTCTCCAGAGGGATCTCCTCCAAAACCTTTACTAAAGCATCCGCCAATTATTATTATTATACATTTATTCCATGGCGCTTTACATGTGATAATGGGGCAAATATAGACAAATACCTTAAACATGAGCAAATAAGGCACACAGGTACATAAGGAGGGAGGACCCTGCCCGCAAGGGCTCACAGTCTGCAGGGGATGGGTGATGAAACACTAGGAGAGGGTAGGGCAGGTTGTGCGGCGGTTCAGTAACTTCAGGATCCCTGCAGGCTGTAGGCTTGTCGGAAGAGGTGAGTCTTCAGGTTCTTTTTGAAGATTTCTATGGTAGGCGAGAGTCTGATGTGTTGGGGTAGAGAGTTCCAGAGTATTCCTGGACAGTCTGTGGTGGTGCAACATGACATTGGTGGATGGAGCAAGATATGATGTCCCAGATGTGTTGGATTCAGGTCTGGGGAACGGACGGGCCAGTCCATAGCTTTAATGCCTTCATCTTGCAGGAACTGTTGACACACTCCAGCCACATGAGGTCTGGCATTAGTCCTGCATTAGGCGGAACCCAGGGCCAACCGCACCATCATACGGTCTCAAAAGGGGTCTGAGGATCTCATCTTGGTACCTAATGGCAGTCAGGCTACCTCTGGTGAACACATGGAGGGCTGTGCGGCCATCCAAAAAAAATGCCAACCCACACCATTACTGACCCACTGCCAAAACGGTCATGCTGAAGGACATTGCAGGCAGCAGATTGCAATCCACGGCGTCTCCAGACCCTGTCATGTCTCTCACATGTGCTCAGTGTGAACCTGCTTTCATCTGTGAAGAGCACAGGGCGCTAGTGGTGAATTTGCCAATCCTGGTGTTCTGTGGCAAATGCCAAGCGTCCTGCATGGTGTGGGTCTGTGAGCACAACCCCCATCTGTGGACGTCGGGCGCTCCATCCTCATGGAGTCGGTTTCTAACCGTTTGTGCAGACACATGCACATTTGTGGCCTGCTGGAGGTCATTTTGCAGGGATCTGGCAGTGCCCCTCCTGTTCCTCCTTGCATAAAGGCTGAGGTAGCGGTCTTGCTGCTGGGTTGTTGCCCTCCTACGGCCCCCTCCACATGTCCTGGTGTACTGGCCTGTCTCCTGGTAGCGCCTCCAGCCTCTGGACACTACGCTAACAGACACAGAAAACCATCTTGCCACAGATCGCATTGATGTGCCATCCTGGATGAGCTCCACTACCTGAGCCACTTGTGTAGGTTGTAGAATCTGTCTCATGCTACGAGTGTGAAAGCACAACCAACATTCAAAAGTGACCAAAACATTAGCCAGAAAGAATTGGTACTGAGATGTCTGTGGTCTCCACCTGCAGAACCACCCCTTTATTGAATGTGTCTTGATAATTGCCAATAATTTCCATCTGTTGTCTATTCCATTTGCACAGCAGCACGTGAAATTGATAGTCAATCAGTGTTGCTTCCTAAGTGGACAGTTTGATTTCACAGAAGTTTGATTTACTTGGAGTTATATTCTGTTGTTTAAATGTTCCTTTTACTTTTTTTGAGCAGTGTATATAATATCTAATGTATATATTTCATAGGCACATCATCTTGACCACAACAGCTTTCACTGCATGTGTTGACCACATCAACCAATCACTAAGCATCTTTCATTTCACCAGAGCTGTTTAGAAGATCAATGCTGAGCTGTGATTGGTTGCTGTGAGCAACAGTTTTCCTTGTAGACAGATATAACTGAGGCCTATTATTATCATTTCTATGGTGTTATTGTCCTTCTGTGAAGCTGGAAATAACACAATTTATTACCGTGCCGGCACTTACCCCCCTCTGCCACAGACTGCATTGCCACCCTGACAATGCCGGGTTCACTTTATACCTATTTATACAGATACAGCTAATGCCGCTCTAAATTAGGAGAAAAATCTGGCACTAATGCATCAAAATGAAAGATATTTATTGAAAATATCAGTCACAAAATTATGTAACATTTTGGTCCAAATTTGAACCTTCTTTAGATTGAGATACATATAACGAAACAAATCAAAAAAGAATCTACAATCAGTTATAACACGTCACTGATATTTGGTAACAGGTATACAACAGAAATAGAACATCGAGGCTAAATATTCTAATGAATCAGGACCTGATGACTCTGGAGAGCTCACAATGCTATACAATAACTAAACTACCAAATTTGTGCATTATTGTATTATTGGGGCTATTATATGTTCAATAAATATCTTCCATTTTGATGCATTAAGGAGTGCCAGATTTCTCTTCAGATTTATTACTAGCATCGGTATCCTTCTTCTGTGCACCCAAATTTTAGAACGTTGTGACGTGTTTTGTGATTGAATATATTTTTACCATATACACGAGCCCCCGTATTTTCACTGATTAACGTACCAAGAGATGTCTGCAATCAGCTTTTCTTATAATGAGACAGATGTGGCCAATATTGTCTCACAAGTTCCCGCATCCAGCAAATTTTTACACATTTCCAGCAGTGAATTTAAATCACGTGATCTGGAGAGAGAATCTCGTCATCTTCTAGGCCTGGAGCTTCACAGTGCAACGATTGCTGAATATGTTGGAACACCACGGATTCCAAGAGGCCTCCGAGTATCACTACGTCCTACCTTGTTTCAGGAGAACACTGATTCTTGTCAAAGATTTGAACAGGTGTTAAATAAATGGTCACTAGAAATAATGACATTAACTCTGGAATATCTCAATAAGGAAATCAAAAATGGTCAAGAAAAGATCTCCAATATTGAAGCACAATTGAAGACACTTTAAGGACGAATTTGACTCCATGAAATCCCGCACTAAAGAGAATTTGGACGTTTTTAAACAAGAAACTGAAAAAATGTAAACGTCAAAAAAAGTTTTCGTGACACACAAGACTATTTGCAAAAAAGAGTTTATAGATGGCAAAACCCCACTTTCTCCTCCTACTCCGGTTATTGAAATGATAGGTTCACTGATGGCTCCTCAGCTTCTAGTTCAGATAATCAACGTGCTGGTCCATGTAGATCTTTTTAGGCTCCAGCAGGAGATACAACCGAAGAAAGATACAAGGAGGAGGAGCCAATGCTTTAGAAACCAATCGACATACAATGAACACCAGGTCACAGGTAATAACTCAAATTTGGCAATGAATATCTCGTCAAAATCACTAGGTGCTTCACAGTTATCTTATTCACAAACCAATCCGAAAAAAACGGAAGCAAATGCCAGTATGAAATGTAAACACTTTATTGGAAACAATTTTAATAAAAAAATACAAATAGGTTAAAAAAATGAAGATACTAGTGCACAATATAGCCGTCCAACTGGTAGTACAACCCTTATGTATACTAAGTATCACCATGAGTTACCACCCATTGGGCTGAACACCACATATATACTAAGGGCTCCTATAAATACACATGATGCCCCACTATGTAAATTCCTTTTGTCCAAAGTGGCTTATCTAAGCCTACAGATCTCCCATGGGTATATTCCCAGGAGGATATAAGATTAACTGTCATAGACGATCAGGAAGCTATATGTGATGGCGATAATGTACATAGGTAGCTGCTGATAAACTAATTCCACAAGGTAAAGTGCATAGTGCTAGTATGGGGTCTATCACAAGTCCTATTTTACATGATACTTAAAAGGGCAAAGAAACCGCAATATAATTACAATGTGACAGACGCAGATGAATCTAAAGAGTTAATTTCACATGAGTACTCAGTGGCTTCAAAGTATATTGCGTACACTAATGATAATATCACCAGCCACAAATAAAGTGCACTGTGCTAAACAATATATTTTATATTACAAAGAAGGGTGCACTCTGGTTAATTCCAAGTCATAAATAGTATATAGTATAATGCCTAGTCCATATACGTACATAACCAAAAGAAGAAAAGATTGGACTAGCAAGAGCCTGCACAACCACATAAAGTGAAAAATAACAAACTTTTATTAACACCACAAAAAAACATATAAAAACAATGAAAACCATGTAGTATATACACGTAACACCCCCATTCCTAGACAATGCAACTGCCAAATCACCTTACAAATATATCACAGAAAAGAGCATAAAGCAATGATGTTATATATAATGTGAAAATGACATTATCTACCCTCATACACATATAACCAGCCAATATTTGGAAAATTGTATAAAAAATAAACAATTTAGGACCAAAAAAGATTATCCTTGGTCCCATATAATAAACCCATATACAACCTGGTAAATAGTCCTGGCGTTGCAACAATATCGTCAGGTGTAGTCAGGGTGGACTTAGAAAGAATAGGAGCGCATGAAGAGAAGGACAGCACCACAGCAATTGTGAAAAAAACAGCTCCCGTATTTATTCTGCCATCTGCAACGTTTCGGTCCGTGGACCTTTTTCAAGCTTCTGGATTTACCTACTGGGATGGATTCCCTGGTGAGGACGTGCACTCTGCTGTCCATAGAGACATTGCCATTATAGGGTGCAGCTTTACAATTAATATTTGATACTTAGAAAGAATAGGGTCTAGAATGTGCATGGAACCTATTATGTAGCAGGTTATAGGACAGAGGGAAGGTCGAATAAAGGCTTCTGGATCAAAATAACAAGGCCGGCATCAGCGCCATAAATAACCAGAATGAAGCCGGAATGGGGTGTGAGGAAAGAGCCCCACGCGTATCGCTGCCGCAGCAGCTTCTTACGGGGAAGTGTGTTTGTGGTGAACAAACCCAGTTTAAATATAAATTGCAATCAAATAAAGGACGTACCGCTGTGCTGCAGTGAGGATGGGAGGCATGTATCAGAAAAAGCGCCAGCCGCATGGAGAAGTAATCCGGCGGAAGTATGTGCAGTCTCCATGGAGAAGGTTTGCACATGCGCACTCGTGGCTCACGTTTGAGCTGTGTTGCGCACGCGCGGGCAGCAAGAGGAATGCAGGGGAGAGAAAGGGGAAAGAGGAGCGCAGATGGATGAAAAGGCAGCACTAGAGGAAAAGGCTGCGAAGCGTGGAGTGGATTTAACTAGGATAACTGTTGTGAATTCTGTTGTCAAGCTCCCTCCTGTGGTCGTGAATGGTACTTCGGTGAGTTCTGTCCGTGGGCTCCCTCTGGTGGCTGTCAGTGGAGCTGCTGCTTCTGAGGTTCCTTACACAGGTGACGTGGTTTATCCTTTGGTTGGCTTCTCTATTTAACTCCACTTAGATCGTTACTCCATGCCAGCTGTCAATGTTTCTGCATTGGTTCAGTTCGCTCTTGGATCTTTCTGGTGACCTGTCTACTCCAGCAGAAGCTAAGTTCCTGATTGTATCTAATTTGTTCATTGTTTTCTTGTCCAGCTGGATATCATGATTTTGTCTTGCTAGCTGGAAGCTCTGGGATGCAGAGTGGCATCTCCGCACCGTTAGTCGGAGCGGAGGTCTTTTTGCACACTCTGCGTGGTCTTTTGTAGTTTTTTGTGCTGATCGCAAAGCTACCTTTCCTATCCTCTGTCTATTTAGTAAGTCTGGCCTCCCTTTGCTGAAACCTGTTTCATTTCTGCGTTTGTGACTTTCATCTTTACTCACTGTCAATATATGTGGGGGGCTGGCTTTTCCTTTGGGGAATTTCTCTGAGGCAAGGTAGGCTTTATTTTCTATCTCTAGGGCTAGCTAGCTCTTAGGCTGTGACGAGGCGCCTAGGGAGCGTCAGGAGCGCTCCACGGCTATTTCTAGTGTGTGTGATAGGATTACGGATTGCGGTCAGCAGAGCTCCCACATCCCAGAGCTTGTCCTGTATGAGTTTTAACTATCAGGTCATTCCTGGTGCTCCTAACCACCAGGTCATAACAGATAACACATGCATAATGTATGAGAGTGATGGCTATGGGCAAGGAGCCTAAAGGGGAAAAAGAACGGTCATAAAGTTAATACATATATAAAAGAAAACTCCATATAACCAAGATTAAACATCTGAAATATATGAGAAATCTATAGATAAATAATGCATAATAAAGTAATTAGGTGAATAATAATTAATTTACACATGTAGATGAATAAACAATAATAAAAAATATATATATAAATAAATATATATATAAAATATACAAGAAAACCCCCACATGATGCAAGGTGTTTTTTATTTATTATCATTGGTTATTAACATTATAATGAATAAGGGCGCCGGTACAATCGGAACAAGCATAGGAGTGAACGTATATAACCAAAGAGTTATGGTATGAAACCAAGGGTCAATATAAAGAGTTCTTTTTCTTCCTCTTCAGTCGTCCGGAGGGGAGTAAATTGTCCATTGTCGAAAACCAGAAGACTATGGTCCTTCAGTGTAGTGAAGGATACCTCTCCAATTTCCACCAATATCCTCCATTGTTAAAGTTCATGATGTCCTTAGTCCCCTATGCTTGGCTCATTGATCACCCACAGTCCAGAATGTTTCCAGGTCATATGAAGAAAGAAAAAAAAGCCATTTATCACCGTCCTGCTTTTCTCCAAAAATGTCCAATACATAGCCCAACGGGCCTGATGGATGTTGGGCAAGAAAAAAGGGGGGGAAAAATTATATTTTGTTAGTATGGATAAGTAAAAATGTAAAGTCACATACCCACTGCTTCTCAACTATCCCAAGAAGCCCGTAAAAAGAAGCTCCTCATTTAATCCTAAAGGTGTCACTGATTGGAGCTGGAAAATCCATCTAGATTCAATTTGTAGGAGGAGTTTACATCTATTGCCCCCCTCTTTCGTTGGGGGCAAGCTTCTGTAGGCCCACAACCCTAAGATTTACAGGAGAGCCCCGTTAAGAACTGTGCGGCCACTGGGGTGAGGGTTTTTGCTTTCTTCAAGTCCGAAGAGGCTAGGTGTACAGTGGATATGTGTTTCTGGGCCCGCTTCCTCAGTTCCTGAGAGGTTTGCCCAACATATACCATGTCACAGGGGCAAATAAGGGCATAAATTACATCCCTAGACTTGCAATTGATGTAGGTCTTTAAAGGGTGTCTGCTAAGTCTAGTTGGATGCACGAAAGTGTCCCGATTTGGGACCATGTGGGGACAGATATTGCAATCCCCACATGGAAATGAACCCTTTAAAATAATGCCTCTGTTTAGCCTCACCGTTGGGCTTGTGAAGTGGCTCTTGGTAAGTAAGTCCCTCAAGTTTGGTGCCCTTCTTGCTGTCAGTAATGGTCTGTTGCTGGTGATTTCCATAGTTTGAGTATCCGCCCGGAGAATCTGACAGTGTCTGGAGAGAATATCACTAACCTGCTTCCAGTTACTATTATAATCCGTAATGAATCTTGTTTGTGTCTACTGGCAATGTCCCTTAGATGATAAAAGCGATCTCTGATCATGTTGTCTGGCCCGTTGGAAAGCTGTAGAGATCACACGATTAGGGTAGCCCCTTTGTCTGAAGCGGTCCGTAAGATCCCGGGCCTGTGTTCAAAAATCACAGTCAAGGGTACAGTTACGTCTGACACGTAAAAACTGTCCCGTGGGTACACCCACCTTTGTATGCCAGGGATGGAAACTAGAGAAGTTCAAAAGTGCATTAGTTGCGGTGGGCTTCCGGAAGAGATCTGTAGCCAAACGATTTTCTTGTACAAATATCTTCAAATCCAGAAAGGTGACGTCACTATTAGAGATGGAATAAGTGAGGAAGATATTATTGGAATTGAGGTTCAGACCACTAAGGAATTCAATAGAATCTTTCCTTGTACCTCTCCACAGGAAAAATATATCATCTATAAAGCGATATAAAGAATGTACATGATCGTTAAATGCCGGCAAAGGATACACATGTTTCTCTTCCCACCAGCCTGAAAAGGTGTTCACATAGGCCAGTGCGCATTTCGCTCCCATCGCCACACCTGACCTTTGTAGAAAAAAGACCCTATCAAAGAGGAAAAAATTGTGACGGAGAACGAATGCCAACAGGTCCAGGAGGAAGGAGTCATGCCCACGATCAGTGGATCTATTTTTGTTCAGGAAATGGGCTACTGCCTCGATCCCATCCTTATGGTTGATGTTGGAGTAGAGTGACTCGACGTCACAAGTCACCAAAAGGAAATCCGTTGGAAGCTCGATTCGTCCACAAATTTCAATAAAATGGGAAGAATATGTATTAACTTTATGACCGTTTTTCTTCCCCTTTAGGCTCCTTGCCCATAGCCATCACTCTCATACATTATGTATGTGTTATCCTAGTTAAATCCACTCCACGCTTCGCAGCCTTTTCCTCTAGTGCTGCCTTTACATCCATCTGCGCTCCTCTTTCCCCCTTCTCTCCCCTGTATTCCTCTTGCTGCCCGCGCGTGCGCAACACAGCTCAAACGTGAGCCACGAGTCTGCATGTGCAAACCTTCTCCATGGAGACTGCACATACTTCCGCCGGATTAGTTCTCCATGCGGCCGGCGCTTTTTCTGATACATGCCTCCCATCCTCACTGCAGCACAGCGGTACGTCCTTTATTTGATTGCAATTTATATTTAAGCTGGGTTTGTTCACCACAAACACACTTCCCCTGAAGAAGCTGCTGCGGCAGCGATACGCGTGGGGCTCTTCCCTCACACCCCATTCCGGCTTCATACTGGTTATTTATGGCGCTGATGCCGGCCTTGTTATTTTGATCCAGAAGCTTTTATTCTACCTTCCCTCTGTCCTATAACATGCTACATAATAGGTTCTATGCACATTCTAGACCCTATTCTTTCTAAGTCCACCCTGACTACACCTGACGATATTGTTGCAACGCCAGGACTATTTACCAGGTTGTATATGGGTTTATTATATGGGACCAAGGATAATCTTTTGTGGTCCTAAATTGTCTATTTTTGATACAATTTTCCCAATATTGGCTGGTTATATGTGTATGAGGGTAGATAATGTCATTTTCACATTATATATAACATCATTGCTTTATGCTCTTTTCTGTGATATATTTGTAAGGTGATTTGGCATTTGCATTGTCTAGGAATGGGGGTGTTACGCGTATATACTACATGGTTTTAATTGTTTTTATATGTTTTTTGGCGGTGTTAATAAAAGTTTGTGATTTTTCACTTTATGTGGTTGTGCAGGCTCTTGCTAGTCCAATCTTTTCTTTTTTTGGCACTGTGCTAAACAAGGCAAATGCCAGAGTATAATCTCAATGTGGCGGACACAAATAAAGATTGCATACATTCAGTAAATTGAAGCTTAAAAGTAGAAGGGTATACGACCTAGTTTGGCAGCGTGGGTCACCGACGCGCGTTTCGCGTTCCGCTTCTTCCTGGGGGGTTTACTGTGTGTGAGCATATCTAACGTGCGTTTATCTACCCATAAATCAGCGGTGGCAGTGGTTTTAGCGGCGCTTCCGGGCATGATGTCAGCCCCCGTCGGCGTCACGTGCTGCCAGCGCGCACACCTCCATCCGACTTTCTATGTTAATGGTATCATTGGTCCATGCCTGGGTAGGCTTATTGTATATCACTTTTTATGCCTATTACACCATTTATTAATATAATATAATTGATAGTGTAGACACTCATTCATTTTACTTTACTCACTTATATCTCATGGGTTAATTTAGACGCTTAGGGTGGGCTGCACATTTGCTGCTTAATATAACAAACACAAATACACATAAATATATCTCACTATAATGTTTAAAGATAGGTTCTTAGGGACTCCACGTAGTAATATTCACTTTAGAATTGATACGGCTGTCTGCATTATGGAGGGCACTGACACATAGGTTCAGCGTTATGCAGCGGTGAGCGCTTCTGCAGACTTCCGGGTATGGGTGGTCCTTGAGACGCGTCTATACTGCTGCTGGCTCCGCCCCTCATCCTGACGCGTCAGATGGAGGTGTGCGTGCCGGCAGCACGTGACGCCGACGGGGGCTGACATCATGCCCGGTGTGTAGGCGGAAGCGCCGCTAAAACCACTGCCACCACTGATTTATGGGTAGATAAAAGCACGTTAGATATGCTCACACACATGGTAAACCCCCCAGGAAGAAGTGGAACGCAAAACGCACGTCGGGGACCCACGCTGCCAAACTAGGCCGTATACCCTTCTACTTTTATGTTGATTTAGACTGATTTCCTGAGTTCATTTGTGGTTGCTGCTAATACCGCTACACTGGAGACGTATGCTCCAAATTACTGAATGTATGCAATCTTTATTTGTGTCCGCCACATTGAGAATATACTCTGGCATTTGCCTTGTTTAGCACAGTGTGCTTTATTTGTGGCTGGTGGTATTATCATTAGTGTACGCAATATACTTTGAAACCACTGAGTACTCATGTGAAATTGACTCTTTAGATTCATCGGCGTCTGTCACATTGTGGTTTCTTTGCCCTGTTAAATATCATGTATAATAGGACATGTGATAGACCCCATACTGGCACTATGCACTTTAGTTTATCAGCAACTACCTATGTACATTATCGCCATCACATATAGCTTCCTGATCGTCTCTGAGAGTTAATCTTATATCCTCCTGGGAATATACCCATGGGAGATCTGTAGGCTTAGATAAGCCACTTTGAACAAAAGGAATTTACATAGTGGGGCATCATATGTATTTATAGGAGCCCTTAGTATATATGTGGTGTTCAGCCAAATGGGTGGTAACTCATGGTGATACTTAGTATACATAAGGGGTGTACTACCCAGTTGGGCGGCTATATTGTGCACTAGTATCTTCATTTTTTAACCTATTTGTATTTTTTTAATTAAAATTGTTTCCAATAAAGTGTTTTTATAGTTTTATACTGGCATTTGCTTCCGTGTTTTTCGGATTGGTTTGTGAATAAGATAATCCCTTTGGTAATAGACATAACTGTGAAGCACCTAGTGATTTTGACGAGATATTCATTGCCAAATTTGAGTTATTACCTGTGACCTGGTGTTCATTGTATGTCGATTGGTGTCTAAAGCATTGGCTTGTGTCTTTCTTCGGTTGTATCTCCTGCTGGAGCCTAAAAAGATCTTCCAGGACCAGCACGTTAATTGTCTGAACTAGAAGCTGAGGAGCCATCAGTGAACCTATCATTTCGATAACTGGAGTAGGAGGAGAAAGTGGGGTTTTGCCATCTATAATCTCTTTTTTGCAAATAGTCTTGTGTCACGAAAACTTTTTTTGACGTTTACATTTTTCAATTCCTTGTTTAAAAACGTCCAAATTCTCTTTAGTGCGGGATTTCATGGAGTCAAATTCGTCCTTAGTTAAAGTGTCTTCAATTGTGCTTCAATATTGGAGATCTTTTCTTGACCATTTTTGATTTCCTTATTGAGATATTCCAGAGTTAATGTCATTATTTCTAGTGAACATTTAACACCTGTTCAAATCTTTGACAAAAATCAGTGTTCTCCTGAAACAAGGTAGGACGTAGTGATACTCGGAGGCCTCTTGGAATCCGTGGTGTTCTAACATATTCAGCAATCGTTGCACTGTGAAGCTCCATGCCTAGAAGATGACGAGATTCTCTTTCCAGATCACGTGATTTAAATTCACTGCCGGAAATGTGTAAAAATTCGCTGGATGCGGGAACTTGTGAGACAATATTGGCCACATCTGTCTCATTATAAGAAAAGCTGATTGCAGACAACTCTTGGTGCGTTAATCAGTGAAAAAAACAAGTGCTCGTGTAAATGGTAAAAATATATTCAATCACAAAACACGTCACTCCGTTCTAAAATTTGGGTGCACAGAAAAAGGAAACCAATCCTAGTAATAATTATTATTATTATGATTTATTTATATAGCACCATTTATTCCATGGTGCTGTACATGAGAAGGGGTTACATACTTTACAGTAAACAGGTTTACAGTGACAGACTGGTACAGAGGGGAGAGGACCCTGTCCTTGCGGACTTACATTCTATGGGATAATGGGGAAGAGACAGAAGGTAGGAGTGATAGTAATAAATCTGAAGAGAAATCTGGCACTCCTTAATGCATCAAAATGAAATATATTTATTGAACATATAATAGTCCCAATAATACAATAATGTACAACTTTGGTAATGTAGTTATTGTATAGCATTATGAGCTGTCCAGTGTCATCAGGTCTTCATTCATTATAATATTTAGCCTCGATGTTCTATTTCTGTATTACCTGTTACTAAATATCAGTGACGTGTTATAACTGATTGTAGATTCTTTTTTTTCTTTCATTATATGTATCCCAGTCTGAAGAAGGTCCAAATTTAGATAGAAACGTTACATAATTTTGGGACTCTGATATTTTCAATAAATATCTTTCATTTTGATGCATTAGTGCCAGACGTTTCTCCTAATTTAGAGCGGCATTAGCTGTATCTGTATAAATAGGTATACAGTGAACCCGGTATTGTCAGGGTGACGCGGTTACACCAAGTAAAATGGTTCCTGGGTTGGAGAAATCCGTCTTGTGTTTCCTTCTTTAACCCCTTAAGCCCCGAGGGTGGTTTGCACGTTAAAGAAGTTGTCCACTACTATAAAGTTGTTTTTTTTTTCATAAATCTTGCTATTATGTGCCACTGAAAACATCTACTGTGTTTTTAATTTAGCAATATTACCTGTTATCATGCTGTAGCAGCACATCTTCAGTGCTGGATTCAGCTCTCTTTGGGTTAATCGACAACTTCCTTTCTCCTGAGTCATTGTGCTCTAATACTACAAGTTCCATGATGCTTTGCACCGGCCACTAAGCCCGAGCCTAGCACACCCACTCCAAAAACACCCAAACCCCTCCCTCCTCTCCCTCCTCTCTCTTCAAAAAGATTTGTGGTGTCATTTCTGTCCAACTCCTCTTTACATTTGTCCAACCCACACTCCATTACACACAGATAGATAGGTAGATAGATATTAGATAGATATTACATAGATAAATAGATAGATAGATGGATGATAGATAGATAGATAGATAGATAGATAGATAGATAGATAGATATTAGATAGATAGATAGATAGACAGACAGATAGAATTAGATAGATATGGGATGGATAGATACATACAGATATATCTATATGTCTATTTCCATAGATATGTCCATATCCATGTTTCTAAACCCCTTCACCCCTGGAGCTTTTTTCGTTTATCGCTCCCCTTCTTTCCAGAGCCATAATGTTTCCGTCAATATGGCCATGTGAGGGCTTATCTTTTGCAGGACAAGTTCTACTTTTGAACGACACCATTGGTTTTACCATGTCGTGTAACAGAAAATGTGAAAAAAAATTCAAAGTGCGATGAAATTGCAAAAAAAGTGCAATCCCACACTTGTTTTTTGCTTGGCTTTTTGGCTAGGTTCACTAAATGCTAAGACTGTGTGCACACGTTGCAGATCCGCAGCGTTTTTTGCCGTACGGAATTGCATCAAATCCGCAGTGTAGTGCACAACCAATGTAAGTCTATAGGAGCCGCAGATTTGTTGTGCACATGCTGCGGAAAAGGCCGCACCGAAACACAGCTTTTTTTTTTCTCTGCAGCATGTCACTTCTTTTGTGCCGAACTGCAGCGTTTCTGCACCCTTAGGCCGGGATCACACACAGCGAGATACGGCCGAGTCTCGCAGGTTAAAACCAAGCTCTGGCACCGGCACTCCAGAGCGGAGCGTGCAGCCGCACAGCAATACATGGAGCCGCACGCTCCGCTCCGGAGCGCCGGTGCCAGAGCTTGAATTTAACCTGCGAGACTCGGCCGTATCTCGCTGTAGTGTGACTCCGGCCTTACATTTTCATTGAGATGTAAAAAATATCTGCAGTTTTGCTGCGGATGTGGGTCCAAGAATCGCTGCAGTTCAGGAGGAGGGAAGTGTGTGGGCGGTGACCAAGGACGGACTGGCCATCGGGCACTTCTGGCAAATGCCAGAAGGGCCGTGCCAGTAGTGGGCCGCTGCACTCTTTCCCCCCTACTCCCAACAGTGCCGCCGCCGCATTAAACTATACCGGCGTCTATGACGCCGGTATAGTTCAATGCAATGATGGAGGAGAGAGCGTCCGCTGGCGCTCCCTCTCCCATCATTCCCCGCTCTGCCTCTGACACTGCGGGTGCGCGATGACGTCATATCATCGCACACTTGCTGTGTCCGGGGCAGACTGCAGCTGCCGAGACAGGAGCAGCGTGGGCAAGACGAAAGGTGAGGAGAGTGTTTTGTTTTTTTTTAACTGGACTGTGGAGCCATTATCGGGGGGATGAGATGTGGGTTGTGCTGTATATATCACTGTGTGGGCTGTGCTGTGTATATACCACTGTGTGGGCTGTGCTGTGTATATACCACTGTGTGGGCTGTGCTGTGTATATACCACTGTGTGGGCTGTGCTGTGTATACTACTATGCGGGCTGTGCTGTGTATACTACTACGCGGGCTGTGCTGTATATACTACTACGCGGGCTGTGCTGTATATACTACTATGCGGGCTGTGCTGTATATACTACTACGCGGGCTATGCTGTATATACTATGACCCGGGCTGTGCTGTATACTACTATACGGGCTGTGCTGTATACTACTATGCGGGCTGTGCTGTATACTACTACGCTGGCTGTGCTATATTATGCAGGCTGTGCTATATACTATGCAAGTTGTGCTATATTATATGCGGGCTTTGATATATACTATGGGAGGTATATTATATTCTATGGGGGAGGCCGTGTTATATACTATGTGGCTGTGTTATATACTATTGCGGGGGTATATTCTATTCTATGGGGGAGGCTGTCTTATATACTATGGGGGCTGCATTATATTCTATGGGGGCTACATTACATTTGTCACAGGAAATGTTTTCCTTGACCCGCTCCCGGCCTGGACTGCCGGATGTGACGGTGGACGCTGGGGGGTGCACACGGCGCATGCGCCGCATCGGGCGCATTTCTTTCAGCACCAATCATTTCCATATATATACGGGGCATTGTAGGGTTTGACATACGGCCCCCCGAGGAAGCCAACTACGCGAAACGCGCGTCGGGGTCTCTCGGTGTCTTCAGCCATCCACGGTCTCTCTCCCACATGGGTAAGCATTTGCTACGCTTCTAACTAGCCTGTGGGCTCACATACTCTCTGTGTCTATTAGAACCAGCAGTGTGCTGGTATGGGCTCCCTAGTGCCAGATGGTATATACAATTATTGGGATGCTCTTCTATTTATTGAATTACATTTTGCTCCAGGCTTTCCTTAGCAGGGAGACATGCTGAGTGGCTGATCACACATGGTTTTTATCATGTTTCTGTCCCTTTCATTCTCGTCATGTTTCTACATTGGGCTATTAGCCATTATTATTTGTTATTGAGCTTTTTGTATTAATTAAACTTTTTTGATATGATATTACTAGCATTTGAGCTCGATTTATTTATTGTATCCATACTATTGAGAGTATAGACTCCTATTTCTCTTGTAGGTTTATCCCATATTTTGGAGTAGCGTTCAGCGCTCTCATTCTAGATCCTGGTGTACAGGATCATTATCCTTTTAAGTGTTTTCCAATATGTCAGTGGTTGTTAATTTCATTATATTCAATGGGGGCTACATTATATATTATGGGGAGGTGGGCTGCATTATATTCTATGGGGGGCTGTATTAGATTTTATGAGGGATGATTGCATCATACTCTTTGATGGGGCTGCATTATATTCTATGGGGAGGTGGGCTGCATTCTATTCTATTCGGGGCTACATTATATTCTATGGGGGGCTGTATTATATTTATATTCTATGAGGGGTGATTGCATCATACTCTATGGGGGGCTGCATTATATTATTTGGGGGGTTACATTATACTCTGGGGTTGCTGCATTATACTCAGCAAATTCAGATGTAAGGCTACTTTCACACTTGCGTCGGTACGGGGCCGTCGCAAACCGACGGACGTTATGCTAAATTTAGCACAACGTGGGCAGCGGATGCAGTTTTACAACGCATCCACTGCCCATTGTTATGAGCGTGGAGGAGGGGGCGGAGTTCCAGCCACGCATGCGCGGTCGGAAATGACAGACATGTCGCACAAAAAAAGTTACATTGAACTTTTTTTGTGCATCGCGTCCGCCAAAACACGACGGATCCGTTGCTAATACAAGTCTATAGGTACAAAACGCATCCTGCGAGCACATTTGCAGGATCCGTTTTTTTCGTCGGATCTTTTTTTTTTCCGCCGTATTCGTTTTTTCCACTTGATCGTTTTTTTTTCCGCCAGATCCGTTTTTTTCTCATAGAGTTGTATTAGCGCCGGAGTGCGTCTGATGGCCACACGTTTCATCCATTGTTTGCTAGCTCAGTCGCTGTGCATTTTTTCGACGTACCGAAAAACCGTTCCTCTGTTTGTGTTTTCCGTCCGGCGGAAACCGCTTTTTTGACGGATCCTGCAAAAACGGATTAAACATGTGGCCATCAGGCACAATCCGGCGCTAATACAACTCTATGAGAAAAAACAGATTTGGCGGAAAAAAAAACATCCGGTGGAAAAAAATGGATCCGGCGGAAATAAACGGATCCGGTTGAAAAAAACGGATCTGGCAGAAAAAAACGATCCGGTGCAAATGTGCTCGCAGGATGCGTTTTATCCATAGACTTGTATTAGCGACGGATCGCCAGACATCGCCTCCGTCGTGCTACGGATCCGTCGTGTTTTGGCGTACCGTCGGCACGAAAAAACGTTCAATTGAAAAAAATTTTGGCCGTCTCGCCCGCCATTTTCTACCGCGCATGCGCAGCAAAAACTCCGCCCCCTCCTCCCCGCACTTCAGAATGGGCAGCGGATGCGTTGAAAAACTGCATCCGCTGCCCACGTCGTGCACAAATTTCACAACATGCGTCGGTACGTCGGGCCGACGCATAGCGATGGACCCGTACCGACGCAAGAGTGAAAGAGGCCTTAATGAGCGTTGAATTTAAAAAGAAAAAAAAGCGGAAAAAAACGGCGTGGGCTCCCGCGCAATTTTCTGCGCCAGAGGGGGAAAGCCGACGGCCGGGGCCAATATCTGTAGCCTGCTATGAATACCAGCCCCCAGCTGTCTGCTTAGCCTTTACTGGCTATTAAAATAGGGGGACCCCCCCCCAAAAAAAAATGACGTGGGGTACCCCTATATTTTATAGCCAGAAAGGCTACACAGACAGCTGCAGGCTGATATTCACAGCCTGTCCGCTGCCGCCCCAGAAATGGCGCATCTGTAAGATGCGCCAATTCCGGCACTTAGCCCCTCTCTTCCCACTCCCGAGTAGCGGTGGGATATGGGGTAATAAGGGGTTAATGTCACCTTGCTATTGTAAGGTGACATTAAGCCGGGTTAATAACGGAGAGGCGTCAATAAGACGCCTATCGATTATTAATCCAATAGTAAGAAAGGGTTAATAAAACACACACACATTTGGAAAAAAGTATTTTAATATTCTTCATTTAACCATACTTACCATACTTCAGCGCCTGCAAAAAACAGTAAAATAATAAACCGTATACTACCTGTCCGCCGTAGTCCAATTAATAACGAGTGTCCCACGACGGTCTCCCTTATAGAACAGTGACATCGGGTGATGTC
Organism: Ranitomeya imitator; assembly: GCF_032444005.1. Taxonomy (NCBI): domain Eukaryota; kingdom Metazoa; phylum Chordata; class Amphibia; order Anura; family Dendrobatidae; genus Ranitomeya; species Ranitomeya imitator. The sequence goes on from NC_091283.1 coordinate 237,084,176, forward strand.
ACTGCTCTATAGGACCCTCAGTGACACACTGACAGGAGACAATGGCTCCTGCAGTGCATCACTGAGGTTACTCTAGTTCAAAGTCTCACTTTATGGCAATTGCTGCGTGGGAAAATGTCTCACCCAGCAATGGCAATAGTGAGACTAGGGACTATTTTCTCACAGGGGCGTAGGAATACCTTGTGAGGAATACATGATGGAAGGATACCTTCCATCATTGTGTTCCTGGAGCCCCTGGAGAGTGGTCGCATCAGCTGATGCTCCTGCTCTCCAAGGGAGATCATCTTGGGACACTCGTTTTAATTGGATTTCTGCGGACAGGGAGTATATTGTTTGTTTATTATTTTAATATTTTTTACAGGTGACACTGGCTTCGGGGAACAAAGTGACAAGTGATGGTGAGTATGTACTCTATGTTATATGTACTGTATGTATGTAGTATGTATGTATGTACTGTATATCACATGTCGTTGCATGGTGCATGTCGTTGCATGGTGCATGTCGTCGCATGGTGCATGGTGCATGTTATCGCATGGTGCATGTCGTCGCATGGTGCATGTCGTCGCATGGTGCATGTCGTTGCATGGTGCATGTCGCATGGTACATGTCGTCGCATGGTGCATGTCGCCACATGATGCATGTAGCATGTCGTCGCATGGTGCATGTCATCGCATGGTGCATGTCGCATGGTGCATGTTGTCGCATGTTGTCGCATGTTGTCGCATGGTGCATGCAGCATGTCACATGTCGCATGGTGCATGTCGTCGCATGGTGCATGTCGCCACATGGTGCATGTAGCATGTCGTCGCTTGGTGCATGTCATCGCATGGTGCATGTCGCATGGTGCATGTTGTCGCATGTCGCCGCATGGTGCATGCAGCATGTCGCATGTCGTCGCATGGTGCATGTCGCATGGTGCATGTCGTCGCATGGTGCATGTCGCATGTCGTCGCATGGTGCATGTCGTCGCATGGTGCATATAGCATGGTTTATGCCGCATGTCGTTGCATGGTGCATGTTGTCGCATGGTTCATGTCGCATGTCGGCGCATGGTGCATGTTGTTGCATGGTGCATGTAGCATGGTGCATATCGTCGCATGGTGCATGCAGCATGTCGCATGGTGCATGTCGTCGCATGGTGCATGCAGCATGTCGCATGGTGCATGTCGTCGCATGGTGCATGTCGCATGGCGTCGCATGGTGCATGCAGCATGTCGTCGCATGGTGCATGTAGCATGTCGTCGCATGCTGCATGTCGTCGCATGGTGCATGTCGCATGGTGCATAGCACCACATGGTGCATGTAGCATGTCGCATGTCGTCGCATGGTGCATGTCATCACATGGTGCATGGTGCATGTCGCATGGTGCATGTTGTCGCATGGTGCATGCAGCATGTCACATGTCACATGGTGCATGTCATCGCATGGTGCATGTCGGATAGTGCATGTCGTCGCATGGTGCATGTCACCACATGGTGCATGTCATCGCATGGTGCATGTCGCATGGTGCATGTTGTCGCATGTTGCCGCATGGTGCATGCAGCATGTCGCATGTCGTCGCATGGTGCATGTCGTCGCATGGTGCATGTCGCATGTCGTCGCATGGTACATGTCGCATGTCGTTGCATGGTGCATGTCGTCGCATGGTGCATATAGCATGGTTTATGTTGCATGTCGTCGCATGGTGCATGTTGTCGCATGGTTCATGTCGCATGTCGGCGCATGGTGCATGTTGTTGCATGGTGCATGTAGCATGGTGCATGCAGCATGTCGCATGGTGCATGATGCATGTCGCATGTCGTCGCATGGTGCATGTCGTCGCATGGTGCATGCAGCATGTCACATGGTGCATGTCGTCGCATGGTGCATGTTGCATGTCGTCGCATGGTGCATGTAGCATGTCGTCGCATGGTGCATGTCGCATGTCGTCGCATGGTGCATGTAGCATGTCATCGCATGGTGCATGTCGCAAGTCGTCGCATGGTGCATGTCGTCGTATGTCACATGTCGTCGCATGGTGCATGTAGCATGGTGCATGTCGCATGTCGTCGCATGGTGCATGTCGTCGCACGGTGCATGTCGTCACATGGTGCATGCAGCATGTCGCATGGTGCATGTCGTCGCATGGTGCATGTCATTGCATGGTGCATGTAGCATGTCGTCGCATGGTGCATGTCGTCGCATGGTGCATGTCGTCGCATGGTGCATGTCGTCGCATGGCGCATGTAGCATGTCGTCGCATGGTGCATGTTGCATGTCGTCGCATGGTGTGTGTTGTATGTATGTACTGTGTTTGTTTTTTTACATTCAACACATTAGCCGGATGATGGGACTACTACTGTCCCATCATTGGCTAATGTGTCACTCACTGTGTAGCAGGCAGAGCCCGATGGGACTTATAGTCCCATCGGACGATGCCTGCACACACACACAGCGCCGGCACACACACACACGCACAGCGCCGGCACACACACGCACAGCGCCAGCACACACACAGTGCCGGCACACACACACACGCATGCACAGCGCCGTCACACACACACACGCACAGCGCCGACACACACACACACACGCACAGCGCCGACACACACACGCACAGCGCCGACACACACACGCACAGCGCCGGCACACACACGCACATGCCGGCCAGCAGGTAGAAACACCGGCGCCGGTCGGCAGAAACACCGGCGCCGGTGGGCAGAAACACCGGCGCCGGCGGGTAGAAACACCGGCGCCGGCGGGCAGAAACTTTGGCGCCTGCGGGCAGAAACACATGTCGTCGCATGGTGCATGTCGTTGCATGGTGCATGTCGTCGCATGGTGCATGTCGTCGCATGGTGCATGTCGTCGCATGGTGCATGTCGCATGGTGCATGTAGCATGTCGTTGCATGGTGCATGTCGCATGTCGTCACATGGTGTGTGTTGTATGTATGTATGTACTGTGTTTGTTTTTTTACATTCAACACATTAGCCGGATGATGGGACTACTACTGTCCCATCATTGGCTAATGTGTCACTCACTGTCAGTGTAGCAGGCAGAGCCCGATGGGACTTGTAGTCCCATCGGACGATGCCTGCACACACACACACAGCGCCGGCACACACACACGCACAGCGGCGGCTGCAGTCTGGGGGTCACGTGACCCGGACTCAGCAGCCGGAATAGCGCCGCTCACAGGCAAAAACGTCAACAAAAGGTAATGGCACAATTCATTAGGGGCCCCGGGGGGGTACATTGGGGGGTTAATTGAAAGTAGTGGACAACCCCTTTAATGACCGGGCCAATTTTTACAATTCTGACCACTGTCCCTTTATGAGGTTATAACTCTGGAACGCTTCAACGGATCTTGGCGATTCTGACACTGTTTTCTCATGACGTATTGTAATTCATGTTAGTGGTAAAATTTATTCGATATAACTTGCGTTTATTTGAGAAAAAACAGAAATTTGGGGAAAATTTAGAAAATTTCGCAATTTTCCAAATTTGAATTTTTATACCCTTAAATCACAGAGATATGTCATGCAAAATACTTACTAAGTAACATTTCCCACATGTCTACTTTACATCAGCATAATTTTGGAACCAAAATTTTTGTTTATTAGGGAGTTATGAGGGTTAAAAGTTGACCAGCAATTTCTCATTTTTACAACACCATTTTTTTTTAGGGACCACATCTCATTTGAAGTCATTTTGAGGGGTCTATATGATAGAAAATACCCAAGTGTGACACCATTCTAAAAACTGCACCCCTCAAGGTGCTCAAAACCACATTCAAGAAGTTTATTAACCCTTCAGGTGTTTTACAGGAATTTTTGGAATGTTTAAATAAAAATGAACATTTAACTTTTTTTCACACAAAATTTATTTCAGCTCCAATTTGTTTTATTTTACCAAGGGTAACAGGAGAAAATGGACCCCAAAAGTTGTACAATTTGTCCTGAGTACACTGATACCCCATATGTGGGGATAAACCACTGTTTGGGCACATGGCAGAGCTCGGAAGGGAAGGAGCGCCATTTGACTTTTCAATTCAAAATTGACTGGAATTGAGATGGGACGCCATGTTGCATTTGGAGAGCCCCTGATGTGCCTAAACATTGAAACCCCTCACAAGTGACACCATTTTGGAAAGTAGACCCCTTGAGGAACTTATCTAGATGTGTGGTGAGCACTTTGACCCAACAAGTGCTTCATAGAAGTTTATAATGCAGAGCCGTAAAAATAAAAAATCATATTTTTTCACAAAAATGATCTTTTTGCCCCCAATTTTTTATTTTCCCAAGGGTAAGAGAAGAAATTAGACCACAAAAGTTGTTGTGCAATTTGTCCTGAGTATGCTGATACTCCATATGTGGGGGTAAACCACTGTTTAGGCGCATGGCAGAGCTCGGAAGGGAAGGAGCGCCATTTGACTTTTCAATGCAAAATTGACTGGAATTGAGATGGGACGCCATGTTGCGTTTGGAGAGCCCCTGATGTGCCTAAACATTGAAACCACCCACAAGTGACACCATTTTGGAAAGTAGACCCCCTAAGGAACTTATCTAGATGTGTTTTGAGAGCTTTGAGCCCCCAAGTGTTTCACTACAGTTTATAACGCAGAGCCGTGAAAATAAAAAAAAATTTTTTTCACAAAAATGATTTTTTAGTCCCCAGTTATGTATTTTTACAAGGGTAACAGGATAAATTGGACCCCAAAAGTTGTTGTCCAATTTGTCCTGAGTACGCGGATACCCCATATGTGGGGGGGAAGCACTGTTTGGGCGCATGGCAGAGCTCGGAAGGGAAGGAGCGCCATTTGGAATACAGACTTAGATGGATTGGTCTGCAGGCATCACGTTGCATTTGCAGAGCCCCTGATGTACCCAAACAGTAGGAACCTCCCACAAGTGACCCCATATTGGAAACTAGACCCCCCCAAGGAAGTTATCTAGATGTGAGAACTTTGAACCCCCAAGTGTTTCACTACAGTTTATAACGCAGAGCCGTGAAAATAAAAATTCTTTTTTTTTTCACAAAAATTCTTTTTTAGCCCCCAGTTTTGTATTTTCACAAGGGTAACAAGAGAACTAGGACCCCAAAAGTTGTTGTCCAATTTGTTCTGAGTACGCTGATACCCCATATGTTGTGGTAAACCCCTGTTTGTGCGCACCGGAGAGCTCGGAAGGAAAGGAGCACTGTTTTACTTTTTCAATGCAGAATTGGCTGGAATTGAGATCGGACGCCATGTCACGTTTGGAGAGCCCCTGATGTGCCTGAAAAGTGGAAACTCCCCAATTATAACTGAAACCCTAATCCAACAACACCCCTAACCCTAATCCAAACGGTAACCTTAACCACACCCCTAACCCTGACACACCCCTAATTCTAATCCCAACCCTAATCCCAACCGTAAATATAATCCTAACCCTAACTTTAGCCCAAACCCTAACCCTAACTTTAGCCCCAACCCTAACCCCAACCCTAACCCTAGCCCCAACCCTAACCCTAGCCCTAACCCCAACTCTAGCCCCAACTCTAACCCCAACCCTAGCCCCAACCCTAACCCTAGCCCCAACCCTAGCCCTAACCCTAGCCCCAACCCTAGCCCTAACCCTAACCCTAGCCCTGATGGGAAAATGGAAATAAATTCATTTTTTTAATTTTATTATTTTTCCCTAACTAAGGGGGTGATGAAGGAGGGTTTGATATACTTTTATAGCGTTTTTTATATCGGATTTTTATGATTGGCAGCTGTCACACACTAAAAGACGCTATTTTTATAGCAAAAAAGTTTTTGCGTCTCCACATTTTGAGACCTATAATTTTTCCATATTTTGGTCCACAGAGTCATCTGAGGTCTTGTTTTTTGTGGGACGAGTTGACGTTTTTATTGGTAACATTTTTGGACACGTGACATTTTTTTATCACTTTTTATTCCGATTTTTGTGAGGCAGAATGACCAAAAACCAGCTATTCATGAATTTCTTTTGGGGGAGGCGTTTATACCAATCCGCGTTTGGTAAAATTGATAAAGCAGTTTTATTCTTCGGGTCAGTACGATTACAGCGATACCTCATTTATATCATTTTTTTATGTTTTGGAGCTTTTATACGATAAAAGCTATTTTATAGAAAAAATAATTATTTTGGCATCGCTTTATTCTCAGGACTATAACTTTTTTATTTTTTTGCTTATTATGCTTTGTGGTGGCTTATTTTTTGCGGGACAAGATGACGTTTTCAGCGGTATCATGGTTATTTACATCCGTCTTTTTGATCGCGTGTTATTCCACTTTTTGTTCGGCGTTATGATAATAAAGCGTTATTTTTTGGCTCGTTTTTTTTTTCTTACGGTGTTCACTGAAGGGGTTAACTAGTCGGCCAGTTTTATAGGTCGGGTCGTTACGGACGCGGCGATACTATATATGTGTACTTTTATTGTTTTGGGGTTTTTTTAGATAAAGAAATGTATTTATGGGAATAATATTTTTTTTCTAATTTATTTATTTAGTATTTTTTTTTTTTTTTTACACATGTGGAAATTTTTTTTTTACTTTTTTACTTTGTCCCGGGGGGGACATCACAGATCGCCGATCTTACAGTTTGCACAGCACTCTAGCACTCTGTGAGATCGGCGATCTCACTCATCGCTGCAGGCTTACAGTGCTGCAGCTGCAGCCTGCTCCTGACCCGGAAGTACTCCCTGCAGGACCCGAATGCAGCCCTGCGGCCATTTTGGATCCGGGGCCTGCAGGGAGAAGACGCTCGGTACAAGGTGAGCACATCACCTTGTACCGATTGTCTCAGGGAAGCCCGCAGGGAGCCCCCTCCCTGCGCGATGCTTCCCTGTACCGCCGGCACACCGCGATCATTTTTGATCGCGGTGTGCCGGGGGTTAATGTGCCGGGAGCGGTCCGTGACCGCTCCTGGCACACAGTGCCGGATGTCAGCTGCGATAGGCAGCTGACACCCGGCCGCGATCGGCTGCGCTCCCCCCGTGAACGCGGCCGATCGCGTATGACGTACTATCCCGTCGGTGGGAATTAAAGCCCACCCCACCTCGACGGGATAGTACGTCATATGGGATTAAGGGGTTAATCTGTGGTTGAAGTTAACGAGATGCTTCATGCCAGACAAGGAAGTTCCTGATTCTGGGCCCCCTGCAGTCTGTGGCAGAGGGGGTCTGTGTTGGCACGGTAATAAATTGTGTTATTTTCAGCTTTACAGAAGGAAGATAACACCATAGAAATGAGAAGAAGAATAGGCCTCAGGTGCCACAACTGTCTACAAGGAAAACTGTTGCTCTCAGCAACCAATCACAGCTCAGCTTTCATCTTCTAAACAGCTCTTGTGAAATAAAAGATGCTTAGTGATTGGTTTTATATGGGCAACACAGGCAGTGTAAGCTGTTGTGGTCAAGATGATGTGCCTATGAAGTATATACATTAGATATTATATATATATTTATTAGATATTTATATATATATATATATATATATCTACACACATACACATATATACACTGATCAAAAAATAAAGGGTACACTTAACCAACAGAATATAACTCCAAGTAAATCAAACTTCTGTGAAATCAAACTGTCCACTTAGGAAGCAACATTGATTGACAATCAATTTCACATGCTGTTGTGCAAATGGAATAGATGGAATAGACAACAGATGGAAATTATTGTCAATTATCAAGACACCCTCAATAAAGGAGTGGTTCTGCCAGTGGGGACCACAGACCACGTCTCAGTTCCAATGCTTTCTGGCTGATGTTTTGGTCACTTTTAAACGTTGGTTGTGCTTTCACACTCATGGTAGCATGAGATGGACTCTACAACCCACACAAGGGGCTCAGATAGTGCAGCTCATCCAGGATGGTACATCAATGCGAGCTGTGGCAAGAAGGTTTGCTGTGTCTGTCAGCGTAGTGTCCAGAGGCTGGAGGCGCTACTAGGAGACAGGCCAGTACAGCAGGAGACGTGAAGGGTGCTGTAGGAGGGCAACAACCCAGCAGCAGGACCGCTACCTCAGCCTTTGTGCAAGGAGGAACAGTAGGAGCACTGCCAGAGCCCTGCAAAATGACCTCCAGCAGGCAACAAATGTGCATGTTTCTGCACAAACGGTTAGAAACTGACTCCATGAGGATGGTCTGAGTGCCCGACGTCCACAGATGGGGGTTCTGCTCACAGTCCAACACTATGCAGGATGTTTGGCATTTGCCACAGAACACCAGGATTGGCAAATTCGCCACCGGTGCCCTGTGCTCTTCACAGATGAAAGCAGGTTCACACTGAGCACATGTGACAACATGAGAGTCTGGAGACGCTGTGGAGAGCAATCTGCTGCCTGCAATATCCTTCAGCATGACCGGTTTGGCAGTGGGTCAGTAATGGTGTGGAGTGGCATTTCTTTGGAGGGCCACACAGCCCTCCATGTGCTCGCCAGAGGCAGCCTGATTGCAATTAGGTACCGAGATGAGATCCTCAAACCCCTTGTGAGACCATATGCTGGTGCGGTTGGCCCTGGGTTCCGCTTAATGCAGGACAATGCCAGACCTCATGTGGCTGGAGTGTGTCAGCAGTTCCTGCAAGATGAAGGCATAGAACCTATGGACTGGCCCGCCTGTTCTCCAGACCTGAATCCGATTGAACACATCATGTATTGATCTATCCACCATCACGTTGCACCACAGACTGTCCAAGAGTTGGCGTATGCTTTAATCCAGCTCTGGGAAGAGATCCCTCAGGAGACCACCCACCACCTCATCAGGAGCATGCCCAGGGTAGGGAGGTCATACAGGCACATGGAGGCCACAAATAGTGGAAAAACACTAGATAGGATAACCTAGAGGGGGTTTTTTGGGCCTTGCAGCGCCGTTTACGGCTGTCTGCACGGTCTCTGTGTGAGCGCAGCTCGCCCTGTAGTCTGTGTGCAGCCACAGCCGGTTGGATTCAGCTCAGGGTTTGTCACTGCCTCATACCGTTAAATAACTTGTCCTTTTTTTCAACTAGTGCAGCCTGTTGAAAATTTTGGAAAAAATTTCCTATTAGTGTCTTTCCACCCGTCTCCAGCAAAATAGTGGAAAAACACTAGATAGGATAACCTAGAGGAGGGTTTTTGGGCCTTGTAGCGCCGTTTACGGCTGTCTGCACGGTCTCCGTGTGAGCGCAGCTCGCCCTGTAGTCTGTGTGCAGCCACATCCGGTTGTATTCAGCTCAGGGTTTGTCACTGCCTCATACCGTTAAATAACTTGTCCTTTTTTTCAACTAGTGCAGCCTGTTTAAAAAATTTTTAAAAAATTGTTATTAGTGTCTTTCCTCCCGTCTCCAGCTAAATAGTGGAAAAACACTACATAGGATAACCTAGAGGAGGGTTTTTGGGCCTTGCAGCGCCGTTTACGGCTGTCTGCATGGTCCCCGTGTGAGTTAAACTCGCTCTGTAGCCTGATCTGCACAAAATAAAAAAAGTAAAGTTCACCAAACACCACTTAACACTTGTGTAGCTCACATTTTATCAATAATAATAAGGTCTAGTCCACACTTTACAACATTAGTGTTTCTTACACCTGTTAGGAGGAGCATTTCAGGAATAAGCACACTAAGGCCTTAGTACTTTTCTGCTTATCTTTATCTGTCAACCAAGATGAAGAGGGCAGGGAGTAAGGGGCGTGGGCGTGGGCGCGGAGCAGGGAGAGGAGCAGGGAGAGGACGTGGTGATTCTGTGCCTGCTGCGGGCACCGGTGACTCATCATCACTCAGTTTCAGCAGGGAACAGTCCTTCATGCGCAGCTTTGTCGGAGAGCGCCGTGCACCGCTGCTGCGTGAAGATCAAATTGAAGCCGTTGTCGGATGGATGGCAGCTAATGCATCGACTTCAATTAGTGCAACATCCTCTCAGGCACAGACCACTGGAGAGCAGCCATCTGTCTCTTCACCACCTGCCAAATTGGCCAGGCAGTCAGAGAGCCCAGGACAGGAGCCGTCTCTACTTCTGTTCTCTGAATCTCTTGGCTTGGAAACAGGGGGCCCGCCAAGCAGCATTGGAGAAATGGAAGAAGAGGCAGTGTGCAGTGATGCCCAACACCTTTGTCTCTCTGACTCTGAAGAGGCGGGTGGGCCAGTGCCTCCGGTGACCACAGCACAGTACGCATCTGATGATGATGAAACTCAGGTGCCGCTTTCTGCTGCGTACTGTGCTGCCGAGACTACCCAGGAGGAGCAGTTGGTGGCAGAGGGTAGTGGAGATGATGAGGTCCTTGACCCATCGTGTCGTGAGGAACAGGAAGGTGGTGGGAGCAGCTCTGAGGAAGAGATTCCCCAAACGGGCCAAAGAGGGAGAGGGAGGGGGAAGACTGCGGAGCCTGTAGCCTCCACTTTGGCACCCGTTAGGAGCCTGTCTCTTCCACAAGCCAAAAAGGGCGCTCCCAAGACTTGCAGTGCCTGGTCCTTTTTTGACACAGTTGCAGATGACATTTGTTTTGTCAAATGCAAGCTGTGTCATCAGAAAGTCAAAAGAGGGAAAAGTGTCAGCAACCTCAATACCACAAATATGTGGAAACATGTGCGGACCAGGCACGCGGTGGAGTTACAAAAACACACTGAAGACCTCGGCCAACCAACAGCGGCAGCTACCACCTCTTCAGCTCGTGTTGCCTCTTCCTCCAGCTCACACACAGCTGGTTCGGCTTCCTCCTTGGATCGCCATGGAAGAACCTCTGGCACTGTTGGCCAGAGACCTAGTGTAATTCCACCCACAGCACCACGTTCCCAGTCATCCTCACACTCCCAGCCTAGTCTACAGCCATCGGTAGTACAGGCATGGGAGAAAAGGCGGGCATTGTCGGCAAACCACCCCCGAGCACAGGCTCTGAATGCAGGCATTGCCAAACTTCTGTCGCTGGAAATGCTCTCATTCAGGCTGGTGGAGACTGACAGCTTCCGTGACTTCATGGCATTGGCAGTCCCACAGTACAAGGAGCCCAGCCGCTTTTACTTCAGCAGGCAAGCCGTCCCTGCCCTGCACAAGCATGTGGAGGGACAAATAAAACACGCGCTACTGAACGCCGTCAGTAGCAAGGTCCACCTCACCACCGATGCGTGGACCAGTCAACATGGACAGGGGCGATACCTTTCCATCACTGCCCATTGGGTTAATGTTTTTGAGCCGGGTACAGACCGTGCGAGTGGTGCAGGACGTGTCCTGCCCACTCCAAGGATTGCAGGAATCCAGTCTGTACGCATTGACTCCTCCTCTTACACAAGTTCCTCAGATTCATCGCTGCAGGATCCGTCACAGTCCACCTCCACATGGACCTGTGAACGTTTACCTGTTACGACTGACATGAGCACAGCCGTGGCCAAACGTCAGCAGGCCGTCTTGAAATTAGTTTCTTTGGGGAATCGAAGCCACACAGCGCAGGAGCTCTGGAATGCCCTAAAGCAGGAGAGCGATGTGTGGTTTGTGCCAGCGAATCTCCAGCCAGGCATGGTAGTGTGTGACAATGGCCGAAATCTGGTGGCAGCTTTAGCCCTTGGCAACCTCACTCACATCCCATGTCTGGCACATGTGCTCAATTTGGTTGTGCAGAGTTTTCTGAGGGACTATCCGGATCTTGATGCACTTCTGCACAAGGCCCGCCTAGAGTGTGCTCACTTGCGGCGTTCCAGCTTGGCAAGATCCCGCATTGCTGCTCTGCAGCGTCGGTTTCGCCTTCCTGAACATCGCATCATATGTGACCTACCTACCAGGTGGAATTCCACGTTACATATGTTGGTGCGGTTGTGTGAGCAGCAGCAAGCAGTAATGGAGTACCAGCTGCATCAGGCGCAAAAAAGTCGCAGTCAGCGCCGATCAGACTTCACAACCACAGCGTGGGCCACTATGAAGGACGTCTGCCAGGTTTTGCGTCCTTTCGATTATTCCACGCGGATGGCAAGTGCAGATGATGCACTAGTCAGCATGACTGTCCCCCTTATCTGCCTGCTTCAAGAAACCCTGCAAGGGATAAGGGATGATGTGGAAGAGGTGGAGGATGAGGAGTCACCTTTTCCATCAGCTTCTGGACAGTCAGTGCCATGTGGTTCCTCACAAAGGGGTCGGCAGGGGACCCTTTGTGAGGAGGATGAGGAGGATGAGGAGGAGTCAATGGACGAGGAAGAGCTCCGTCCAGAGGAGGGAGTGAGACAATTGTCCAGTGGTCAGTGTGTACAGCGAGGGTGGGGTGATGAAGAGCGAGCAGAGATCATGTCTCAAGCAGGGGACAGCGTTTCTGGGCCAGTTGGCAGTCTGCAGCACATGGTGGATTTCATGCTGCAGTCCCTGAGAGACGACCGCCGCATCGACCACATTCTCAACGTGCCTGATTATTGGGTGTACGCCCTCCTCGATCCTCGCTACCATGACAACGTCCAAAACCTCATCCCGGCGTTGACACGGGAGCGTAAAATGCGGGAGTACCACGACACACTGGTAAATTCCATCATCTTCTCCATTCCAACTGAGAGGAGTGCTGCTAGTGCTTTACAAAGCAGCTCAGTGCGTCGAGGCAGTGGAGGAGGCTCTGCACAAAGAGGGAGCAGAAGCAGTGCCTCTGCCCAAGGCAAGCCCAGTATGGCACAACTGTGGCAAACTTTTGTGTGCCCGCCCCAAATGTCTACACCATCACCGGCGGCTCAGCAGGAGGCAACGGTTCCGTCAGATGGTGACAGACTACATGGCTTGCCCTCTTACTGTACTCCCAGACGGCTCTTCCCCGTTCAAGTTTTGGGTCTCTAAGCTGGATACATGGCCAGAGCTAAGCCAGTATGCATTGGAGGTGCTGGCTTGCCCTGCGGCTAGTGTCTTATCGGAACGTGTCTTTAGTGCTGCAGGTGGTGTACTAACAGACCGTCGCATGCGACTATCCTCCGATAATGTTGACCGGCTTACTTTCCTGAAAATGAAACAGTCCTGGATCTCGCAGGAATTTGCCACTCCTCTGCCTGATTAAGTAATTGGGCGTCATCCAGGTCTCCTGATGTGTTCATCTTTCTACCACCTGAACTGCTATTCCTGGGCTCCAACACCGCCAGTTGCGGCTCAGAAGTGCAGGCTGCACAGTCAAAACATACGACCCAGTGTTATTGGGTTTCAGTAACGTCAGCTGATCCCCAGCTGTGTAGCCGGCAATGTGTCATGCGACCGCCACGCTGGCACAACAACCTAAGTGTAAGGGAACCTGTCCCCCCCCCCTCGGCGTTTGTTACTGAAAGAGCCATCTTGTGCAGCAGTAATGTTGCACAAGGAAAAGGTAGCTCTTTTAGTTTAGCTCCTTGCACACGCAGAACTTAACACTTATAAAATGTGTTCACTGATACCGTTATACCGTCCCGGAGCTGGGACTTTCCTTCATAATGTGACGCAGCACAGCCGTCATTCCTACCCCCTTGATGCCATGCGCTGCCTCCTCAGTGTTGTTTTAAGCTGTCACGGAGCCTGCGCTGTTCTGTTATCCCTTGGCAATGGCCAGTTTGCGCTGCCTGTCTTCTGACATAATTTGGTGTCAGGCTGGCTGCGCCTGTGCGCCCGCGCTGCCCGAGAACCCGCCTCGCAGTGTCTTCTGATTGAATCAGACTGCGAGCCTGGGATCCATGGGCATGCGCAGTGCATATCTTCACCTCGGGCTCTCGCCCATCTCCCTCCGCCTTCTTTAGACTGTGTGCCGTCAGCTGATCCCCAATAGCATGCCACGGCCGTGACGCCGCACAGTCTGAAGAAGAGGGAAGGAGGGGAGTGAGAGGCGAGGATATGCACTGTGCATGCCCATGGATCCAAGGCCCGCAGTGGGATTACATTAGACAACACTGCGAGGTGAGATCTGGAGCAGCGTGGACGCACAGGCACTGACAGCCTGACACCAAATTATGTCAGAAGACAGGCAGCGCAAATTGGGCATGGCCAAGGGATAACAGACCAGCGCAGGCTCCGTGACAGCTTAAAACAACGCTGAGGAGGCAGCGCACGGCACCAAGGGGATAGGAATGACAGCTGTGCTGCGTCCCATTACGAAGGAAATTCCCACGTCCGGGACGGTTTAACGGTATAAGGGGACACATTTTTAGTGTTTACTTCTGTGTTTGCAAGGAGCATAATTAAAAGAGCAACCTTTTCCATTTGCATCCTTAGTGCTGCACAAGATGGCTCTTTCAGCTACAAACGTCTTGGGGGGGGGGGGGTTAAAGATTCCCTTTCAACTTGCTCCAATCAGGCTTCGGCCTACACTCTGTTCCTCTGCTCCTCCTGCTGTTCCTGGGCTCTAACACCGCCAGTTGGTGCCTGGAAGTGCTGTGTGCACAGTCAACAGTCGCTCCTCTGTTATTGGGGTTCAGTAACGTCAGCTGATCCCCAGCTGTGTGTGCGGCAATACCTCCAATCTGCTCCTCCTGCTGTCCCTGGGCTCTAACACCGCCAGTTGGTGCCTGGAAGTGCTGTCTGCACAGTCAACAGTCGCTCCTCTGTTACTGGGGTTCAGTAACGTCAGCTGAACCCCAGCTGTGTATCCGGCAACGTGTCATGCGACCGCCACGCTGGCACAACTAAAATGTAAGGGGACCTGTCCCCCCCCCCCAGGCGTTTGTTACTGAAAGAGCCACCTTGTGCAGCACTAATACTGCACAAGGAAAAGGTCGCTCTTGAAATTATGCTCCTTGGAAACGCTGAACTACACACTCATGTAATGTGTCCCCTCACACCGTCCAACCGTCCCGGAGGTGGGACTTTCCTTTGTAATGTGACGCAGCACAGCCGTCATTCCTACCCCCTTGGCACCGTGCGCTGGCTCCTTAGCGTTGTTTGATTCCGTCATGGACCCTGCGCTGTTATGTTATCCCTTGGCCATGCACAGTTTGCGCTGCCCGTCCTCTGACATCATTTGTTGTCGGACTGGCTGCGCCTGTGCGTCCACGCTGCCCGAAATCCGACCTTGCAGTGTCGTCTAATGTGATCCCACAGTGGGCCTGGTATCCATGGCCATGCGCAGTGCATATACTAGCCTCTCACTCCCCTTCTTCACGCTTCTTCAGACTAGGCGTCGTCAGCTGATCCCTAATAGCATGCCACGGCCGTGACACCGCACAGTCTGAAGAAGCAGGAAGTAGGTGAGTGAGAGGCGATGATATGCACTGCGCATGCCCATGGATCCCTGGCCCGCAGTGGGATTACATTAGATGACACTGCGAGGTTGGATCTCGGGCAGCTTTGACGCACAGGCACTGCCAGCCTGACACCTAAATGATGTCAGAAGACGGGCACCGCTAACTGTGCATGGCCAAGGGATAACATTGCAGCGCGGGCTCCGTGACAGAACCAAACAACGTTGAGGAGGTGGCGCACGGCGGCACCAAGGGGGTTGGAATGACGGCTGTGCTGTGTCACATTACAAAGGAAAGTCCCACTTCCGTGACGGTTTTACGGTGTGAGGGGACACATTATATGAGTGTGTACTTCAGCGTTTGCAAGGAGCATAATTTTAGGAGCCACCATTTTCCATGTGCATTATTACTGCTGTACAAGATGGCTCTTTCAGCAACAAATGCCTGGGGGGGGGTTAAAGGTTCCCTTTCAACTTGCTCCACTGCAGGCTTCGGCCTACACTCTGCTCCTCTTTGATTCCCTGGGTTTCAACACTGTCAGTTGCCACCTGGAAGTGTTGTCTACACAGAAAAACCACTAGCTGATGTGTCAGTGGGGTTCAGCACCGCCAGCTGTTCCCCTGCTGTGTAGTCGGCAACGTGTCCAGCACAAGCCACGCTGGCACAACCGAACAAAAGCTGCCACCAGTGCAGGCTTCGGCCTACACTCTGCTCCTCTCCTCCTCCTGCTGCCCCTGGGCTCTAACACCGCCAGTTTTTGCCCGGACGTGCTAGCTGCACAGAGAAAAACACCAGCCAATGTGTTAGTGGGGTTCAGCACCGCCAGCTGTTCCCCTGCTGTGTAGCCAGCAACGTGACCTGCAAACGCCACGCAGGCACATGAACTGAAATTAAAGGGACCCTGCCACCCACCCTAAGGTGTTTCTATGTATAACAGCCACCTTGTACAGCAGTACTGCTGCATTTGTACAAGGTGGCTGACTTTTTCTCCTTGCCCACGTTGAATGTAACACGTACAAAATGTGTCTCATTACAGACCATTACAATGTCCCTGAGGTGTGACTTTCCTTTTTAATGACACGCAGCACCCCCCTTGGTAGTGCTGTCCGTCTTCTGACATCATTGGTTGGCTGCCTGTGCCTGTGCGTCCGCCCTGCCCGACACCACCCCCCTCGTTGTCTCATATATTTTGGCTGCGAGGGTGTGATTGATGGGCATGTGCAGAGCATATGTTCGCCTGTTCTTAACTCATCTCCTTCCGCCTTCTTCAGACTGTGCGGCCTCATGGCCGTGGTAGACGATAAGGGATCAGCTGAGGCCGCCCAGTCTGAAGCAGGTGTAAGGACATGTGTGAGCGGCGAACATATTTACTGCGCAAGGCCACAAATCCCAGCTCTGCAGTGTGACTTTATTAAAAGACACTGCGGGTCTGGGATTCATGCCCATTGCTAACCGCACCGGCCAACATGAAATGAGGTGAGAAGACAGGCAGCGCTCACAGCGCATGGCCAAGGGATCACAATAGCGCAGACTCCTGTACAGCAAATAACAACGCTCAGGAGGCTGCGCCCAGCACCAAGGCGTTATTTATGTGCACCTGTGCTGAGTCTCCTTAAAAAAAAAAGTCACGCCTCCAATACAGTTCTACTGTACAATGGGCTAAATTGTGTACGTCTTTCATTCTGCGTGTGCAATGAGCAAAACTTAAAGAGCAACCTTTAACTTGTGGAGCATTACTGCTGCTCAAGGTGTGGCTCTTCAACATTGTAACACCTGGGGGGGGGTTAAAGGTTACCTTTGAAATTGGTTCAATTAGGCTTCGGCCTACACTCTGCTCCTCCTGCAGATCCTGGGCTCTAACACCGCCAGTTTTTGCCCAGAACTGCTAGCTGCACAGAGAAAAACACCAGCCAATGTGTTGGTGGGGTTCAGCACCGCCAGCTGTTCCCCTGCTGTGTAGTTGGCAACGTGTCCAGCACAAGCCACGCTGGCACAACAGACCAAAACCTGCCACCAGTGCAGGCTTCGGCCTACACTCTGCTCCTCTCCTCCTCCTGCTGACCCTGGGCTCTAACACCGCTAGTTTTTGCCCGGAAGTGCTAGCTGCACAGAGATAAAAACACCAGCCAATGTGTCAGTGGGGTTCAGCACCGCCAGCTGTTCCCCTGCTGTGTAGCCGGCAACGTGACCTGCAAACGCCACGCAGGCACATGAACTGAAATTAAAGGGACCCTGCCACCCACCCCAAGGTGTTCCTATGTATAACAGCCACCTTGTACAGCAGTACTGCTGCATTTGTACAAGGTGGCTGACTTTTTCTCCTTGCCCACGTGGAACTCAACACATACAAAATGTGTCTCATTGAGACCATTCCACTGTCCCTTAGGTGTGCCTTTCCTTTCTAATGATACGCAGCACCACCCTTGGTAGCGCTTCCTGTCTTCTGACATCATTGGTTGACTGGCTGCGCCTGTGCGTCTGCCCTGCTCGAAACAACACTCCTTGTTGTCTTACTTATTTTGACTGCGAGGGTGTGATTGATGGGCACGAGCAGTGCATATCTTCGCCTGTCTTTACTCATCTCCTTCCGCCTTCTTCAGACTGTGCGGCCTCATGGCCGCGGCATGCGAGAAGGGATCAGCTGAGGCCGCCCAGTCTGAAGCAGATGTAAGGACATGAGTGACAGGCGAAAAAAATTACTGCGCAAGGCCACGAATCCCAGCCCCGTAGTGTGACTTAAAGAAAAGACCCTGCGGGTCTGGGTTTCATGGCCATCGCTAACCGCACCGGCCAACATGAAATGAGGTGAGAAGACAGGCAGCGCTCACAGCGCATGGCCAAGGGATAACACAAGAGCGCAGACTCCTGTACAGCAAATAACAAAGCTCAGGAATCTGCGCCCAGCACCTTGGTGTAAACTTTGACCCCTGTGCTGCGTCTCCTTAAAAAGACAAGTCACGCCTCCACTACTGTTTGACAGTATAATGGGCTAAATAGTGTACGTGTTTTATTCAGCGTGTGCAAGGAGCAAAATTAATAGAGCAACCTTTTACTTGTGCAGCATTAATGCTGCACAAGGTGTGGCTCTTGTACTTTGTAACACCTGAGGGGGGGATAAAGGTTTCCTTTGAAATTGGTTCAACTAGGCTTCGGCCTACACTCTGCTCCTCTCCTCCTCCTGCTGACCCTGGGCTCTAACACCGCCAGTTGGTGCCCGGAAGTGCTGGCTGCACAGAGAAAAACACCAGCCAATGTGTTAGTGGGGTTCAGCACCGCCAGCTGTTCCCCTGCTGTGTAGCCGGCAACGTGACCTGCAAACGCCACGCAGGCACATGAACTGAAATTAAAGGGACCCTGCCACCCACCCCAAGGTGTTTCTATGTATAACAGCCACCTTGTACAGCAGTACTGCTGCATTTGTACAAGGTGGCTGACTTTTTCTACTTGCCCACGTGGAACTCAACACGTACAAAATGTGTCTCATTGAGACCATTCCACTGTCCATAAGTTGTGACTTTCCTTTCTAATGATACGCAGCACCACCCTTGGTAGCGCTGCCCGTCTTTTGACATCATTGGTTAGCTGGCTGCGCCTGTGCGTCCGCCCTGCTCGAAACAACGCCCCTCGGTGTCTTATTTATTTTGACAGCGAGGGTGTGGTTTATGGGCACGAGCAGTGCATATGTTCGCCTGTCGTCACTCATCTCCTTCCGCCTTCTTCAGACTGTGCGGCCTCATGGCCGCGGCATGCGAGAAGGGATCAGCAGAGGCCGCCCAGTCTGAAGCAGGTGTAAGGAGGTGTGTGAGCGGCGAAAATATTTAATGCTCAAGGCCACGAATCCCAGCACCGCAGTGTGACTTTATGAAAAGGCACTGTGGGTCTGGGATTCATGGCCATCGTTAACCGCACCGGCCAACATGAAATGAGGTCATAAGACGGGCAGCGCTAACAGGGCATTGCCAAGGGATAACACAAGAGCGCAGACTCCTGTACAGCAAATAACAACGCTCAGGAAGCTGCGCCCAGCACCAAGGCGTTATTTGGGACACCTGTGCTGCGTCTCCTTAAAAAGACAAGTCACGCCTCCACTACTGTTTGACAGTATAATGGGCTAAATAGTGTACGTGTTTTATTCAGCGTGTGCAAGTTGCAAAATTCATAGAGTAACCTTTGACTTGTGCAGCATTAATGCTGCACAAGGTGTGGTGTTGTGAATTCTGTGGCTGAATTCACTCCTGTGGTCACAAGTGGTATTGCAGCCTCTGGGCTTCCTCCCTCAGGTGTTTTGGTGAGCTCGTTGGCTGCCTTGCTATTTAACTCCACCTGAGTCTGTCTTCCTTGCTCCTTGTCAATGTTCCAGTGTTGGATCTGAGCTACTGCATCTTTCCTGTGGCCTGCTGCTCTGCTAGATAAGTGTTACTTTGTTTTTGTTACCGTTTTTTCTGTCCAGCTGTGCTATTCTCTTTTGCTGGAAGCTCTGAGACGCAAAGGGTGCACCGCCGTGCCGTTAGTTCGGCACGGTGGGTCTTTTTGCCCCCCTTTGCGTGGTTCTGCTTTAGGGTTTTTTGTAGACTGCATAGTTCTCTTTGCTATCCTCGCTCTGTCTAGAATATCGGGCCTCACTTTGCTGAATCTATTTCATTCCTACGTTTTGTCTTTTCATCTTGCTAACAGTCATTATATGTGGGGGGGCTGCCTATTCCTTTGGGGTATTTCTCTGAGGCAAGTCAGGCTTGTATTTCTATCTTCAGGCTAGTCAGCTCCTCAGGCAGTGCCGAGTTGCATAGGTAGTGTTAGGCGCAATCCACTGCTGCTTTTAGTTGTGTGAGGATAGGTTCAGGTATTGCAGTCTGCAGAGATTCCACGTCTCAGAGCTTGTTCTATTGTTTTTGGGTTATTGCCATATCACTGTATGTGCGCTGATTACTGCACACTGTGTTGCCTGATAGCACAGCATAACAGTACAAGGAGCCAAACCAATGATTCTCAATAGAGGGAAAAAAGAAGTCCTGACATCATTTTTTTTTCCTCAGCTCTGTCTTCAGTTTTTTTTTTTTTTTTTTTCTTCCCCTAGACATTAGAGTGCTTCAGGACACAGCTGTGGACATGGATATTCAGGCTCTGTGCTCCTCAATGGATAATCTCGTTATAAATGTACAAAAGATTCAAGATACAATTGATCAGAAATCTATGCTAGAACCAAGAATTCCTATTCCTGATTTGTTTTTTGGTGACAGAACTAAGTTCCTGAGCTTCAAAAATAATTGTAAGCTATTTCTGGCCTTGAAACCTCATTCTTCTGGTAATCCTATTCAACAGGTTTTGATTATTATTTCTTTTTTGCGCGGCGACCCACAGGACTGGGCGTTTTCTCTTGCGCCAGGAGACCCTGCATTGAGTAATGTTGATGCGTTTTTCCAGGCGCTTGGATTGCTTTACGATGTGCCTAATTCAGTGGATCAGGCTGAGAAAAATTTGCTGGCTTTATGCCAGGGTCAGGATGATGTAGAAGTATATTGTCAGAAATTTAGGAAGTGGTCAGTACTCACTCTGTGGAATGAATCTGCACTGGCGGCTTGGTTCAGAAAGGGTCTCTCTGAAGCTCTTAAGGATGTCATGGTGGGATTTCCTATGCCTGCTGGTTTGAATGAGTCTATGTCCTTGGCCATTCAGATCGGTCGTCGCTTGCGCGAGCGTAAATCTGTGCACCATCTGGCGGTATTGTCTGAGAGTAAACCTGAGCCTATGCAGTGCGACAGGACTATGACTAAAGTTGAACGGCAAGAACACAGACGTCTGAACAGGCTGTGTTTCTACTGTGGTGATTCCACTCATGCTATTTCTAATTGTCCTAAGCGCACTAGGCGGTTCGATAGCTCTGCCGTCATTGGTACTGTACAGTCCAAATTCCTTCTGTCCATTACCTTGATATGCTCTTTGTCATCGTATTCTGTCATGGCGTTTGTGGATTCAGGCGCTGCCCTGAATCTGATGGATTTGGATTATGCTAAACGTTGTGGATTTTTCTTGGAGCCTTTGCGGTGTCCTATTCCGTTGAGAGGAATTGATGCTACACCTTTGGCCAAGAATAAGCCTCAGTACTGGGCCCAGCTGACCATGTGCATGGCTCCTGCACATCAGGAAGTTATTCGCTTTCTGGTACTGCATAATCTGCATGATGTGGTCGTGTTGGCGTTGCCATGGCTACAAACCCATAATCCAGTATTAGATTGGAACTCTATGTCGGTAACCAGCTGGGGTTGTCAGGGAGTACATGGTGATGTTCCATTTTTGTCTATTTCGTCATCCATTCCTTCTGACATCCCAGAGTTCTTGTCTGACTTTCAGGATGTATTTGAAGAGCCCAAGTCTGATGCCCTACCTCCGCATAGGAATTGTGATTGTGCTATCAATTTGATTCCTGGTAGTAAATTCCCTAAGGGTCGTTTATTTAATTTGTCCGTGCCTGAACACACCGCTATGCGCAGTTATGTGAAAGAATCCCTGGAGAAGGGACATATTCGCCCATCGTCATCACCATTGGGAGCAGGGTTCTTTTTTGTAGCCAAAAAGGATGGTTCGCTAAGACCGTGTATTGATTACCGCCTTCTTAATAAAATCACTGTTAAGTTTCAGTATCCCTTGCCATTGATATCTGACTTGTTTGCTCGGATTAAGGGGGCTAGTTGGTTTACTAAGATTGATCTTCGTGGTGCGTATAATCTGGTGAGAATCAGGCAGGGAGATGAATGGAAAACGGCATTTAATACGCCCGAGGGTCATTTTGAGTATCTGGTGATGCCGTTCGGACTTGCCAATGCTCCATCTGTTTTTCAGTCTTTTATGCATGACATTTTCCGTGAGTATCTGGATAAATTCCTGATTGTTTACTTGGATGACATTTTGATCTTCTCTGATGATTGGGAGTCTCATGTGAAGCAAGTCAGAATGGTTTTCCAGGTACTGCGTGCTAATTCCTTGTTCGTGAAGGGATCAAAGTGTCTCTTCGGTGTGCAGAAAGTTTCATTTTTGGGGTTCATCTTTTCCCCTTCTACTATCGAGATGGATCTGGTTAAGGTCCAGGCCATCCAGGATTGGACTCAGCCGACATCTCTGAAAAGTCTGCAGAAATTCCTGGGCTTTGCTAATTTTTATCGTCGCTTCATCTGTAATTTTTCTAGCATTGCCAGACCATTGACCGATTTGACCAAGAAGGGTGCTGATTTGGTTAATTGGTCTTCGGCTGCCGTGGAAGCTTTTCAGGAGTTGAAGCGTCGTTTTTGCTGTGCCCCTGTGTTGTGTCAACCAGATGTTTCTCTTCCGTTCCAGGTCGAGGTTGATGCTTCTGAGATTGGAGCAGGGGCGGTTTTGTCACAGAGAGGTTCTGGTTGCTCAGTGTTGAAACCATGTGCTTTCTTTTCCAGGAAATTTTCTGCTGCTGAGCGTAATTATGATGTGGGCAACCGAGAGTTGCTGGCCATGAAGTGGGCATTCGAGGAGTGGCGTCATTGGCTTGAGGGAGCTAAGCATCGCGTGGTGGTATTGACTGATCATAAGAATCTTACTTATCTCGAGTCTGCCAAGCGCTTGAATCCTAGACAGGCCCGTTGGTCGTTATTTTTTGCTCGTTTTGATTTTGTGATTTCGTACCTTCCGGGCTCTAAAAATGTGAAGGCGGATGCTCTGTCTAGGAGTTTTGTGCCTGACTCTCCGGGGTTATCTGAGCCGGCGAGTATCCTCAAGGAAGGAGTCATTGTGTCTGCCATCTCTCCTGATTTGCGGAGAGTGTTGCAGAAATTTCAGGCTAATAAACCTGATCGTTGTCCGGCCGAGAAACTGTTCGTCCCTGATAGGTGGACTAGTAAAGTTATCTCTGAACTTCATTGTTCGGTGCTGGCTGGTCATCCAGGAATCTTTGGTACCAGAGAGTTAGTGGCTAGATCCTTCTGGTGGCCATCTCTGTCACGGGATGTGCGTGCTTTTGTGCAGTCCTGTGGGATTTGTGCTAGGGCTAAGCCCTGCTGTTCACGTGCCAGTGGGTTGCTTTTGCCCTTGCCGGTCCCGAAGAGGCCTTGGACACATATTTCGATGGATTTCATTTCTGACCTTCCCGTTTCTCAAAAGATGTCGGTCATTTGGGTGGTCTGTGATCGCTTTTCTAAAATGGTCCATCTGGTGCCCTTGGTTAAATTGCCTTCCTCCTCTGATTTGGTGCCTTTGTTCTTCCAGCATGTGGTTCGTTTGCATGGCATTCCTGAGAATATTGTTTCTGACAGAGGTTCCCAGTTTGTCTCGAGGTTCTGGCGAGCCTTTTGTGGTAGGATGGGCATTGACCTATCTTTTTCCTCGGCCTTCCATCCTCAGACTAATGGCCAGACCAAACGAACCAATCAGACCTTGGAAACATATCTGAGATGTTTTGTTTCTGCTGACCAGGATGATTGGGTGTCATTTTTGCCGTTGGCTGAGTTCGCCCTTAATAATCGGGCCAGCTCGGCTACCTTGGTCTCTCCATTTTTCTGCAATTCTGGGTTCCATCCTCGTTTCTCTTCAGGACAGGTTGAGTCTTCGGACTGTCCTGGTGTGGATTCTGTGGTGGACAGGTTGCAGCAGATCTGGACTCAGGTAGTGGACAATTTGACCTTGTCCCAGGAGAAGGCTCAGCTTTTCGCTAATCGTAGACGCCGTGTGGGTCCCCGACTTCGTGTTGGGGATCTGGTTTGGTTATCTTCTCGTCATATTCCTATGAAGGTTTCCTCTCCTAAATTTAAACCTCGTTTTATTGGTCCGTATAGGATTTCTGAGATTCTCAATCCGGTGTCTTTTCGTCTGACCCTCCCAGACTCCTTTTCCATACATAATGTATTCCATAGGTCGTTGTTGAGAAGATACGTGGCACCTATGGTTCCATCTGTGGAGCCTCCTGCCCCTGTTTTGGTGGAGGGGGAATTGGAGTATATTGTGGAGAAAATTTTGGATTCTCGTGTCTCTAGACGGAGACTCCAGTATCTGGTCAAATGGAAGGGTTATGCTCAGGAGGATAATTCCTGGGTTTTTGCCTCTGATGTCCATGCCCCAGATCTTGTTCGTGCCTTTCATGTGGCTCATCCTGGTCGGCCTGGGGGTTCTGGTGAGGGTTCAGTGACCCCTCTTCAAGGGGGGGGGGGACTGTTGTGAATTCTGTGGCTGAATTCACTCCTGTGGTCACAAGTGGTATTGCAGCCTCTGGGCTTCCTCCCTCAGGTGTTTTGGTGAGCTCGTTGGCTGCCTTGCTATTTAACTCCACCTGAGTCTGTCTTCCTTGCTCCTTGTCAATGTTCCAGTGTTGGATCTGAGCTACTGCATCTTTCCTGTGGCCTGCTGCTCTGCTAGATAAGTGTTACTTTGTTTTTGTTTCCGTTTTTTCTGTCCAGCTGTGCTATTCTCTTTTGCTGGAAGCTCTGAGACGCAAAGGGTGCACCGCCGTGCCGTTAGTTCGGCACGGTGGGTCTTTTTGCCCCCCTTTGCGTGGTTCTGCTTTAGGGTTTTTTGTAGACTGCATAGTTCTCTTTGCTATCCTCGCTCTGTCTAGAATATCGGGCCTCACTTTGCTGAATCTATTTCATTCCTACGTTTTGTCTTTTCATCTTGCTAACAGTCATTATATGTGGGGGGCTGCCTATTCCTTTGGGGTATTTCTCTGAGGCAAGTCAGGCTTGTATTTCTATCTTCAGGCTAGTCAGCTCCTCAGGCAGTGCCGAGTTGCATAGGTAGTGTTAGGCGCAATCCACTGCTGCTTTTAGTTGTGTGAGGATAGGTTCAGGTATTGCAGTCTGCAGAGATTCCACGTCTCAGAGCTTGTTCTATTGTTTTTGGGTTATTGCCATATCACTGTATTTGCGCTGATTACTGCACACTGTGTTGCCTGATAGCACAGCATAACAGTGTGGCTCATGTACTTTGTAACACCTGAGGGGGGGTTAAAGGTTTCCTTTGAAATTGGTTCAACTAGGCTTCGGCCTACACTCTGCTCCCCCTGCTTACCCTTTGCTCCAACACCGCTAGTTGGGGCTGTAGGAAGACAATCTTTAATAGGCAACGCATCCTGGTTCCAGCACCATCAGCTGTTTCCGGGTAGTGTCAAGCTCACTGAGATGCCTATGCGTTGCCCCGTCGTGTTGCGGTCGGGTTAGCCAACTCCAGGGTGCCTCCAGTTTAGGAGCTTCCTATGTGGGCTGCGTGAATTGGTAGTCAAGGCTGGTTCTGTAGTGCCAGTAGGCCAAGCTCCCCCTGTAGGACTGTTGGTGTTCGGTAACTGCGGCTGCCTCGCGGCCTAGCTGTTCTCTCCTCTCCTGTGGACCTTCTGGTCCACCACCTGGTTCCAGCACCGTCAGCTGGTTCCGGGTCGAGCCTTTCGCTTAGGTGCCTCCTCCTGGGTATCCGAGTTCCGCCAATGCCAGGCGGTCCTTGGTAGTGCTTTTAAGCGCGGGCACCTACAGCTTAGTTACCGGGTTCCAGCACCGTCAGCTGGTCCTCGGTCGTGCCATTGGCTCTTGCACACTGGGGCAACGCATCCGGGTTCCAGCACCGCCAGCTGGTTCTCAGCAGTGTTTTTCTCACGGGTGCTCCCTCGTGCCCAGCCTGGTCCCAGCACCGTCAGCTGTTTCCGGGTAGTGTCAAGCTCACTGAGATGCCTATGCTTGCCCCGTCGTGTTGCGGTCAGGTTAGCCAACTCCAGGGTGCCTCCGGTTTAGGAGCTTCCTATGTGGGCTGCGTGAATTGGTAGTCAAGGCTGGTTCTGTAGTGCCAGTAGGCCAAGCTCCCCCTGTAGGACTGTTGGTGTTCGGTAACTGCGGCTGCCTCGCGGCCTAGCTGTTCTCTCCTCTCCTGTGGACCTTCTGGTCCACCACCTGGTTCCAGCACCGTCAGCTGGTTCCGGGCTGAGCCTTTGGCTTAGGTGCCTCCTCCTGGGTATTCGAGTTCCGCCAACGCCAGGTGGTCCTTGGTAGTGCTTTTAAGCGCGGGCACCTACAGCTTAGTTACCGGGTTCCAGCACCGTCAGCTGGTCCTCGGTGCCATTGGCTCTTGCACACTGGGGCAACGCATCCGGGTTCCAGCACCGCCAGCTGGTTCTCGGCAGTGTTTTTGTCACGGGTGCTCCCTCGTGCCCAGCCTGGTCCCAGCACCGTCAGCGGTTTCCGGGTAGTGTCAAGCTCACTGAGACGCCTATGCTTGCCCTGTCGTGTTGCGGTCGGGTTAGCCAACTCCATGGTGCCTCCAGTTTAGGAGCTTCCTATGTGGGCTGCGTGAATTGGTAGTCAAGGCTGGTTCTGTAGTGCCAGTAGGCCAAGCTCCCCCTGTAGGACTGTTGGGGTTCGGTAACTGCGGCTGCCTCGCGGCCTAGCTGTTCTCTCCTCTCCTGTGGACCTTCTGGTCCACCACCTGGTTCCAGCACCGTCAGCTGGTTCCGGGCCGAGCCTTTGGCTTAGGTGCCTCCTCCTGGGTATCCGAGTTCCGCCAACGCCAGGCGGTCCTTGGTAGTGCTTTTAAGCGCGGGCACCTACAGCTTAGTAACCGAGTTCCAGCACCGTCAGCTGGTCCTCGGTCGTGCCATTGGCTCTTGCACAGTTGGCCAACGCATCCGGGTTCCAGTACCGTCAGCTGGTTCTCGGCAGTGTCTTTTGCTCTTGTACCTTCTGCTCCCCATGCTGGTTCCAGTACCGTCAGCTGGTTCCGGGCAGAGCCTTTGGCTTAGGTGCCTCCTTCTGGGTATTCGAGTTCCACCAACGTCAGGTGGTCCTTGGTTGTGCTTTTTAGCACGGGTACCTCCTGCTTAGTAACCGGGTTCCAGTAACGTCAGCTGGTCCTCGGTAGTTCCATTGGCTCTTGGACCTTCGGCTACCCATCCGGGTTCCAGTACCGTCAGCTGGTTCTCGGCAGTGTCTTTTGCTCTTGTACCTTCTGCTCCCCATCCTGGTTCCAGTAACGTTAGCTGGTTCCGGGCAGAGCCTTTGGCTTAGGTGCCTCCTTCTGGGTATCTGAGTTCCGCCAACGTCAGGCGGTACTTGGTAGTGCTTTTTAGCACGGGTACCTCCTGCTTAGTAACCGGGTTCCAGTAACGTCAGCTGGTCCTCGGTAGTTCCATTGGCTCTTTGACCTTCGGGTAGCCATCCGAGTTCCAGTTCCATCAGCTGGTTCTCGGCATTTTCTCAGCCTTCTTGTACCTTCTGCTACATTTCCAAGTTCAAGACCCTAAAGACGACGACCCAGAAGACCACCCCTAAGATGACGACGACGACGACGGCTGAGACGACGACGGAGACGATGACCATGGAGACGACGACCCTGGAGACGACGACATGGAAGACCGAGAAGCAGAAGAACAAAAGGCTGCAGAACAAAGAGCAGAAGAACATTAAGCATAACACTTAATATCAGAGCAAAAGATATTATCTAAATTATATGCAGAAGAAGACTAAGCAGTGTATGGGGGTGAGTCCGTTCCTCCTCGTGGTGCCCCTGGATAAAGCCTGATGCTGCAGGCCAAACTGAACGCGGACAAATGTAACTTTTGTGACAGGCAGAACGGAAGGTGTAATCTTGAAACTTTTATAGATAACAACTACGGCAATGCCTGTCACAAATGAGGATATGATGAAGAAGTAGAATAGGAAGAATAATAATAGTTGAATAAAATTAATATGAAGAATGTAATCCAAAAAAATAATAGGTAGAAGATGAAGAAGAAGATGAATAAGGTGAAGAAGAAGTTGATGTCAAAGATGCTGATGATGATGAAGATGAAAGTGTGGGAAAAGTAAAAAAAAAAAGAAGGGGAAGGGCGTGGAATAGTGAAACATCAATATCGGACAAAATAAAAAAAAATATACATAGTCAATATCTTTGTCACTCCGAACGTCTTAAGAAAAAAAAATAAAATAATGCTATTCTATTTGATTGGGCTAAACCTCTATGCCTTTAATGTCTCCGCCACCTCACCAAATACTTCCTACATTATTCTTAGTTGTTTTCCTTGATGTAGAATGAACCTACAAGGAAAGAAAGGGTTTATTTTAATTCCGATATTTTGGTCCCATTGACTTGCATTGGGATTGGGTATCGGCGATATCCGATATTTTTTGAATATCGGCCGATCCAATCCGATACCGATACTTTCCGATATCGGAAGGTATCGCTCAACACTAGCGTTGAGGCATTCATATACCATCTGGATTTCAGATAAGGCCCCACTAATATCAATTATATCTTATGTTTTGGGGATAGTGCAATAAGGTATCTGAGGGAATCATTTGACTGTCCATGTGCTACTCTTTGGTGAGCGCAATACTGTTGGTATACCACTGTTGTATTGGGGTCTAAATAATCCTACCGCTGCTGATATATGGGGATGGTTTAACCCACAAATTACTATTACAGCGATTGTGCTAATTTGGTATTGGCTCAGTAGTATAATATAATCTGTTTTTATAGTGGACTTTGTCACAGCTTTATATAATACAGAGTCTACAAATCTCCGGAAGTATTGTATAGAGCGGGATTGCGTGATGATTCGGAGTGCCCGAGGTGTGGGTCTGCAGATGCTGGCATATTTCATATGATGTGGACGTGTCCGAGATTGGCTGCCTTTTGGCTGGTGGTCTTGAGTAGGATGCAAGGAGCGTATAGATGCACGGTACCAAGAGATCCGAGGGTGTGTTTGCTGGGATATGAGGATGAGACTGGAGTGCATAACACCCTGAAGATAGCAATTGCCAGATTGTTGTATATGGCCCGAAAGGTAATAGCACGAAATTGGATTAAAGACGAACCCCCTACAAGAAGAGAATTCCTCCAATATGTGACGCAGGGTCTGATATTGGAAAAAGGGATTTATAAGAAAAAAGGGAAAATAGAAATGTTTGATAAATTGTGGTCTCCGTGGCTTGAAATGGGATAGGTTCGACATAGGGGATGGGTGTGATAAGGACTAGAGTTGGTGAGAACAAAATAGGAGGCTCGTTGTTCTAAATGGGATGTTATTTATTCAGTATCATTGATGTTCGTGATTTGAAAAGGAAAGGGCTGTCTTGTTGGGAGGGGGCGGGATAAGTTGGGAATAATGGGGTTGGGGTATGTGGCAAAATTTGTACTGAAAACAAGAATATAACATGTAAATTGTAATTGTATTCTTAATAAAAATTTATTTGAGCTAAAAATATATAGTGGACTTCAATAAGGATATCGTCGCTGAATACATTAAGATTTAAATGTGGGGTCTTGGTTCACTTTCTGTCCCTATCACTCATTGTGAGTATCCCCTGCATTTTTTGGTGTCTCCCTTTCGCCTATACTATCTTGTATTAGAGAGCAGAGAGGGTTAACAGATAGGGAAAGTGAGGGTGAGTCGACGGGAGCGAGGGCGCCATTTTGCGTCATTTGTTGTAGGGTGCCAACCTCCGCAGCCAGGTAGGGACGGTTTGATCAGGGGTACTGTAGGGTTGATTGAATCTAGGCTTTATTGTGCCATCCCTCATCCCTGATTCATTCAGAAATTCGGTCTATTTTGTCTAAATCTATGGTTTTCATTTGATTTGTTTGAATTTTCTGCCATTGGATATATGTAGAATTCCTGATGAGGAGTAGGTGTACATCTCTTGGGAGATTACCTCATCAGGATTTAACTCCACCTCCCTCTCTATTTTTCTGTTTCACCACGGCATTATCTGTTTGTTAAGAGGAGTTGTTAATTTTTTTGCACCCCACACCTATTTAGGGATCATATAGGGTGCATCTAGGGGTAGCCGTCGGGGAGCGGGGGTGCCATTTTGCGTACAAGCTAGGGTGCCAACCTCCGCTGTTAGGAAGGGTCTTTAAGGGTGTAGTTAGGGCTTTATAGGGGTTAATACTGTACATTAGGTCTATACATTTAGTTTTTTTCAATGGCACCAAATCCATGCCTTTGCAGGTTCAAGGCCTTTGTGTTGTTTTTTTGTCTAAATATTTAATAAAGATTTTTTTAGGTATTAGTATATGTTGTTCCCCCCTACATATTTTTTCTATTAGTCACCTACTGACTAACCTTCAGGGTGTGAATTATGGGTATAGTTTTACATTTGAAATTTATAAAGTTTAGTTTTATCCTTTTGTCAGCAAACATGAGGAATGAAAAGAGACAACCCATTTAAGAAGATTCAATTTGTGTTAAAACTATTTCAACATGAACATAAAAAAAGGCGTCTCCCCTATGTGACGTCTCTGATGTTTATTAACAGTTGATTTCCAAGTAAAATATTTCCCACATTAAGAAAATGTAAAAGGTTTCTCCTCTGTGTGACTGCACTGATGTCTAAGGCCAGTTTCACACGTCAGTGGCTCCGGTACGTGAGGTGACAGTTTCCTCACGTACCGGAGACACTGACTCACGTAGACACATTAAAATCAATGTGTCTCTGCACATGTCAGCATGTTTTCACGGACCGTGTGTCCGTGTGCAAAACACGGAGACATGTCAGTGTTCGTGGGAGCGCACGGATCACACGGACCCATTAAAGTCAATGGGTCCATGTAAAACACATACTGCACAAAGATGTTGTCCGTGTGCCGTCCGTGTGCCATGCAGGAGACATCGCTATAGTAAGCGCTGTCCCCCCAGCGTGGTGCTGAAGCCGCCATTCATTTCTTCTCTCCAGCAGCGTTCGCTGGAGAGAAGATATGAAAAATCTTTTTTTTTTTTTTGATGTTTAAAATAAAGATCCCTGTCCCCAACCCCCTCCCACCCCCTGTGCGCCCGCCCACTGTTAATAAAATACTCACCTAGCTCCCTCGCTGCTTCCTCTCCGCGCCGCAGCTTCTCCTGTATGAGCGGTCACGTGGTGCCGCCCATTACAGTGATGAATATGCGGCTCCACCTCCCATAGGGGTGGAGCCGCATATTCATCACTGTAATGAGCGGTACCACGTGACCGCTCATACAGAAGAAGCTGCGGCGCAGAGAGGAAGCAGCGAGGGAGCTAGGTGAGTATTTTATTAACAGTGGGCGGGCGCACAGGGGTGGGAGGGGGTTGGGGACAGGAATCTTTATTTTAAACACCAAAAAAAAAGATTTTTCATATCTTTTCTCCAGCGAACACTGCTGGAGAGAAGAAATGAATGGCGGCATCAGCACCAGATGCAGGGGACAGCGCTTATCTCTAGCGCTGTCTCCTGCACGGTCCGTGTGGTACCCAGTTGGCAGACGGGCGGCACACGGCTGCCGCACGTGTGCCACACTGATGTGCCATGTGAGCACACGGACACGGATAATTCCGGTACCGATTTCTCCGGTACCAGAATTATCTGGACGTGTGGGACAGGCCTAACAAGAAGCACTTTCCGGTTAAAATATTTCACACAATCTGTACAGGAAAAAGGCTTCTCCCCTGTGTGAGTTCTCTGGTGACTAGGTTTGAGCGCCTTTTAGTTTTTTAGGGTCGAGTCGGGTTTCGCGAAACCTGACTATCTCAAAAGTCGAGTCGAGTGGAATCGGCCGATTATCGCGAAAAGTCGGGAATCGACCGAAACACGAAACCCAATACAAGTCAATGGGGGAGCATAGTCGGCAGTGAGTGGAGGCCAGGAAAACACCTACAGTGCCCATTTTAATGGCAAAAACATCCATTCTTGTTACTGAAGCTTGTCAATCTTAATTTACCTTATAGTAATAGTAAGGCATTGGAAATTGGGGGCCATTTGGCTAAAGTTGTGGGGGGTAGGGCTGGTTCAAGTATTTGGTGGGCCCAGGAAATCTGGACCACGTCACGGCAGTGGAGCAGGGAGAGGTAAGTATTTCATCTTTGCAAGTGCTGTGATCCTGAGCAAGCAGGGGGGGCCCACTCGTTGGCATTGGCACTGGCACAGGGCCCCTCAAAGTACGGCGGTGTGTTTGCACGGCGGGGGCGCCTCCCACCGGCAGCTACACTTTTGCGTACTATGAGGGGCCCTGTGCCAGTGACGTCGCCAACAAGTATTCCTCCCCCCACCTGATGAAGGAACCTGCACTTTCATCTGCACCTTCCTCTTTGTCCCCGTGTAAGGTGGTATGGTATGCGGGAAGGGGAACCTGACTTTCAGCAGGGTCACAATCTTGCTGTGCAGCGTGCACGGGGAATGTTGCGTTATGGGTCAATGTACCAGCAGACTCATCTATCACTGGCTGGGCAATGGGCAGGATGAGGAGGAAACACAGATATAGGCCCAAAGAATAAAGTGGGCTAAATGCAGTTCAAAATTGGTAACAGAAGTAAACAGGCGGCACTGGTTTTGTTCAGTGGAGGAGAACATCAAGGAGCGGCAGACACCGTTAGTAGGGCCAACAAAACAAGTAGGCCAAATGCAGTGTTATATTAAGAATAATTTAACGAGAGCCTGAAGATAGAAGCTAGGGAAAGGCAACCTGTAGAACACCTTGGAGCGGAAGACACCGTTTGTAGAACCCAGACCCACCTTGTAGGCCTAATGCAGTGTTGTTTCAACAACTACTTAACGAGAGCATGAAGATAGAAGCTAGGGAGAGGCACCCTGGAGAACACCTTGGAGCGGCAGACACCGTCTCTACAACCCAGACCCAACTTGTAGGCCTAATGCAGTGTTGTTTCAACAACTACTTAACAAGAGCATGAAGATTGAAGCTATGGAGAGGCAACATGGAGAACACCTTGGAGCGGCAGACACCGTCTCTACAACCCAGACCCAACTTGTAGGCCTAATGCAGTGTTGTTTCAACAACTACTTAACAAGAGCATGAAGATTGAAACTATGGAGAGGTAACCTGGAGAACACCTAGGAGCAGCAGACACCGTCTCTACAACCCAGACCCAACTTGTAGGCCTAATGCAGTGTTGTTTCAACAACTACTTAACAAGAGCATGAAGATTGAAGCTCAGGAAAGTAAATCAGGAGAACACCTTGGAGCGACAGACAATCATAGTAAACCCCAACCAAACTAGTAGCCCCACTGCAGTTGTTCGATTAAAAAACTAATTAAGACGAGCCTGAAGATTGAAGCTCAGGAAAGTAAACCAGGAGAACACCTTGGAGCGACAGACAGTCTTAGTAAACCCCAACCAAACTAGTAGCCCCACTGCAGTTGTTCGATTAAAAAACTAATTAAGATGAACCTGAAGATTGAAGCTCAGGAAAGTAAATCAGGAGAACACCTTGGAGCGACAGACAATCTTAGTAGGCCCCAACCAAACTAGTAGCCCCACTGCAGTTGTTCGATTAAAAAACTATTTAAGACGAGCCTGAAGATTGAAGCTCAGGAAAGTAAACCAGGAGAACACCTTGGAGCGACAGACAATCTTAGTAGGCCCCAACCAAACCAGTAGCCCCACTGCAGTTGTTCGATTAAAAAACTATTTAAGACGAGCCTGAAGATTGAAGCTCAGGAAAGGCAACCAGGAGAACACCTTGGAGTGGCAGACACGGTCTCTACAACCCAGACCCAAGTTGTAGGCCTAATGCAGTGTTGTTTCAACAACTACTTAACAAGAGCATGAAGATTGAAGCTATGGAGAGGCAACCTGGAGAACACCTTGGAGCGGCAGACACCGTCTCTACAATCCAGACCCAACTTGTAGGCCTAATGCAGTGTTGTTTCAACAACCACTTAACAAGAGCATGAAGATTGAAGCTATGGAGAGGCAACCTGGAGAACACCTTGGAGCGGCAGACACCGTCTCTACAACCCAGACCCAACTTGCAGGCCTAATGCAGTGTTGTTTCAACAACTACTTAACAAGAGCATGAAGATTGAAGCTATGGAGAGGCAACCTGGAGAACACCTTGGAGCGGCAGACACCGTCTCTACAACCCAGACCCAACTTGTAGGCCTAATGCAGTGTTGTTTCAACAACTACTTAACAAGAGCATGAAGATTGAAGCTATGGAGAGGCAACCTGGAGAACACCTTGGAGCGGCAGACACCGTCTCTACAACCCAGACCCAACTTGTAGGCCTAATGCAGAGTTGTTTCAACAACTACTTAACAAGAGCATGAAGATTGAAGCTATGGAGAGGCAACTACTTAACAAGAGCTTCAAGCTAGAAGCGAGGGAGAGGAAACAGAGAGAACACCTTGGAGCGGAAGACTCAGTTTGTAGACCACGACGAAACTTGTGGCCCCAATGCAGTTTTATAATTTTGACAAGCTGAAAATCCGCCTTTTTTTGTATTTTTTTAGAGGAGGACAGCTGTATTAAGTGGCGCAGACAAACACGGCTAGTAGGCCTTACACCACAAAGTTGGCTCCCTGCAGGATGACAAAAAGTTACATGGGTACACGGTCGGCATTGGTGTGCTCAGCGGAGGACAAATGGAAGGAGGGACCGCAGACAGACTTAGTAGGCCTAAAATAAAAAAAAATAGGCTCAAAGCAGTTTGAATTATCTTGTAGAGGTACACAGGCAGCATTGGTGTGTTCAGCGGAGGACAATTGGAAGGAGGAACCGCAGACAGACTTAGTAGGCCTAAAATAAAAAAAATTAGGCTCAAAGCAGTTTGAATTATCTTGCCAGGTTACACAGGCAGCATTGGTGTGATCAGTGGAGGACAATTGGAAGGAGGGACCGCAGACAGACTTAGTAGGCCTAAAATAAAAAAAATTAGGCTCAAAGCTGTTTGAATTATCTTGCAGAGGTACACAGGCAGCATTGGTGTGGTCAGCGGAGGACGATTGGAAGGAGTGTCTGACACAGTTAGTACTCCCAAAAAATAAATAGATGTTAATGTCTCGCAAAACAACAAAACCAAAAAACAAAAGGGTGGCATACTTAGGTACAGGGGTGGGCTCCTCTGCCGAGTTTCAAACATAGTAATTTGGCGCTAAGTATTTACTGGTGTCAATATAGGACACTGACCCTGACTATTTTAACTAGCATCATACATGTCAACAAATTGGTATTGTCAGTGCCAGGCATTGAAGGATGTCAGCGCATAGACTAAACATTGGTGGAGCTGTGAGAGATAATTTTGCAAGTGATAGAGCACTGTTTGAGCTGGGGGGGAACTCTCTTGTGGCCGGCGCTACAGGCCCAGGGCCCCTCATGTTACAACGGTGTGTCTGACGTTGGGTGCGCACCACCACCGCCAGAGACACTTTATTGTACTATGAGGGACCGAGTTGCAGTGCCGTCGACCAAAAGCGTGCACACCCACCTCTTCAGACAAAAGGCACTCTCACGGGTGCTTGCGCCAAGTGGCGCGACCACGGCCCCGTGGGGGAAGTTAGCCCATTTAGGGAGGTGTAAACATGTTTTATGCTGGACAAACAGCTGCTGCAAATTAAGAGACTGGAACAGTCAGTAAGACGAGTCCACAAGCAAGACCTTTTTCTAGGAAAGCTAGGTGTCAGCCGGGAAAGGTGGGGCAAAATAATTCGAAATCCATGAATGGTTCATTTTAATGAAGGTTACATCATCAACATTTTGGGTAGCCAGACGAGTCCTTTTTTCGGTCAATATTGAACCAGCAGCACTGAATACTCTTTCTGATAGCACGCTCCTGCAATGCATAGTCTGCCAATTCAGGCCAGGTGTCTATTTTGGATGCCCAGTAATCAAATGGGTACGACGGTTGAGGGAGAACATCGATAAGGGATGAAAAATAGTTAGTAACCATACTGGACAAATGTTGTCTCCTGTCACTTTGAATTGATGCTGCAGTACCTGTCCTGTCTGCGGTCATTGCGAAATCACTCCACAACCTGGTCAGAAAACCCCTCTGTCCAACGCCACTTCTGATTTGTGCAACTCTAACACCTCTGCCCTGTTGCCCCCTGCAGCTCGTGTGAGAACCATTACCGGCGCTGTGTGCTGGGAATGCCTGAATCAAACGGTCTACAAGAGTTGCTTGTTTGGTTGCTAATATTTGTTCGAGGTTCTCATGTGGCATGATATTTTGCAATTTGCCTTTATAGCGAGGATCACGGAGGCAGGCCAACCAGTAATCGTCATCGGTCATCATTTTAATAATGCGTGGGTCCCTTTTGAGGATACGTAAGGCATAATCCGCCATGTGGGCCAAAGTTCCAGTTGCCAAATCTGCGGTTGTGCTGGGTTGAGGGGCAGTTTCAGGCAAATCTACGTCACTTGTCTCCCTAAAAAAACCTGAACCCGGCCTTGCAACACCACCAGTTGCTATTGGCCCCGGAGAAGCTTCCTCATTCAAAAAATACTCATCCCCATCCTCCTCCTCCAGTTCGCCCGCTACCTCGTCCTGTAGACTGCCCTGACCAGACAATGGCTGACTGTCATCAAGGCTTCTCTCTTCCTCGGCTGCAGACACCTGCTCCTTTATGTGCGTCCAACTTTGCATCAGCAGACGCATTAGGGGGATGCTCATGCTTATTATGGCGTTGTCTGCACT
Organism: Ranitomeya imitator; assembly: GCF_032444005.1. Classification (NCBI taxonomy): domain Eukaryota; kingdom Metazoa; phylum Chordata; class Amphibia; order Anura; family Dendrobatidae; genus Ranitomeya; species Ranitomeya imitator. The sequence continues at coordinate 237,120,674 of NC_091283.1, forward strand.
AACCAGCCGTGTGCATTCCCCAAAACCCTGAAAGACTTGACACAGGTCTTGTACCTTCGACCACTGCACACCTGACAACTCCATGTCTGCCATCCAACTGCCTGCCCGTGTATGTGTATCCTCCCACAAATACATAACAGCACGCCTCTGTTTGCACAGTCTCTGAAGCATGTGCAGTGTTGAGTTCCACCTTGTTGCAACGTCGATGATTAGGCGATGCTGGGGAAGGTTCAAAGACCGCTGATGATTCTGCATACGGCTGGAGTATACGGGCGAACGGCGGATATGCGCGCAAAGTCTGCGCACTTTGAGGAGCAGGTCGGGTAACCCCAGATAACTTTTCAGGAAGCACTGCACCACCAGGTTTAAGGTGTGAGCCAGGCAAGGAATGTGTTTCAGTTGTGAAAGGGCTATGGCAGCCATAAAATTCCTTCCGTTATCACTCACTACCTTGCCTGTCTCAAGATGTACAGTGCCCAGCCATGACTGAGTTTCTTTCTGCAAGAACTCGGACAGAACTTCCACGGTGTGTCTGTTGTCGCCCAAACACTTCATTGCCAATACAGCCTGCTGACGCTTGCCACTAGGTGTCCCATAATGGGACACCTTGTGTGCAACAGTGGCAGCTGCGAATGGAGTGCTCGTGCGACTGCGATCTGTGGATGAGCTCTCGCTTCTGCAGGAGGATGAGGAGGAGGGGGGGGCGAACGCCTACAGCCAACTGTTTCCTAGACCGTGGGCTAGGCAGAACTGTCCCAATATTGCTGTCCCCTGTGGACCCTGCATCCACCACATTAACCCAGTGAGCCATGATTGACACGTAACGTCCCTGGCCATGCCTACTGGTCCATGCATCTGTTGTCAGGTGCACCTTTGTACTCACAGATTGCCTGAGTGCATGGACTATGCGGTCTTTTACATGCTGGTGGAGGGCTGGGATGGCTTTTCTCGAAAAGAAGTGTCGACTGGGTAGCTCATAGCGTTGTTCTGCGTAGTCCATCAGGGCTTTGAAAGCTTCGCTTTCAACTAAACGGTAGGGCATCATCTCTAATGAAATTAGTCTAGCAATGTGGGCGTTCAAACCCTGTGTACGCGGATGCGAGGATGAATACTTCCTTTTCCTAACGAGAGTCTCATGTAGGGTGAGCTGGACTGGAGAGCTGCAGATCGTGGAACTAGCGGGGGTGCCGGTGGACATGGCAGACAGAGAGGGTTGGAGATGGTATTCTTGCTGGTGCCCTACATGCAGTGTTTCCTTCTACGAAACTGGTGATTCCATGACTGCTTTGGCCTGGCGACGAAATCTGCACATTTGCTGCAGGTGGTGCGGGAAATGGTGGGCTTACAGTGAGGGAAGGGATGTAGCGTTGCTGACTAGCTTCATTGGCCGAGGGTGCTACAACCTTAAGGGACGTTTGGTACGGAGTCCAGGCTTGCAAATGCATGGTGGTTAAATGTCTACGCATTCAACTTGTATTTACACTTTTAAGATTCTGACCTCTGCTTAAGGTAGTTGAACATTTTTGACAGATGACTTTGCGCTGATCATTTGGATGTTGTTTAAAAAAATGCCAGACTGCACTCTTTCTATCGGATACCTTTTCAGGCATTGCAGACAGCTTCTTTAACCGGATGTCCACGCTGTCCTACAACTGGTTTTGCCACGCGTTTTTGGCCAGATACGGGCCTGGCAGATGGTACCTGTTGCGATGTTGATGCCTTCTGCGGCTCCTCCTCCTCCGCTTCAGAGCTACTGCCGCCTGCACCCTGTTCCCCCAATGGCTGCCAATCGGGGTCAACAACTGGGTCATCTATGACCTCCTCTTCTATCTCGTGTGCAACTTCGTCTGTGTGACAGTGTAAGCCGGTGGTATAGCATTCGCGACGGGGCACCATAGTCTCATCAGGGTCTGATTCTGGATCAGTACACTGCGAGGGCAATGTTCTGGTCTGAGTCAAAGGAACAGCATAGTAATCTGGCTGTGGCTGTGCATCTGTGCACTCCATGTCCGATTCAACTTGTAATGGGCATGGCCTGTTAACTGTTTCACTTTCTAACCCAGGAACGGTATGTGTAAAGAGCTCCATGGAGTAACCCGTTGTGTCGCCTGACGCATCCTTCTCTGTTGTTCTTGGTGAAGAAGACAAGGAAGCGACTTGTGCCTGACCGTGAACATCCACTAACGACGCGCTGCTTTTACATTTTGCAATTTCAGAAGAGGAGGCGAAAGAGCTAGAGGCTGAGTCAGCAAGGAAAGCCAAAACTTGTTCTTGCTGCTCCGGCTTTAAAAGCGGTTTTCCTACTCCAAGAAAAGGGAGCATTCGAGGGCTTGTGTAGCCAAACGACGAACCTGGCTCAACAACTCGAGACTTAGGTGCTATATTGCTTTTCCCACGACCACCTGATGCTCCACCACCACTACCATCATTACCAGCTGGCAATGACCGCCCACGGCCACGACCTCTTCCACCAGACTTCCTCATTGTTTGAAAAACGTAAGCAAACTAACTGTATTTGTTACTGTAAAACCAGTTACAAGGTGAACTCAAACTTCTGTTGGATTTATATATCCCTTTATAGGTGGGTGAGACTGCAGGGAAAATCAGGCCCAATGTATAACAGTACACAGCTTCAGTGGCAGACAGATATGCCACTAACAGGACTGACGCTGATGCAGACACTAACAATTCAAATCTCCCCCTTTTTATTTTTTTCTGGGAGAATATTGAAGAAATGTGGCCCACTCTCATACAGTATATGTTCTGTGGCACACAATTTGAGACAGGTGGCACACACAGGAGTGGCACAGAAGCAGAAATGCCAATCTTAATCTCCCACTATTTTTTTTTCCATGGAGAATTTAAAAGAAATCTGGCCCAGTATTACACACTAGGTTTAATGTGGCACACAATTTGAGACATTTGACATACACAGGAGTGGCACAGAAGCAGAAATGCCAATCTTAATTTCCCTTTTTTTTCAGGGAGAATTTAAAAGAAATATGACCCAGTATTACACACTAGGTTTAATGTGGCACACAATTTGAGACAGGTGGCACACACAGGAGTGGCACAGAAGCAGAAATGCCAATCTTAATCTCCCACAATTTTTTTTCCAGGGAGAATTTAAAAGAAATCTGGCCCAGTATTACACACTAGGTTTAATGTGGCACACAATTTGAGACAGGTGGCACACACAGGAGTGGCACTGAAGCAGAAATGCCAATCTTTTTTTATTTATGGGAGAATTGGCAAGAAATCAGGCCCACTGTTAGACTGTATGTTTTCTGTGCCAGAAAATGAGACACAGATGCCACACACAGGACTGCCACTGATACAGATTTGCCAATTTTAATCTGCACCCCTTTCTTCTTCAGGGAGACTAGTGAATAAATGTGGGCCACTGTATTAGAGTCTATTTTCTGTGGCAGAAAGTGGCTTGAAGAGATATAACGAAACAAAAAAAAAGGGACTGTCCTACAATTACTATCTCTCTGCAGTAATCTCAGCAATGTATGGCAGGCAGCAATAACAAGGAGTGGACTGCTGCACAAAAAAAGTCAACAGTGTGGACAAACAAACAAGAAAGGTGGTGTTGGACAGTGGAAATCACTACAGCACAAGCGGTTTGGGGGTTAATGGACCTTGCCTAACTCTATCCCTGACGATAGAGTTATCCCTGACGCTTCTGACGAAGCGGCAGCAACCTCTCCCTATGCTCAGATCAGCAGCAGTAAGATGGCGGTCAGCGGGAACGCCCTTTTATAGCCCCTGTGACACCGCAGAAAGCAAGCCAATCACTGCAATGCCCTTCTCTAAGATGGTGGGGACTGAGACCTATGTCATCACGCTGCCCACACTCTGCGTTCACCTTCATTGGCAGAGAAATGGCGATTTTCGCGTCATTGAAACGCAACTTTGGCGCGAAAGTCGCGTACCGCATGTCCGACCCCACACAGGGATCGGGTCGGGTTTCATGAAACCCGACTTTGCCAAAAGTCGGCGACTTATGAAAATGACCGACCCGTTTTGCTCAACCATAACCCTACTGGTGACTAACAAGAAGCCCTTTGTATGTCAAACATTTCCCACATTCTGAACATGAAAAAGGCTTCTCCCCTTTGTGAGTTATCTGGTGACTAACAAGATGCCATTTCTGGTAAAAACATTTCCCACATTCTGAACATGAAAAAGGCATCTCTCCTGTGTGAGTTCTTTGGTGTTCATCAAGATTCCCTTTGTAGGTAAAACATTTCCCACATTCTAAACATGAAAAAGGCTTTTCTCCTGTGTGAGTTATTTGGTGTGTAACAAGAGTCCGTTTCTGGTTAAAACATTTCCCACATTCAGAACAGGAAAAAGGCTTCTCCCCTGTGTGAGTTCTCTGGTGACGAACCAAATTTGGTTTCCCTTTAAAACATTTCCCACATTCTGAACAGGAAAAAGGCTTCTCACCTGTGTGAATTCTATGGTGATGAACCAAACCTGTTTTCCATTTAAAACATTTCCCACATTCTGAACAGGAAAAAGGCTTCTCCCCTGTGTGAGTTCTATGGTGATCAAACAAATCTGATTTCCATTGAAAACATTTCCCACATTCTGAACATGAAAAAGGCTTCTCCCCTGTATGAGTTCTATGGTGATGAACCAAATCTGATTTCCATTTAAAACATTTCCCACATTCTGAACATGAAAAAGGCTTCTCCCCTGTGTGAGTTCTATGCTGATTAACCAAATCTGATTTCCATTTAAAACATTTCCCACGTTTTGAACAGGAAAAAGGCTTCACCCCTGTGTGAGTTCTATGGTGACTAACCAAATCTGATTTCCATTTAAAACATTTCCCACAGTCTGAACATGAAAAAGGCTTCTCTCCTGTGTGAGTTATTTGGTGTCTTACAAGATGCAATTTCTGGTTAAAACATTTCCCACATTCTGAACAAGAAAATGTTTTCTTTGCTGTAGGAGCAGTTTGTTTTTTAATGCCGATTTTGTGACTTTTATTTTCCTTAGTAGTCGGTAATGAATCAGAAGACGGGACCTGTGATGACAGATCTTTGCTGTGAATAGATGATATATCTGGAGTAACAGCAATCACTTCAGTTGAATCTTGTAGGATCTCAAGATCATTAGATTTAAAAATTGAAGATGTCAGCTGTCCCTCTGATTTCCTGGTACAGTCATCTGCTAAGATAATAAAAACAATTTTTTAACAAAATATGCTTGAGTTTTATATTTTTAAACATTTCTACTTAAACTGCCCATAAAAATGGCAAGCTATGTAAAAAAAACTTTAATTATTTACCAAAACAATGACAGTTCACAGTCTAATAGAAGCCCTTGTTGGATGAGCCAGTATTGCGTGGTGTTCAACTGTTTGTTCATTCTGACTCCCAAATATTGAAAAAAAAGAAACCAATCAATGTTAAGTAGGCAAAGATAATACCAATTCTCATCTCACAAAAAACAAGTCCCCACTCAGGTCCATCATCTGTCAATGGAAAAACAGGTTCCCACACTATTAGAGGCTCAAAGGCTGTTGTAAAGCATCAGAGTTTCTATAAACCAATCCAGCAAAATCCGCTCTCACTTCTGAGTCTTGCAGTGTGCTCAAACAACATTTAGGATCCCTGTATTTAGCAATATTATAGCGAGAAGAATCCACTTAATTTGCAGTGTGTGTCTCCTGGAGCACAATCTGGGCACTATGTGCTGGGTAATAAAATGACAAATGTGTAATTTTCACTCTGCAACATCCACTTCGTGCTAATTTACAGAAAGTGGCTGTGGAGTCAAAATATTCATATCTCCTGCACACATGGTCAAAATTGTTGGTATCCCTTGTTTAATGACAGAAAAACCCACAATGGTCACAGAAATAACTTTAATCTGACAAAAGTAATAAATCAAAAATCTATGAAAATGAACAAATGAAAGTCAGACACTGTTTTTCAACCATGCTTCCACAGAAATAAAAAAAATAAAACTCATGAAATAGGCCTGGACATAAATGATGGGACCCTTAACTTAACTGCTTTGTGACCGCCAACGGTAAATAAACGTTGACGCTAGCAGGGCTTTGCGCAGCGCCGTTTGTCTACAGTCAGCGGTTTTTGTGCTCATCGGAACCCCCACGTACCTTATAACAAGGGGATTCCAGCGCACAACACTTCCTGTGACCCCCAACCTCATCGAGACCTGATTGGTTCAGGTCCTGATGATGTCAGCATCACACCAGCCAATGAGAAAAATCACTAGGAAAGTTGGTTGTAGCAATGAACTTTCCCGTGCGATCTGCCTCATAAAAACGCTGTTTCTCCTAGGATCTCCTGTCAGTGAGAGATTAGAGGAGAAACAGTGTTACAAGTGCTGCTGGCAACAGATGTGTCAGTCAGCAATCTTGTTATAATGTAAAAAAAACAGATAAGGCAAATTAGGGTTAGTGCTATAGTTAGGGTTGATGTTAGTTTAAAGTTAGGGTTACTGTTAGGGTTGCTGTTAGGCTAAAGTTAGGGTTACTGTTAGGCTAAAGTTAGAGTTAGGGTTTATTCTAAAGTTAGGGTGAGGCTAAAGAATTAGGCTTTTCTCAATTGTCTCCCCAATAATTTGGTCACATCAGTCACGTCACGTCACGTCAGAGTTTTCTATTTCTGCAAAAAAAAAAACAAGTAAAATGGCCGTCAGTATTATAGTGCAGAGGAGGCTTATGCACTTTTATGCTCTGACAGCGAAGAAAGTGCAATGTCAGATGGCGACGTGGATTTCGAGGGATTTAGTAACAGCGAAAGTGATGGCTCAGATATGAGCAGTGATTCTGGTCCATCCTCACACACAAGGACCAGTACAACAAGAAGGACAAATAGCGCTTCTGGAGAACTGTCTCCAACTCAGGGAACAATGCCCAGTACTAGCGCTGTCCCTAGTGTTCGTGAATTGGTGCACACCGATGTCCAAGGGGCTTTGCCTCTTGATGTAGCATTTCCCAGATGGAAGGCTTCGGATTCGGCTACTCCATTCATCCCTAATTTTAATGCCATTCCTGGTATAAATGTGGAGGTGGAAAATTTTAAACCAGTTAATTTTTTTTAAATTTGCTTCTGACCGATAGCGTGCTAGAGTATATTATCCTACAAACAAATTTATGTGTGTCCCAATTCATCACCCAGAATCCATGAACCTATTATGCTAGGTCAAATTTGTGGACACCAACTAATGTCCTAGATATGAAAAAAAATTTAAGACTTACAATCGCTATGGGGCCTGTTAAAAAAAAAATGAGCATTTGGTCCTATTGGTCCAACCGCCCTGTTCAAGCCACCCCAATGTTTTCTGCTGTTCTTCCTAGGATTTGTTATGAAATGCTCATGAGATTTTGGCATTTTAACGACAACAGTCGATGCCTGCCCAGAGATGCCCCAGAACATGACAGACTATTCAAAATCAGACCCATCATCGAAGACTTGACAGAAAAGTTCTTAAAGCTCTACACCCCAACAGAAAACATTTCCATTGATGAGTCCCTTGTAAAATTCAAAGGAAGACTGCACCTCAAGCAATTTATTCATCTAAGAGGGCAAGGTTCGGAATAAAGCACTCATTCCAGCAACTGAAACAATAAAGAACCCCCAGAGAAGATGTCGTGTATGTTCCAAGAGAGGAATGAGGCATGATACCCGCTATTATTACCCATAATGCCCATCATTGCCGGCCTTATGCCTCCATGACTGATTTATAATCTTCCACACAGAACCACGTTTTTAAACTGTTTTGATATTCAAGCATTTGGTTTATTTAGTGACAGACACATCTGAGTTGAGCTGACTTAACAATTTGCAGGGGTAGGTGGGGGGATGTCTCCAGAGACACAAGCTGGGCACAATATATTGGGCACTACAATGACATGTTTGCAATTTTTGCTCTAAGGCTATTTGCACACGTCAGGATTTCTTGCAGAAATTTCCTGAACAAAACGGGACATTTTCTGCAAGAAATCCGCATGCGTTTTTTTCACATTTTTCTTGCGGGTTTTGCGCTTTTTTGCGTTTTTTTTTCCAGAGGTTCCCAATACAGTAATATGGTGGGAAATCTGAAAAAAATCCGCAAAATTAATGAACATGCTGCGTTTTTTACCGCAATGCATTTTTTTCATGGAAAAAAAAATGCAAAATATGCACAAAAATTGCGGAATGCATTATAAATGATGGGATGCATATGTATGCGTTTTTTAAGTGTTTTTATCGCGTTTTATAGCGAAAAAATCTTGAACGTGTGCACAAAGCCTGAAACTTCCACTACGTGTTTCTGGAATTCATCCATGTAGTGGAAATGGTCACTACATCTATAGATGAATTCCCAGAGGGGTGTCATTTCCAAAATGGGGTCACTTCAGGGGGGATTCTGTTGTTCTGGCACTTAGCGGCTCTCCAAAGAAAAAAATTGGGCCTGATTAAGAACACAAAACTGGCTGCGGGAAGAGGATAAATCAGAGAATTTTGGACACTACTGTAATCAAAAACTGTGACTATAGACAATAACATCTACTGAAATGCTCAAACTGAACAGTCTCCATCAGTAATAAATGAGCAACTAGTGGTGAAACCTCTCTGGGGGTAATTAGAGCACGGGGCTCGGTGACTTCACAATCTAAACTATCGGAAGCTCCAATATTTTCTGTCAGATGAGTTTCAAGAAGAAATATTACACATTTAAAGAGAACTGTGTATAATAGTGCAGAGCGGAGATGTCTTAAAGGGAACCTGTCAGCAGGATTGTGCTCAGTAACTACAGACACTGTCAGGTCGGTGCCGTTATACTGATTACACTGATACCTGGTGATCAAATCCGTCTTGTGGTTGTTGTTTAATCTGTATTTGTAGTTTTCAGTTAATGAGATTCTCGTGATCTAGGGCAGGACTGTGGGCGGGGCTTTATGTGGTGCTGTGGGCGGGGCTTTGTGGTGCTGTGGGCGGGGCTTTATGTGGTGCAGTGGGCGGCTGGTAGGTGGGGCTTTATGTGGTGCTCTGGGGCGGGGCTGTGGGCGGGGCTTTGTGTGGTGCTCTGATTACATATTCATCTGTATTGGCTTATGACAGGTCGCGGATCCCTCACTGACCTGCCCCCCATTTTTACATAATGCATATAATAGTGTTGATATTATTGTTGATAATGCCTATAATATTGTGGCTATTGGGAGGCTTAGAAAAAAAAATTACATTCAGCAAAATGTCACCGGCGGCAGAGATAGATGCTACTGGACAGGCGCCGTTGGTGACATTTTGCTGGATGTTATTTTATTTTTTTCTAAGCCTCCCAATAGCCACAATATTATAGGCATTATCAACAATAATATCAACACTATTATATGCATTATGTAAAAATGGGGGCAGGACAGTGAGGGATCCGCGACCTGTCATAAGCCAATACAGATGAATATGTAATCAGAGCTCCACACAAAGCCCCGCCCACAGCCCCGCCCCAGAGCACGAGAATCTCATTAACTGAAAACTACAAATACAGATTAAAGAGCAGTAAATCAGAGTTGCATTCATTTATGGTGGACCATTGGAGCTACTATGAATCCTGACCAGAAGATTAGAGAAAATAATATTGCTCCCCATTTCAGGAGAGATTGTGCAGTAATCTGAATTTCTTAGGATCAAAAACAATGTAGTTTATGAGGTGGAGTGAATCTGTGGCACCACAGGAGTTCAGGTACCACAGTGGTATTGCTTTCCTCTCGTGGAGGGTAATGCCATGCCTGGAGACAGGAGGAATCCCTTTGGCAGGTAACCTTTCATGCAACACATTCTGACTCCAGGCCAGAAGGGGGAGCTCTACACCCGACTTGAGGGGAGCTGCTGTCTCTGGTCAGGAGGATGAGTCAGTCTCTAGGCAGTTGCTAGGCAGACAAGCAGACAGTTGGTAGAAGACAGTGAAGGAGCACAGAGGTACTTAAGAGCTAGAGAAAGACTGCTACTGGGACTCTCTAAGCTGAGCGCAGAAACTGGGTACCGAGAGCCCGAGGCTGAGGGGGACTGCAAGCCCCACGGCAGAAACGGAGGGTAGGAAACTAAAAAGGCTTGCCCACATAATACCTGAGGTACAGCAGCAATCAGAGTCCAGAGTCACCGTGAACAGAGACCCAAAAGAGACGGCTCAAGTTGCCTACTCTGCAGGTACTGTCCCTGGACAGGGAAGAAAGAGGACCTTGTTAGAGAGCTACAGGCAGCAAGGCACCACAGACCAGCGCATAGTGGAAGGCTCCCAAACTGACCTGTCAAGGGGATTTCCACCTGTTTTCAGGTTGCCTGGACTCCAGCTACACCTGTTACCGGTACCCTGGACTGAGGCTGAATACCATCTCAGTAAACCAGGTAAAGACTGCAACCCTATGTCCTCCAATTACTTGCGGCATTCACCATCCCTGCCAAATACACTGGGAGCCCTGGGGACACCGCTTCACCTGTGGGAAGTGACACCATCTTTGCTGCACCATTGCCCCCAGAGGACCCCTTTAAACAGCATTGGTCACCTCTGACCGAGAACACATTCCATTAAGTAATGAACCCGGTACGGAGTACCCCACGGCCCTGGCGGGCAACTCAAATCCATGAAACCAGGGCTCGAGCCATGCCAACACATCTCCTGCAGGCGGGAATAAATGTATATTACAGCCATCAGCCACGCACAGCTCAGAGATATATCATGGCACCGGTGTGATAGGTTTATGTAGATTATCACAATCCTCCTGGAAGTTAGTCGGTTTTAATACAAATTGAAGAGTCCGGATAAAGGGAAACTCTGTTATTGTGCAGAAATTCACACTTGGCCTCACTCCACATTTAATGTTGTCGATCATAAAAGTGAAGTTTGGCCAGAAAGACGGGACCTGGTCTTGTAGGGACCATATGATCACATTCAGCAGCACAGAAGGGAGAGAAGGTAGATTCATCCGATAAGATCTCAGGGTTCTAGGAAGCCAACAGCATCATCACCCTCCGCTTTCTCTTACAGGTCCATCAGAATATTTTTCTTTAAGTGATTTTCTACCTTGTCAGCACATTCTACGTACGCTGTTATTTGGCTTTGTAGTTTACAGATCTGGGCAGGTAACAGCGTCTCCTAAACCCAGGGGGTAGGTGGATCTACCAGGTTGTAAGTTCTATAGAAAAGGGTTTTCAATGACCAAAGTCATTTGAACAGTTTTAGGTGGAGGAGAATGTTGTGGTCTAGAGGTAAAACGGTGATCATGGTAATACAGCCGGACTACACCACCGATAAAGCAGCCACAGCCGGTGACTGAGAAGAATCTGTGACTTCTCTGCATTTAGTGGTTAGTACTCACCTGGGTAGTCATATGTAGGAATCTCCTCTTTACACCACTCATCATCCCTCACATATGTCTCTGTAGTATTAATATGGGATAGATCTTCACCCTGAAACAAATATTGAAAAAGTCACCGACAGATGGAGAAGTCACGTCTATGATCAGCTCTAATCCTGCCATCTCCACCGTTTTCATTACACAAGTATAAAACATATAATACTGGTGGATAAAACAAGACTGAGCACAAGACCTTCACCGGCGTCTTCACATCAAAGGGGAGATCTCCTGACACCTTCTCTCCATCTACCTGCTGATCCTGAGGAGCATTGGGATCTTCTTGGTTACAGTCCTGTGGAAGAAGAGGACGGGGACATCTCTCTGGTGTTGTCCTCTTACTGGATAGATCTGGAGGAAACACATACAGGGAGTGAATTCATTCTTTACATACAGATAATTATAGGCCGTGTGTATTTAGTCCTGTCTATTACCTGGAGATGTGAGGGGCTGGGGAACCTCCATTATGACGTTCTTGTACAGATCACTGTGTCCTTCTAAATACTCACACTCCTCCATGGAGAAATAGACAGAGATATCCTGACACCTTATAGGAACCTGACACGTACAATGATACCATCATCCCCCGATCCCTTCATAGTGTTACTGTATAATGTCCCAGCATTCCCAGCAGTGTCACCTCTCCAGTCAGCAGCTCAATCATCTTGTAGATGAGTTCTAGGATCTTCTGGTCATTGATGTCCTCATGGATCAGAGGGTGAGGTGGAGGCCCCGTGATTGGGCTCAGGGGTCTTCCCCATCCCTCAGACACAGGGTCCTGACAGCGATCACTAGAGGTCTTCTTCACCACTGTGTAATCCTGGTAATGGAGAGACACATTAATAAATCTCACTACAGACATTTCCAGAGTCCTCACCTCTCCAGTTCTGTCCATCTGTTATTCCCATAGATAAGAATGATGTAATGTGACGTCATCAGAATCTTTCACCTCTCCAGTAAGCCGGAAGAGGATCTCTAGGGTGAGATGTAATATCCTCTCCGCCATCTTGCCTCTGTCCATATCCATCTTTGATGGGTAAATCAGGAAATTTTTCTTTTGTAGAAGATCTTCACTGAGAGGATCCGATATTGTAGAGACCTTAATGAGAAGATGAGCCGATGTAACATCATAAGAATCCTGTAATAATACAATTACTGGAGATAATAAGGGAAACATATGAGGAGATTTATTATTTTACAGTATTTAGTTTCCTTCTTTACATCTACTAATAAATCCTATATATTTAGGCCACAGACAACAAGCAGTTTCCTCCTCGGAGTCGGCAGCTGAATACGTTTCTCATAGACTCATCTTCCATAACGCTAGTTCTCGTCTCATTTACCGACCCTGGAATCGGCATTAGCAATACTGCAGGAGATATTCATTACACGCGACATGAGAAATAACTACTTCATGATGAGGACGACATCTTCATCTTCTACTACGGCTCTAGAGACATATTTGGCCAGAGTCGGTCACTGACTCCATCCCCACCGGCCGTCTGAAGGTTTCCCGTCTTCCCCGCACTGTAATCTTCTTTGACGTTAGATCTCAGGTCTGACAGAGTTTGGCTGAATGCCCCCCGCCCCCAAGTACTCGATAGTATGGGGCGGTCTAGTTATTACGGTACTTACATGCCTAATAATGGTGTCTGGGCTGCAATGTATGAAGGTCTATTAGGCCAGAGGCAGCATCCAATAAGTTACCTTTTACCGCCCCCATACACAATAGACTAAAGTTCCATGACATCACTGATTTCGGGGGTTTGGGCGACTATATAATGTATCTGGGGGCCTCCCGACAGATGATGTCAGGGCAGAGAAGGATCTGACATACTGAATTTCAGAGGATAATCCGTTTGTTCTTCCTGTAGATAATCCTCCGCTAGAGGAGTCTGGAGGCGACTCTCTCATACAGACACCAGGAAAGCTGGAATATTTGTGTGTATGGGGGAGTCGGGAGAGATGGCCGTCTGACAAATGACCGTTCAGCCAACTCTTATCTCATGTGTATGGGGCCGTTAGTATTACACTGACAGCAGTGATAATAACCGACACTACAGTAGTACAGGGTATCACCGGAGCCATCAGAGGCTTGTATGTGGTATGATCGCACTGATCAGAGGGGTTTAACAAAGGGTTAAAGTGAAAAACATCATAGTTTCATCAACAAGAAATATCCGTCACTATATGGAAAGCAGAGTCGCTGCACAATGTTAGTTAAGTCTCGTCCATAACTACTTTATTATACTCTATTATCCTGTACACAGTGGAGGAGATAGAAATCACAGGTACGACAGCAATAGCTGGAATTGGGCCCTCCAACGGAAAGAAGAAAAAAATCTATATATATATAAAGCTGAGGGTAGGTATGTATGTGTGTGTGTGTGTGTGGGTGTGTTTGTGTCAAGCCACGCCCATTCCACATAGAAACCAATCACTAACCATGTATTATTTCACCAGAGCTGTTTAAAAGAAGCTGAGCTGTGATTGGTTGCTATGAGCAGCAGTTTTCCCACTCCACAACACCTCAGCAGACACTGACCGGGTGGGAGAAATCTAGCATCCCTGGGAACATAAACTCCAGCCATTGTCTGCCCCCCAGAAAGGAGCAGAAAGCACATGACAGAAATGAATCCTCCTCCTCTATTACTGCCGCGCTCTATTGTTACCGGCGTAGAAAATCGCATCATCAGCGGCCGCACACAGAGCAGCACTGCCAGGTTACATAACAGCACATCTCCAGGAACTCCCTGCTCAGCGCCACCCAGCTCGGGACTATGGGATGGAGGATGTGTGATGGGTATATGGGCACGGGACTATGGGATGGAGGATGTGTGATGGGTATATGGGCACGGGACTATGGGATGGAGGATGTGTGATGGGTATATGGGCACGGGACTATGGGATGGAGGATGTGTGATGGGTATATGGGCACGAGACTATGGGATGGAGGATGTGTGATGGTATATGGGCACAGGACTATGTGATGGAGGATGTGTATGATGGGTATATGGGCACGGGACTACGGGATGGAGGATGTGTGTGATGGGTATATGGGCACGGGACTATGGGATGGGGGATGTGTATGATGGGTATATGGGCACTGGACTCTGGGATGGAGGATATGTATGATGGGTATATGGGCACTGGACTATGGGATGGAGATGTATAATGGGTATATGGGCACGGGACTATGGGATGGGGGATGTGTATGATGGGTATATGGGCACTGGACTATGGGATGGAGGATATGTATGATGGGTATATGGGCACTGGACTGTGGGATGGATGTGTGATGGATATATGGGCACTGTACTATGGGATGGAGGAGATGCATGATGGGTATATGGGCACTGGGCTATGGGATGGAGCATGTGTGATGTGATGGGTATATGGGTACTGGACTATGGGATTCAGGAAGTGTGATGATCTCCTGCTTCGACTACTGCAACATCCTTTTTTGTGGCCTCACTGCTAAAACCCTTGCACCTCTCCAGTCCATCTTTAACTCAGCTGCCCGACTAATTCATCTCTCTCCTCGCTACTCCTCCACTTCTCCCCTCTGCAAATCTCTTCACTGGCGACCGTTGCCTCTTGCCTTGTCCATGTATGGTTTGGTCCAGTAGCCCATTTATCATCAGATTGTCCTGATTCCTCGACATCTGACTTGGACCTTGTTAATCCAGGAGACGTCTGAGCCGGCATGACTCTCTTTGCTCGTGACACTCTCATGGTTATTGAGGTAGGCGCCATAGTGTTATGGACCACTACTGGTATATTATGTCCAACAGGGCAGAGCCAGGATTTGAACCCCAGTCTCCCACATTGGTGGCTGTGATTTTACTAAATGCAGCACATGTATTGCCGGCTTCTATTATATCTTTTATCGCATGTTACCGAATTTTTCCGATCTTAAGAAAAATGCTCGTGTTACCGATCATGAATCCGAATATATCATATTCGTGCAGAATTTATGTTTGGAGATCTTTTTTCGAACATATTTGCTCATCTCTAATTATGGCCACCACAACCTGCTACACAAAATAAAACCCCAGTCAATATGGAGGCATTTACAGTCCACCACAACCCCAGTATAATGGCCCCTACCAGCCACACATTCAGTATGAGAGTCCCAACAGCTCTTCTCTTAATATGATGCCCCCACAATTCCTGATATAAACCCACACACTACTCAGCCAACCTGGTTCCTGAGGAGCGCTGCTCTGGTCTGTGCAGTGTGAGTACTGAGGCTCCGTACTACAGGTGTGATGTAGTGACGTCATTGTGTCTGCAGTGCACGGAGTCTCAGACTCAGAAGTGAAAGCTGAATGGTGGATCAGGAGCTTTCCACTCCCTGATTCACTAATCTATTCAGCGGTATCACCACCATATGAGTGTGGATATCGCTGACATTGTGATGATGGGAAGGAGAGGGTGACCAATACCGGACCCCACCGAGCCCTGTCACTTCATAGGAATCATAGCAACCGAGTGGGCTACCTTTATGGATGATACACTCCTGCCTATCCAACTATCGTATGGTAAATATCTCATAGATCCTGGGTTCATTAGTATCTGCACCAAGAATGAGGCTAAGTGAGTATTTATTAATTGTCAGTGGTCGGAGGTAGTCAGTGAGGTGGAAGGTACCATATTGTGCATGTAGGGGGCAGCACTGTGGGAAAATTAGAAAGTGGGGGGATGGCAGTACTGTGGGGACATTATACTGTGTGTGAGGGGGATGCCAGTCCTGTGGAAATGCAACACCCCAGGTAACAGGTTGTTGCACTGATGTTGCCTTCCTTTTGGGGTGGGCGATGTCATGCGTGGAGGCAAGGAGGATTCTCTTTACCAAGTAAGCACACGCATTCAACACATTCTGAATCCATAATTAGAACCAACACATCATGCAAAGGTATTATCAATAGTAAACAAGAATCCCCAACATCCACTATGGGTGTACCTGCAAGTATTACATAGTACTGGAAAATAATGGAGGTAATACCAACCTAAATGTTGAGCATAGAAGAGGCCCCGACGCGCGTTTCGCTGTCAATGATTCCTCGGGGGTTCTATTTATTGTGACCATACTGATTGATGCTATATACTAGTTACTTGTAGCGGCTGCACTTGCGTATTTATATAGGCCACCACTTTATCTTTTTGCATATGTCAAATTTTATCTCCCCTAGCCCCATGGGTTTATTTGTTTGAATATACTTTGGATACACCTTTTTTGGTACAGTATACAATATACTTTGTTGAGCATTGGTCATTGGTGTCACTACCCCTGTTAATATTAAATTATTTGTTACTTTGTTCTTGTTAGGAATTTTAAATATTATTATCTGTGCTTACTCTTAATAAAAAATATATATTTTATATTCTACTCTGTGATTCACTATTTTTTGGGGGAGATATGTGTAGGGGTATAGCGGTACTATGAGAACATTATACTGTGTGTGGTAGTATGGCGGTACTGTAGGAACATTATACTGTGTGTGGGGGTATGGCGGTACTATGAGAAGATTATACTGCGTGTGGGGGTGTGGCGGTACTATGAGAACATTATACTGTGTGTGAAGATATGGCGGTACTATGAGAAGATTATACTGTGTGTGAGGGTATGGTGGTACTATGAGAACATTATACTGTGTGTGGGGGTATGGCGGTACTATGAGAACATTATACTGTGTGTGGGGGTATGGCGGTACTGTAGGAACATTATACTGTGTGTGGGGGTATGGTTGGTACTCTGAGAACATTATACTGTGTGTGGGGGTATGGTGGTACTATGAGAACATTATACTGTGTGTGGGGGTATGGTGGTACTATGAGAACATTATACTGTGTGTGGGGATATGGCGGTACTATGAGAACATTATACTGTGTGTGGGGGTATGGTGGTACTATGAGAACATTATACTGTGTGTGGGGGTATGGCGGTATTGTGAGAACATTATACTGTGTGTCGTGGTATGGTGGTAGTGTGAAAATACCTTTTTTACGAGAGATGCCAGTACTGTGGAAACATTATACTGTGTGAGCGCCATCATATATATTACATAAGGGGTGTAAAAAGGAGAGTCATAGAAAAGACTCCTCAGGGCTGTGCTGCATTTGTACAAAAAGACTGCTATCTGCCGTCCAGACGGGACAATGTGACATCAATGGGAAGAGGGAGGGTTTCCGGAGGGAAGAGTCTAGAGGGTGCACCTGGTCAGGAGACCTTGATGACGCAGTTACTGATATAATAAAGGCCAGAGCCCCAAAGGCAGAACAGATTTGGCGCCAAGCAAAAGAAAGGGGTGCGGGGAAGAATCTGAGGTACCAGCTCATGGTAAAGTGCCCGAGGCAGCTGGGTGTGGGGCAGAACCCTGCTTACAGGGCATAATGGGGGCATTACACTGTGTGGGGCCAAGAAAGGGGCCCTGTACTAGGAGAACAATCCGCTCCCTCACTTCCTGTCCTCCATAGTTGGCTTGTATGTATCTACTACAGGAAACAGAAGAACAACGTTATGATTCTTATAAAGTGGCAACAAAAACCCCAAAAGAGTCTCCGTGCAGAAGGGGTTAATGTCCCCGCGCTCAGTAATGGGGAATCTCCACATACCTCCACCTGCAGAGCCGCACTCCACATATATGGCTGCTCTGTGCGCACAGGACCTGTGATGAGGTCACAGAAGGGAGGAGTCACGTGATCCGCAATGAAGACGCTACATGGAGACTTCTCCTCAGTCAGTGACATTTCCGCCATTATTCGTCCTCACTACTGGCACAATTACCTCGCGCCGCCTTTTCTACACAATGTTATGTGTGGAATGTAACGTGTGATTTCTCCGGAGACAAATGTTAGGTCTCGAGTTCCCACTTCTGCACAGGGGGAATCTCGGGCCGTCTCCGCTGCGGTCTCCCATTCCTATCCAGCCGCAGTGGAGTCTGCTCAGCAGGGACGTCGGTCCCAGCGTCTTGCTCGGTCTCGCTCTGTACAGAGAGTTACTGCTGCTTCTTCAGCTCCTGCCATTAAAGTCAGTGCTGGTCAGCAGCGAGCGGACTTCTCTGGGACTGTCCTTATTTGCGCACACTGAGCATGCCCAGGGCAAGATCTCCCGTTGGAGATCGAGGGTCATGTGCTCAGGCTCTGCAGCACATTCCATTGGTCCTCTTGGCAGGTCTTGGAAGGGCAAAGTTTCTGTGGCCACTTCCTGTCCTGCAACTATATAAACTGCGCATGACCGCACGGCCATGCGCTAGTGTACAATTATTATGTGTGTGTGTAGATGGATGTATGTCGATGGATGAAAGCTCCTAAGTATCCCTCCCTAGAGTTGTTGATTGCTCGCGGATGATGGTAGCTCTCTAGCGCCCGACTGTCCATCTGTATGTTACACACATCACAGCGTCCTATAGCTGTGCCTGCCAGTACGGCGCCGTGCGCTTGCCTTGCGCTTTCCATACCCAAGCCTGGGTGGTTAGTGGCGTCCGTCAGTGCGGCATCGCACGCACTCTTGTGCTCATATATTACTAATAAGGTTCATTACACACCCAGTTGCGGTGTTGTGCCAGCAAGGGTCTAATCGGACTTCAATCCCTTTCGGGGTTAAGTTCGCTGACTACTTGCTCGTGCTCTATGTGCGGTACCGCGGTCTTGTGACTTAACAGGATCGCTTTCTTCACGTTGGGTGAGGTTTAACCCACGTGTTTATACTTTTAAGTACCGCCATATAGTCTGTCATTCACTAGCAGCGGGTTTCGCCTGCACGGTGGACCCCGGACTGCGAACGCATCTATATCATCTTACTTGGTGCGTTACGCCAGTCCTAACATTACACTAGCGCCAGGGTCTGTCTAGTGATGACAGACAAACAGCAATCCTTCCGGTATATCCAGCAGCTGGAGGGTAGGTTGGCAGCTCTCGAGAGCGCAACCTCGGCTGTGGATGTTACCGCAGTTGCTGTACAGGCTGCCAGCGTGGCTGCAGCAACTTTGTCCATTGCCACCCCTGTTCCGACATTTTCTCGCCTCCCGCTGCCAGAAAAATTTTCTGGTGATAGCAAATTTTGTAGGGGATTTGTGAGTCAGTGCTCTATTCATCTTGAGCTCCTGGCTGCACGCTTCCCCACAGAGCGGGCTAAGGTGGGATTTATTGTATCTCTATTGTCGGACAGGGTGTTGGAATGGGCTACGCCGCTGTGGGAGCGTGGCGATCATGTGGTGCAGAGTGCTCCGCTGTTTTTGAACACTCTGAAACAGGTCTTTTTAGGACCTCAAGTCACCCATGATACTGCTGGCATTAACTCAGGGTGAGTCCTTGGTCAGTCATTTTGCCGTCCAATTCCGCACTTTAGCATCTGAGCTGGAATGGTCGGATAAAGCTCTTATCCCCATATTTTGGAGGGGCTTGGCTGACCACGTAAAGGACGCTCTGGCCACTAGGGAGATTCCTACCACACTGGAGGAGTTAATAACAGTCTCCACTCGAATTGATCTCCGTTTTAACGAGCGGAGGTTAGAGCGAGCCCAATGTAGGCAGAGGTTTCGGCTGGCTCCTACTTTCGCCAAACCTCTGGAATCTCCGGTCCTGGTTCCTGAGTCACATGAGGCCAGAGAAGTGTCACAAGCGGGATCTAAGTCCCGGACCGCTTGTGCACTCAGGGTCTGTCATGTTT
Organism: Ranitomeya imitator; assembly: GCF_032444005.1. Classification (NCBI taxonomy): domain Eukaryota; kingdom Metazoa; phylum Chordata; class Amphibia; order Anura; family Dendrobatidae; genus Ranitomeya; species Ranitomeya imitator. The sequence goes on from NC_091283.1 coordinate 237,140,728, forward strand.
GCCAGCAGTCAGGACATCTAGCCACCAGATGTCCTCAGCGGTCGAGGAAACGTCAGCGTCTAGTGGTCGTAGGTGGAGGTACACTAGACACGGCGACGTTTGCCTCTAAATTGTCCTTTAAGGGGACAATTACTATAGGCTCATTCTCCCACTCGGTAGAGCTCTGCATGGATTCTGGGGCGCAGGGCAATTTTATGTCTTCTGCCTTCGCCCAACGTCACGCAATACCCCTGGTTAAGCTAGCTCAACCTGTAACGGTACGAGTGGTGTATGGGTCGACACTGCCCTCACAGATAACACACCAGACCATCCCTTTTACTCTGTCCATGTCGCCATCTCATCAGGAGATTATTTCTCTGCTCGTCATTCCAGAGGGAATTGATGAGGTCCTGTTGGGAATACCTTGGTTACGGTACCACTCTCCTCATATCGAGTGGTCCTCAGGCAGAATTCTGGGATGGGGTGAATCTTGTGGGGGTAGTTGTCAGAGGGAGTGCATTCAGGTTGCTACAACAGAGGTACCCGCAGATCTATCCTCTCTCCCCAAGCAGTATTGGTCTTATGCAGACGTGTTCTCCAAAAAGGCGGCGGAGACCCTTCCGCCCCATCGCCCCTATGACTGTCCTATTGACCTCTTGCCTGGTGCTGAGCCTCCCCGGGGTAGAGTCTATCCGCTATCTCTCCCGGAGACGGAGGCAATGTCACAGTACATCCAGGAAAATCTGGCAAGAGGGTTCATCAGGAAGTCAGTGTCACCTGCTGGGGCAGGATTCTTCTTCGTGCAGAAGAAGAATGGGGAATTGCGTCCATGCATAGACTACAGGTGTCTTAACGCCATCACCGTTAAGAATAAGTACCCTTTGCCTCTGATATCCGAGCTATTCGATAGGCTTCGGGGAGCAAGGGTATTTACTAAATTAGATCTGCGGGGTGCTTACAACCTGATTCGCATCCGTGAGGGGGACGAATGGAAGACGGCGTTTAACACCAGGGATGGGCACTATGAATATCTGGTGATGCCCTTCGGGCTCTGTAATGCCCCAGCCGTTTTCCAAGACTTTGTGAACGATATCTTCCGGGATATGCTTTCCACCTCGGTCGTAGTCTATCTGGATGATATTCTCATCTACTCTCCAGATATTGACTCCCACCGGAGAGATGTTAGCAAAGTCTTCGACCTCCTACGGGCAAACTCCCTCTATGCCAAGTTGGAGAAGTGTATGTTTGAGCAGGAGTCCTTACCTTTCCTAGGCTACATCATCTCAGCCCAGGGATTGGCTATGGATCCTGCCAAACTACAGGCTGTGATGGACTGGCAGGAACCCCATTCTCTTAAAGCGGTGCAGCGCTTTATGGGATTCATCAATTATTATCGCCAGTTCATCCCGCACTTCTCAACTTTGGTAGCTCCCTTGGTTGCCCTCACCAAAAAGGGGGCGAATCCCAAATTGTGGTCTGAGGAGGTCTCCAAGGCCTTTATCTCTATAAAGTCACACTTCGCTAGCGCTCCCATTCTACATCGCCCCGATGTTGATAAGCCATTTATCATGGAGGTGGATGCCTCTTCTGTTGGTGCTGGAGCAGTCCTCTTCCAAAAGGATGCTCAAGGTCGGAAGCATCCATGCTTCTTTTTCTCCAAGACCTTCGCACCAGCAGAGAGGAATTATTCCATCGGGGACAGGGAGTTGCTAGCCATGAAGTTGGCTTTCTCGGAGTGGAGACATCTCTTGGAGGGAGCACGTTTTCCCTTCCAAGTCTTCACAGACCATAAAAATTTTGTGTATCTGCAGACAGCTCAGCGGTTGAATTCTCGCCAGGCCAGATGGTCCTTGTTCTTCTCCCGGTTTCATTTCACCATCCATTTCCTTTCTGGGGAGAAGAACATTCGGGCCGACGCTCTCTCTCGCTCCGTTGTGTCATCTGCGGAGGAGGAGAAGGAGCCTCGGCTTATTGTCCCCACCGAGAGCTTGAGAACTGTGGCTCCGGTTTCGCTGGAGTCTGTGCCCCCGGGCAAGACTTTTGTTCCATCCAGTTTGCGACCGGAGGTTCTTTCTTGGGCGCACTCATCCAGGGTGGGTGGACATTTTGGTACTAAGAGGACATCTGAGTTACTGGCGAGGACATACTGGTGGCCGCATATGGCCCGTGATGTCGCGGAGTATGTTCGGGCGTGTGTCTCTTGCGCCAGGAACAAGACTCCTCGAGGTGGATTTTCAGGTTCTGTCTGAAGGATCTGAATGTGGTTGGGGCACAGAATTCCAGAGGATGGGTGATATTCGGGAGAAGTCTTGGAGGTGGTTGGGTGAGGAGCGAATAAGTGTGGAGGAGAGAAGGAGGTCTTGGGAGGACCGGAGATTACGTGAGGGAAGATATCGGGAGATTAGTTCAGAGATACATGGAGGAGACAGGTTATAGATGGCCTTGTAGGTCAGTATTAGTAATTTGAACTGGATACGCTGAGGGAATGGGAGCCAGTGAAGAGATTTGCAGAGGGGGGAAGCTGAGGAGTAGCGAGGAGAAAGATAAATTAGTCAGGCGGCAGAGTTAAGGATGGACTGGAGAAGCGCAAGGGGGTAAGCAGGGAGGCCACAGAAAAGGATGTTGCAGTAGTCAAGGCGGGAGATGATGAGGGCATGCACAAGCATTTTAGTAGATTGACGGCTGTGGAAAGGACAGATTCTGGACATATTTTTGAGCTGGAGGTTACAGGAAGTGGAAAATGTTGTTAATTTTGATAGATAGGTCAGGTAAGGAAGATCTATGAGATAGAGAAAAGATAATGAGTTCAGATTTGTCCATATTGAGTTTGAGGAAGCAAGAGGAGAAGAAGGAGGCTATGGCTGATAGACACTCTGGGATTCTGGACAGCAGAAAGGTAATGTCTGGGCCAGAAAGGTAGATCTGAGTGTCATCAGCATAAAGGTGGTCCTGGAATCCATGAGACTTTATGAGTTGTCCAGGCCAAGTGTATAGATTGAGAAGAGTAAGGGTTCTAGAACAGAGCCTTGGGGGTCTCCAACAGAGAGAGGGTGGGATGAGAAGGTAGTATGGGAGATACTGAATGTGCGGTTGGAAAGGTATGAGGAGATCCAGGATAGGGCGAGGTCTTTGATGCCAAAGGAGGAGAGGATCTGTAGTAGGAGGCAGTGGTCAACTGGGTCTAAAGCAGAGGACAGGTCTAGAAGGAGGAGTACAGAGTATTGTCCGTCAGCTTTGGCTGTAAGTAGGTCTCTGTGATTTTGGTCAGGGCTGTCTCAGTTGAGTGATGGGGGTGGAAACCAGATTGTAGATTGTTAAAGAGCAAGTTAGATGAGACGTGGGAGGAAAGTTCAGTGTGGACATGCTGCTCCAGGAGTTTGGAAGCAAATGGAAGCAACGATATTGGGCGATAGCTGGACATAGCTGATGGATCGAGGGTTGGCTTTTTAAGGATAGGCGTGATTGTGGCATGTTTGAAAGCAGAAGGGAAGGTGCCAGAAGTTAGTGATAGGTTGAAGAGGTGGGTTAGGGATGTTATAAGAGTGGTGGTGAGCTTGGAGAGGAGGTGGGAATGAATGGGGTCGAGTGCACAGGTGGTGGGGTGCGATTTGGAGAGGAGACAATTAAGCCCCCCTTCAGTGATGTTGGATAGGGAGGTTATGGGGTTTGGGCATTGGTCTGGTATACAAAGGGGTTGTGGTGGTTGAACAATGAAGATTTGCCTTGTTTGGTCGATTTTATTTTTAAAGCATGTGGCAAAGTCCTCAGCAGAGATGAGGGAGGTTGGAGGTGGCAGTGACGGGCGGAGGAGGGAGATAAAGGTTTTGAATAACTGTTTAAGGTTGTAGGATAGTCAAGATACGAAGATACGAGGGCTGTTGTGAATTCTGTTGTCGAACTCCCTCCTGTGGTCGTGAATGGTACTTCGGCGAGTTCTGTCTATGGGCTCCCTCTGGTGGCTGTGAGTGAAGCTGCTGCTTCTGAGGTTCCTTACACAGGTGACATGATTTATCCTTTGGTTGACTGCTCTATTTAACTCCTCTCAGATCGTTACTCCATGCCAGCTGTCAATGTTTTTGCATTGGTTCAGTTCGCTCCTGGATCTCTCTGGTGACCTGCCTTCTCCTGCAGAAGATAAGTTCCTGATAGTCATTATTTGTTCATTGTTTTCTTGTCCAGCTGGTTTTCATGATTTTGTCTTGCTAGCTGGAAGCTCTGGGATGCAGAGTGGCCCCTCTGCACCGTGAGTCGGTGCGGAGGTCTTTTTTTGCACACTCTGCGTGGTCTTTTGTAGGCTTTTGTGCTGATCGCAAAGTTACCTTTCCTATCCTCTGTCTATTTAGTAAGTCTGGCCTCCCTTTGCTGAAACCTGTTTCATTTCTGCATTTGTGACTTTCATCTTTACTCACAGTCAATATATGTGGGGGGCTTCCTTTACCTTTGGGGAATTTCTCTGAGGCAAGGTAGGCTTTATTTTCTATCTCTAGGGCTAGATAGTTCTTAGGCTGTGACGAGGCGCCTAGGTCTGGTCAGGAGCGCTCCACGGCTATTTCTAGTGTGTGTGATAGGATTAGGGCTTGCGGTCAGCAGAGCTCCCACATCCCAGAGCTCGTCCTGTATGAGGTTTAACTATCAGGTCATTCCGGGTGCTCCTAACCACCAGGTCATAACAGTACAGCTGGCCCAAAGTATTAATGCATCTCAATAGAGGGATAAGAGAAGTTCTGAGACCATTTTTTTTTCTTTGCACTGTGTTTTGTCTTTCTTTTCCCCTAGACCTTTGGGTGGTTCAGGACACAGGTGTAGATATGGACATTCAAGGTCTGTCCTCTTTTATGGATCATCTCTCTGCAAGGGTACAAAACATTCAAGATTTTGTGGTTCAGAATCCTATGTTAGAGCCTAAAATTCCTATTCCTGACTTATTTTCTGGGGATAGATCTAGGTTCTTGAATTTCAAAAATAATTGTAAACTGTTTCTAGCTTTGAAACCCCGCTCCTCTGGTGACCCCGTTCAACAGGTAAAAATCTTTATTTCATTGTTGCATGGTGACCCTCCAGACAGGGCATTTTCCCTAGCGCCAGGAGATCCGGCATTGCGTGATGTTGATGCATTTTTTCTGGCGCTTGGATTGCTTTATGATGAACCAAATTCAGTGGATCAGGCAGAGAAAATCTTGCTGGCTTTGTGTCAGGGTCAGGATGAAGCGGAGGTGTACTGTCAGAAGTTTAGAAAGTGGTCTGTGCTTACTCAGTGGAATGAATGTGCCCTGGCGGCAATTTTCAGAAAGGGTCTTTCTGAAGTCCTTAAGGATGCCATGGTGGGATTTCCCACGCCTGCTGGTCTGAATGAGTCTATGTCTTTGGCCATTCAGATCGATCGGCGCATGCGTGAGCGCAAAGCTGTGCACCATCTGGCGGTATTCTCTGAGCATAGGCCTGAGCCTATGCAGTGTGATAGGACTTTGACCAGAGCTGAACGGCAAGAACACAGACGTCGGAATGGGCTGTGTTTTTACTGTGGTGAATCCACTCATGCTATCTCCGATTGTCCTAAGCGCACTAAGCGGTTCGCTAGGTCTGCCATCATTGGTACGGTACAGTCTAAATTTCTTTTGTCCGTTACTCTGATTTGCTCTCTGTCATCCTATTCTGTAATGGCATTTGTGGATTCAGGCGCTGCCCTGAATTTGATGGACTTGGAGTTTGCCAGGCGCTGTGGTTTTTTCTTGGAGCCCTTGCAGTATCCTATTCCATTGAGAGGAATTGATGCTACGCCTTTGGCCAAGAATAAGCCTCAGTACTGGACTCAATTGACCATGTGCATGGCTCCTGCACATCAGGAGGATATTCGCTTTTTGGTGTTGCATAATCTGCATGATGTGGTCGTTTTGGGGTTGCCGTGGCTACAGGTCCATAATCCAGTGTTGGATTGGAAATCTATGTCTGTGTCCAGCTGGAGTTGTCAGGGGGTACATGGTGATGTTCCATTGCTCTCAATTTCACCTTCCAGTCCTTCTGAAGTCCCTGAGTTTTTATGAGATTACCGGGATATATTTGAAGAGCCCAAATCTGGTGCCCTACCTCCTCATAGGGATTGTGACTGTGCTATTGATTTGATTCCTGGTAGTAAGTTTCCTAAGGGCCGTCTGTTTAATTTATCTGTGCCAGAGCACGCCGCTATACGGAGTTATATAAAGGAATCCTTGGGGAAGGGTCATATTCGTCCGTCGTCGTCACCATTGGGAGCAGGGGTTTTTTTTGTGGCCAAGAAGGATGGTTCTTTGAGACCTTGTATTGATTACCGCCTTCTTAATAAGATCACAGTCAAATTTCAGTATCCTTTGCCGCTGCTGTCTGATTTATTTGCTCGGATTAAGGGGGCTAGTTGGTTCACCAAGATAGATCTTCGTGGTGCGTATAATCTTGTGCGAATTAAACAGGGTGATGAATGGAAGACGGCATTTAATATGCCCGAGGGCCATTTTGAGTATCTGGTTATGCCATTCGGGCTTTCTAATGCTCCATCTGTGTTTCAGTCCTTTATGCATGACATCTTCCGAGAGTACCTGGATAGATTCATGATTGTATATTTGGATGACATTTTGGTCTTTTCGGATGATTGGGAATCTCATGTAAGGCAGGTCAGAATGGTGTTCCAGGTCCTTCGTGCGAATTCCTTGTTTGTGAAGGAGTCAAAGTGTCTCTTTGGAGTTCAGAAGGTTTCATTTTTGTGTTTCATTTTTTCCCCTTCTACTATCGAGATGGACCCTGTTAAAGTTCAGGCCATTTACGATTGGACTCAGCCGACATCTGTGAAGAGCTTGCAGAAGTTCCTGGGCTTTGCTAATTTTTATCGTCGCTTCATCGCTAACTTTTCCAGTGTTGCTAAGCCGTTGACTGATTTGACCAAGAAAGGTTTTGATGTGGTCAATTGGTCCTCTGCAGCTGTATAGGCTTTTCAGGAGTTGAAGCGTCGTTTTGCTTCTGCCCCTGTGTTGTGCCAGCCAGATGTTTCGCTCCCTTTTCAGGTGGAGGTTGATGCTTCTGAAATTGGAGCAGGGGCTGTTTTGTCGCAAAGAAGTTCTGATGGCTCGGTGATGAAACCCTGTGCCTTCTTTTCTAGAAAATTCTCGCCTGCTGAGCGCAATTATGATGTGGGCAATCGGGAGTTGTTGGCCATGAAGTAGGCATTCGAGGAGTGGCGACATTGGCTTGAAGGAGCTAAACATCGCGTGGTGGTCTTGACGGATCACAAGAATTTAACTTATCTCGAGTCTGCCAAACGGTTGAATCCTAGACAGGCTCGATGGTCGCTCTTTTTCTCCCGTTTTGATTTTGTGGTTTCATACTTTCCGGGATCTAAGAATGTGAAGGCTGACGCCCTGTCAAGGAGTTTTGTGCCTGACTCTCCGGGTGTTCCGGAGCCGGCGGGTATTCTTAAGGAAGGGGTAATTTTGTCTGCCATTTCCCCTGATTTGCGGCGTGTGCTGCAAAAGTTTCAGGCTGATAGACCTGACCGTTGTCCTACGGAGAAACTGTTTGTCCCTGATAGATGGACTAGTAGAGTTATCTCGGAGATTCATTGTTCAGTATTGGCTGGTCATCCTGGAATCTTTGGTACCAGAGATTTGGTGGCTAGATCCTTTTGGTGGCCTTCTTTGTCACGGGATGTGCATTCTTTTGTGCAGTCCTGTGGGATTTGTGCTCGGGTTAAGCCCTGCTGTTCTCGTGCCAGTGGGTTGCTTTTGCCCTTGCCGATCCCGAAGAGGCCCTGGACACATATTTCCATGGATTTTATTTCTGATCTCCCTGCTTCTCAAAAGATGTCGGTCATTTGGGTGGTTTGTGATTGCTTCTCTAAGATGGTCCATTTGGTACCCTTGTCTAAACTGCCTTCCTCCTCTGATTTGGTGCCATTGTTTTTCCAGCATGTGGTTCGTTTGCATGGTATTCCAGAGAACATCGTCTCGGACAGAGGTTCCCAGTTTGTTTCGAGGTTTTGGCGGTCCTTTTGCGCTAAGATGGGCAAACCGAACGAACTAATCAGACTTTGGAGACATATCTGAGATGCTTTGTTTCTGCTGATCAGGATGATTGGGTGTCTTTCTTGCCTTTGGCTGAGTTCGCCCTTAATAATCGGGCCAGCTCGGCTACTTTAGTTTCTCCTTTTTTCTGTAATTCTGGTTTCCATCCTCGTTTCTCTTCAGGGCAGGTTGAGCCTTCGGACTGTCCTGGTGTGGATGCGGTGGTGGACAGGTCGCAGCAGATTTGGACTCATGTGGTGGACAATTTGACATTGTCCCAGGAGAAGGCTCAACGTTTCGCTTACCACCGGCGTTGTGTTGGTCCCCGACTTCGTGTTGGGGATTTGATTTGGTTGTCATCTCGTCACGTTCCTATGAAGGTTTCCTCTCCTAAGTTTAAGCCTCGTTTCATTGGACCATATAAGATTTCTGAAGTTCTTAATCCTGTGTCATTTCGTTTGGATCTTCCAGCTTCTTTTGCCATCCATAATGTGTTCCATAGGTTGTTGTTGCGGAGATACGTGGCGCCTATGGTTCTCTCCGTTGATCCTCCTTCCCCGGTGTTGGTCGAGGGGGAGTTGGAGTATGTGGTGGAGAAGATTTTGGATTCTCGTGTTTCGAGACGGAAACTCCAGTACCTGGTCAAGTGGAAGGGTTATGGTCAGGAAGATAATTCCTGGGTTTTTGCCTCTGATGTTCATGCTGCCGATCTTGTTCGTGCCTTTCATTTGGCTCATCCTGATCGGCCTGGGGGCTCTGGTGAGGGTTCGGTGACCCCTCCTCAAGGGGGGGTACTGTTGTGAATTCTGTTGTCGAACTCCCTCCTGTGGTCGTGAATGGTACTTCGGCGAGTTCTGTCTATGGGCTCCCTCTGGTGGCTGTGAGTGAAGCTGCTGCTTCTGAGGTTCCTTACACAGGTGACGTGGTTTATCCTTTGGTTGACTGCTCTATTTAACTCCTCTCAGATCGTTACTCCATGCCAGCTGTCAATGTTTTTGCATTGGTTCAGTTCGCTCCTGGATCTCTCTGGTGACCTGCCTTCTCCTGCAGAAGATAAGTTCCTGATAGTCATTATTTGTTCATTGTTTTCTTGTCCAGCTGGTTTTCATGATTTTGTCTTGCTAGCTGGAAGCTCTGGGATGCAGAGTGGCCCCTCTGCACCGTGAGTCGGTGCGGAGGTCTTTTTTTGCACACTCTGCGTGGTCTTTTGTAGGCTTTTGTGCTGATCGCAAAGTTACCTTTCCTATCCTCTGTCTATTTAGTAAGTCTGGCCTCCCTTTGCTGAAACCTGTTTCATTTCTGCATTTGTGACTTTCATCTTTACTCACAGTCAATATATGTGGGGGGCTTCCTTTACCTTTGGGGAATTTCTCTGAGGCAAGGTAGGCTTTATTTTCTATCTCTAGGGCTAGATAGTTCTTAGGCTGTGACGAGGCGCCTAGGTCTGGTCAGGAGCGCTCCACGGCTATTTCTAGTGTGTGTGATAGGATTAGGGCTTGCGGTCAGCAGAGCTCCCACATCCCAGAGCTCGTCCTGTATGAGGTTTAACTATCAGGTCATTCCGGGTGCTCCTAACCACCAGGTCATAACAGAGGGCTGTAAAGTAGGCCTGTTTAGCAGAGGTGAGAGCAGATTTAAAAGCGAGTGTTGCCTGTTTGATTCAAAATTTGATGCTGACATTTGGATTAGGCAATGCTCCGGCAGCCTTTGAAAATGTAATTAATTATATTTTTTTCTTACTGGTGGGTAGATTTGCGGTAGTTTACCTGGATAATATATTGAGTTACTCACAATGCTCCTGCAGAGTATGTGAGTATGTCAGACAGCTGGAGTGGGGAAAACATTACATAGCAATCCATTCTTGACATTTCGAATAGAGCTCCATCATTAAAAAATGTCCTAGCACTAAGAAAGATAAAAAAGAAGATGGAAGATTTACTAAAAGTGGCATGTTTTCTGAATAAAGTAATTAAATACGATCTGAAAAATTGTCTATGTAGTCATGCGATTGTGGCACCTGAGGAGTTCGGGTACCACAGTGGTGTTGCCTTCCTCTTGGGGAGGGTAATGCCATGCCTGGAGACAGGAGGGATCCTTTTGGTAGGTAATCTTACATGCAACATATTCTGACTCCATGCCAGACGGGGGAGCTCAAAACCCAGTTTTAGGGGAGCTTCCTTCAAATAGCCATCCTGGTCTGGAGGAGGAGTTAGACAGTCTGGTTGAGACAAGAGACAGGGAAGGAGCAGAGAGGAAGTGAGGAGCTTGAGGAGGCTACAATTGGGCCCCTAAAAGCTGAGCTCAGTAACCGGGCATCGGGAGCCCAAGGCTGTGTGGAACTGCAAGTCCTTCAGCAGAACTGGAGGGCAGAGAGCTGAAAGTAACCTGCCCACACAAAACCTGAGGTATAGCAGCATTCCAGAGACCGGAGTCACCGTATAAAGAGACCCCAGAGAAACGGCTCAAGGTGTCTACAGTGCAGGTACTGTCCCAGGACAGGAGAGAACGAGGACCTTGCCAGGACACTACAGGCAGCAAGGGACTAATAGTCAGCGCAAAGTGGAAAACTCCCAACCTGACCTACCAAGGGGGTCTCCACCTGTCTTCAGACTGCCTGGACCACATCTACACCTGTTGCCGATACCCTGGACTGAGGCTGACTACAACAACCGTAAACCAGGTAAAGACTGCAACCCTGTGTCTTCCGTCTATTTACCGGCAATCCACCATCCTTGCTCACTACACTGGGGACCCCGCTTCACCTGTGGGAAGTGTCACCATCTATGCAGCAGTAACATCACCCCAGAGGACCCCATTAAGCAGCGTCGGTCGCCGCTGACCGAGAACCACAGGTGGCGTCACAAATACAAACTTTAAAACCCTTAAAAGACCTTTCCCCTTTTTAATTAGGCACCCATGGCCACGGACCGGGTTGCAGCCACCGTGACATCCCCCTTAATTGCAACCAGACCAGGTACCGAGTATCCCCATTGTCCTGGTGGGCGACTCATGATCTGCCATGGTTTCTCTGAATTCACACTTATTTCTACAGGTGACATTTTCCCTATGAAAAGTCCCATGTCATGTTCCACCAGTTCTGTCATCTATGTGATTATATGCTAATGTCAGAATTTATATGTGGGAAGGACGACCCAACCCCCCACAAAAGGCTGAACTCACACCGTCCCAAGATCCAATAGGGTTTTCTCAAACATGGGCTTTCACGCCACTGCACCATCAAACACAATAAAGATGACAAACAGCGAAAAATATTCCCCACAGAGGAGATTCCCCCACAGGCTCAGAATCGCATTGGACAACGACATCGGAAAGAAATCTTGTGGATTTATAAACTAAAGACCTTACTGCAAATGGACTCAGCGAAATCACAGATGTATTATTGTGACTTCATAAATTGTATTATTTATTATAACAGTTTGTTGTCATATTCATCATACATTTTATTGGTCTGTTCATTGCGGATATTAATTATTGTAATATTTTTACCATACTTCTAATACTTTCATAAATGCCATTGTCATATTTATCACTATTATTTATAATACAGTTTTCATGCATTTCTACTATAATAACACATAGTTTATTTATATCACATCGGGTAACTAGTCTTTTCATATCCCGATATATACTATATTATATACTGCACACTTGACACCAATTCCTGTGTGTGTAGTTTAGTGATGGGTGAGCACTAAGGCTATGTGCACACGTATTCTGGTCCTCTGCAGATTTTTCCGCAGTGGATTTGATAAATCTGCAGTGCAAAACCACTGCGGATTTATCACGGATTTGCAGCGGTTTTTCTGCGGATTTCACTGCGGTTTTACAACTGTGGTTTTCTATTGGAGCAGCTGTAAAACCGCTGCAGAATCCGCAGAAAAAAGTGACATGCTGCAGAATGTAAACCGCTGCGTTTCCACGTGTTTTTTTTCCGCAGATTGTGCACAGCGTGTTTTGTTTCCCACAGGTTTACATTGTAATGTAAACTCATGGGAAACTGCTGCGGACCTGCAGCTGCGGAAACGCTGCGAATCAGCAGCGTTTTCCGCATCGTGTACACATACCGTAAAATACTCGGGTGCTCGTTGCTCGGGTCTAACAAATTGGAATACTCTGGTACTCGACCCGAGCAAAAAGTCCAATGTAAGTCTATGAGAAACCCGAGCATTTTTGCCCTGATCCCCCCAGGAACATCCTTTCCAGGGTAATAGTTTGTATGTAAGGCAAAATAAAGAACCTCACAAAAAATGTGCCTCCAACACTTGGGCTATGTTCACATGTAGTGTTTTTGATGCATTTTTCAACTTTAGCATTGCTTTCATCCAATACAAATGCATTCACTGGGAAATGTCATTGTAACCTTTAACAACCCTAGCTGGCCATGTGGTGCATGACACATCATCAGACGCAGGGGTGGATTAAGGGTAGCCAGGGCCCCGGGCTGTTCAGACACTGTGGGCCCCCCGGTCATGTGACAGGGTCATGATATACCTGAACCAGATTATTCCAGAAAAATAGTTGCTGTGTGAAACTATAACCTGTCAAACACCCAGTGATTTAGTCAATTTACCGTTCAGTTCAGTATATAGTATACAGTGTATAGTGTCAGTGTATTGGTAACACACTGACTCACCAGTGTTGTCTCTAGGTGAAGTCCTTCATCTTTCATCGAGCACAGACCGCCGTCACTTCATCCAGCCAGGATTCGTCCCTGCAGGAAATAACACAGTTATCACGAGCTCCGTTTGCAGAACACAATACTTAATTTTTCCCAACTTCTAAATTACACCACATGAAGAAAAAGAGGCGACATAGTGTCACTCTACACAGTAACAGGACCGCCCCCCATTTTAAACAGTGTCCTCAAAAAATGAAATAAATACATCACTGCAGTAATAATATCCCTTAATTAGCCCCTATGGTAAAAATATTCCCCATCCTGGCCCCGTTTATTTCATTCCTGGCTTCAGCCATATGTTCTCCCATCCTGACCTCATGAGTATCCATCTTGCCCCATATGATCTCCCCATCCTGCCCCATCAGTCTCCATCGTATCAATCCTGCCCCCAGTGTATCCAGCATCTCTGCCCCCAGTGTCCAGCATCTCTGCCCCCAGTGTCCAGCATCTCTGCCCCCAGTGTCCAGCATCTGCCCCCAGGGTGTCCAGCATATTGCCCCCAGTGTGTCCAGCATTCAGCCCCCAGTTTGTCCAGCATATTGCCCCCAGTGTGTCCAGCATATTTCCCCAGTGTGTCCAGCATCCTGCCCCTAGTTTGTCCAGCATATTGCCCCCAGTGTGTCCAGCATATTGCACCCAGTGTGTCCAGCATTCAGCCCCCAGTTTGTCCAGCATATTGCCCCCAGTATGTCCAGCATATTGCCCCAGTGTCTCCAGCATATTGCCCCCAGTGTCTCCAGCATATTGCCCCCAGTGTGTCCAGCATATTTCCCCCAGTATGTCAAGCATATTGCCCCACGTGTCTCCAGCATATTGCCCCCAGTGTCTCCAGCATATTGCCCCTAGTGTGTCCAGCAATCTGCCCCAGTGTGTCCAGCATATTGCCCCCAGTGTGTCCAGCATATTGCCCCCACTGTGTCCAGCACATTGCCCCCAGTGTGTCCAGCAATCTGCCCGTGTGACCAGCATATTTCCCCCAGTGTGTCCAGCATATTGCCCCCAGTGTGTCCAGTATTCTGCCCCAGTGTGTCCAGCATATTGCCCCCAGTATGTCCAGCATTCAGCCCCCAGTGTGTCCAGCATTCTGCCCCCAGTGTGTCCAGCATATTGCCCCCAGTGTCTCCAGCATTTGCCCCCAGTGTGTCCAGCATTCTGCCCCTGTGTGTCCAGCATATTGCCCCCAGTGTGTCCAGCATATTGCCCCCAGTGTCTCCAGCATTTGCCCCCAGTGTGTCCAGCATTCTGCCCCAGTGTGTCCAGCATATTGCCCCCAGTGTCTCCAGCATATTGCCCCCAGTGTCTCCAGCATATTGCCCCCAGTGTGTCCAGCAATCTGCCGCAGTTTGTCCAGCATATTTCCCCCAGTATGTCCAGCATATTGCCCCAAGTGTCTCCAGCATATTGCCCCTAGTGTGTCCAGCAATCTGCCCCAGTGTGTCCAGCATATTGCCCCCAGTGTGTCCAGCATATTGCCCCCAGTGTCTCCAGCATATTGCCCCCAGTGTGTCCAGCAATCTGCCCCAGTGTGTCCAGCATATTGCCCCCACTGTGTCCAGCATATTGCCCCCAGTGTGTCCAACATTCTGCCCCAGTGTGTCCAGCATGTTGCCCCCAGTATGTCCAGCATTCAGCCCCCAGTGTGTCCAGCATATTGCCCCCAGTATGTCCAGCATTCAGCCCCCAGTGTGTCCAGCATATTGCCCCCAGGGTGTCCAGCATATTTCCCCCAATGTGTTCAGCATATTACCCCCAGTGTGTCCAGCATATTGCCCCCAGTGTCTCCAGCATATTGCCCCCACTGTGTCCAGCATTCTGCCCCAGTGTGTCCAGCATGTTGCCCCCAGTATGTCCAGCATTCAGCCCCCAGTGTGTCCAGCACATTGCCCCAGTGTCTCCAGCATTTTGCCCCCAGTTTGTCCAGAATTCTGCTCCAGTGTCTCCAGCATATTGCCCCCAGAGTCTCCAGCATATTGCCCCCAGTGTGTCCAGCATATTGCCCCCGGTGTGTCCAGCATATTGCCCCCAGTGTGTCCAGCATCTCTGCTCCCAGTGTGTCCAGCATTCTGCTCCAATGTCTCCAGCATATTGCCCCCAGTGTCTCCAGCATATTGCCCCCAGTGTGTCCAGCATATTTCCCCCAGTGTCTCCAGCATATTGCCCCCAGTGTGTCCAGCATATTGCCCCCAGTGTGTCCAACATCTCTGCTCCCAGTGTGTCCAGCATATTGGCCAATGTGTCTCCAGCATCTCTGGCCCCAGTGTGTCCAGCATCTCTGCCCCCAGTGTCTCCAGCATATTGCCCCCAGTATGTCCAGCAATCTGCCCCAGTGTCTCCAGCATATTGCCCCCAGTGTCTCCAGGATATTGCCCCCAGTGTGTCCAGCCTATTGCCCCCAGTGTCTCCAGGATATTGCCCCCAGTGTCTCCAGCATATTGCCCCCAGTGTCTCCAGCCTATTGCCCCCAGTGTCTCCAGCATATTGCCCCCAGTGTCTCCAGGATATTGCCCCCCGTGTCTCCAGTATATTGCCCCCAGTGTCTCCAGCATATTGCCCCCAGTGTCTCCAGCGTATTGCCCCCAGTGTCTCCAGCATACTGGTCCGGGCCCCCGTTCGCAATAAAAAATTTAAAAAAAGTTCTCCTCACCTGTCCGTGCTCCAGCAGCGATGCTTCCTCCAGCAGCGCGCACCCGCCGGCGACTGACAATGACATCAGACACCGGTGATGTGCACGTTGCGGCTGATGTCAGCTGCCAGCCTCCGATTGGCTGGCGGCTGTTGACTATTGACATGTGGGTGCACGCGTTTAACTGCCGCAGCGCCGGTAGGGGCCCGGTGAGCAGATAAGACGGGGCCCGATGCACATGACCGCTCAGCGACCAGTCACAAGCCGCGACGTCATCGAAGGCCCTTAACGTGCTCATTCTTTGCAACGAAAGCATGACGTTTGCAGCGGTGACAACCAGGGCGCGTCAGAGGTAAGTATATCAATATTTTTTATTTTTATTCTTTATTTTACACATGAATATGGATCCCAGGGCCTGAAGGAGAGTTTCTGCTCCTTCAGACCCTGGGATCCATTACAGGATACATTCCGATATTTGTGTCCCATTGACTTGTATTGGTATCGGATATCGGTATCGGCGATATCCGATATTTTTCGGATATCGGCCGATACCATCCGATACCGATACTTTCAAATATCGGACGGTATCGCTCAACACTAGTCACCACAATAACACTTGGAACAAACTTCCTGGATGGCCACGTGAAACCTAAGTTCCCATTATACTTATTTTTTTACTCCCATACAGTTTGCCGTGAAGTGAATACAAGGTCTGCCCTAAATTTCCACGCACTCCAATCACCCAAGGAAGAAATGTGGAGGATGGCCTCTGAAAAATGTTTTCCCAGTTTAAAGGAGGGGTGTCCTATACTTGTAATGACCATACACTAAGTGTAAGGGGTGACAAACATTTCACCCTGAGGGGTACGCATCAACCTACTGTGTCACCATTTTTTATAATGGCATCATAAACACCCTTGCCAACAGTAACTTGGCTTTTGCATCACGGATCACGTTCACCCTGGTGATCTAGTGGTGGTGGATGATGAGGATGAGGAGGAGGATAACAGCAAACAGCCAAAATCAGGAAGCGTATACCCATGTGTGGATGTGAATATACCTCTCCCGAAAAAATCTGGATTTGAGGTTAGGTTTCGCTGTTATCATGCGCTGGTGTACAGAAGTCTTGCCCAATCCAGCTCTTGTTCATTTTTATAAGAGTCAGCCTGACAGCATTTTCAGTTGTCAGGCAGAAGCAGTTATGAATTATAATTCCACCAGCGGCACTAAAACGCGCTCTGACAAAACGCTAGCGGCAGGACTGGCCAGGACCTCCAAGGCGTAGAGTGCCAGTTCATGCCACATATCCAGCTTTGAGACTCAATAATTATAAGGCACAGAGGAATCATGGAGGACGGTTGTACGGTCAGCAAGGTACTCCCTCATCATCTTCCAAAACTTTGCACTCATTGTGAGTGTACCCCGCGCCTCTTGGCCACTAGGATGGAAGGGTGTGAGAAAACTCTCCCAGAACTTTCAAAGTGTTCCCCTGCCTCTGCTGGATTGGAGTTGTGTCTCTCTCATTGTTTGGTTGGTGGGTTGTCCAACGAACTGTGACCTCTGCTGCCAGCGTTTACAGATAGGATTTTTTTAATAATTCCGCAATAAGGGCTTTCTGGTACTGCACCATTTTAGTACACCTGTCTGCCTCTGGAAGAAGGGATTGAAAGTTCTACTTGTAGCTTGGGTCTAGATGTGTCACCAACCAGTAATGACTGTTACTCAAAATTTTGAGAATACGAGGGTCACTGATAAGGCAGCACAACATAAAGTCAGCCATGCGTGCCAGATTGGAAACCGGCAAGACTTCTGTGTTCTCACCAAGAGGACACTGACCATGCTCTCCCCCTCCCTATCCTCAGGCTATAAACGTGTAACACCCAGGTAGCCGGTTGTTACAGTGATGTTGCCATCCTTTCGGGGAGGGTGATGTCATGCCTGGAGGCAAGGAGGATTCCATTTAACAGGTAATACATCTACATGCAACACATTCTGAATCCAGGCCAGAAGGGGGAGGTCTGAACCCAGATTCAGGGAAGCTTCCCCCAGATATATATATTCTGGTCTGGAGGAGGAGTTAGCTAGTTGGAGAGAGACAGTGGAGGAGAGACGAGTGTGAGCAGAGTGGGGCCGTGCAGCCACGTGTGGTGCTGCAGCTCCAGGACGGAGAGAATCAGAAAGGTTGCAGTGATAGCAAATGTGGTGGGGAGAAGCAAAGGAGAATCAAGGAGTTCAGAGGGGAACTGTGACCGGGCACCCTCCGAGCTGAAGCGCAGGAATCGGACATCGGGAGCCCGAGGCTGTGTCGCACTCCTTGACCCACAGCCGAACTGGAGAGCAGAAGACTTTATGTAGTCTGTCCGCACCCACACTCGAAGGTGCAGCAGTACACAGAGAGCCCGGGTCATTTGTAAAAAGGCTCGCATTGCCCACCATACGGGGTACTATACCAGGAGAGAGAGGATCTTGTAAGGGGGCCACAGGTAGCAAGGACCTCACCTAGAAAACCTAGAGCAAACCTCACCTGGGAGAGGGATCCATCATTGCCTCCAGGCCGGCCAGACCACACCAACACCTGTTGCTGGTACCCTAGACGGAAACTGTCTACATCAGTAAACCAGGTAAAGATACTGCAACCCTGTGTCCTCCGTTTATTTCTGGCACCACACCATCCTTGCCAAGCACACTGGGAGCTCTGGGGATCCAGCTTCATCTGTGGGATGTGATACCATTTTTGATTCAGTACCATCACCCCCAAAAGAACCCTTTAACCGCTTTACCCCCAAGGGTGGTTTGCACGTTAATGACCGGGCCAATTTTTACAATTCTGACCACTGTCCCTTTATGAGGTTATAACTCTGGAACGCTTCAACGGATCCCAGTGATTCTGACAATGTTTTCTCATGACATATTGTACTTCATGATAGTGGTAAAAATTCTTTGATAGTAACTGCGTTTATTTGTGAAAAAAATGGAAACTTGGCAAAAATTATGAAAATTTTGCAATTCTCCAACTTTGAATTTTTACGCAATTAAATCACAGAGATATGTCACGCAAAATACTTAATAAGTAACATTTCCCACATGTCTACTTTACATCAGCACAGTTTTGGAACCAAAATTTCTTTTTGTTAGGGAGTTATAAGGGTTAAAAGTTGACCAGCAATTTCTCATTTTTACAACACCATTTTTTTTTAGGGACCACATCTCATTTGAAGTCATTTTGAGGGGTCTATATGATAGAAAATACCCAAGTGTGACACCATTCTAAAAACTGCATCCCTCATGGTGCTCAAAACCATATTCAAGAAGTTTATTAACCCTTCTGGTGCTTCACAGGAATTTTTGGAATGTTTAAATAAAAATGAACATTTAACTTTTTTTCACAAAAAATTTACTTCAGCTCCAATTTGATTTATTTTACCAAGGGTAACAGGAGAAAATGGACCCCAAAAGTTGTTGTACAATTTGTCCTGAGTACATCGATACCCCATATGTGGGGGAAAACCACTGTTTGGGCGCATGACAGAGCTCGGAAGCGAAGGAGCGCCATTTGACTTTTCAATGCAAAATTGACTGGAATCGAGATGGGACACCATGTTGCGTTTGGAGAGCCCCTGATGTGCCTTAACATTGAAAACCCCCACAAGTGACACCATTTTGGAAAGTAGACCCCCTAAGAAACTTATCTAGAGGTGTGGTGAGCACTTTGACCCACCAAGGGCTTCACAGAAGTTTATAATGCAGCACCGTAAAAATAAAAAATCATATTTTTTCACAAAAATTATTTTTCGCCCCCAATGTTTTATTTTCCCATGGGTAAGAGAAGAAATTGGACCCCAAAAGTTGTTGTACAATTTGTCCTGAGTACATCGATACCCCATATGTGGGGGAAAACCACTGTTTGGGCGCATGACAGAGCTCGGAAGCGAAGGAGCGCCATTTGACTTTTCAATGCAAAATTGACTGGAATCGAGATGGGACACCATGTTGCGTTTGGAGAGCCCCTGATGTGCCTTAACATTGAAAACCCCCACAAGTGACACCATTTTGGAAAGTAGACCCCCTAAGAAACTTATCTAGAGGTGTGGTGAGCACTTTGACCCACCAAGGGCTTCACACAAGTTTATAATGCAGCACCGTAAAAATAAAAAATCATATTTTTTCACAAAAATTATTTTTCGCCCCCAATGTTTTATTTTCCCATGGGTAAGAGAAGAAATTGGACCCCAAAAGTTGTTGTACAATTTGTCCTGAGTACGCTGATACCCCATATGTGGGGGTAAACCACTGTTTGGGCGCATGGGAGAACTCGGAAGGGAAGGAGCGCCGTTTAACTTTTCAATGCAAAATTGACAGGAATTGAGATGGGACGCCATGTTGCGTTTAGAGAGCCACTGATGTGCCTAAACATTGAAAACCCCCACAAGTGACACCATTTTGGAAAGTAGACCCCCTAAGGAACTTATCTAGATGTGTTTTGAGCGCTTTGACCCACCAAGGGCTTCACAGAAGTTTATAATGCAGAGCCGTAAAAATAAAACAAAAATTTTTTCCCACAAAAATTATTTTTTAGCCCCCAGTTTTGTATTTTCCCGAGGGTAACAGGAGAAATTGGACCCCAAAATTTGTTACCCAATTTGTCCTGAGTGCGTTTATACACAATATGTGGGGGGAACCACTGTTTGGGCGCATGGGAGGGCTCGGAAGGGAAGGAGCGCCATTTGGAATGGAGACTTAGATGGAATGGTCTGCAGGTGTCACATTGCGTTTGCAGAGCCCCTAATGTACCTAAACAAGTGTTTCACTACAGTTTGTAACGCAGAGCTGTGAAAAAAAAAAAAACTTTCCCACAAAAATTATTTTTTAGCCCCCAGTTTTGTATTTTCCCAAGGGTAAGAGGAGAAATTCGACCCCAAAAGTTGTTGTCCAATTTGTCCTGAGTACGCTGATACCCCATATGTGGGGGGAACCACCGTTTGGGCGCAAGGGAGGGCTCGGAAGGGAAAGAGTGCCATTTGGAATGCAGACTTAGATGGAATAGTCTGCAGGCGTCACATTGCGTTTGCAGAGCCCCTAATGTACCTAAACAGTAGAAACCCCCCACAAGTGACACCATATTGGAAACTAGACCGCCCAGGGAACTCATCTAGATGTGTTGTGAGAACTTTGAACCCCCAAGTGTTTCACTACAGTTTATAACGCAGAGCCGTGAAAATAAAAAATCTTTTTTTTCCCACAAAAATTATTTTTTTAGCCCCCAGTTTTGTATTTTCCCAAGGATAACAGGAGAAATTGGACCACAAAAGTTGTTGTCCTATTTGTCCTGAGTACGCTGATACCCCATATGTTGGGGTAAACCCCTGTTTGGGCACACAGGAGAGCTTGGAAGGGAAGGAGCACTGTTTTACTTTTTCAACGCAGAATTGGCTGATCGGACGCCATGTCGTGTTTGGAGAGCCCCTGATGTGCCTAAACAGTGGAAACCCCCCAATTATAACTGAAACCCTAATCCAAACACACCCCTAACCCTAATTCCAATGGTAACCCTAACCACACCTCTAACCCAGACACAGCCCTAACCCTAATCCCAACCCTATTCCCAACTGTAAATGTAATCTAAACCTTAACCCTAAATTTAGCCCCAACCCTAACTGTAGCCCCAACCCTAGCCCTAGCCCTAACCCTAGCCCTAACCCTAGACCTAACCCTAGCCCTAACCCTAGCCCTAACCCTAACCCTAGCCCTAGCCCTAACCCTAACCCTAGCCCTAACCAAAGCCCTAACCCTAGCCTTAACCCTAGCCCTAATGGGAAAATGGAAATAAATACATTTTTTAAATTTTTCCCTAACTAAGGGGGTGATGAAGGGGGGTTTGATTTACTTTTATAGCGGGTTATTTAGCGGATTTTTATGATTAGCAGCCGTCATACACTGAAAGACGCTTTTTATTGCAAAAAATATTTTTTGCGTTACCACATTTTGAGAGCTATAATTTTTCCATATTTTGGTCCACAGAGTCATGTGAGGTCTTGTTTTTTGCGGGACGAGTTGACGTTTTTATTGGTAACACTTTTGGGCACGTGACATTTTTTGATCGCTTTTTATTCCGATTTTTGTGAGGAAGAATGACCAAAAACCAGCTATTCATGAATTTCTTTTGGGGGAGGCGTTTATACCGTTCCGCGTTTGGTAAAATTGATAAAGCAGTTTTATTCTTCGGGTCAGTACGATTACAGCGACACCTCATTTATATCATTTTTTTATGTTTTGA
The DNA here is from genome assembly GCF_032444005.1 of Ranitomeya imitator. NCBI lineage: Eukaryota > Metazoa > Chordata > Amphibia > Anura > Dendrobatidae > Ranitomeya > Ranitomeya imitator. Next base: position 237,162,330 of record NC_091283.1, read on the forward strand.
CGCTTTTATACGATAAAAACTATTTTACAGAAAAAATAATTATTTTTGCATCGCTTTATTCTCAGGAGGACTATAACTTTTTTAATTTTTTGCTGCTGATGCTGTATGGCAGGTTGTTTTTTGCGGGACAAGATGACGTTTTCAGCGGTACCATGGTTATTTATATCTGTCTTTTTGATCGCGTGTTATTCCACTTTTTGTTCGGTGGTATGATAATAAAGCGTTGTTTTTTGCCTCGTTTTTTTTTTTTTTTTCTTACGATGTTTACTGAAGGGGTTAACTAGTGGGCCAGTTTTATAGGTCGGGTCGTTACGGACGCGGCGATACTAAATATGTGTACTTTTATTGTTTTATTTTTCATTTAGATGAAGAAATGTATTATGGGAATAATAATTTTTTTTTCATTATTTAGGAATATTTTTTTTTATTTTTTTTTACACATTTGGAAAAATTTTTTTTAACTTTTTTATTTTGTCCCGGGGGGGACATCACAGATCGATGATCTGACAGTTTGCACAGATCACCGATCTGCCTTAGAGCCCTGCAGGCTTCACAGTGCCTGCTCTGAGCAGGCTCTGTGAAGCCACCTCCCTCCCTGCAGGACCCGGATCCGCGGCCATCTTGGATCCGGGCCTGGAGCAGGCAGGGAGGGAGGTAAGAGACCCTCGCAGCAACGCAATCACATCGCGTTGCTGCGGGGGGCTCAGGGAAGCCCGCAGGGAGCCCCCTCCCTGCGTGATGCTTCCCTGTACCGCCGGCACATCGCGATCATCTTTGATCGCGGTGTGCCGGGGGTTAATGTGCCGGGGGCGGTCTGTGACCGCTCCTGGCACATAGTGCCGGATGTCAGCTGCGATAGGCAGCTGACACCCGGCCGCGATCGGCGGCGCTCCCCCCGTGAGCGCTGCCAATCGCATATGACGTACTATCCTGTCGGTGGTCATAGGGGCCCACCCCACCTCGACGGGATAGTACGTCTAATGTCAGAAAGGGGTTAAGCAGTGTCGGTCACCCCTGACTGAGTACCAGAGGTGGCATCACAAACTTTTATTACTTTATAAATCCCTTTAAAGACTATCCCTTTTACTTGGGCACCTAGGGCCATGGACCAGGTCGTCGACGCCACCATGATCTTCCCTTTAATAACGACCGGACCCGGTGGGCGTTCCAACTTGGTGTCACGAACAGGATGGACCGACCCATTGAAATGGGTCCTGTTCACCATGGACTGTATTGGACTGTGTAATGGCCGCCATTGTTGCAGCACGAGACGGATAAGGAAAGGAAAAGATGTGTTGCCATGGGTGGAGTTCAAGAACCGGCGCAAAAGCTGAACCCGCCCACTACAGAGACTTTGATGCAAACAAAACATGTCCGTCAGGAGGACAGATCTGCCCCTGGAGATGGCCAGTGGGAAAGGGGAGCAGAGACCATGAAGCAAAAAGAAGGAAGACGTGGGAAAGCGTGGCCGCAGCATGGCTGCACGCTACCTGGTAAAAGTGATGGCGGACAGCAGTGGAGAGCTGCCAGGACCTGCCGACACCAGAGAAGATGTCCCCAGTCAGCCACAAGAAACCCCAAGCCAGATGACAACCTTGGATCCGGAGCTCCTCGGCGCAGAGATGGAGGGGCTGGCCCAACAACTCCTGCGGACCCAGATGACAGCGGTGGCTGCATGGAAGGAGTCCATGCTGAAAAGAATGATGACCATGCAGCACCAGGTTCTACCACCAGCACTCACAGCCTCAGTGGAGCCGGTAAGAGAGGCACTGCTGAAGAAGATGGCGGCACCAACTATAGACTTGGAGCCCGCACCCTTAGCCCCAGCGGAGCCAGACAGAGCGACACTGCTAGAGGAGACGATGAATTCACAGCCACAGGCCCTGCAACTAGCGCATCTGACCACAGCGGAGGTGGAGAAGCAGGTAGGCAAACTGCCCCAGTAGCTGAAGAAACCCTGGTGGGACACTTAGAACCGCCGCCAGTCCTAATGCCCGGCCAGGTAGCAACAACCGTAACCTGGGACCGCATAACAGACCTGGAGGGTAGACTCACAGACCCACTGGTACCTGACCCTTGCCCCTGAGAGCATGTAGACAGAAGGAAGCCATACACTGGAGGCACTAAGAAAGACAGACCTTATGGGGTTCCCAGCAGAGGCCCAAGCAGCGGCTAATCGTGTAGAAATAAAGGAAAAGGAGGAATACTGCCAGCAGCTAATATTAAAGCTTGCTGCAGGAGCGCAATATGTTCCCTAAAACCTGGTCCCTCAAAATTAAACTTCTGGATAGAGGACCAATAAGAAAAGGAACTGTGGTCACATTTAAGCTGGACAGAGGATGAGGGTTTATTAAGGAACATGGAGAAACTACTGAACTGTTTGTCAACTGCAGAGACGTGGAGTCACATCTTTTTAAGGGACACCCTGACCGTGACCTATATCCAGGAGATAAGGTAACCTTTACCCGGCACCATGGTGAAAAGGGATATTATGCCCTGCATGTAAAGCGGTGCACAAAAGAGCGGGCCAATACCGATGTAACCACTGAGAGTGGAGTGCATACCCAGGCTACACAAACCCCTGTTGATGGACTGTTCACAGTTGGATTACCAGTTGTGACATTTGCAACAGAACTTCCCCAGCCAGGAAGCAGTGGACACCAGGACCTACCTTGGAAGAGGAAATAAGAGACTAAAGGAACAGAGATACTTGGTTTAAAAATGTTTTGATTGTGTTCATTAGTGTTTATTAAAGTTTAAAGAGAGAGACAGTAGGGTAATGAACGGTGCTTACCTGAAAACTTTTTTCCCTGTAAATAGTTGGCACCTCTTAAGGTGTCCCTTATTGGTTTTACCATGTGCTGGAAGCGTGCGGGGAGCCCTGTTGTTGTATAGACCTGAAGAAAAACCATCTGGCGTGGCTGAACACCGGGTCTGGATGATACGCCTTATAGCCCACCCAATGCCTACGTTGGGGGTTTATGACGGGTCCCCCGCTTCATTGTTGTTATTGGTACATAAGGACACCTGATACTAAAATGTTTGCACTTTTGGTAATTGTTTGTTTTGTAACATTTTAATCCAAGAGCCTCCCATAACGGGAAGCCTAAGTTTAACCTGTTTAACCAGTTGACATGCGTGCCCAAAAATGTTTGCATTCTTAGCCTGTATTGTTGTTTTTCTTTAAAGGGAATCTGTCACCCCAAAAATCGTATATGAGCTAAGGCCACCGGCATCAGGGGCTTATCTACAGCATTCTGTAATGCTGCAGATAAGCCCCTGATGTAACCTGAAAGGTAAGAAAAACAGGTTATATTATACTCACTCAGGGGTGGTCCCGCTGCGGTTCGGGATCGATGGGCGTCACGGTCTGGTCCAGCGCTTCCTATCTTCATATGATGACGTCCTCTTCTTGCCGCGGCTCTGGCGCAGGCGTACTTTGTCTGCCCTGTTGAGGGCAGAGCAAAGTACTGCAGTGCGCAGGCGCCGGGAAAGTTCAGAGAGGCCCGGCGTCTGTGCACTCCAGTACTTTGCTCTGCCCTCAGCAGGGCAAACAAAGTACGCATGCGCCGGAGCCGTGGCAGGAAGTCAAGAGGACGTCATCTGATGAAGATAGGAGGCGCCGGATGCGGACCTCGATGCCCATCGGACCCGAACCGCAGCAGGACCGCCCATGGGTGAGTAAAATATAACCTGTTTTTCTTACCTTTCTTCATCGGGGGCTTATCTACAGCATTACAGAATGCTGTAGATAAGCCCCTGATGCCGGTGGCCTTAGCTCATATACAATTTTTTGGGTGACAGATTCCCTTTAATGGGGGAGTGTAACACCCCAGGTAGCCAGTTGTTACAGTGATGTTGCCTTACTTTGGGGAGGATGATGTCATGCCTGGAGGCAAGGAGGATTCCCTCTAACAGGTAATACATCTGCCTGCAACATATTCTGACACATTCTGAATCCATAGTGATAGATATAGCGTGCACTCTGTCAGAGAATTGGGGTGCAGGTGCAACGGACCGAATGGTCCCGTAAATAGCCAAATATAAATTTCACCGCACTCTCAAAGGGAATATAATGCCAAATTTTTAACAAATTTATTAAATGTGTTCAGGGAGCATAACAGAATATTTCAAAAAAGCGATAAGAGACGTTTCGGCTCCACCAGAGCCTTCATCATACTCGCTTGTTTGGAGAGTTTAGTGCGCATAGGGAGAATAGGGATAGGGATCCCAGTGATGCTATATTTACGTAATGCCCAGGCGTATCTGCGCAATGTAGGGACAACTTTGGATCTTAATGGAGGAAGGAGGTAGCGGCGCTCCCGTGCCTAGCTGCAGTGTTAAAAATTTGTTAAAAATTTGGCATTATATATTATATTTGGCTACATTCTGAATCCAGGCCAGAAGGTTGAGTTCTTAGCCCGTATTCTGGGGAGCTTCCCCCAGATATACAGTACAGACCAAAAGTTTGGACATACTTTCTCATTTAACCCCTTTCTGACATTAGACGTACCATCCCGTCGAGGTGGGGTGGGCCCCTATGACCACTGACGGGATAGTACGTCATATGCGATCGGCAGCGCTCACGGGGGGAGCGCCGCCGATCGCGGCCGGGTGTCAGCTGCTTATCGCAGCTGACATCCGGCACTATGTGCCAGGAGCGGTCACGGACCACCCCCGGCACATTAACCCCCGGCACACCGCGATCAAAGATGATCGCGATGTGCCGGCGGTGCAGGGAAGCATCGCGCATGGAGGGGGCTCCCTGCGTGCTTCCCTGAGCCCCCCGCAGCAACGCGATGTGATCGCGTTGCTGCGAGGGTCTTACCTCCCTCCCTGCCTGCTCCTGGCCCGGATCCAAGATGGCCGCGGATCCGGGTCCTGCAGGGAGGGAGGTGGTTTCACAGAGCCTGCTCAGAGCAGGCACTGTGAAGCCTGCAGCGCTGTAAGTCAGATCAGTGATCTGACAGAGTGCTATGCAAACTGTCAGATCACCGATCTGTGATGTCCCCCCCTGGGACAAAATAAAAAAGTTAAAAAAAATTTTTCCAAATGTGTAAAAAAAAATAAAAAAAAAATTCCTAAATAATGAAAAAAAAATATATATTAATCCCATAAATACATTTCTTCATCTAAATAAAAAAAAAAACAATAAAAGTACACATATTTAGTATTGCCGCGTCCGTAACGACCTGACCTATAAAACTGGCCCACTAGTTAACCCCTTCAGTAAACACCGTAAGAAAAAAAAAAAAAACGAGGCAAAAAACAACACTTTATTATCATACCGCCGAACAAAAAGTGGAATAACACGCGATCAAAAAGACAGATATAAATAACCATGGTACCGCTGAAAACGTCATCTTGTCCCGCAAAAAAGGAGCCACCGTACAGCATCATCAGCAAAAAAATAAAGTTATAGTCCTGAGAATAAAGCAAAGCAAAAATAATTATTTTTTTTATAAAATAGTTTTTATCGTATAAAAGCGCCAAAACATAAAAAAATGATATAAATGAGGTGTCGCTGTAATCGTACTGACCCGAAGAATAAAACTGCTTTATCAATTTTACGAAACGCGGAACGGTATAAACGCCTCCCCCAAAAGAAATGAATGAATAGCTGATTTTTGGTAATTCTTCCTCACAAAAATCGGAATAAAAAGCGATCAAAAAATGTCACGTGCCCGAAAATGTTACCAATAAAAACGTCAACTCGTCCCGCAAAAAACAAGACCTCACATGACTCTGTGGACCAAAATATGGAAAAATTATAGCTCTCAAAATGTGGTAACGCAAAAAATATTTTTTGCAATAAAAAGCGTCTTTCAGTGTGTGACGGCTGCCAATCATAAAAATCCGCTAAAAAACCCGCTATAAAAGTAAATCAAACCCCCGTTCATCACCCCCTTAGTTAGGGAAAAATTTAAAAAATGTATTTATTTCCATTTTCCCATTAGGGCAAGGGTTAGGGCTAGGGTTAGGGCTAGGGTTAGGGTTGGGGTTAGGGCTAGGGTTAGGGTTAGGGTTAGGGCTAGGGTTATGGTTAGGGTTAGGGTTAGGGCTAGGGTTAGGGTTAGGGCTAGGGTTAGGGCTAGGGTTAGGGCTAGGGCTAGGGCTAGGGTTAGGGCTAGGGTTAGGGTTGGGGCTACAGTTAGGGTGGGGGCTAAAGTTAGGGTTAGGGTTTGGATTACATTTACGGTTGGGAATAGGGTTGGGATTAAGGTTAGGGGTGTGTCAGGGTTAGAGGTGTGGTTAGGGTTACCGTTGGAATTAGGGTTAGGGGTGTGTTTGGATTAGGGTTTCAGTTATAATTGGGGGGTTTCCACTGTTTAGGCACATCAGGGGCTCTCCAAACACGACATGGAGTCGGATCTCAATTCCAGCCAATTCTGCGTTGAAAAAGTAAAACAGTGCTTCTTCCCTTCCGACCACTCCCGTGTGCCCAAACAGGGGTTTACCCCAACATATGGGGTATCAGCGTACTCAGAACAAATAGGACAACAACCTTTGGGGTCCAATTTCTCCTGTTACCCTTGGGAAAATACAAAACTGGGGGCTACAAAAATAATTTTTGTGGGAAAACAAAAAGATTTTTTATTTTCATAGCTATGTGTTATAAACTGTAGTGAAACACTAGGGGGTTCAAAGTTCTCACAACACATCTAGAGGAGTTCCCTGGGGGGTCTAGTTTCCAATATGGGGTCACTTGTGGGGGGTTTCTACTGTTTAGGTACATTAGGGGCTCTGCAAATGCAATGTGACGCCTGCAGACTATTCCATCTAAGTCTGCATTCCAAATGGCACTCCTTCCCTTCCGAGCCCTCCAATGCGCCCAAACAGTGGTTCCCCCCACATTTGGGGTATCAGCGTACTCAGGACAAATTGGACAACAACTTTTGGGGTCCAATTTTTCCTCTTACCCTCGGGAAAATACAAACTGGGGGCTAAAAAATAATTTTGGGGGGAAAGTTGTTTTTTTTTATTTTCACGGCTCTGCGTTACACACTGTAGTGAAACACTTGGGGGTTCAAAGCTCTAACAACACATCTACATGAGTTCCTTAGGGTGTCTAGTTTCCAAAATGGTGTCACTTGTGGGGGGTTTCTACTGTATAGGTACATTAGGGGCTCTGCAAACGCAATGTGACACCTGCAGACCATTCCATTTAAGTCTGCATTCCAAATGGAGCTCCTTCCTTTCCGAGCCCTCCCATGCGCCCAAACAGTGGTTCCCCCCCACTTATGGGGTATCAGCGCACTCAGGACAAATTGGACAACAACTTTTGGGGTCCAATTTCTCCTGTTACCCTCGGGAAAATACAAAACTGGGGGCTAAAAAATAATTTTTGTGGGACAAAATTTTTGTTTTATTTTTACGGCTCTGCATTATAAACTTCTGTAAAGCCCTTGGTGGGTCAAAGCGCTCACCACACATCTAGATAAGTTCCTTAGGGGGTCTACTTTCCAAAATGGTGTCACTTGTGGGGGGTTTCTACTGTTTAGGTACATTAGGGGCTCTGCAAACGCAATGTAACACCTGCAGACCATTCCATCTAAGTCTGCATTCCAAATGGCGCTCCTTCCCTTCCGAGCTCTCCCATGCGCCCAAACAGTGGTTCCCCCCACATATTGTGTACAATCGCACTCAGAACAAATTGGGCAACAAATTTTGGGGTCCAATTTCTCCTATTACCCTCGGGAAAATACAAAACTGGGGGCTAAAAAAATAATTTTTGTGGGAAAAAATTTTTGTTTTATTTTTACGGCTCTGCATTATAAACTTCTGTGAAGCCCTTGGTGGGTCAAAGCGCTCAAAACACATCTAGATAAGTTCCTTAGGGGGTCTACTTTCTAAAATGGTGTCACTTGTGGGAGGTTTCAATGTTTAGGCACATCAGTGGCTCTCTAAACGCAACATGGCGTCCCATCTCAATTCCTGTCAATTTTGCATTGAAAAGTCAAACGGCGCTCCTTCCCTTCCGAGCTCTCCCATGCGTCCAAACAGTGGTTTACCCCCACATGTAGGGTATCAGCGTACTCAGGACAAACTGTACAACAACTTTTGGGGTCCAATTTCTTCTCTTACCCATGGGAAAATAAAAAATTGGGGGCGAAAAAATAATTTTTGTGAAAAAATATGATTTTTTATTTTTACGGTTCTGCATTATAAACTTCTGTGAAGCACTTGGTGAGTCAAAGTGCTCACCACACCTCTAGATAAGTTCCTTAGGGGGTCTACTTTCCAAAATGGTTTCACTTGTGGGGGTTTCAATGTTTAGGCACATCAGGGGCTCTCCAAACGCAACATGGTGTCCCATCTCGATTCCAGTTAATTTTGCATTGAAAAGTCAAATGGCGCTCCTTCGCTTCCGAGCTCTGTCATGCGCCCAAACAGTGGTTTACCCCCACATATGGGGTATCGATGTACTCAGGACAAATTGTACAACAACTTTGGGGGTCCATTTTCTCTTGTTACCCTTGGTAAAATAAAACAAATTGGAGCTGAAGTAAATTTTTTGTGAAAAAAAGTAAAATGTTCATTTTTATTTAAACATTCCAAAAATTCCTGTGAAGCATCAGAAGGGTTAATAATCTTCTTGAATATGGTTTTGAGCACCATGAGGGGTGCAGTTTTTAGAATGGTGTCACACTTGGGTATTTTCTATCATATAGACCCCTCAAAATGACTTCAAATGAGATGTGGTCCCTAAAAAAAATGGTCTTGTAAAAATGAGAACTTGCTGGTCAAATTTTAACCCTTATAGCTCCCTAACAAAAAAATATGTGGTTCCAAAATTGTGCTGATGTAAAGTAGACATGTGAGAAATGTTACTTATTAAGTATTTTGTGATATCTCTGTGATTTAATTGCATAAAAATTCAAAGTTGGAAAATTGCGAAATTTTCATAATTTTTGCCAAATTTCCGTTTTTTTCACAAATAAACGCAGGTACTATCAAAGAATTTTTACCACTATCATGAATTACAATATGTCACGACTCACGAGAAAACAATGTCAGAATCACTGGGATCGGTTGAAGCGTTCCAGAGTTATAACCTCATAAAAGGACAGTGGTCAGAATTGTAAAAATTGGCCTGGTCATTAACGTGCAAACCACCCTTGGGGGTAAAGGGGTTAAAGATTTTTCTGTATTTTTATGACTATGAAAATTGTAAATTCACACTGAAGGCATCAAAACTATGAATTAACACATGTGGAATTATATACTTAACGAAAAAATGTGAAACAACTGAAAATATGTCATATATTCCAGGTTCTTCAAAGTAGCCACCTTTTGCTTTGATGACTGCTTTGCACACTTTTGGCATTCTCTTGATGAGCTTCAAGAGGTAGTCACGGGAAATGGTTTTCACTTCATAGGTGTGCCCTGTCAGGTTTAATAAGTGGGATTTCTTGCCTTATAAATGGGGTTGCGACCATCAGTTGTGTTGTGCAGAAGTCTGGTGGCTACACAGCTGATAGTCCTACTGAACAGACTGTTAGAATTTGGATTATGGCAAGAAAAAAGCACTTAAGTAAAGAAAAACGAGTGGCCATCATTACTTTAAGAAATAAAGGTCAGTCAGTCCAAAAAAATTGGGAAAACTTTGAAAGTGTTCCCAAGTGCAGTTGCAAAAACCATCAAGCGCTACAAAGAAACTGGCTCACATAAGGACCACCCCTGGAAAGGAAGACCAAGAGTCACCTCTGCTTCTGAGTATAAGTTTATCCGAGTCACCAGCCTCAGAAATCGCAGGTTAACAGCAGCTCAGATTAGAGACCAGGTCAATGCCACACAGAGTTCTAGCAGCAGACACATCTCTACAACAACTGTTAAGAGGAGACTTTGTGCAGCAGGCCTTTATGGTAAAATAGCTGCTAGGAAACCACTGCTAAGGACAGGCAACAAGCAGAAGAGACTTGTTTGGGCTAAAGAACACAAGGAGTGGACATTAGACCAGGGAAATTTGTGCTTTGATCTGATGAGTCCAAATTTGAGATCTTTGGTTCCAACCACCTTGTCTTTGTGCGACGCAGAAAAGGTGAACGGATGGACTCTACATGCCTGGTTGCCACCGTGAAGTATGGAGGAGGAGGTGTGATGGTGTGGGGGTGCTTTGCTGGTGACACTGTTGGGGATTTATTCAAAATTGAAGACATACTGAACCAGCATGGCTACCACAGCATCTTGCAGCGGCATGCTATTCCATCCGGTTTGCGTTTAGTTGGACCATCATTAATTTTTCGACAGGACAATGACCCCAAACACACCTCCAGGCTGTGTAAGGGCTATTTGACCAAGAAGGAGAGTGATGGGGTGCTACGCCAGATGACCTGGCCTCCACTATCACCAGACCTGAACCGCAGAGTGAAGGCAAAAGGGCCAACAAGTGCTAAGCATCTCTGGGAACTCAAGATTGTTGGAAGACCATTTCCGGTGACTACCTCTTGAAGCTCATCAAGAGAATGCCAATAGTGTGCAAAGCAGTCATCAAAGCAAAAGGAGACTACTTTGAAGAATCTAGAATATAAGACATATTTTCAGTTGTTTCACTCTTTTTTGTTAAGTATATAATTCCACATGTGTTAATTCATAGTTTTGTTGCCTTCAGTGTGAATTTACAATTTTCATAGTCATGAAAATACAAACAAATCTTTAAATGAGAAGGTGTGTCCAAACTTGTGGTCTGTACTGTATGTATTCTGGTCTGGAGGAGGAGTTAGCTAGTTGGAGAGCGACAGTGGAGGAGAGAAGAGTCTGAGCAGAGTGGGGCCGTGTAGCTACGAGTGGTGCTGCAGCTCCAGGATGGAAAAGAACCAGAAGTGTTGCAGTGATAGCAAATGTTGGAGGGGAGAAGCAAAGGAGAATCAAGGAGTTTGGAGGGAAACTGTGACCGGGCACCCTCTGAGCTGAAGCGCAGGAACCGGGCACAGGGAGCCCGAGGCTGTCTCGCACTCCACGTCCCACAGCAGAACCGGAGGGCAGGAGACTGTATGTAGTCTGTCCGCACCCACACCAGAAGGTGCAGTAGTACACAGAGAGCCCGGGTCATGATAGAGACCCTATAAAAAGGCTTGCGGTGCCCACCATACGGGGTACTATCCCAGCACAGGAGAGAGAGGACCTTGTAAGGGAGCCACAGGCAGCAAGGACCTCTGTTATGACCTGGTGGTCAGGACAATAATGGACCTGGTGGTTAAGAGCACACGGAATGACCTGATAGTTACTGATAATAAAGGACGAGCTCTGGGACGTGGGAACTCTGCTGACCGCAATCCCTAATCCTATCAAACACACTAGAAATAGCCGTGGATTGCGCCTAACGCTCCCTATGCAACTCAGCACAGCCTAAGGAACTAGCTAGCCCTGAAGAAAGAAAAATAAAGCCTACCTTGCCTCAGAGAAATTCTCCAAAGGAAAAGGCAGCCCCCCACATATAATGACTGTGAGTAAAGATGAAAATACAAACACAGAGATGAAATAGATAAGTGAGGCCCGACTTACTGAACAGACCGAGGATAGGAAAGGTTACTTTGCGGTCAGCACAAAAACCTACAAAAAGACCACGCAGAGGGCGAAAAAAGACCCTCCGCACCGACTCACGGTGCGGAGGCGCTCCCTCTGCGTCCCAGAGCTTCCAGCAAGCAAGACAACAATAAAAATAGCAAGCTGGACAGAAAAATAGCAAACCAAAGAAATACAAGCTGGAACTTAGCTTCTGCTGGGAAGACAGGTCACAAGAACGATCCAGGAGTGAACTAGACCAATACTGGAACATTGACAGGTGGCATGGAGCAAAGATCTAAGTGGAGTTAAATAGAGCAGCCTGCTAACGAATTAACCTCGTCACCTGTGGAAGGAAACTCAGAAACACCCACCAGAGGAAGTCCATGGACAGAACCAGCCGAAGTACCATTCATGACCACAGGAGGGAGCCCGACAACAGAATTCACAACAGACCTCACAAAAGCCCGCTAGAAGGAAGGCTTACAAACCTCACCTGGGAGAGGGATCCATCATTGCCTCCAGGCCAGCCGGACCACACCAAAACCTGTTGCTGGTACCCTGGACTGAGACTGTCTACATCAGTAAACCAGGTAAAGAGACTGCAATCCTGTGTCCTCTGTTAATTTCCGGCACCACACCATCCTTACCAAACACACTGGGAGCCCTGGGGACCCAGCTTCACCTGTGGGAGGTGGTACCATCTTTGCTGTAGTACCATCACCCACAGAGGACCCCTTTAAGCAGTGTCTGTCACCCCTGTCTGAGTAGCACAGGTGGCATCATAAACTTTTATTTTTTTATAAATCCCTTTAAAGACTATCCCTTTTATTTGGGCTCCCAGGGCCATGGACCGGGTCGCTGCCATGATGACCTCCCCTTTAATAATGACCGGACCTGGTACCGAGTACCCCATGGTCTTGGCAGAGTTCCACACGCAGATGGTATGACAGTAGTGCTTGTAGCACAGTCTATGGCGCATGAAAGTAGCTCCTGTTCTTCCTTCTCCTCCTCTTCTTCATTATCACCCAAGCCACGTTGGGATGAGATGAGGCTGGGCTGTGTGTACTCACCCTGTATGGTTCCTTGATCCATCTCATCGTGCTCCGCCTGCAATGCATCCTCTTTGATTGTGAGCAGAGAGCATTTGAGAACACAGAAAAGCGTGATGGTGAAGCTAATTATGGCATCATCGCCGCTTACCATCTTGGTGGAGTCCTCAAAGTTTTGGAGGATATGACATATGTCTGACATCCATGTCCACTTCTGAGGTCTTATGTGTGGAGTCTGAACTGAATACCGATGGCCTTGTTGATTCTGGTAGTCAAAAGCAGCCCTTTTCTGCTCACAAATCCTTTCCAACATATGCAGTGTAGAGTTCCAACGCATAAAGACATCACACAACAGTCGGTGAGCCGGAAGCTGCAAATGCTGCTGAAGCACGGTAAGGGCGGCTGAAGCTGTAACTGACTTTATAAAATGATAACACAAGCAGCGTACTTTGACAAGCAGATCCGGCAGCTCCGGGTAGGTTTTGAGAAACCGCAGAACACCGAGGTTCGAGCATGGCACGTGTGTGAGCTGTTGTGAATTCTGTGGCAGAGCTCCCTCCTGTGGTCACAAATGGTACTTCGGCTGGTTCTCTCTGTGAGCTTCCGTTGGTGGAGGAAAGTGGTACTGCGGCTTCTGAGTTTCCTTCCTCAGGTGATGTGGTGAAGTCATTAGGTGCTGTTCTATTTAACTCCACCTAGTGCTTTGATCCTGGCCTCCAGTCAATGTTCTAGTATTGGACCTGTTTCCTCCTGGATCGTTCCTGTGGCCTGCTGCTCTGCATAGCTAAGTTCCTCTTTGCTATTTGTTTGCTGTTTTTTTCTGTCCAGCTTGTCTATTTGTTTTTTACTGCTTGCTGGAAGCTCTGGGACGCAGAGTCTGTACCTCCGTGCCGTTAGTTCGGTACGGAGGGTCTTTTTGCCCCCTTTGCATGGTTTTTGTAGGGTTTTGTGTTGACCGCAAAGTTACCTTTCCTATCCTCGCTCTGTTCAGAAAGTTGGGCCTCACTTTGCTAAATCTATTTCATCTCTACGTTTGTCTTTTCATCTTAACTCACAGTCATTATATGTGGGGGCTGCCTTTTCCTTTGGGGTATTTCTCTGAGGCAAGGTAGGCTTATTTTCTATCTTCAGGCGAGCTAGTTTCTCAGGCCGTGCCGAGTTGCATAGGGAGCGTTAGGCGCAATCCACGGCTGCCTTTAGTGTGGTTGGAGAGGATTAGGGATTGCGGTCAACAGAGTTCCCACGTCTCAGAGCTCGTTCTTGTTTTTTGGGTTATTGCCAGGTCACTGTATGTGCACTGACCTCTATGTCCATTGTGGTACTGAATTACCTTTCATAACAGTACTGGAGGCCAAAAGTACTAATGATTCCCAATAGAGGGAAAAAAGATGTTCTGAGACCATTTTTTTTTCTTTGCACTGTGTTTTGCCTTTTTTTTCCCCTAGACATTTGGGTGGTTCAGGACACAGGTGTAGCAATGGACATTAAAGGTCTGTCTTCATGTGTGGATCAGCTCACGGCAAGAGTGCAAAGTATTCAAGACTTTGTGGTTCAGAATTCTATGTTGGAACCGAGAATTCCTATTCCTGATTTGTTTTTTGGAGATAGAACTAAATTTCTGAGTTTCAAAAATAATTGTAAACTATTTCTGGCTTTGAAACCTCGCTCCTCTGGTGACCCAGTTCAACAAGTTAGGATCGTTATTTCTTTTTTGCGTGGCGACCCTCAGGACTGGGCATTTTCTCTTGCGTCAGGAGATCCTGCATTAAGTAATATCGATGCATTTTTCCTGGCGCTCGGATTGCTGTACGATGAGCCTAATTCTGTGGATCAGGCAGAGAAGAATTTGCTGGCTCTGTGTCAGGGTCAGGATGAAATAGAGGTATATTGTCAGAAATTTAGAAAGTGGTCCGTACTCACTCAGTGGAATGAAGGTGCGCTCGCAGCTATTTTCAGAAAAGGTCTCTCTGAAGCCCTTAAGGATGTCATGGTGGGATTTCCTATGCCTGCTGGTCTGAATGAGTCTATGTCTTTGGCCATTCAGATCGGTCGACGCTTGCGCGAGCGTAAATCTGTGCACCATTTGGCGGTATTACCTGAGCTTAAACCTGAGCCTATGCAGTGCGATAGGACTTTGACCTGAGTTGAACGGCTAGAACACAGACGTCTGAATGGGCTGTGTTTCTACTGTGGTGATTCCACTCATGCTATCTCTGATTGTCCTAAGCGCACTAAGCGGTTCGCTAGGTCTGCCACCATTGGTATGGTACAGTCAAAATTTCTTCTGCCTGTTACCTTGATCTGCTCTTTGTCATCGTATTCTGTCATGGCATTTGTGGACTCAGGCGCTGCTCTGAATTTGATGGACTTGGAGTATGCTAGGCATTGTGGGTTTTTCTTGGAGCCCTTGCAGTGTCCTATTCCATTGAGAGGAATTGATGCTACGCCTTTGGCCAAGAATAAGCCTCAGTACTGGACCCAGCTGACCATGTGCATGGCTCCTGCACATCAGGAGGTTATTCGCTTTCTGGTGTTGCATAATCTGCATGATGTGGTCGTGTTGGGGTTGCCATGGCTACAAGTCCATAATCCAGTATTAGATTGGAAATCCATGTCTGTGTCCAGCTGGGGTTGTCAGGGGGTACATGGTGATGTCCCATTTCTGACTATTTCGTCATCCACCCCTTCTGAGGTTCCTGAGTTCTTGTCTGATTACCGGGATTTATTTGATGAGCCCAAGTCCGATACCCTACCTCCGCATAGGGATTGTGATTGTGCTATTGATTTGATTCCTGGTAGTAAATTCCCAAAAGGTCGACTGTTTAATTTATCTGTGCCTGAGCACGCCGCAATGCGGAGTTATGTGAAGGAGTCTTTGGAGAAGGGGCATATTCGCACGTCATCGTCGCCATTAGGAGCAGGGTTCTTTTTTGTAGCCAAGAAGGATGGTTCACTGAGACGTTGTATAGATTACCGCCTTCTAAATAAGATCACGGTTAAATTTCAGTACCCCTTGCCATTGTTATCTGATTTGTTTGCTCGGTTTAAGGGGGCTAGTTGGTTCACCAAGATAGATCTTCGTGGTGCGTATAATCTTGTGCGTATTAAGCGAGGCGATGAATGGAAAACTGCATTTAATACGCCCGAGGGCCATTTTGAGTATCTAGTAATGCCATTTGGACTTGCCAATGCTCCATCAGTGTTTCAGTCCTTTATGCATGACATCTTCCGAGAGTACCTGGATAAATTCCTGATTGTGTACTTAGATGACATTTTGATCTTCTCGGATGATTGGGAGTCTCATGTGAAGCAGGTCAGAACGGTGTTTCAGGTCCTGCGTGCTAATTCTTTGTTTGTGAAGGGATCAAAGTGTCTCTTTGGTGTTCAGAAGGTTTCATTTTTGGGGTTCATCTTTTCCCCTTCTACTATCGAGATGGACCCTGTTAAGGTCCAAGCCATCCATAATTGGACTCAGCCGACATCTCTGAAAAGTCTGCAAAAGTTCCTGGGCTTTGCTAATTTTTATCGTCGCTTCATCTGCAATTTTTCTAGTATTGCTAAACCATTGACCGAATTGACCAAGACAGGTGCTGATTTGGTCAATTGGTCTTCTGCTGCGGTGGAAGCTTTTCAAGAGTTGAAGCGTCGTTTTTCTTCTGCCCCTGTGTTGTGTCAACCAGATGTTTCGCTTCCGTTCCAGGTTGAGGTTGATGCTTCTGAGATTGGAGCAGGGGCTGTTTTGTCGCAGAGAAGTTCTGATTGCTCGGTGATGAAACCATGCGCCTTCTTTTCCAGGAAGTTTTCGCCTGCTGTGGAAAATTATGATGTGGGCAATCGAGAGTTGCTGGCCATGAAGTGGGCATTCGAGGAGTGGCGTCATTGGCTTGAAGGAGCTAAGCATCGCGTGGTGGTCTTGACTGATCATAAGAACTTGACTTATCTTGAGTTCGCCAAGCGGTTGAATCCTAGACAAGCTCGTTGGTCGTTGTTTTTTGCCCGTTTTGACTTTGTGATTTCATACCTTCCGGGCTCTAAAAATGTGAAGGCAGATGCTCTGTCTAGGAGTTTTGTGCCCGACTCTCCGGGTGTATCTGAGCCGGCGGGTATCCTCAAAGAGGGAGTAATTGTGTCTGCCATCTCCCCTGATTTGCGGCGGGTGCTGCAAAAATTTCAGGCTAATAAACCTGATCGTTGCCCAGCGGAGAAACTGTTTGTCCCTGATAGGTGGACGAATAGGGTTATCTCTGAGGTTCATTGTTCGGTGTTGGCTGGTCATCCTGGAATCTTTGGTACCAGAGAGTTAGTGGCTAGATCCTTTTGGTGGCCATCTCTGTCGCGGGATGTGCGTACTTTTGTGCAGTCCTGTGGGATTTGTGCTCGGGCTAAGCCCTGCTGTTCTCGTGCCAGTGGGTTGCTTTTGCCCTTGCCGGTCCCGAAGAGGCCTTGGACACATATCTCTATGGATTTTATTTCAGATCTTCCCGTCTCTCAAAAGATGTCAGTCATTTGGGTGGTCTGTGATCGCTTCTCTAAGATGGTCCATTTGGTACCCTTGTCTAAATTGCCTTCCTCCTCTGATTTGGTGCCATTGTTTTTCCAGCATGTGGTTCGTTTACATGGCATTCCAGAGAATATCGTTTCTGACAGAGGTTCCCAGTTTGTTTCGAGGTTTTGGCGAGCCTTTTGTGGTAGGATGGGCATTGACTTGTCTTTTTCCTCGGCTTTCCATCCTCAGACTAATGGCCAGACCGAACGAACCAATCAGACCTTGGAAACATATCTGAGATGCTTTGTTTCTGCTGATCAGGATGACTGGGTGTCCTTTTTGCCTTTGGCTGAGTTCGCCCTTAATATTCGGGCCAGCTCGGCTACCTTGGTTTCACCGTTTTTCTGCAACTCTGGGTTCCATCCTCGTTTCTCTTCAGGGCAGGTTGAGTCTTCGGACTGTCCTGGTGTGGATACTGTGGTGGACAGGTTGCAGCAGATTTGGACTCATGTAGTGGACAATTTGACTTTTTCCCAGGAGAAGGCTCAACGTTTCGCTAATCGCAGATGCTGTGTGAGTCCCCGACTTCGGGTTGGGGACTTGGTTTGGTTATCTTCTTGTCATATTCCTATGAAGGTTTCCTCTCCTAAGTTTAAACCTCATTTTATTGGTCCGTATAGGATTTCTGAGGTTCTTAATCCTGTGTCTTTTTGTCTGACCCTTCCAGATTCTTTTTCCATACATAACGTATTCCATAGGTCATTGTTGCGGAGATACGTGGCACCTATGGTTCCATCTGTTGATCCTCCTGCCCCGATTTTGGTGGAGGGGGAGTTGGAGTATATTGTGGAGAAGATTTTGGATTCTCGTGTTTCAAGGCGGAAACTCCAGTATCTGGTTAAGTGGAAGGGTTATGCTCAGGAAGATAATTCCTGGGTCTTTGCCAGTGATGTCCATGCTCCCGATCTTGTTCGTGCCTTTCATATGGCTCATCCTGGTCGTCCTGGGAGCTCTGGTGAGGGTTCGGTGACCCCTCCTCAAGGGGGGGTACTGTTGTGAATTCTGTGGCAGAGCTCCCTCCTGTGGTCACAAGTGGTACTTCGGCTGGTTCTCTCTGTGAGCTTCCGTTGGTGGAGGAAAGTGGTACTGCGGCTTCTGAGTTTCCTTCCTCAGGTGATGTGGTGAAGTTGTTAGGTGCTGCTCTATTTAACTCCACCTAGTGCTTTGATCCTGGCCTCCAGTCAATGTTCTAGTATTGGACCTGTTTCCTCCTGGATCGTTCCTGTGGCCTGCTGCTCTGCATAGCTAAGTTCCTCTTTGCTATTTGTTTGCTGTTTTTTTCTGTCCAGCTTGTCTATTTGTTTTTTACTGCTTGCTGGAAGCTCTGGGACGCAGAGGGTGTACCTCCGTGCCGTTAGTTCGGTACGGAGGGTCTTTTTGCCCCCTTTGCGTGGTTTTTGTAGGGTTTTGTGTTGACCACAAAGTTACCTTTCCTATCCTCGCTCTGTTCAGAAAGTTGGGCCTCACTTTGCTAAATCTATTTCATCTCTACGTTTGTCTTTTCATCTTAACTCACAGTCATTATATGTGGGGGCTGCCTTTTCCTTTGGGGTATTTCTCTGAGGCAAGGTAGGCTTATTTTCTATCTTCAGGCGAGCTAGTTTCTCGGGCCGTGCCGAGTTGCATAGGGAGCGTTAGGCGCAATCCACGGCTGCCTTTAGTGTGGTTGGAGAGGATTAGGGATTGCGGTCAACAGAGTTCCCACGTCTCAGAGCTCATTCTTGTTTTTTGGGTTATTGCCAGGTCACTGTATGTGCACTGACCTCTATGTCCATTGTGGTACTGAATTACCTTTCATAACAGTGAGCTCACTTCACCTCAGACCCGCCTCCAGGGTCCAGCCATTGTCACACACGACCATGCCTGGCTGTAGGTTCAGCGGTGTCAGCCACAGATCTGCCTGCTCTTTCACAGCTGTCAACAACTCTTCAGCATTGTGCGGTTTGTCACCTAAGCATATTAGCTTCAGCACAGCCTGTTGCCGCTTGGCTGAGGCAGTGCTGCAGTGCTTCCAGGTTGTGACTGAAGTGGTCATTTAGGGGATGGAAGCTGAGGAGGAGGAAATGCAGGAGCTGTGGACTGTGGGGGCAACCCTGATTGATGTAGGGCCACACAATCCTACGTGTTCCATCACAAGGTCCGACTGTGTCCTGGCTTCCACTATGTTAACTCAGTGTGCCATCAGTGAGATGTACTGTCCCTGCTCACAAGCACTTGTCCATGTGTCCGTGGTTAGGAGGACTTTCCCAGTAACAACATTGTTGAGGGCACGGGTAATGTTGTGGGACATGTGCTTGTGTAATGTCTGGACGGCACACTGGGAGAAAGTGGCGGCTGGGGACCGAATACCTTCGGACGGCCACCGCCATCAGGTTGTGAAAAGCTTCTGTCTCTACGAACCTAAAAGGCAACATTTTGAGCACAGGCAGATGACAAATGTGTGAATTTAGGACTGTAGCCTGTGGGGCATTTGCTGCGTATTTCCCCCTTTGTTCCAGTGAATCCACAATATGGACAACTTAAGGCTACGCTGGGACAAGGACGTGGACTTGCTTGATCATGGTGCTAGTTGAGTGTGGGCAATGACAGATGCAGGGCAGGAGACATCTTTGCCTGTACCATGGACAGGGGATTGGCTTGCACGCATAACAATGGAAGAAGCAGTGGTGTCACCTGCAGACACTGTTCCTGGAGCCTGGGGTTCAGCACACAAAGTCGGGTGCTTTGCTGCAATGTGCTTGATCATACATGTGGTGGTCAGACTGGTAGTTTTGCTATCCCTGCTGATGCGAGCATGGCAGGTGGTGTAAATGGCCTGTTTGGGGTTATCGGCCCCTCTATGCTGCTGTCCTCGCTCTGCATGTCCTCCTGCCAGGTTGGGTCAGTTACTATTTCATCCACCACCTCATCTCCAAATTCTGCACCCTGGTCCTCCTTCTGACTTTCTGGTAATTGTGTCTCAACATCGTCCACCTCTTGTGACACATTCCCACTATCACTTTTGTGTGACAGTGGCTGCTCAAATATTTGGGCATCGCTACATAGAATCTCATCTTGCCCAACTTCAAGTGGACCGGGAGAGAGGTCCGAATCTATAAATGGAAAAGTGATCAGCTCTTCGGAGTGTCCAAGTGTGGGATCAGTTGTCTCTGGGCATTCAGCATGGTAGGAGGAAGGAGGATCAGGGTGAGAAATATTCGGTCCAGACTCAAGGCTACTCAGACTTGACCGTGTGGAAGACAGAGTGCTGGTGGTGGTGGAAAACTGACTGGAAGTATTATCCACTATCCAAGCAACAATCTTTTCACACTGCTCTGGCTTCAATACTGCTGTCCTGCTGTAGTCCCCTAGTAATTGGGACAGGAAGGTCGAGCCAGCAAATGTGGGTGTTTGTTGTGGCCCACTTTCAGCTTGCATTACAGTGGACTACTGTAATGCTCTACTAATTGGCCTCCCCTTTACTCAACTTTCCCCTCTCCAGTCTATCCTTAATGCAGCAGCCAGGGTCGTCCATCTGGCTAGTCATTACTCAGATGCATCTGCTCTTCGCCAGTCGTTACACTGGCTGCCCATTCATTACAGGATACAATTCAAAGTACTTGTTCTCACCCACAAAGCTCTCCACAGTGCGGCACCCCCATACATCTCCTCCCTCATTTCGGTCTGTCGGCCTAGCCGACCTCTGCGCTCTGCAAATGGCTTTCGACTAACCTCTGCACTAATCCGTACCACCCACTCTCGACTCCAAGACTTCTCCCGTGCTGCGCCAATCCTCTGGAATGCTGTACCCCAAGATATTAGGACCATCCACAATTTGCATAGTTTTAGGCGCTCGCTCAAAACACATTTGTTCAGAGCGGCCTATCACATTCAGTAATCAAAGTCATGTTATGTTTGTGTGTGTAGCCCATTCACTATCCCCATCTATCCCCCACCCCCTGAAGATGGCTGGACCATCACTGTAAATACATCATTGTAAATACACACCTGCGCTTTGTATCTCCCCCACCTCATTGTAGATTGTAAGCTCTCACCAGCAGGGGCGGCTTATTTCGCTTTAATTATTGTATTGTTAACGTTGTTACTTATGACTGTTGTGTGTGAAACTGTTAAACTGTAAAGCGCTGCGGAATATGTTGGCGCTATATAAATAAAGATTATTATTATTATTATTATTGCCCACAGCCTTGATCTCTGCATGCACCATCACCATCACGTCCACTTCCCCATCCTTTGCCACACGCCTTGCCCATTTTAAATGGACTACAATATTTTCCACGTTCACTACAAATGGCTGAATTTGGAGTGAACTTATAAGTGATCTGTGTGCAGGAAAACCACAGTTTACAATATCTGCCCTGTAGGTAACAATTATTTTTTAGCAAACTGGTGTCAATAACTAGGGTAACACACAGCAAAAAAGTTCAATGGAGGCCTCAAATGCCACAATTTGTAGCCCACAGATAGATGAGGTGTGTCACGGAGATGCCACACTGTAAAATATGTGGCCTGTATTTTTTTTTACAACAAAATAGTGTATAGAACTAGGGTAACACACAGCAAAAAAGGTAAATGGAGGCCTCAAATGCCACAATTTGTAGCCCACAGACAGATGAGGCATGTGACAGATAGAGCCCACTTTCAAATATCAGGCCTTTTTTTTTTTTTCGGCAAGCAAAATTGTGTCAATAAGTAGCCAATGGCACAACAAAGAAAATTCTATACATAACTCAGTTTAAGCCATTTACCCCTAAGGGTGGTTTGCACGTTAATGACCAGGCCAATTTGTACAATTCTGACCACTGTCCCTTTATGAGGTTATAACTCTGGAACGCTTCAACGGATCCCGGTGATTCTGACATGTTTTCTTGTGACATATTGTACTTCATGATAGCGGTAAAATTTCTTTGATATTAGTTGCGTTTATTTGTGAAAGAAATGGAAATTTGGCAAAAATTTTGAAAATTTCGCAATTTTTCAACTTTGAATTTTCATGCCCTTAAATCACAGAGATATGTCACACAAAATACTTAATAAGTAACATTTCCCACATGTCTACTTTACATCAGCACATTTATGGAACCGACTTTTTTTTGTTGGGGAGTTATAAGGGTTAAAAATTGACCAACGATTTCTCATTTTTACAACACCAATTTTTTTTAGGGACCACATAATAATAATAATCTTTATTTTTATATAGTGCTAACATATTCCGCAGCGCTTTACAGTTTTGCACACATTATCACCACTGTCCCCGATGGGGCTCACAATCTAGAATCCCTATCAGTATGTCTTTGGAATGTGGGAGGAAACCGGAGTGTCCGGAGGAAACCCACGCAAACACGGAGAGAACATACAAACTCTTTGCAGATGTTGTCCTGGGTGGGATTAGAACCCAGGACCCCAGCGCTGCAAGGCTGCTGTGCTAACCACTGCGCCACCGTGCTGCCCATCACATCTCATTTGAAGTCACTTTGAGGGGTCTATATGATAGAAAATACCAAAAAGTAAAACCATTCTAAAAACGGCATTTAAAAAGTTTATTAACCCTTCAGGTGCTTCGCAGGAATCTTTGGAATGTTTTAAAAAAACTAACATTTAACTTTTTTTCACACAAAAATTATTTCAGATCCAATTTGTTTTATTTTACCAAGGGTAATAGGAGAAATTGGACAGCAAAAGTTGTTGTGCAATTTGTCTTGAGTACGCTAATACCCCGTGTGTTGGGGTAAACCACTGTTTGGACGCATGACAGAGCTCGGAAGGGAAGGAGCACCGTTTGATTTTTTTCAACGCAGAATTGGCTGGAATTGAGATCGGACGCCATGTCGCGTTTGGAGAGCCCCTGATGTGCCTAAACAGTGAAAACCCCTTACAAGTGACACCATTTTGGAAACTAGACCACCTAAGGAAGTTATCTAGATGTGTGGTGAGCACTTTGAACCCCCAATTGTTTCACTAAAGTTTATAATATAGAGCCGTGAAAATTAAAAATTAATTTTTTCCACAAAAATTTTCTTTTTGCCCCAAATTTTTTATTTTCCCAAGGGTATCCGGAGAAACTGGACCCCAAAATTTGTTTTGCAATTTGTTCTGAGTACGCTGATACCCCATATGTGAGGGGGAACCACCATTTGGGTGCATGGCAGAGCTTGGAAGGGAAGGAGCTCCGTTTTTGGAATGCACGGTGTCGGTGTCGGTGTCACGTTGCGTTTGCAGAGCCCCTGATGTACCTAAACAGTAGAAACCCCCACAAGAGACCCTGTATTGGACGCTAGACCCCCATATTACAACAACCTTTGTTTTTATTTCATTAAAATAATTTTTAATAATGTGTTTGTGTATTTTTTAACCCTTTACTTGTATTGGATTAATAATGGATAGGTGTCATAATTGACGCCTCTCCATTATTAATTTGGCTTAATGTCACCTTACAATAGCAAGGTGGCATTAACCCTTCATTACCCCATATCCCACCGCTACACGGGAATGGGAAGAGTGTGGCCAAGTGCCAGAATAGGCGCATCTTCCAGATGTGCCTTTTCTGGGGTGGCTGGGGGCAGATGTTTTTAGCCAGGGAGGGCCAATAACCATGGACCTTCTCCAGGCTATTAATATCTGCCCTCAGTCACTGGCTTTACTACTCTGGCGGAGAAAATTGCGCGGGAGCCAACGCCAATTTTTTCCGCCATTTAACCCTTTAATTTAATAGCTAGAACGGCCAAATTTTGCATATACACACTACTAACATTAGTAGTGTGGAATATGCAAAACAAAAGGTGATATGAGATGGTTTACTGTATGTAAACCAGGTCTCATATCATGTCGGGTTTTAGGAAGGAGATAGCAAAAGCCGGCAATTGAATTACCGGCTTTAAAGCTATCTAGCGCTGTATGAAGTAATAATATATATACATATATGTGTCTACTGACATATATATATATATATATATATAGACAGTATATATGTTTTGTTTTTGTTTTTTACACATGGATCCCTTGTATAGCCGTATGCTCGTTTTGCAAGCCTGCGAGAAAAACACGCAGTACGGATGCCATACGGATTACATATGGAGGATACCATGCGCAAAATACGCTGATACACTCTGCCTACGGAGGAGCTACGGACCACTTTTTTGGGGACTTTTCAGTGTATTACGGCCGTAATATACGGACCGTATTGTCTTACGCTGAGTGTGACTCCAGCCTTAGATGGAATTGTCTGCGGGCGTCACGTTGCGTTTGCAGAGCCCCTGATATGCCTAAACAGTGGAAACCCCCAATTCTATCTCCACCCCTAACGCTAACACACCCCTAACCCTAATCCCAACCCTAACCACACCCCTAACCTGAACACACCCCTAATCCCAACCCCAACACACCCCTAGCCATAACCCTAACCACACTCCTAACCCTGACACACCCCTAACCCAACCGTAAACGTAATACAAACCCTAACCCCAACTCTAGCCCAAACCCTAACTTTTGCCCCAACACGAAGTTTAGCCCCAACCCTAACCCTAATGGGAAAATGGAAATATACATTTTTTTACTTGATTATTTTTCCCTAACTAAGGGCGTGATAAAGGGGGCTTGATTTACTATTTGTAGTCACACACTAAAAGACGCTTTTTATTGCAAAAAGTAGTTTTCAGAGCTATAATTTTTCCATATTTTGGTCCACAGAATCATGTGATGTCTTGTTTTTTGCGGGACGAGTTGACATTTTTATTGGTATAATTTTCGGCACATGACATTTTTTGATCGTTTTTTATTCCGATTTTTGTTAGGCAGAATGAACAAAAAACAGCTATTCATGAATTTCTTTTGGGGGGGCGTTTATACCGTTCCACGTTTGGTAAAATGGATAAAGCAGTTTTATTCTTCGGGTCAGTACGATTACAGCGATTCCTCATTTATATAATTTTTTATGCTATGGTGCTTTTATACGATAAAAACTATTTTATATAAAAAATAATTATTTTTGCATCACTTTATTCTGAGAACTATAACTTTTTATTTTTTCTTTGATGATGCTGGATGGTGGCTCGTTTTTTGCGGGACAAGATGACGTTTTCAGTAGTACCATGGTTATTTATATCCGTCTTTTTGATCGCGTGTTTTTCCACTTTTTGTTCGGCAGTATGATGATAAAGCCTCGTTTTTTATTATATTTTTTTACGGTGTTCACTGAAGGGGTTAACTAGTGTGACAGTTTTATAGGTTGGGTCGTTACGGAGGCGGAGATACTAAATATGTGTACTTTTAGGCCATGTTCACACCATCCTTTTTTTCATGCGGAATCGCCACGATTTTCCCGCTGCGGGTCCGCAGCTGTTTTCCATGCAGGGTACATTACAATGTACCCTATGGAAAACAGGAACTGCTGTGCCCACATTGCGGAAAATCGCGAAAAAAGCCGCACTGAATAGCCGCGGTAAAAAAGAAGTACCATGTCACTTCTTTTTGCGGAACTGCAGCGGTTCTGCACCCATAGACCTCCATTGTGAGGTCAAACCCGCAGTAAAACCCGCAGATGAAAAAAATATCTGCGGGTTTTCTGCGGTTTGTGGTGCAGAACCGCTGCAGTGTGGCTGCCCCCCCGTGCCCCAATCCCACCCCCCATGCTCCGATGCCACCCCCCCCCGTGCTCCGACGCCCCCCCCCTCCCCTGTGCCCTCATCTCCCCCCCCTTATACTTACCCGGCCTCCCGGTGTCCGTCCGGCCGTCTTCTCCCTGGGCGCCGCCATCTTGCAAAATGGCGGGCGCATGCGCAGTGCGCCCGCCGAATCTGCCAGCCGGCAGATTCGTTACAAAGTGCATTTTGATCACTGAGATATAACCTATCTCAGTGATCAAAATAAAAAAAATAGTAAATGACCCCCCTCCCCTTTGTCACCCCCATAGGTAGGGACAATAAAAAAATTAAGAATTTTTTTTTTCCACTAAGGTTAGAATAGGGTTAGGGGTAGGGTTAGGGGTAGGGTTAGGGGTAGGGTTAGGGTTAGGGGTAGGGGTAGGGTTAGGGGTAGGGTTAGGGGTAGGGGTAGGGTTAGGGGTAGGGTTAGGGTATTTTCAGCCATTTTAACCCTAAAAAACTTCCTAGAAAACACACAGACTCTGCATAGAAAACTGCATAAAAAAGCATCAAAAACGCATCAAAAAACGCATCAAAAAACGCACCAAAAAAGCACCAAAAAAATAACCTGCGTTTTCTGCCAAGAGCTGCGGTTTTTAGTCCTGAAAAAAAAGGAGGGAAATCAGGAACGTGTGAACATAGCCTTATTGTTTTTTTATTTACATAAAGAAATGTATTTATTGGAACAATATTTTTTTTTCTTTTTTAGGATTTTTAAAAAAATATTTTTACACAGTGTAATTTTTTTTAAAACTTTTTTACATTGTCCCAGAGTGGGACATCACTATACAGTATATTGACAGATCGCTGATATAACACTTTGCAGAGCACTGTCAGATCAGCGATCTGACAGGCAGTGCAGGAGGCTTGCCGGCGCCTGCTCTCAGCAGGCCGTACTCACTACTATGAGGGTGCCTGGGTAGGATCCCACACCATAGGTATATAATAAGTAGACCCAGCACTCAACTTAAGTGATCAAAACAGGATATTTAGGGGCGTGGCCTATCTGCCGATGGAGTAGGTCGCACAGAGTGGGAGCTCCGTGGCCGGGAACCTTAAAGCGGCTCATACCTTCCTTTCCGGCGTCCTCTTTCGCCTCCACGAAGTCGACATCAGTCCCCGGAGCGGCGGTGAGTGCATGGGGAAATCTAAAGCCGGCGCCCATGATCCCTCCAGGAGAATTCTTGATTTCTTCGCGGCCTCTCCTCAGCCGCCGTTGAGCTCCAAGATGGCGCCATCCTCCCCCAGTTGCCCAAGTTGGGCAATTTTTTGCCAATGGCCCGTCAAAAAAGGCGGGAGTACCCATTTTCTTTAGCAAAGCCAACTCTTTTCAACTGATTCACTCCATAGCGGATCCGCTGGGTAGGTTCATTGTGGTTCTATGTCTTATTAATAACTCCCCCTAAACCATTGCTTCGGTTTATGCTCCCAATGTAGGACAGCTTAAATTCTTGGAGGGTTTTTTCAAAATTCTACACGACATTCAACATGGTCACAAACTGATTGCTGGAGATTTTAATGCCCCAATGTCTAA
Source organism: Ranitomeya imitator (assembly GCF_032444005.1). Lineage (NCBI taxonomy): Eukaryota > Metazoa > Chordata > Amphibia > Anura > Dendrobatidae > Ranitomeya > Ranitomeya imitator. Next base: position 237,189,606 of record NC_091283.1, read on the forward strand.
AGGCCTGGACTGCTCTGCCTTCTCCCTGTCAAGATGTGAGGCAGGACCCCTAATTAACTCCTTTAATTTACATGATATCTGGAGATATCTACATTGCGGAGAGAGGGATTACACGTTCATGTCACCTAGACACGGTTCCTATAGCAGGATTGATTTTGTGCTGGTGAATGACGTGGCTCTTCCTCACTGCATTGCAGCAGATATAGGCAGTATTACTTGGTCGGACCATGCCCCGGTGTCCCTCACTTTAAGAGACCCTTTGGCTATCAGGCCTCACGCACATTGGCGTCTCAACGCCCATCTCCTTGCTGACCAATTAAACTCTCAGTTTGTAGGGGAAGCCTTGCGGGAATTTTTTTCCTCCAATGATACTCCAGACATACGTCATGATACCCTTTGGTTTGCCCACAAGGTGGTAATCAGGGGTTGTTTCATCAAGATGGCGGCTACGGCCAAAAGGAAGTATAACTCAGCTATTCAGTCTGCCCTAGACGAATTAGCTCATCTCGAGTCTACCCACAAACTATCACCTACCAAAGCGCTCTTTTCTGATCTTTCTAGAGCCCGCATGCATGTTCGCAACCTGCTTCTCCATAAGGCTGAGAATGCCCTGAGGAAAACCAGAGCCAAATTTTATACAATGGGGGACCGGGCGGGTGCTGTTCTGGCTAGACGTGTCAGGAAGAGAGAGGCTCAATCCAAGATCCCATTCCTGCTTAGGTCTGACGGTTCCCGGGTGTATAATCCTATTCATATTGCTGAGGAGTTCGCATCCTACTATTCCTCTCTCTATGATCTTGGATCTGACCCAGGGGTTCCCCAGCCTTCGCAGGAGCTAATTTTGGCATTCTTGGAGAAGGCTAATCTTCCCTCGGTCAGCGCGGAGCAGCTCTCTTATCTGAATTCCCCAATTGTTGAGTCTGAATTATCTCAAATCGTCAGGGATGCTAATAAGGGTTCCTCCCCTGGGCCAGATGGCTTTCCTTTTTTTTATTATGTTCAGTTTTTCTCTGTCCTCTCCCCTTATCTTCTGCGCCTTTTTAATAACTGGTTGTCGGTAGGTAGTATTAGAGCTGAGGGGTTGGAGGCTTCCATCGCGACTCTCCCAAAACAGGGGAAACCCACAACCTCTCTGGGAAATTTCCGTCCTATAGCCCTCCTAAATTGCGACGTTAAGATCTATGCAAAAATTTGGGCCAACAGATTATTTTCGGTTCTCCCTAGCCTCATACACCCCGACCAAGTTGGGTTTGTTCCCGGTAGACAGACCAGGGACGGTACTAGGCGCCTGATAGACCTTCTGGATGTGGTGGAGAGGGGGGGTCTCCCCAGTGTATTCCTGTCGCTCAACGCCGAAAAAGCGTTTGACAGGGTGCACTGGGGATATATCGAGCTTACGCTGAACAAGTTTGGGCTTACTGGGCAAATCGTCAAAGCTATCATGGCCTTATATTCCAACCTGTGCGTCGGTTCGCTCAGCCGGTTTTGGGTCTCGGACGTTCCCCATTTTGAACGGTACCCCTCAGGGCTGCCCCCTTTCCCCCCTTATCTTTGCTCTGGTCATGGAGCCCTTGGCTGCCATGGTTAGGCAAAGTTCGGACATAAAAGGAATTAGGGTGGAGGGAGCTGAACACAAAATTGGTCTCTATGCTGACGATGTGGTATTGACATGCACCTCACCTTTAGCTTCGTTGAATGCGATCACCTCAATCTTAACTGAGTTTTCTGCGGTCTCATATTACAAACTTAATTTGACTAAATCCACAATTTTTCCCCTTTTTCTCCCGGTTCCTCTTCAAATTCAAATCCAATCCCAATATATATTTATTTGGGCCCCCCTAGGCTTTACGTACCTAGGTATTCGGATAACTAGGTTGGATAACATCGTCCGTGCAAACTGTGAGGAAACTCTCGCGGAGGTCAGGAAGAGCATGGATCAGTTATCGAGCGCGTCGCTTTCGTGGATGGCCCGCATACAAACTTCTAAAATGCTATTCCTCCCTAAAATTATGTACCTTTTCCGGAGCCTCCCCCTTTTTATCCCCTCGAAATTTATTTTAGCTTTTCAATCGCTTATAGATCGGTTCATCTGGAACAAGAAACCTCATAGGATCAGGCGTCGGATTATGTCCCTACCATACTCTATGGGTGGGTTGGGTGCTCCTGTGGTGCAGTCTTACTATAGGGCGGCGGTCCTTGAGCCTCTTAAAATATGGTGGGAGGGGAACTCACGCTTACCCTGGTTTCTTATCGAGTCTCAGTTTGCCCCCCAAAATTCTCTTAAATTGCTCCTAGAGCTTCAGCTGCTCCGTGTCTATCTTGAGGGCCCGTGTCTCCGTACTATCAAGACTGCTACTAAACTTTGGGCGTCGCTTTGCACCTCTCATCTTGTGTTTATGTATGACTATGTCTCTTTGCAGGCCTTGGAGTGTTGTGAATTCTGTGGCAGAGCTCCCTCCTGTGGTCACAAGTGGTACTTCGGCTGATTCTCTCTGTGAGCTTCCGTTGGTGGAGGAGAGTGGTACTGCAGCTTCTGAGTTTCCTTCCTCAGGTGATGTGGTGAAGTCGTTAGGTGCTGCTCTATTTAACTCCACCTAGTGCTTTGATCCTGGCCTCCAGTCAATGTTCTAGTATTGGACCTGTTTCACACTGGATCGTTCCTGTGGCCTGCTGCTCTGCATAGCTAAGTTCCGCTTTTGCTATTTTGTTTGCTGTTTTTTTCTGTCCAGCTTGCTTACTTGTTTTTTCTTGCTTGCTGGAAGCTCTGGGACGCAGAGGGTGTACCTCCGTGCCATTAGTTCGGTACGGAGGGTCTTTTTGCCCCCTTTGCGTGGTTTTTTGTAGGGTTTTGTGTTGACCGCAAAGTTACCTTTCCTATCCTCGCTCTGTTCAGAAAGTCGGGCCTCACTTTGCTAAATCTATTTCATCTCTACGTTTGTCTTTTCATCTTAACTCACAGTCATTATATGTGGGGGCTGCCTTTTCCTTTGGGGTATTTCTCTGAGGCAAGGTAGGCTTATTTTCTATCTTCAGGCTAGCTAGTTTCTCAGGCTGTGCCGAGTTGCATAGGGAGCGTTAGGCGCAATCCACGGCTGCCTCTAGTGTGGTTGGAGAGGATTAGGGATTGCGGTCAGCAGAGTTCCCACGTCTCAGAGCTCGTTCTATGTTTTTGGGTCATTGTCAGGTCACTGTATGTGCTCTGACTTCTATGTCCATTGTGGTACTGAATTACCTTATCATAACAGTACTGGAGGCCCAAAGTACTAATGATTCTCAATAGAGGGAAAAAAGAAGTTCTGAGACCATTTTTTTTTCTCTGCACTGTGTTTTGCCTTTTTTTTTCCCTAGACATTTGGGTGGTTCAGGACACAGGTGTAGCGATGGACATTAAAGGTCTGTCTTCATGTGTGGATCAGCTCACGGCAAGAGTACAAAATATTCAAGACTTTGTGGTTCAGAATTCTATGTTAGAACCAAGAATTCCTATTCCTGATTTGTTTTTTGGAGATAGAACTAAATTTCTGAGTTTCAAAAATAATTGTAAACTATTTCTGGCTTTGAAACCTCGCTCCTCTGGTGACCCAGTTCAACAAGTTAGGATCATTATTTCTTTATTACGTGGCGACCCTCAGGACTGGGCATTTTCTCTTGCGTCAGGAGATCCTGCATTAAGTAATATCGATGCGTTTTTCCTGGCGCTCGGATTGCTGTACGATTAATCTAATTCAGTGGATCAGGCAGAGAAAAATTTGCTGGCTCTGTGTCAGGGTCAGGATGAGATAGAGGTATATTGTCAGAAATTTAGAAAGTGGTCCGTTCTCACTCAATGGAATGAAGGTGCGCTTGCAGCTATTTTCAGAAAGGGTCTCTCTGAAGCCCTTAAGGATGTCATGGTGGGATTTCCTATGCCTGCTGGTCTGAATGAGTCTATGTCTTTGGCCATTTAGATCAGTCGACGCTTGCGTGAGCGTAAATCTGTGCACCATTTGGCGGTATTATCTGAGCATAAACCTGAGCCTATGCAGTGCGATAGGACTTTGACCAGAGTTGAACGGCAAGAAAACAGACGTCTGAATGGGCTGTGTTTCTACTGTGGTGATTCCACTCATGCTATCTCTGATTGTCCTAAGCGCACTAAGCGGTTCGCTAGGTCTGCCACCATTGGTACGGTACAGTCAAAATTTCTTTTGTCCGTTACCTTGATCTGCTCTTTGTCATCTTATTCTGTCATGGCATTTGTGGATTCAGGCGCTGCCCTGAATTTGATGGACTTGGAGTATGCTAGGCGTTGTGGGTTTTTCTTGGAGCCCTTGCAGTGTCCTATTCCATTGAGAGGAATTGATGCTACGCCTTTGGCCAAGAATAAGCCTCAGTACTGGACCCAGCTGACCATGTGCATGGCTCCTGCACATCAGGAGGTTATTCGCTTTCTGGTGTTGCATAATCTGCATGATGTGGTCGTGTTGGGGTTGCCATGGCTACAAGTCCATAATCCAGTATTAGATTGGAAATCCATGTCTGTGTCCAGCTGGGGTTGTCAGGGGGTACATGGTGATGTCCCATTTCTGTCTATTTCGTCATCCACCCCTTCTGAGGTTCCAGAGTTCTTGTCTGATTACCGGGATGTATTTGATGAGCCCAAGTCCGATACCCTACCTCCGCATAGGGATTGTGATTGTGCTATCGATTTGATTCCTGGTAGTACATTCCCAAAAGGTCGACTGTTTAATTTATCTGTGCCTGAGCACGCCGCTATGCGGAGTTATGTGAAGGAGTCCTTGGAGAAGGGGCATATTCGCCCGTCATCGTCGCCATTGGGAGCAGGGTTCTTTTTTGTGGCCAAGAAGGATGGTTCGCTGAGACCTTGTATAGATTACCACCTTCTAAATAAGATCACGGTTAAATTTCAGTACCCCTTGCCGTTGTTATCTGATTTGTTTGCTCGGATTAAGGGGGCTAGTTGGTTCACCAAGATAGATCTTCGTGGTGCGTATAATCTTGTGCGTATTAAGCGAGGCGATGAATGGAAAACTGCATTTAATACGCCCGAGGGCCATTTTGAGTATCTAGTAATGCCATTCGGACTTGCCAATGCTCCATCAGTGTTTCAGTCCTTTATGCATGACATCTTCCGAGAGTACCTGGATAAATTCCTGATTGTGTACTTGGATGACATTTTGATCTTCTCGGATGATTGGAAGTCTCATGTGAAGCAGGTCAGAACGGTGTTTCAGGTCCTGCGTGCTAATTCTTTGTTTGTGAAAGGATCAAAGTGTCTCTTTGGTGTTCAGAAGGTTTCATTTTTGGGGTTCATCTTTTCTCCTTCTACTATCGAGATGGACCCTGTTAAGGTCCAAGCCATCCATGATTGGACTCAGCCGACATCTCTGAAAAGTCTGCAAAAGTTCATGGGCTTTGCTAATTTTTATCGTCGCTTCATCTGCAATTTTTCTAGTATTGCTAAACCATTGACCGATTTGACCAAGAAGGGTGCTGATGTGGTCAATTGGTCTTCTGCTGCTGTGGAAGCTTTTCAAGAGTTGAAGCGTCATTTTTCTTCTGCCCCTGTGTTGTGTCAACCAGATGTTTCGCTTCCATTCCAGGTCGAGGTTGATGCTTCTGAGATTGGAGCAGGGGCTGTTTTGTCGCGGAGAAGTTCTGATTGCTCGGTGATGAAACCATGCGCCTTCTTTTCCAGGAAGTTTTCGCCTGCTGAGCGAAATTATGATGTTGGCAATCGAGAGTTGCTGGCCATGAAGTGGGCATTCGAGGAGTGGCGTCATTGGCTTGAAGGAGCTAAGCATCGCGTGGTGGTCTTGACTGATCATAAGAACTTGACTTATCTGGAGTCTGCCATGCGGTTGAATCCTAGACAGGCTCGTTGGTCGCTGTTTTTTGCCCGTTTTGACTTTGTGATTTCGTACCTTCCGGGCTCTAAAAATGTGAAGGAGGACGCTCTGTCTAGGAGTTTTGTGCCCGACTCTCCGGGTTTATCTGAGCCGGCGGGTATTCTCAAAGAGGGAGTAATTGTGTCTGCCATCTCCCCTGATTTGCGGCGGGTGCTGCAAAAATTTCAGGCTAATAAACATGATCGTTGCCCAGCAGAGAAACTGTTTGTCCCTGATAGGTGGACGAATAGGGTTATCTCTGAGGTTCATTGTTCGGTGTTGGCTGGTCATCCTGGAATCTTTGGTACCAGAGAGTTAGTGGCTAGATCCTTTTGGTGGCCATCTCTGTCGCGGGATGTGCGTACTTTTGTGCAGTCCTGTGGGATTTGTGCTCGGGCTAAGCCCTGCTGTTCTCGTGCCAGTGGGTTGCTTTTGCCCTTGCCGGTCCCGAAGAGGCCTTGGACACATATCTCTATGGATTTTATTTCAGATCTTCCTGTCTCTCAAAAGATGTCAGTCATTTGGGTGGTCTGTGATCGCTTCTCTAAGATGGTCCATTTGGTACCCTTGTCTAAATTACCTTCCTCCTCTGATTTGGTGCCAATTGTTCTTCCAGCATATGGTTCGTTTACATGGCATTCCAGAGAATATCATTTCTGACAGAGGTTCCCAGTTTGTTTCGAGGTTTTGGCGAGCCTTTTGTGCTAGGATGGGCATTGACTTGTCTTTTTCCTCGGCTTTCCATCCTCAGACTAATAGCCAGACCAAACGAACCAATCAGACCTTGGAAACATATCTGAGATGCTTTGTTTCTGCTGATCAGGATGACTGGGTGTCCTTTTTGCCTTTGGCTGAGTTCGCCCTTAATAATCGGGCCAGCTCGGCTACCTTGGTTTCGCCATTTTTCTGCAACTCTGGGTTCCATCCTCGTTTCTCTTCAGGGCAGTTTGAGTCTTCGGACTGTCCTGGTGTGGATACTGTGGTGGACATGTTGCAGCAGATTTGGACTCATGTAGTGGACAATTTGACCTTGTCCCAGGAGAAGGCTCAACGTTTCGCTAATCGCAGACGCTGTGTGGGTCCCCGACTTCGTGTTGGGGATTTGGTTTGGTTATCTTCTCGTCATATTCCTATGAAGGTTTCCTCTCCTAAGTTTAAACCTCGTTTCATTGGTCCGTATAGGATTTCTGAGGTTCTTAATCCTGTGTCTTTTCGTCTGACCCTTCCAGATTCTTTTTCCATACATAACGTATTCCATAGGTCATTTGTTGTGAATTCTGTGGCTGAATTCACTCCTGTGGTCACAAGTGGTACTGCAGCTTCTGAGCTTCCTCCCTCAGGTGTTCTGGTGAGCTCGTTAACTGCTTCATTACTTAACTCCGCCTGATGCTGCTATCCTTGCTCCTTGTCAATGTTTCAGTGTTGGATCTGAGCTTCTCCTGATTGTTCCTGTGACCTGCTGCTCTGTATAGCTAAGTGCTTTTTGCTTTTTTGTTGCTTTTTTTCTGTCCAGCTTGTCTTTTGTTTTGCTGGAAGCTCTGAGACGCAAAGGGTGTACCGCCGTGCCGTTAGTTCGGCACGGTGGGTTTTTTTTGCCCCCTTTGCGTGGTTTGCTTTAGGGTTTTTTTGTAGACTGCAAAGTTCGCTTTACTGTCCTCGCTCTGTCCTAGAATATCGGGCCCCACTTTGCTGAATCTATTTCATCCCTACGTTTTGTCTTTTCATCTTACTCACAGTCATTATATGTGGGGGGCTGCCTTTTCCTTTGGGGAATTTCTCTGGGGCAAGTCAGGCCTATTTTTCTATCTTCAGGCTAGCTAGTTTCTTAGGCTGTGCCGATTTGCCTAGGTAGTTGTTAGGCGCAATCCACAGCCGCTTTTAGTTGTGTTTAGGATAGGATCAGGTGTGCAGTCTACAGAGTTTCCACGTCTCAGAGCTCGTTCTTGTATTTTTGGGTATTTGTCAGATCACTGTGTGCGCTCTGATCGCTAAGCACACTGTGTTTCTGGATTGCCTTCATAACACCTGTCAATAGCAAACATAACAGTACAAGGAGCCCAACTAATGATTCTCAATAGAGGGAAAGAAAAAGTTCTGACATCATTTTTTTTTTCTTTTTTCTGCTCTGTGTTCACTTTTTTTTTTTCCCCTAGACATTTGGGTGATTCTGGACACAGGTGTGGACATGGATATTCAGGGTCTGTGCTCTTCAATGGATAATCTCGTTATAAATGTACAAAAAATTCAAGATACTATTGATCAGAAATCTATGTTAGAACCAAGAATTCCTATTCCTGATTTGTTTTTTGGAGATAGAACTAAGTTTCTAAGTTTCAAAAATAATTGTAAGCTATTTCTGGCCTTGAAACCTCATTCTTCTGGTAATCCTATTCAACAGGTTTTGATTATTATTTCTTTTTTGCGCGGCGACCCTCAAGACTGGGCATTTTCTCTTGCGCCAGGAGACCCTGCATTGAGTAGTGTCGATGCGTTTTTCCTGGCGCTCGGATTGCTGTACGATGAGCCTAATTCAGTGGATCAGCCTGAGAAAAATTTGCTGGCTTTGTGCCAGGGTCAGGATGATATAGAAGTATATTGTCAGAAATTTAGGAAATGGTCAGTACTCACTCAGTGGAATGAATCTGCGCTGGCAGCTTTGTTCAGAAAGGGTCTCTCTGAGGCTCTTAAGGATGTCATGGTGGGATTTCCTATGCCTGCTGGTTTGAATGAGTCTTTGTCTTTGGCCATTCAGATCGGTCGACGCTTGCGCGAGCGTAAATCTGTGCACCATTTGGCGGTACTGCCTGAGGTTAAACCTGAGCCTATGCAGTGCGATAGGACTATGACTAGAGTTGAACGGCAGGAATACAGACGTCTGAATGGTCTGTGTTTCTACTGTGGTGATTCCACTCATGCTATTTCTGATTGTCCTAAGCACACTAAGCGGTCCGCTAGGTCTGCCGTCATTGGTATTGTACAGTCCAAATTCCTTCTGTCCATTACCTTGATATGCTCTTTGTCGTCGTTTTCTGTCATGGCGTTTGTGGATTCGGGCGCTGCCCTGAATCTGATGGATTTGGATTATGCTAAACGTTGTGGGTTTTTCTTGGAGCCTTTGCGGTGTCCTATTCCATTGAGAGGAATTGATGCTACACCTTTGGCCAAGAATAAACCTCAATACTGGGCCCAGCTGACCATGTGCATGGCTCCTGCACATCAGGAAGTTATTCGCTTTCTGGTGTTGCATAATCTGCATGATGTGGTCGTGTTGGGGTTGCCATGGCTACAAACCCATAATCCAGTATTGGATTGGAATTCCATGTCGGTATCCAGCTGGGGTTGTCAGGGGGTACATGGTGATGTTCCATTTTTGTCGATTTCGTCATCCACCCCTTCTGAGGTCCCAGAGTTCTTGTCTGATTATCAGGATGTATTTGAAGAGCCCAAGTCCGATGCTCTACCTCCGCATAGGGATTGTGATTGTGCTATCAATTTGATTCCTGGTAGTAAATTCCCTAAAGGTCGATTATTTAATTTATCCGTGCCCAAACACGCCGCTATGCGCAGTTATGTGAAGGAATCCCTGGAGAAGGGACATATTCGCCCATCGTCATCACCACTGGGAGCAGGGTTCTTCTTTGTAGCCAAGAAGGATGGTTCGCTGAGACCGTGTATTGATTACCGCCTTCTTAATAAGATCACTGTTAAATTTCAGTATCCCTTGCCATTGTTATCTGACTTGTTTGCTCGGATTAAGGGGGCTAGTTGGTTCACTAAGATAGATCTTCGTGGTGCGTATAATCTGGTGAGAATCAGGCAAGGAGATGAATGGAAAACTGCATTCAATACGCCCGAGGGTCATTTTGAGTATCTAGTGATGCCGTTCGGACTTGCCAATGCTCCATCTGTGTTTCAGTCTTTTATGCATGACATCTTCCGTGAGTATCTGGATAAATTCCTGATTGTTTACTTGGATGACATTTTGATCTTCTCAGATGATTGGGAGTCTCATGTGAAGCAGGTCAGAATGGTTTTTCAGGTCCTGCGTGCTAACTCTTTGTTTGTGAAGGGATCAAAGTGTCTCTTCGGTGTGCAGAAAGTTTCATTTTTGGGGTTCATCTTTACCCCTTCTACTATCGAGATGGATCCAGTTAAGGTCCAAGCCATCCAGGATTGGATTCAGCCGACATCTCTGAAAAGTCTGCAAAAGTTCCTGGGCTTTGCTAATTTTTATCGTCGCTTCATCTGTAATTTTTCTAGCATTGCCAAACCATTGACCGATTTGACCAAGAAGGGTGCTGATTTGGTTAATTGGTCTTCTGCTGCTGTGGAAGCTTTTCAGGAGTTGAAGCGTCGTTTTTGTTCTGCCTCTGTGTTGTGTCAGCCAGATGTTTCTCTTCCGTTCCAGGTCGAGGTTGATGCTTCTGAGATTGGAGCAGGGGCGGTTTTGTCACAGAGAGGTTCTGATTGCTCAGTGATGAAACCATGTGCTTTCTTTTCCAGGAAGTTTTCGCCCGCTGAGCGTAATTATGATGTGGGCAATCGAGAGTTGCTGACCATGAAGTGGGCATTCGAGGAGTGGCGTCATTGGCTTGAAGGAGCTAAGCATCGCGTGGTGGTATTGACTGATCATAAGAACTTGACTTATCTCGAGTCTGCCAAGCGCTTGAATCCTAGACAGGCCCGTTGGTCGTTATTTTTTGCCCGCTTCGACTTTGTGATTTCGTACCTTCCGGGCTCTAAAAATGTGAAGGCGGATGCTCTGTCTAGGAGTTTTGTGCCCGACTCTCCGGGTTTATCTGAGCCAGCGGGTATCCTCAAGGAAGGAGTCATTGTGTCTGCCATCTCCCCTGATTTGCGGCGGGTGCTGCAAAAATTTCAGGCGAATAAACCTGATCGTTGTCCAGCAGAGAAACTGTTCGTCCCTGATAGGTGGACTAATAAACTTATCTCTGAACTTCATTGTTCGGTGTTGGCTGGTCATCCTGGAATCTTTTGGTACCAGAGAGTTAGTGGCTAGATCCTTCTGGTGGCCATCTCTGTCACGGGATGTACGTACTTTTGTGCAGTCCTGTGGGATTTGTGCTAGGGCTAAGCCCTGCTGTTCTCGTGCCAGTGGGTTGCTTTTGCCCTTGCCGGTCCCAAAGAGGCCTTGGACACATATTTCGATGGATTTCATTTCTGACCTTCCCGTTTCTCAAAAGATGTCAGTCATTTGGGTGGTCTGTGATCGCTTTTCTAAAATGGTCCATCTGGTGCCCTTGGCTAAATTGCCTTCCTCCTCTGATTTGGTACCTTTGTTCTTTCAGCATGTGGTTCGGTTGCATGGCATTCCTGAGAATATTGTTTCTGACAGAGGTTCCCAGTTTGTTTCAAGGTTTTGGCGAGCCTTTTGTGGTAGGATGGGCATTGACCTATCCTTTTCCTCGGCTTTCCATCCTCAGACTAATGGCCAGACCGAACGAACCAATCAGACCTTGGAAACATATCTGAGATGTTTTGTTTCTGCAGACCAGGATGATTGGGTGTCCTTTTTGCCGTTGGCTGAGTTCGCCCTTAATAATCGGGCCAGCTCGGATACCTTGGTTTCTCCATTTTTTTGCAATTCTGGGTTCCATCCTCGTTTCTCTTCAGGACAGGTTGAGTCTTCGGACTGTCCTGGTGTGGATTCTGTGGTGGATAGGTTGCAGCAGATCTGGACTCAGGTAGTGGACAATTTGATCTTGTCCCAGGAGAAAGCTCAACTTTTCGCTAATCGCAGACGCCGTGTGGGTCCCCGACTTCGTGTTGGGGATCTGGTTTGGTTATCTTCTCGTCATATTCCTATGAAGGTTTCCTCTCCTAAATTTAAACCTCGTTTTATTGGTCCATATAGGATTTCTGAGGTTCTCAATCCTGTGTCTTTTCGTTTGACCCTCCCAGACTCCTTTTCCATACATAATGTATTCCATAGGTCGTTGTTGCGGAGATACGTGGCACCTATGGTTCCATCTGTTGAGCCTCCTGCCCCGGTTTTGGTGGAGGGGGAATTGGAGTATATTGTGGAGAAGATTTTGGATTCTCGTGTTTCTAGACGGAAACTCCAGTATCTGGTTAAATGGAAGGGTTATGCTCAGGAAGATAATTCCTGGGTTTTTGCCTCTGATGTTCATGCTTCTGATCTTGTTCGTGCCTTTCATGCGGCTCATCCTGGTCGGCCTGGGGGCTCTGGTGAGGGTTCGGTGACCCCTCCTCAAGGGGGGGGGTACTGTTGTGAATTCTGTGGCTGAATTCACTCCTGTGGTCACAAGTGGTACTGCAGCTTCTGAGCTTCCTCCCTCAGGTGTTCTGGTGAGCTCATTAACTGCTTCATTACTTAACTCCGCCTGATGCTGCTATCCTTGCTCCTTGTCAATGTTTCAGTGTTGGATCTGAGCTTCTCCTGATTGTTCCTGTGACCTGCTGCTCTGTATAGCTAAGTGCTTTTTGCTTTTTTGTTGCTTTTTTTCTGTCCAGCTTGTCTTTTGTTTTGCTGGAAGCTCTGAGACGCAAAGGGTGTACCGCCGTGCCGTTAGTTCGGCACGGTGGGTTTTTTTTGCCCCCTTTGCGTGGTTTGCTTTAGGGTTTTTTTGTAGACTGCAAAGTTCGCTTTACTGTCCTCGCTCTGTCCTAGAATATCGGGCCCCACTTTGCTGAATCTATTTCATCCCTACGTTTTGTCTTTTCATCTTACTCACAGTCATTATATGTGGGGGGCTGCCTTTTCCTTTGGGGAATTTCTCTGGGGCAAGTCAGGCCTATTTTTCTATCTTCAGGCTAGCTAGTTTCTTAGGCTGTGCTGAGTTGCCTAGATAGTTGTTAGGCGCAATCCACAGCCGCTTTTAGTTGTGTTTAGGATAGGATCAGGTGTGCAGTCTACAGAGTTTCCACGTCTCAGAGCTCGTTCTTGTATTTTTGGGTATTTGTCAGATCACTGATTGCCTTCATAACACCTGTCATTAGCAAACATAACAGTCATTGTTGCGGAGATACGTGGCAGAATTCTGTGGCAGAGCTCCCTCCTGTGGTCACAAGTGGTACTTCGGCTGATTCTCTCTGTGAGCTTCCATTGGTGGAGGAGAGTGGTACTGCGGCTTCTGAGTTTCCTTCCTCAGGTGATGTGGTGAAGTCGTTAGGTGCTGCTCTATTTAACTCCACCTAGTGCTTTGATCCTGGCCTCCAGTCAATGTTCTAGTATTGGACCTGTTTCCTCCTGGATCGTTCCTGTGGCCTGCTGCTCTGCATAGCTAAGTTCCGCTTTTGCTATTTTGTATGCTGTTTTTTTCTGTCCAGCTTGCTTACTTGTTTTTTCTTGCTTGCTGGAAGCTCTGGGACGCAGAGGGTGTACCTCCGTGCCATTAGTTCGGTACGGAGGGTCGTTTTGCCCCCTTTGTGTGGTTTTTTTGTAGGGTTTTGTGTTGACCGCAAAGTTACCTGTCCTATCCTCGCTCTGTTCAGAAAGTCGGGCCTCACTTTGCTAAATCTATTTCATCTCTACGTTTGTCTTTTCATCTTAACTCACAGTCATTATATGTGGGGGCTGCCTTTTCCTTTGGGGTATTTCTCTGAGGCAAGGTAGGCTTATTTTCTATCTTCAAGCTAGCTAGTTTCTCAGGCTGTGCCGAGTTGCATAGGGAGCGTTAGGCGCAATCCACGGCTGCCTTTAGTGTGGTTGGAGAGGATTAGGGATTGCGGTCAGCAGAGTTCCCACGTCTCAGAGCTCGTTCTATGTTTTTGGGTTATTGTCAGGTCACTGTATGTGCTCTGACTTCTATGTCCATTGTGGTACTGAATTACCTTATCATAACATTGCAGTATGCTATTGGGCACATTTCTCTTTCCTCGTGGCGGGGGCGCGGGGTGCTCCGAGTGGCTGACTTGTTCGGCTCGAGTGGCCTTATGTCGTTTGAGGACCTTGCAGGGAGATTTTCCCTTACTAATATTGATTTCTTTCAATATTTACAGCTTCGCAGCTTCCTTAGGTCGCGTCGGCTGTTTGGTGCACCCCGGCCTTTGTCAGAGGACCCGGCTCATAGGTTCTTTAGACCAGCCACTACATTGCCCCATGGTATCTCTATCATCTACAAAGCCCTTATATCCCATGGTATTCCTGATAAGCTCCCTTTTATGACTTCCTGGGAGTCCTCGCTGGATTTTGAGGCCTCCCTGGAAGATTGGCGGTTTTCAATGGTGCATCCCTCCAAGTTCTCCTCGTGTCTTGGTCACTTGGAACAGGTGAAAAAGATCCAGTTGCATTGGTATCTTACTCCTGTCCGTCTGGCGAAATTCTCTCCGTCCTCCTCCCCGCTCTGCTGGAAGGGTTGTGGTGCCATGGGTTCCTCCTCCCATGTGTGGTGGTCGTGCCCGCAGGTTCAGGTTTTTTGGCGCCGGGTGGAGTCCTTGATCGCTGAGCTAACTCATCTGCCTCTTGCTCTGAATGGACAACTCGCTGTTCTGGGTATCTCCCTCATAGATATCCCCTCCCCTCTCCGTCCTATAATTTCCAATGTCCTAGTTGCTGCCAGACAGTGTATTGAAAATACTGGAAGTCTTCAGATCTCCCTTCTAGGGCCGAACTGATCTCCAAGATTGATCTTCACTTCTGTTATGAGGTTATTATGGCTCAAGGTTTACCAAAAAAGACTAAAGTCCTTTCCTGATGGGACCCCTGGGTGTCCTCAGCCTATATTTCCCAGTCTGCTCTTACTCTCATTTAAAAGTCATGGTTCTTTTGAATATGTGATCTCTCTTGTACTGTAACTGTGTATTTTTGTACTGATTATGCTGTGGTCCCTGAGTATTATGTACTGCGGTTTTCCCTTTGTTCCCCTTGCCTCCCCTATTTTCTTTTCTTCCCTCTCCCTCCCCTCCCTCTTTCGAATGTTATTTGATGTCCTATTTGATATGTTACATTTCAATAAAAAGTTTATTGGTTAAAAAAAAACAAAAACAGGATATTTAATGTGAATCACTGTAGAAAACGTTTCGGTCTTGCGTCAGACTTTCATCAGTTACAGTGTAAGGTAAATCAACTTTACTGAAAAATCGTCACTGGTATTCAGTACGGTTACTAGATCAGTGGCGTTAGCGAACGCGGTGTCCACCGCTAGTCCGGACTAGCGGTGGACACCGCGTTCGCTAGTGCCACTGCTCCACACAGCGCTCAGCCTGACAACAGGCTCTAACACCGCAATACCTCACCTCCTATAAAAAGTTTCTGATCTAGTAAACCAGGGATTCAAGCTTCAGGAGGCTAATTTGCATATTCCAGGTGCCTTCTGGGAGAAGCGAAGTCTCCCTAAGCTAGAAGATCGTTGGGTACAGCCGGGACCAGCTGCTTCGAAAGAATCACCAAACCAAGGATTTTGCCTGTAGGACATTATTGCAAGAGAGCTTGGCTGAGTAGATTACACAAGAAGGAAAACACACAGCAAGTCAGCAGGATCTAGGAGCAACATGGCAGATATGACAACCTACATGGTGAGCTGCAGCATGTGCTACATGTTCACAGATCGACCAGAAGAAGAATCCAATTTCACCTGTCAGAAGTGTAGACTAGTGGCCCTTTTAGAAGAAAAGGTGCGGGGTCTGGAAGAAAGAATAGCAACTTTGAAACTCATCAAAGAGAATGAAGACTTTCTAGACAGAACAGAAGCATCTATACTGGTCACAGAAGGTGCAAAAAGTGTCAGAGAACCTCCAAAAGCAGATGAGTGGAAGCATGTGACCAAAAGAAGCAAGAAGACCATGGAGAAATCACCAACCACACAACTGAAGAACCGATATCAAATCTTTGTAGAGGATGAAGATGGCACACCTAAGAATGAAGCAATACCAGCAAGCAAAAAAGAAAAGGGCACACAGCCACAAGTGACAGCAAAAAGTACAGCCAAGAAGCAACGAAGAGTGGTGGTGGTGGGAGACTCACTACTGAGAGGCACAGAAGCAGCCATCTGCAGACCGGACATAACTGCAAGAGAAGTATGCTGCCTTCCAGGTGCGATGATCAAGGATGTGACCGATAGGATACCAAAGCTCTTCAGCTCCAAGGACGTCCACCCATTTCTTCTGATACATGTTGGCACCAATGACACGGCAAGGAAGGACCTACCGACAATCTGCAAGGACTTTGAAGAGTTGGGGAAGAAAGTAAAGGAACTGGATGCACAGGTAGTTTTTTCTTCTATCCTTCCAGTAGATGGGCATGGCACCAGGAGATGGAACAGGATCCTTGATGCAAACAACTGGCTAAGACGATGGTGCAGACAACAAGGATTCGGATTCCTGGACCACGGTGTGAATTACTTGTACGATGGACTCCTCGCCAGAGACGGACTACACCTCAACAAACCTGGGAAACACACATTCGCCAGAAGACTCGCTACACTCATCAGGAGGGCGTTAAACTAGAAGAAGAGGGGACGGGAAGAAAAACATTAGACTCGAACAAAGACGACCCAGGAAAACATACTCAGAAGGGAGGTAAGAACATTTCTAAAACAATCCACAGTGAGGAGATTGGAACAAAACAAAATCCTCTAAACTGCATGCTCGCAAACGCCAGAAGCCTGACAAACAAGATGGAAGAACTAGAAGCAGAAATATCTACAGGTAACTTTGACATAGTGGGAATAACCGAGACATGGTTAGATGAAAGCTATGACTGGGCAGTTAACTTACAGGGTTACAGTCTGTTTAGAAAGGATCGTAAAAATCGGAGAGGAGGAGGGGTTTGTCTCTATGTAAAGTCTTGTCTAAAGTCCACTTTAAGGGAGGATATTAGCGAAGGGAATGAGGATGTCGAGTCCATATGGGTTGAAATTCATGGAGGGAAAAATGGTAACAAAATTCTCATTGGGGTCTGTTACAAACCCCCAAATATAACAGAAACCATGGAAAGTCTACTTCTAAAGCAGATAGATGAAGCTGCAACCCATAATGAGGTCCTGGTTATGGGGGACTTTAACTACCCAGATATTAACTGGGAAACAGAAACCTGTGAAACCCATAAAGGCAACAGGTTTCTGCTAATAACCAAGAAAAATTATCTTTCACAATTGGTGCAGAATCCAACCAGAGGAGCAGCACTTTTAGACCTAATACTATCTAATAGACCTGACAGAATAACAAATCTGCAGGTGGTTGGGCATTTAGGAAATAGCGACCACAATATTGTGCAGTTTCACCTGTCTTTCACTAGGGGGACTTGTCAGGGAGTCACAAAAACATTGAACTTTAGGAAGGCAAAGTTTGAACAGCTTAGAGATGCCCTTAATCTGGTAGACTGGGACAATATCCTCAGAAATGAGAATACAGATAATAAATGGGAAATGTTTAAGAACATCCTAAATAGGCAGTGTAAGCGGTTTATACCTTGTGGGAATAAAAGGACTAGAAATAGGAAAAACCCAATGTGGCTAAACAAAGAAGTAAGGCAGGCAATTAACAGTAAAAAGAAAGCATTTGCACTACTAAAGCAGGATGGCACCACTGAAGCTCTAAAAAACTATAGGGAGAAAAATACTTTATCTAAAAAACTAATTAAAGCTGCCAAAAAGGAAACAGAGAAGCACATTGCTAAGGAGAGTAAAACTAATCCCAAACTGTTCTTCAACTATATCAATAGTAAAAGAATAAAAACTGAAAATGTAGGCCCCTTAAAAAATAGTGAGGAAAGAATGGTTGTAGATGACGAGGAAAAAGCTAACATATTAAACACCTTCTTCTCCACGGTATTCACGGTGGAAAATGAAATGCTAGGTGAAATCCCAAGAAACAATGAAAACCCTATATTAAGGGTCACCAATCTAACCCAAGAAGAGGTGCGAAACCGGCTAAATAAGATTAAAATAGATAAATCTCCGGGTCCGGATGGCATACACCCACGAGTACTAAGAGAACTAAGTAATGTAATAGATAAACCATTATTTCTTATTTTTAGTGACTCTATAGCGACAGGGTCTGTTCCGCAGGACTGGCGCATAGCAAATGTGGTGCCAATATTCAAAAAGGGCTCTAAAAGTGAACCTGGAAATTATAGGCCAGTAAGTCTAACCTCTATTGTTGGTAAAATATTTGAAGGGTTTCTGAGGGATGTTATTCTGGATTATCTCAATGAGAATAACTGTTTAACTCCATATCAGCATGGGTTTATGAGAAATCGCTCCTGTCAAACCAATCTAATCAGTTTTTATGAAGAGGTAAGCTATAGGCTGGACCACGGTGAGTCATTGGACGTGGTATATCTCGATTTTTCCAAAGCGTTTGATACCGTGCCGCACAAGAGGTTGGTACACAAAATGAGAATGCTTGGTCTGGGGGAAAATGTGTGTAAATGGGTTAGTAACTGGCTTAGTGATAGAACGCAGAGGGTGGTTATAAATGGTATAGTCTCTAACTGGGTCGCTGTGACCAGTGGGGTACCGCAGGGGTCAGTATTGGGACCTGTTCTCTTCAACATATTCATTAATGATCTGGTAGAAGGTTTACACAGTAAAATATCGATATTTGCAGATGATACAAAACTATGTAAAGCAGTTAATACAAGAGAAGATAGTATTCTGCTACAGATGGATCTGGATAAGTTGGAAACTTGGGCTGAAAGGTGGCAGATGAGGTTTAACAATGATAAATGTAAGGTTATACACATGGGAAGAGGGAATCAATATCACCATTACACACTGAACGGGAAACCACTGGGTAAATCTGACAGGGAGAAGGACTTGGGGATCCTAGTTAATGATAAACTTACCTGGAGCAGCCAGTGCCAGGCAGCAGCTGCCAAGGCAAACAGGATCATGGGGTGCATTAAAAGAGGTCTGGATACACATGATGAGAGCATTATACTGCCTCTGTACAAATCCCTAGTTAGACCGCACATGGAGTACTGTGTCCAGTTTTGGGCACCGGTGCTCAGGAAGGATATAATGGAACTAGAGAGAGTACAAAGGAGGGCAACAAAATTAATAAAGGGGATGGGAGAACTACAATACCCAGATAGATTAGCGAAATTAGGATTATTTAGTCTAGAAAAAAGACGACTGAGGGGCGATCTAATAACCATGTATAAGTATATAAGGGGACAATACAAATATCTCGCTGAGGATCTGTTTATACCAAGGAAGGTGACGGGCACAAGGGGGCATTCTTTGCGTCTGGAGGAGAGAAGGTTTTTCCACCAACATAGAAGAGGATTCTTTACTGTTAGGGCAGTGAGAATCTGGAATTGCTTGCCTGAGGAGGTGGTGATGGCGAACTCAGTCGAGGGGTTCAAGAGAGGCCTGGATGTCTTCCTGGAGCAGAACAATATTGTATCATACAATTATTAGGTTCTGTAGAAGGACGTAGATCTGGGGATTTATTATGATGGAATATAGGCTGAACTGGATGGACAAATGTCTTTTTTCGGCCTTACTAACTATGTTACTATGTTACTATGTTACTGAATACCAGTGACGATTTTTCAGTGAAGTTGATTTACCTTACACTGTAACTGATGAAGGTCTGATGCAAGACTGAAACGTTTTCTACAGTGAATCACATTAAATATCCTGTTTTGGTCACTTAAGTTGAGTGCTGGGTCTACTTATTATATGCTCTCTGCAGGCACTGAGAAGGCACCTCCGTGCAGGACCCAGAAGGACTCCCGTGGCCATCTTGGATCCAGGGCCTGCAGGTAGGAGAACGGAGGAGACTCTCAGAACAACGTGATCACATTGCATTGTTCTGAGGGTCTCAGGGAAGCATTCAGGGAGCCCCCTCCCTGTGCAATGCTTCCCTATGCTACCGGAACGCTGCGATCATGTTTGATCGCTATGTTCTGGGGGTTAATGTGCCGGGAGCAGTCCGTGACTGCTCCTGGCACATAGTGACGGATATCAGCTGAGATAGCCAGCTGACACCTGGCCGCAATCGGCCGCGCTACCCAAGTGAACGCGGCTGATCGCTTATGACGTCCTGTCCATATGAATTAGGGCCCGGGTCACATGGATGGAATAGTACGTCCAATGGTAGAAAGGGGTTAAAATATCTGCCCTGTTGCTAAATATTTTTTGGCAGCTAAATATTTTTGGGGCACCAAAATGGTGTCAAGAAATTGGATAAGACATTCCCAAAAAATTTTACAGTACCACAAAAAATGGCAGAATTTTCTCTGCACTCAGATGTGATCGCTGGGACGGGCAAACCCGTGTAAAATAGCTGGAATTTTATGCTGATCTATGAAAAGGATCTGGCTGTAGTCTTCAGTGTCAACAAGCAAATGGAGAAAAAAGGGGCTCTGGATTGCTTTAGAAATAATCAGGATTAAAATGCAAAACAAATTATTCCTGGCCACTAACACCTGGGGCTAGGTATATATGTAATAAGCAGCAGCAGACAGTAATGGAATGGACCCTCTTGATGTATGCAGTGATATCTATATACCCACATACAGCCCCTGCAGGCCTTGCACTGATATGTATAGAGCCACATACACTCCCCTGCCTACCTAGCACTGCAATCTATATACTCCGGAATTAGTCCTTAGAAGGACTGTTGGTTTAGCTGGATTTGTGGATTCTATGATGATAGACCCTCACTAACTGAAAACCCCCCACATCTGACCCTATCTCGGCAGAAGCTCTCCCTACACTGTCTGAATCCGGAGCTGAATGTGACGAGCAGGGCGGCGCCAGGTCTCTTATAGACCTGATGATGCTGTGCGCCCAGCCAATCACTGTAATGCCACAACCAACATGGCTACAGCATTACAGTGTGTGGCAGACAATCCCTGCATGTTTATTGGCTCTATAAAGAGCGCCAAACATGCAGCGCGGGGACCCGAACTCCCGCCGAGCAAACCCGGAAATGCTCGGTGCTCGCCGAGTACAGCGATGGTCGGGCCGGTAACCACCATTACAGAGTATGCTCGCTCATCACTAGTGTAGTTCGTTCCCCCAGTTTTTTCGTTGTCTCTGGCATCCAGAGTGCTCCTCCAATGGATCCTCCATTCTGTAGCCTGAGTGATCAGGCGACGCTCTTTGTATCGCATTATTCCCCTCATCAACACCTCCCTCATTTTCCCTTACTCCCATTCACTACACATTCTATCAGCTTCCACCATAGCAGCTTGACCCCGATACATGCTCACTAGGTTTATGTCTCCTGTCACCAGAACAGCCGCGACCAGGAACCAACACGCGTTCTTCGAATAGACAGCCGTCACATACAAGATCCAATCACATTCTTGTGTTGTCAGCACTTCCATTTCTCACTATGTAACACCCCAGGCTGACATTCATTCTTATTACTTATTAACAGGGCTGCCACTAGAAATTTCGGGGCCCCATACTGGCAAAATTTTCGGGGCCCCCTTGAGACTCCACCCAGGCTCCACCCCAGCCCCGCCTCCAGGCTCCACCCCTCGAACTGTCCACAGTCCCACCGCTCTCTCTTGGAAAAACTCCACTTCTCACCAATCACACATTAACAGTTCCCATCACCAGATCACACATATAGCAGGCAGCTTTTGTTTTGGCCAAAAGATTTTTTAAGCCGCCACCATAACACGGTAGACACTTTTGGCCGGGCCCTACTCTGCTGTAACCTATTAAATATTTGTTAAAATATGCAATACAATTTAGGTATATTTTTATTTATTTTTCAATTTTTAAAATGCCCAATAATATCACATAGAAGGAACAAATACCACAACACCATGACCAGATGACATATTACCACCACAGTGATCGAATAATATCACATACAAGGAACAAATACCACAACACCATGACCAGACCACATATTACCACCACAGTGATCGAATAATATCACATACAAGGAACAAATACCACAACACCATGTCCAGACCACATATTACCACCACATAGTGACTGAATACTACAACTCTGATCAGTAATTTTTAAAAAAGCACCATACTATCACCATAAGTGCCATTATACACAGGAGATCTGTACTTAGTATGCAGTGTCTGTGTACAGATAATATAGTGATCACTAGTGAAATTATACACAGGAGCTCTGTATACAGTGTATAGTGTCAGTGTATAGGTAACACACTGACTCACCAGTGACGTCTCTAGGTGAAGTCCTTCATCTTTCATCCAGCACAGACCGCCATCATTTCATCCAGCCAGGACTTCTCTCTGCAGGAAATAACACAGTTATCTCGAGCTCCGCTTGCAGAACACATTACTTAATTTTTCACAACTTCTACATTACACCACATGAAGAAGGCGACATAGTATCACTCTATACAGTAACAGGACCGCCCCCCATTTAAAACAGTATACTCAAAAAATAAAATAAATACATCACTGCAGTAATAATATCCCTAAATTAGCCCCTATGGTATTAATAATATCACCCAGCCTGGCCCCGTGTGTCTCATTCCTGGCGTCAGCCAGATATTCTCCCATCCTGCCCTCATGAGTATCCATTCTGCCCCATATGATCTCCTTATCCTGCCCCATATGATCGCCCCATGTGATCTCTCCATCCTGCCCCATCTGTCTCCATCATATCCATCCTGCCCCATGATCCTGCACGATCTGTCTCCAATTCTGCCCCCAGTGTCTCCAATCATGCCCCATGTCTCCATTCTGCCCCCTATGTCTCCAACCATGCCCCCATGTCTGCAATCCTGACACTTGTCTCCAATCATGCCCCCTGTGTCTCCATTCTGCCCCATCTGTCTCCAATCCTGCCCCATCTGTCTCCAGTCATGCCCCCATGTCTTTCATCCTGCCCCGTGTCTCCAATCATGCCCCGTATCTCCATTCTGCCCCGTGTCTCGCATTCTGCCCCTGGGTCTCACAGTCTGCCCCTGTGTCCAGCATTCTGCACCTGTCACTGTGTCCAGCATTCTGCCCCTGTCACTGTGTCCAGCATTTCTGCCTCACTGTGTCCAGCATTTCTGCCCCTGTCTCCAGCATTCTGTCCCACTGTGTGTCCAGCATTCTGCCCCACTGTGTGTCCAGCATTCTGCCCCACTGTGTGTCCAGCATTCTGCCCCACTGTGTGTCCAGCATTCTGCCCCACTGTGTGTCCAGCATTCTGCCCCACTGTGTCCAGCATTTCTGCCCGTGTCCAGCATTTCTGCCCCTGTGTCCAGCATTTCTGCCCCTGTGTGTCCAGCATTCTGCCCCACTGTGTGCAGCATTCTGCCCCACTGTGTGTCCAGCATTTCTGCCCCTGTGTGTGTCCACCATTCTGTCCCACTGTGTCCAGCATTTCTGCCCCTGTGTCCAGCATTTTTGCCCCACTGTGTCCAGCATTTCTGCCCCACTGTGTCCAGCATTTCTGCCCCTGTGTGTCCAGCATTCTGCCCCACTGTGTCCAGCATTCTGCCCCACTGTGTGTCCAGCATTTCTGCCCCTGTCTCCAGCATTCTGCCCCACTGTGTGTCCAGCATTCTGCCCCACTGTGTCCAGCATTTCTGCCCCTGTGTCCAGCATTTCTGCCCCTGTGTCCAGCATTTCTGCCCCTGTGTGTCCAGCATTCTGCCCCACTGTGTCCAGCATTCTGCCCCACTGTGTGTCCAGCATTTCTGCCCCTGTGTGTGTCCACCATTCTGTCCCACTGTGTCCAGCATTTCTGCCCCTGTGTCCAGCATTTTTGCCCCACTGTGTCCAGCATTTCTGCCCCACTGTGTCCAGCATTTCTGCCCCTGTGTGTCCAGCATTCTGCCCCACTGTGTCCAGCATTTCTGCCCCACTGTGTGTCCAGCATTTCTGCCCCTGTGTGTGTCCACCATTCTGTCCCACTGTGTCCAGCATTTCTGCCCCTGTGTCCAGCATTTCTGCCTCACTGTGTCCAGCATTTCTGCCCCACTGTGTCCAGCATCCTGCCCCCATTGTGTCCAGCATCCTGCCCCACTGTGTCCAGCATTTCTGCCCCACTGTGTCCAGCATTTCTGCCCCACTGTGTCCAGCATTTCTGCCCCACTGTGTCCAGCATTTCTGCCCCTGTGTGTCCACATTTCTGCCCCACTGTGTCCAGCATTCTGCCCCACTGTGTCCACCATTCTGCCCCACTGTGTCCGGCATTTCTGCCCCTGTGTCACTGTGTCCAGCATTCTGCCCCACTGTGTCCACCATTCTGCCCCTGTGTGTCCACCATTCTGTCCCACTGTGTCCAGCATTTCTGCCCCACTGTGTCCAGCATTTCTGCCCCACTGTGTCCAGCATTCTGCCCCACTGTGTCCACCATTCTGCCCCACTGTGTCCGGCATTTCTGCCCCTGTGTGTCCAGCATTCTGCCCCACTGTGTCCACCATTCTGCCCCTGTGTGTCCACCATTCTGCCCCACTGTGTCCAGCATTTCTGCCCCACTGTGTCCAGCATTTCTGCCCCTGTGTGTCCAGCATTCTGCCCCACTGTGTCCACCATTCTGCCCCTGTGTGTCCACCATTCTGCCCCTGTGTGTCCACCATTCTGCCCCTGTGTGTCCACCATTCTGCCCCTGTGTGTCCACCATTCTGCCCCACTGTGTCCAGCATTTCTGCCCCTGTGTGTCCACCATTCTGCCCCACTGTGTCCACCATTCTGCCCCACTGTGTCCAGCATTTCTGCCCCTGTGTGTCCACCATTCTGCCCCTGTGTGTCCAGCATTTCTGCCCCTGTGTGTCCATCATCCTGCCCCACGGGCCCCCCTGGATCGCAGCAGCTCTCAAAGAAAAAAAAAAACACAACTTCTTACCTGGCCAAGCTCCAGCGCCGGGTGAAGCTCCCCTTAGTGACCGAGCCAATTTTTACAATTCTGACCACTGTCACTTTATGAGGTTATAACTCTGGAACGCTTTAACGGATCCCGCTGATTCTGACATTGTTTTTTGGTGACATATTGTACTTCATGTTAGTGGTAACATTTCTTCGATATTACTGGCGATTATTCATGAAAAAAACGGAAATATGGCGAAAATTTTTAAAATTTTGCAATTTTCAACTTTGTATTTTTATGCCCTTAAATCAGAGAGATATGTCATGAAAAATAGTCAAAAAATAACATTTCCCACATGTCTACTTTACATCAGCACAATTTTGGAAACAAAATTTTTTTTGTTAGGGAGTTATAAGGGTTAAAAGTTGACCAGTAATTTCTCATTTTTACAACACCATTTTTTTTTAGGGACCACATCACATTTGAAGTCATTTTGAGGGGTCTATATGATAGAAAATAATGAAGTGTGACACCATTCTAAAAACTACACCCCTCAAGGTTCTCAAAACCACATTCAAGAAGTTTATTAACCCTTTACGTGCTTCACAGAAACTGAAACAATGTGGAAGGAAAAAAATGAACATTTAACTTTTTTTTGCAAACATCTTAATTCAGAACCATTTTTTTTATTTTCACATGTGTAAAAACAGAAATGTAACCATAAATTTTGTTATGCAGTTTCTCCTGAATACGACAATACCCCATATGTGGGGGTAAACCACTGTTTGGGCGCACCGCAGAGCTTGGAAGTGAAGGAGCGCCGTTTGACTTTTTCAATGCAGAATTGGCTGGAATCGAGATCGGACGCCATGTCACGTTTAGAGAGCCCCTGATGTACCTAAACAGTGGAAACTCCTCACAAGTGACACCATTTTGGAAACTAGACCCATTAAGGAACTTATCTAGATGTGTGGTGAGCACTTTGAACCCCCAAGTGCTTCACAGAAGTTTATAACGTAGAGCAGTGAAAATAAAAAATCGCTTTTGTTTACACAAAAATGATATTTTCACTCACAAATTCTTATTTTCACAAGGGTAACAGGAGAAATTAGACCACAAAAGTTGTTGTGCGATTTCTCCTGAATACGTCGATACCCCATATGTGAGGGTAAACCACTGTTTGGGCGCACCGCAGAGCTTGGAAGGGAAGGAGTGCCGTTTTACTTTTTCAATGTAGAATTGTCTGGAATTGAGATCGGACGCCATGTTGCGTTTGCAGAGCCCCTGGTGTGCCTAAACAGTAGAAACCCCCCACAAGTGACACCATTTTGGAAACTAGACCCCTTAAGGAACTTATCTAGATGTGTGGTGAGCACTTTGAACCCCCAAGTGCTTCACAGACGTTTACAACGTAGAGCCGTGAAAATAAAAAATCGCATTTTTTCTACAAAAATTATCTTTTTGCCCCCAAATTTTTATTTTCACAAGGATAACAGGAGAAATTAGACCACAAACTATCTAGATCTGTGGTGAGAACTTTGAATGCCCAAGTGCTTCACAGAAGTTTAGAATGCAGAGTCGTGAAAATAAAAAAAAAAATTTTCCACAAAAAAGATATTGTAGCCCCCAAGTTTTTATTTTCACAAGGGTAACAAGAGAAATTGGACCCCAAAAGTTGTTGTCCAATTTGTCCCGAGTATGTTGGTACCCCATATGTGGGGGTAAACCACTGTTTGGGCGCACGGCAGAGCTTGGAAGGAAGGAGCTCCGTTTTGGAATGCAGACTTTGATAGAATGGTCTGCGGGCGTTATGTTGCGTTTGCAGAGCCCCTGATGTACCTAACCAGTAGAAACCCTCCACAAGTGACACCATTTTGGAAACTAGACCCCCCAAGGAACTTATCTAGATGTGTGGTGAGATCTTTGAATGCCCAAGTGCTTCACAGAAGTTTAGAATGCAGAGTCGTGAAAATAAAAATTTTTTTTTCCACAAAAAAGATATTGTAGCCCCCAAGTTTTTATTTTCACAAGGGTAACAGGAGAAATTGGACTGCAATAGTTGTTGTCCAATTTATCCCGAGTACGCTGATGCACCATATGTGGGGGTAAACCACTGTTTGGGCGCACGGCAGAGCTCGGAAGGGAAGGAGCGCCGTTTTGGAATGCAGACTTTGATAGAATGGTCTGTGGGCGCTATGTTGCGATTGCAGAGCCCCTGATGTACCTAAACAGTAGTAACCCCCAACAAGTGACCCCATTTTGGAAACTAGACCCCCCAGGGAACTTATCTAGATGTGTGGTGAGAACTTTGAATGCCCAAGTGCTTCACAGAAGTTTAGAATGCAGAGTCGTGAAAATAAAAAATATTTTTTTTTCCACAAAAAAGATATTGTAGCCCCCAAGTTTTTATTTTCACAAGGGTAACAGGAGAAATTGGACCACTAATGTTGTTGTTCAATTTATCCTGAGTACGCTGATGCCCCATATGTGGGGGTAAACCACTGTTTGGGCGCACGGCAGAGCTCGGAAGGGAAGGAGCGCCGTTTTGGAATGCAGACTTAGATAGAATGGCCTGTGGGCGTTATGTTGCGTTTGCAGAGCCCCTGATGTACCTAAACAGTAGTAACCCCCCACAAGTGACCCCGTTTTGGAAACTAGACACCCCAAAGAACTTATATAGATGTGTGGTGAGAACTTTGAATGCCCAAGTGCTTCACAGAAGTTTATAATGCAGAGTCATAAAAATAAAAAATAAAAAATGTTTCCACAAAAAAGATTTTGTAGCCCCCAAGTTTTTATTTTCACAAGGGTAACAGGAGAAATTGGACCCCAGAAGTTGTTGTCCAATTTATCCCGAGTACGCTGATGCCCCATATGTGGGGGTAACCCACTGTTTGGGCGCACGGCAGAGCTCCGAAGGGAGGGAGCACCATTTGACTTTTTGAGCGCAAAATTGGCTGTCGTGTTTGGAGACCCCGTGATGTACCTAAACAGTGGAAACCCCCCAATTCTAGCTCCAACCCTATCCCCAACACACCCCTAACCCTAATCCCAACCCGATCCATAATCCTAATCACTAACCCTAACGATAATCACTATCCTTACCCCAAAACAACCCTAATGTCAACCCTAACCATAACCCTAATCAAAACCCTAAATCCAACACACCCCTAATCCTAATCTCAACCCTAACCTCAAACCTAACCCTAATCCCAATACACCCCTAATCACAACCCTAACCTTAACCCTAATCCCCAACCTAACCCTAATCCCAAGCATAACCCTAATGCCAACCCTAACCCTAATCCACACCCTAACCCTAATCCCAACTCTAACCCTAACTTTAGCCCCAACCCTAGCCCTAACTTTAGCCCCAACCCCAACCCTAGCCCTAAGGCTACTTTCACACTTGCGTTGTTTGGCATCCGTCGCAATCCGTCGTTTTGGACAAGAAACAGATCCTGCAAATGTACCCGCAGGATGCGTTTTTTGCCCATAGACTTGTATTGCCGACGGATCGTGACGGATGGCCACACGTCGCGTCCGTCGTGCACTGGATCAGTGTTTTGGCGGACCGTCAGCACAAAAAAAGTTCAATGTAACGTTTTTTTGTACGTCACATCCGCCATTTCTGACCGCGCATGCGTGGCCGTAACTCCGCCCCCTCCTCCCCAGGACATAGATTGGGCAGCGGATGCGTTGAAAAACTACATCCGCTGCCCACGTTGTGCACAACTTTCACAACGTGCGTCGGTATGTCGGGCCAATGCATTGTGACGGCCCCGTACCGACGTAAGTGTGAAAGAAGCCTAACCCTAAATTTAGCGCCAACCCTAACCTTAAATTTATCCTGTTGTGAATTCTGTGGCAGAGCTCCCTCCTGTGGTCACAAGTGGTACTTCGGCTGATTCTCTCTGGGAGCTTCCGTTTGTGGAGGAAAGTGGTACTGCGGCTTCTGAGTTTCCTCCCTCAGGTGATCTGGTGAGGTCGTTAGGTGCTTCTCTACTTAACTCCACCTAATGCTTTGATCCATGCTTCCTGTCAATGTTCCAGTGTTGGACTTGTTTTTCCCTGGATCATTCCTGTGGCCTGCTGCTCTGCATAGCTAAGTTCTTCTTTGCTATTTGTTTGCTATTTTTTCTGTCCAGCTTGTCTAATTGTTTTGCTGGAAGCTCTGGGACGCAAAGGGTGTACCTCCGTGCCGTTAGTTCGGTACGGAGGGTCTTTTTGCCCACTTTGCGTGGTTTTCTTTAGGGTTTTGTGTAGACCGCAAAGTTATCTTTCCTATCCTCGCTCTGTTAAGAAAGTCGGGCCACACTTTGCTGAATCTATTTCATCCCTACGTTTGTCTTTTCATCTTAACTCACAGTCATTATATGTGGGGGGCTGCCTTTTCCTTTGGGGTATTTCTCTGAGGCAAGGTAGGCTTATTTTCTAGGGAGCGTTAGGCGCAATCCACGGCTACCTCTAGTGTTGTTTGGAGAGGATTAGGGATTGCGGTCTGCAGAGTTCCCACGTCTCAGAGCTCGTTCTATTATTTTGAGTTATTGTCAGATCACTGTATGTGCTCTGACCGCTATGTCCATTGTGATACTGAATTGCCTATCACAACAGTACAGGAAGCCAAAAGTGCTAATGATTCTCAATAGAGGGAAAAAAGAAGTTCTGAGACCATTTTTTTTTTTTGCACTGTGTTTTGCCTTTTTTTTCCCCTAGACATTTGGGTGGTTCAGGACACAGGTGTAGCAATGGACATTAAAGGTCTGTCTTCATGTGTGGATCAGCTCACGGCAAGAGTTCAAAATATTCAAGATTTTGTGGTTCAGAATTCTTTGTTAGAACCGAGAATTCCTATTCCAGATTTGTTTTTTGGAGATAGAACTAAATATCTGAGTTTCAAAAATAATTGTAAACTATTTCTGGCTTTGAAACCTCGCTCCTCTGGTGACCCAGTTCAACAGGTTAGGATCGTCATTTCTTTTTTGCGTGGCGACCCTCAGGACTGGGCATTTTCTCTTGCGTCAGGAGATCCTGCATTAAGTAATATCGATGCGTTTTTCCTGGCGCTTGGATTGCTGTACGATGAGCCTAATTGAGTGGATCAGGCAGAAAAAAATTTGCTGGCTCTTTGTCAGGCTCAGGATGAGATAGAGGTATATTGCCAGAAATTTAGAAAGTGGTCCGTGCTCACTCAATGGAATGAATCTGCGCTGGCAGCTATGTTCAGAAAAGGTCTCTCTGAAGCCCTTAAGGATGTCATGGTGGGATTTCCTATGCCTGCTGGTTTGAATGAGTCTATGTCTTTGGCCATTCAGATCGGTCGACGCTTGCGTGAGCGTAAATCTGTGCACCATTTGGCGGTATTAACTGAGATTAAACCTGACCCTATGCAGTGCGATAGGACTATGACCAGAGTTGAACGGCAAAAACACAGACGTCTGAATGGGCTGTGTTTCTACTGTGGTGATTCCACTCATGCTATCTCTGATTGTCCTAAGCGCACTAAGCGGTTCGCTAGGTCTGCCACCATTGGTACAGTACAGTCAAAATTTCTTCTGTCCGTTACCTTGATCTGCTCTTTGTCATCGTATTCTGTCATGGCATTTGTGGATTCAGGCGCTGCCCTGAATTTGATGGACTTGGAATATGCTAAGCGTTGTGGGTTTTTCTTGGAGCCCTTGCAGTGTCCTATTCCATTGAGAGGAATTGATGCTACGCCTTTGGCCAAGAATAAGCCTCAATACTGGACCCAGCTGACCATGTGCATGGCTCCTGCACATTAGGAGGTTATTCGCTTTCTGGTGTTGCATAATCTGCATGATGTGGTCGTGTTGGGGTTGCCATGGCTACAAGCCCATAATCCAGTATTAGATTGGAAATCCATGTCGGTGTCCAGCTGGGGTTGTCAGGGGGTACATGGTGATGTTCCATTTCTGTCAATTTCGTCATCCACCCCTTCTGAGGTTCCAGAGTTCTTGTCTGATTACCGGGATGTATTTGATGAGCCCAAGTCCGATGTCCTACCTCCGCATAGGGATTGTGATTGTGCTATCAATTTGATTCCTGGTAGTAAATTCCCAAAAGGTCGACTGTTTAATTTATCTGTGCCTGAGCACACCGCTATGCGCAGTTATGTGAAGGAATCCCTGGAGAAGGGGCATATTCGCCCGTCATCGTCGCCATTAGGAGCAGGGTTCTTTTTTGTAGCCAAGAAGGATGGTTCGCTGAGACCTTGTATAGATTACCGCCTTCTTAATAAGATCACTGTTAAATTTCAGTACCCCTTGCCATTGTTATCTGATTTGTTTGCTCGGATTAAGGGGGCTAGTTGGTTCACCAAGATAGATCTTCGTGGTGCGTATAATCTGGTGCGAATCAGGCGAGGCGATGAATGGAAAACTGCATTTAATACGCCCGAGGGTCATTTTGAGTATCTAGTGATGCCATTCGGACTTGCCAATGCTCCATCAGTGTTTCAGTCCTTTATGCATGACATCTTCCGAGAGTACCTGGATAAATTCCTGATTGTGTACTTGGATGACATTTTGATCTTCTCTTATGATTGGGAATCTCATGTGAAGCAGGTCAGAACGGTTTTTCAGGTCCTGCGTGCTAATTCTTTGTTTGTGAAGGGATCAAAGTGTCTCTTTGCTGTGCAGAAGGTTTCATTTTTGGGGTTCATCTTTTCCCCTTCTACTATCGAGATGGATCCTGTTAAGGTCCAAGCCATCCATGATTGGACTCAGCCGACATCTCTGAAAAGTCTGCAAAAGTTCCTGGGCTTTGCTAATTTTTATCGTCGCTTCATCTGCAATTTTTCTAGTATTGCCAAACCATTGACCGATTTGACCAAGAAGGGTGCTGATTTGGTCAATTGGTCTTCTGCTGCTGTGGAAGCTTTTCAAGAGTTGAAGCGTCGTTTTTCTTCTGCCCCTGTGTTGTCAACCAGATGTTTCTCTTCCGTTCCAGGTCGAGGTTGATGCTTCTAAGATTGGAGCAGGGGCTGTTTTGTCGCAGAGAGGTTCTGATTGCTCAGTGATGAAACCATGCGCTTTTTTTTTCAGGAAGTTTTCGCCTGCTGAGCGAAATTATGATGTGGGCAACCGAGAGTTGCTGGCCATGAAGTGGGCATTCGAGGAGTGGCGTCATTGGCTTGAAGGAGCTAAGCATCGCGTGGTGGTATTGACTGATCATAAGAACTTGACTTATCTCGAGTCTGCTAATCATTTGAATCCTAGACAAGCTCGTTGGTCGCTGTTTTTTGCCCGTTTTGACTTTGTGATTTCATACCTTCCGGGCTCTAAAAATGTGAAGGCGGATGCTCTGTCTAGGAGTTTTGTGCCCGACTCTCCAGGTTTATCTGAGCCGGCGGGTATTCTCAAGGAAGGAGTAATTGTGTCTGCCATCTCCCCTGATTTGCGGCGGGTGCTGCAAAAATTTCAGGCTAATAAACCTGATCGTTGTCCAGCGGAGAAACTGTTTGTCCCTGATAGGTGGACGAATAAAGTTATCTCTGAGGTTCATTGTTCGGTGTTGGCTGGTCATCCTGGAATCTTTGGTACCAGAGAGTTAGTGGCTAGATCCTTTTGGTGGCCATCTCTGTCGCGGGATGTGCGTACTTTTGTGCAGTCCTGTGGGATTTGTGCTCGGGCTAAGCCCTGCTGTTCTCGTGCCAGTGGGTTGCTTTTGCCCTTGCCGGTCCCGAAGAGGCCTTGGACACATATCTCTATGGATTTTATTTCAGATCTTCCCGTTTCTCAAAAGATGTCAGTCATTTGGGTGGTATGTGATCGCTTTTCTAAGATGGTCCATCTGGTACCCTTGTCTAAATTGCCTTCCTCCTCTGATTTGGTGCCATTGTTCTTCCAGCATGTGGTTCGTTTGCATGGCATTCCAGAGAATATCGTTTCTGACAGAGGTTCCCAGTTTGTTTCGAGGTTTTGGCGAGCCTTTTGTGGTAGGATGGGCATTGACTTGTCTTTTTCCTCGGCTTTCCATCCTCAGACTAATGGCCAGACCGAACAAACCAATCAGACCTTGGAAACCTATCTGAGATGCTTTGTTTCTGCTGATCAGGATGACTGGGTGTCCTTTTTGCCTTTGGCTGAGTTCGCCCTTAATAATCGGGCCAGCTCGGCTACCTTGGTTTCGCCATTTTTCTGCAATTCTGGGTTCCATCCTCGTTTCTCTTCAGGACAGGTTGAGTCTTCGGACTGTCCTGGTGTGGATACTGTGGTGGACAGGTTGCAGCAGATTTGGACTCATGTAGTGGACAATTTGACCTTGTCCCAGGAGAAGGCTCAACGTTTCGCTAATCGCAGACGCCGTGTGGGTCCCCGACTTCGTGTTGGGGATCTGGTTTGGTTATCTTCTCGTCATAGTCCTATGAAGGTTTCCTCTCCTAAGTTTAAACCTCGTTTCATTGGTCCGTATAGAATTTCTGAGGTTCTTAATCCTGTGTCTTTTCGTCTGACTCTCCCAGATTCTTTTTCCATACATAACGTATTCCATAGGTCATTGTTGCGGAGATACGTGGCACCTATGGTTCCATCTGTTGACCCTCCTGCCCCGGTTTTGGTGGAGGGGGAATTGGAGTATATTGTGGAGAAGATTTTGGATTCTCGTGTTTCAAGACGGAAACTCCAGTATCTGGTTAAATGGAAGGGTTATGCTCAGGAAGATAATTCCTGGGTTTTTGCCTCTGATGTCCATGCTCCCGATCTTGTTCGTGCCTTTCATGTGGCTCATCCTGGTCGGCCTGGGGGCTCTGGTGAGGGTTCGGTGACCCCTCCTCAAGGGGGGGTACTGTTGTGAATTCTGTGGCAGAGCTCCCTCCTGTGGTCACAAGTGGTACTTCGGCTGATTCTCTCTGTGAGCTTCCGTTGGTGGAGGAGAGTGGTACTGCGGCTTCTGAGTTTCCTCCCTCAGGTGATCTGGTGAGGTCGTTAGGTGCTTCTCTACTTAACTCCACCTAATGCTTTGATCCATGCTTCCTGTCAATGTTCCAGTGTTGGACTTGTTTTTCCCTGGATCATTCCTGTGGCCTGCTGCTCTGCATAGCTAAGTTCTTCTTTGCTATTTGTTTGCTATTTTTTCTGTCCAGCTTGTCTAATTGTTTTGCTGGAAGCTCTGGGACGCAAAGGGTGTACCTCTGTGCCGTTAGTTCGGTACGGAGGGTCTTTTTGCCCCCTTTGCGTGGTTTTCTTTAGGGGTTTTGTGTAGACCGCAAAGTTATCTTTCCTATCCTCGCTCTGTTAAGAAAGTCGGGCCTCACTTTGCTGAATCTATTTCATCCCTACGTTTGTCTTTTCATCTTAACTCACAGTCATTATATGTGGGGGGCTGCCTTTTCCTTTGGGGTATTTCTCTGAGGCAAGGTAGGCTTATTTTCTATCTTCAGGCTAGTTAGTTTCTCAGGCTGTGCCGAGTTGCATAGGCAGAGTTAGGCGCAATCCACGGCTGCCTCTAGTGTTGTTTGGAGAGGATTAGGGATTGCGGTCTGCAGAGTTCCCACGTCTCAGAGCTCGTTCTATTATTTTGGGTTATTGTCAGATTACTGTATGTGCTCTGACCGCTATG
Source organism: Ranitomeya imitator (assembly GCF_032444005.1). NCBI lineage: Eukaryota > Metazoa > Chordata > Amphibia > Anura > Dendrobatidae > Ranitomeya > Ranitomeya imitator. Next base: position 237,223,750 of record NC_091283.1, read on the forward strand.
TCCATTGTGATACTGAATTGCCTATCACAACATTAGCCCCAACCCTAACCCTAAATTTCACCCCAACCCTAAATTTAGCCCTAACCATAGCCCTAACCCTACTCCTAGCCCTAGCCCTAACCCTAGCCCTAACCCTAACCCTAACCCTAACCCTAGCCCTAATCCTAATCCTAGCCCTAACCCTAATTTTAGCCCCAACTGCTCTTCTCCTGCCGGCCGGCATTTTCTTTATCCCGGCGGCCAGGAGGAGCAGCAGGAGGACCCAGGGACACCGGTGAGTATGATAGGGTCCCCGAATCCCCCTATTTCTCTGTCCTCTGATGTGCAATCACATCAGAGGACAGAGAATTACACTTTGCTTTTTTTTTTTTTTTTGCGGTCGCCGGTAAACAGTAAATTACCGGCGATCGCAAAACCCCCGGTAGCCGAGACCCCAAAGATTCCCCCGGGCCAGTCGGCGGCGCCCATCGGGAGCGACGAGGAGCACCGGGGGAGACAGGTGAGTATCGGGGGGCGATCGGGGACCCCTTTTCTCTGTCCTCTGATGTGCGATCACATCGGAGGACAGAAAAATTAAAAAGAAATCGCGTTTTTTTTGTGATCGCCGGTAAACGGTTAATTACCGGCGATCGCAAATGCGGGGTCGGTACAAAACCCCCCGAATCATGTTCTCTGGGGTCTCGGCTACCCCCGGCAGCCGAGACCCCGGAGAAAATCCGACTCTGGGGGGCGCTATTCACTTTTTCCACAGCGCCGTTAATTAACGGCGCTGTGGTTTAAGTACCCTTAGCGGCCGCCGTTAAAAGGCGTATCGGCGGTCGCTAAGGGGTTAATGTATGTAAATGTTGTTTTTTTTCATCTACTACATAATTGTCTTAGGGTCACTTCCGTCTTTCTGTCTGTCCTTCTGTCTGTCACAGATATTCATTGGTCACGGCCTCTGTCTGTCATGGAAATGCAAGTCGCTGATTGGTCTCGCCGGCTGCCTGTCATTGCTGCCACGACCAATCAGCGACAGCCACAGTATGATTAGTTCCTCCCTACTCCCCCACAGTCAGTGCCCGGCGCCCGCTCCATACTCCCCGCAGTCAGTGCCCGCTCCATACTCCCCTCCAGTCACCGCTCACACAGGATTAATGCCGGCGGTAACGGACCGCGTTATGCCGCGGGTAACTCACTCCGTTACCGCAGCTATTAACCCTGTGTGACCAAGTTTTTACTATTGATGCTGCCTATGCAGCATCAATAGTAAAAAGATCTAATGTTAAAAATAATAAAAAAACAAAAAACCTGCTATTCTCACCTTCCGTAGTCCGACGATGTGCTCGCGCCTGCCGGCAGCTTCCGTTCCCAGAGATGCATTGCGAAATTACCCAGAAGACTTAGCGGTCTCGCGAGACCACTAAGTGATCTGGGTAATTTCGCAATGCATCCTGAGAACGAAAGATGGCGGCAGCCGCGCGTGCATCGCCAGTGGTTCGCTGGATCTACGCTGGATCCCGGCGGGTGAGTATATAACTATTTTTTATTTTAATTATTTTTTTTTTAACAGGGATATGGTGCCCACACTGCTAAATACTACGTGGGCTGTGTTAGATACCGCGTGGCTGCTATATACGACCTGGCCAGTGTTAGATACTATGTGGGCTGTGTTCTATACTGCGTGGGCTGCATTATATACTACATGGCTGCTATATACTACGTGGGCAGTGTTCTATACTGCATGCCTGTGTTCTATACTGCATGCTATATACTACGTGGTCACTGTTAGATACTATGTGGGCTGTGCTATATATTACATGGCCAGTGTTACATACTACGTGGGCTGTGTTATATACTGCGTGGCTGCTATGTACTGTGTGGGCTGTGTTATATACTATGTGGGCAGTGTTATTTACTGCGTGGCCTACATTAACGCATCAGGTATTCTACAATATGTATGTATGTATATAGCAGCCACATGGTATATACCACAGGCCACGTAGTACTCCTATATACTATGTGGCTGCTATATACATATATACATATTCTAGAATACCTGATGCGTTAGAATCGGGCCACCATCTAGTGAACCATAATTTATCTTTGACGGACTTTCTCATGCACTTTGACATATCTTGCTTTGTTTGGCTTTTTTTTTTCAAAAAGACTGCATATAAAACGTTCCAAGCTTGACATGTTCATCCGCTATCAGGTTTGTCCTGAGGAAGAGGTCCTGCGTGACTCTGAAATGCATTGACTTTGAAAACCTATTTGAATAAACGTTTTTAAGGAAATCTCCATATCTGATAGTCTTCATCAGCAGTGCAGGTACAGACACATTATACCCGGATCAGCTATTCTGCTCGGTCTTTGGCCCCGTGTCCTGCAGCAGCTGATTTATGCATTGAACATGTTGCTGAGGTGCCGCTCTATCAGGTGAGTGTAATACTCCTCTATTCTCATTACATCTTGTTATCAGATAAGACCCTATTTTTCGCTTGATTCTTCCTCAGTATCTGGACTACAAGAAATCTCTGTAACGCTCTCAGGTTCCTTAGTTAGAAGCAATCAAGGACTGCTTGGACCTTCACAGGGTCCATCTGAAACCCCAATGCAGAAGCCAAATGTCCTGAGAGCTGGACCTGCTGTACCACAAATTGCCATTTCTCCAGGTTAGCAAATAAATAGTTGTCACGTAGAACCTGTCTGACAATGTCTGAAAATTTCACCTGTAGAAATAAGGGTGAATTCAGAGAGACCATGGCAGATCGCATGACAACATAGACAATTTGTCAGATCACATGTAGTGACTTTATTTGGAAAACGCCACTTTTAGTGAATCTTCCATCTTATTTTTTATCTTTCTTGGTGCTAGCACATTTTTTAATGATGCAGCTCTTTGAAATGTCAAAAACAGATTTCTAGGTAATGTTTTTCCCACTCCAGCTGTCTGACATGCTCACCATGCTCCTCCAGAGTACGTGAGGAACTCAATATATAATCCAGGAAAATTACCACAAATCCACCAATCAGTGAGAAAAAATTATAATTAATGACATTTTCAAAGACTGCCGAAGCATTGGTTACCCCGAATGGCAGCATCAAATGTTCAATCTGCCCCTCAGGTGTATTGTGTGTGGTCTTCCATCCGTCACCATGGCGATACGTATAAGGTTATATGCCCCTCTCACGTTAAGTCTGTAAAACCATTTATCTCCAGGTAATTGGCTAAACAGGTCAGTTGTAAGGCTAGGTTCACACTTGCGTTGTGCAGTCTGTTCAACAAATAAGTTAAACAAACTGCACTATCGCACGTGCTGACTTTGGCACTGCGCTAGCGCAGATGGAGCATCTGCTAGCTCCATCTGCGCTAGCAGTGACGGACCCGGAAATGCTGCAGCCCGCGTCTCGGGTCCGTCACTCAAATGACGGCACATCGCTAGCGCACGCCCATTGTGGCCATGCGCTAGCGATGCATTCGCCATTGCAAGTAATGGCGGCGTTAAGTGACTACGCTACACCGCGTTATGCTGCGGTGTAACGTAGTCTGTTAAACGGGTTCACACAACGCAGTGTGAACCCAGCCTAAGGGGTAAAGTATAGGGAAGGTGAGCTGTGAGTTTATTACTCTCTATGAAGTCCAAGCATGGACGCCGCCCTCCATCCTATTAACAAACCCCCACAGCGACTGGAGAGGTGCATGGCCATATATGACCCTTAGCCGGACACTGGAAGGGGGTAAATAAGCGGGATTTCGGCATTTTAGCTCCTTGTATGGAGGCGATAGCACAATCATATGCCGCCATATACTAGACGTCCGGTAACCGGTAATAATTCCCTCATGTGTGGGGTCTATTTGTCTCCAGAGAAATCACACGTTACATTCCACACAGAACATTGTGTAGAAAAGGCGGCGCGAGGTAATTGTGCCAGTAGTGAGGGCGAATAATGGCGGAAATGTCACTGACTGAGGAGAAGTCTCCATGTAGCGTCTTCACTGCGGATCACGTGACCCCCTGACTCCTCCCTCCTGTGACCTCATCACAGGTCCTGTGCGCACAGAGCAGCCATATATGTGGAGTGCGGCTCTGCAGGTGGAGGTATGTGGAGATTCCCCATTACTGAGCACGGGGACATTAACCCCTTCTGCACGGAGACTCTTTATAAGAATCATAACGTTGTTGTTCTGTTTCCTGTAGTAGATACATACGAGCCAACTATGGAGGACAGGAAGTGAGGGAGCGGATTGTTCTCCTAGTACAGGGCCCCTTTCTTGGCCCCACACAGTGTAATGCCCCCATTATGCCCTGTAAGCAGGTTCTGCCCCACACCCAGCTGCCTCGGGCACTTTACCATGAGCTGGTACCTCAGATTCTTCCCCGCACCCCTTTCCTTTGTTGGCGCCAAATCTGTTCTGCCTTTGGGGCTCCGGCCTTTATAATATCAGTAACTGCGTCATCAAGGTCTCCTGACCAGGTGCACCCTCTAGACTCTTCCCTCCGGAAACCCTCCCTCTTCCCATTGATGTCACATGGTCCCGTCTGGACGGCAGATAGCAGTCTTTTTGTACAAATGCAGCACAGCCCTGAGGAGTCTTTTTTATGACTCTCCTTTTTACACCCCTTATGTAATATATATGATGGCGCTCACACAGTATAATGTTTCCACAGTACTGGCATCTCTCGTAAAAAAGGTATTTTCACACTACCACTGTAACGGGGTCTACCAATCTGGGGTACCTCTCTCAGTACCACCCCGCGTTTCAGGAGGTCCACTCTGCTTTGGCCGGAGTCTGAATGGAGGACCCTGGCTGGAATTGCTCGGTTACATGGGCGCATATAAAAGATCACTGCTTCTCCACGTATTTCCAGTCTGACAACATTTTACTCACATGACACAGAATATATCACACAGATACAGAGGGCAGGCCAATAGAAAAGTGACAGGCCAGACATACATTACAATAGCCGCAGGGGGCCGGAGCCTGCCGATATTTACTGTGGGAATTACAAAGGTGGGGGGGGAACAAAAGGGGAATATCGTGTCCCCTCTGCCCAGGGGCGCAGCCTATGGGCTGATGCATTAGGGACATGCATCTCACATGGAACCTATTATACATACATATAACTGCACAACATATTCTGGGTGCTGAGTGGTTCCGTAACACGGCTCCCCTTTTCAGCGACGCGATCGGCATACACAGTCTGATCCTTAACGGATCGGTTTGGGGATGACCGAAGTTTATGGGGTTGGTACAAGTTCCGTTTGTCGACTTAGTCCATTGTCGTTACCGTTTTGTTTGCTGGGTCTGTAGTGGATGGTGAAGTCCAGAGGTTGTGGGGCTAAACTCCACCGCAGCAATCTGGCGTTGTCTCCGGAGACCCAATTAAGCCAGACTAGGGGATTATGGTCCGTTAGGAGGGAAAACTGTCGTCCATACGAATATGGTTGCAACTTTTTGAGTGCCCATACTACCACCAGGAACTCCTTCTTGATGGCCGCATAGCTTACTTCACAGGGCAGTAGTTTCTGACTCAGGTAAGCTAGCGGGTTTTCTTGGCCGTCCGGCCCGACTTGGCTCAGTACTGCCCCCAATCCAAACATAGAAGCGTCTGTGTGAACAAGGAAATGTTTAGTTGGATCGGGTGCGGCCAATACAGGGGTATTGGTGAGGGCGTCCTTTAGTTGGCTATAGGCTTCCTCACACTCTGGGGTCCAGGTTACCTGGCGGGGTTGGTTCTTACAGGTCAGATCAGTGAGGGGCTTGGCTACGCTGCTGTAATTGGGAACAAATTTCCTGTAATACCCCGCTGTCCCTAGAAACGCCATGACCTGGGTTTTAGTGCGTGGGGTTGGCCATTTGGCTATGGCCTCAATCTTGGCTGGTTCTGGTCGCTGTTTCCCACTTCCCACCCAATGCCCTAAATACTGAACCTCTGCTTTGCCCACGTGACACTTGTTTGGGTTCAGGGTGATTCCAGCCTTGTGGATCCTGTCCAATACTGTCTCTAGGTGATTTAGATGCTCTTCCCATGTTGCGCTGTACATGGCGATGTCATGCAGGTAGGCACAAGCATAGTCCTGGAGACCATCCAGAAGCCGGTCAGCCAGCCTCTGCATGGTCGGCGGGGCATTCTTCATCTCAAATGGCATAACTCGAAACTGGAATAAGCCGAACGGGGTGACAAATGCCTACTTGGGAATAGCGTCGGGACTAAGGTGAATCTGCCAGTAGCCTTTGCATAGATCGATGGTGGTCAAATACTTTGCCCCCGCCAGCCAGTCTAACAACTCATCCACACGCGGCATGGGATATGCATCCGTCACTGTTTTGTCATTGAGCTTACGATAGTCTACACAAAACCGTGTAGTCCCATCCTTCTTGGGCACTAACACTACGGGGGATGACAAGGGACTATCTGACTCTTCAATGACCCTTAAACGCAACATCTCTTGTATCTCTTGTTGCATCCCCTCTCGTACAGACTCAGGGACGCAGAAGGGTTTTGTCGCAGGGGGGTCTGATCCTGGGTCTAAACCTTGTGTTATGCCAGGATGAGTGTACCCTAGTCTCCCCGAAAACATCCTCTGTCGCTGCCTCAACAACTCCTCCGCCTGCTGTCTCTCCCGGGGGCCTAGGTCTTCACCCAAGTGTACCTGGTCCCATGTTTTACACTGAGTCCTTTCCCCTAAGACAGCCAGCAAGGGAAGTCCAGCTAAATCCTCTGCTTCAGGTGCACAGATGGCCACTACCTCTTCAGGGAGCTCCCGGTAGGGCTTCAGCATATTCACGTGGAACAAGCGGATAACTCTGGGGTCATCACAATCGGTGACATTATAGGTTGTGTCGGCTATTTTCCCCACTACCTGGTAGGGCCCCTGCCATGCAGCTTGGAACTTGTTCTACCTAGTGGGCTCTAACACCAGGACATTGTGTCCTATTTCCAAGGTGCGCTCTCTGGCCCTCCGATCGTACCATACGCGCTGGCGCCGCTGGGTCACCTGAATGTTCTCACGTACAGCCTGGGTCAGCTCCTGTAGGTGGTCCCGGAATTCCAGCACATAGGGTATAATAGGTAGCCCTTTTATGAGGCCCTCCCCTTCCCAGTGTTCTAGCCTAGGGGTCCCCTTACCCGTCTCCCTTATACCAGCTCGAACGGGGAGAACCCCGTGGATTCTTGGGGCACCTCCCAATAGGCAAACAGGAGGTGTGGCAAGAATTTCTCCCAGCACCTGTAGGTCCTGGTAAAAGTCCCAATGAGTTGTTTTAACGTCCCATTAAAGCGTTCACACAACCCATTGGTTTGCGGGTGGTACAGGGAGCTTCTACAGTTGGTTGGTCACCTCTGCTGTAAACTGGGTACCCTGGTCCGAGATAATCTCCCAGGGAAATCCAACCCATGAGAAAACCTGGAGCAGGGCGGCCACCACCGTCTCTGCCAGTATGTTAGGTAACGCAACCGCCTCTGGATACCGTGTGGCATAATCTACCACTGTCAATATATACCTTTTCCCTGACGGATTGGGTTAGGCTAACGGCCCTATCAGATCGACCGCTACTCGGCTAAATGGTTGCTCCACAATGGGGAGGGGGCGTAATTTGGCCTTGCATCGATCTCCCCTCTTGCCAATGCGCTGGCAACTGTCACAGGTCTGGCAGTATTGACGAACATCATAGGTTACCCCCGGCCAAAAGAAGTTTTGTGTCAGACGATGCCTGGTGCGACTGACGCCGAAGTGCCCGGCCAAGGGTATGTCATGACAGATTCGCAATAACTCCTGCCTATACTTCTTGGTAACTACCAGCTGTCGTTTCATAGTGGGGCTCGTCCCTGTGTGGTGCTGCTCTGTGATCCGGTAGAGGAGTCCCTTCCAGTACCCCTCTCCCCTCCTGTGCCTTCCCACGATATCCGTCCAATGAAGGATCCTCAAGTAACTCCCTTTTAAATTTATCTGGGGTGGCCCAAGAAATGTGTCTGGCTATGGGAATACGTGTAGGGCTGGGATGTCTTACCTGGGCCTCCTCGGAGTGTGATTCCGCCTCCGCAGCTCGAGCTTGTCTCCAGGTGGTCACAGGAAATGTCTCAGCCAGGGGGCAACCGAGAATGCAGACAACATGGGCCCCAAGTCATTTTCCAGCAAGACGTCTGAAATCCAGCATCAAGCCAACCTCAACAAGGCCATCCCCGACTCCCCAGTTCAGGTGAATCCTGGCAGTGGGCAATTGATGTATAGCTCCCCCTGCTACACGGACTGCCACTCTCCGGTCCGTCTTCTCTTGGTCCCGGATGAGATGACGTTTCACAAGGGTCAAAGTTGCCCGGAATCTTAGTCCCTGCATACGTTTCCCATTAACCCACACGACCTGTCGATGCTGTTGTCGATTATCTACCTGGGCTGCCTGCACGGGGTCTACTTCATGCAGCATTTCCTCCATCTCTTCCACCCCTTGGTTAGTCATAGCCCCCAATGCCGGGTCAGCTTCGCCTTGGTAGCAGTGTACAGCAGCCCGGCTGAAGGTAGCTGTTCCCACCTATGGCCACTGGGTATGCTGAGTCCGGTTGGGACATTGTCTTTGCAGGTGGCCCAGCTGACGGAACAGACACTTATCTTTGCTGAACTGGCAGATAAGCAGGAGAGGCCAGGCAGAGATCCAACACTTCCAAAGAAACATTGACAACTGGCAAGGGCTAAAGGATCCTGCACACCTAACTATCCCAGTCAGAATTGTAATTATCCGATACACCTGGCCAGGACTGCGAGTCAGAGACCACTGCATTCCCACCAACAACCACTGGAGGGAACCCAAGAGCAGAATTCACAACAGTACCCCCCCTTGAGGAGGGGTCACTGAACCCTCACCAGGGCCCCCAGGACGATCAGGACGAACCAGATGAAAGGCACGAACCAAATCAGCAGCATGGACATCAGAGGCAAAAACCCAAGAATTATCCTCCTGGCCATAACCCTTCCATTTGACCAGGTACTGAAGCTTCCGCCTCGAAGAACGGGAATCCAAAATCTTCTCAACAACATATTCCAACTCCCCATCAACCAACACAGGGGCCGGAGGATCAGCAGAGGGAAGAACGGGCTCCACATATTTCCGCAATAAAGATCTATGGAAGACATTATGGATAGCAAAAGAGGCCGGAAGCGCCAGTCGAAAAGACACCGGATTAATAATCTCAGGAATCCTATAAGGACCAATAAACCGAGGTTTAAACTTAGGAGAAGAAACCTTCATAGGAACATGACGGGAAGACAAACAGACCAGATCCCCAACCCGAAGCCAGGAACCAACACACCGACGACGATTAGCAAAACGTTGAGCCTCCTCTTGAGACAACACCACCACCACATGAGCCCAAATCTGCTGCAACCTGTCCACCACAGAATCCACACCAGGACAGTCAGAAGGCTCAACCTGCCCAGAAGAAAAACGAGGATGAAAACCAAAATTACAAAAGAAAGGCGAAACCAAGGAAGCAGAACTAGCCCGATTATTAAGGGCAAACTTGGCCAATGGCAAGAATGCCACCCAATCTGTTGTGAATTCTGCTCTTGGGCTCCCTCCGGTGGTTATGAGTGGTAGTGCTGCTGTCTTTGGATCGCAGCATTCATCAGGTGTGTCCACTTAGTGCTTTGGACTGGGCTATTTAGTCTTGCTGGATTCTTTAGTCAGGTCTCTCCTGTTCTTGCTGTTATTTCAACAAAGATAAGTTCTGGCTTTGGTTTTGCTGTCCACATGCTGTGGGCCTTATAGTTCAGTGCATTTATATGTTTTGTCTTGTCCAGCTTTGTCTGTGTAAGGATTTATTCAGCCAAGCTGTATCTCTGGAGATGCAGATATACCCTCCATGTCTTTAGTCATATGTGGAGATTTTGTATTGTCTGTGGTGGATATTTTCTAGTGTTTTAATACTGACCGCATAGTACTCTGTCCTATTCTTTCTTTTTAGCTAGAATGGCCTCCTTTGCTAAATCCTGATTTCAGTCTGCGTATGTCATTTCCCTCTCCTCTCACAGTCAATATTTGTGGGGCTGTCTATCCTTTGGGGATTTTCTCTGAGGCAGGATAGTTTTCCCGTTTCTATCTTTAGGGGTATTTAGTCCTCCGGCTGTGTCGAGGTGTCTAGGGAGAGTTGGGTACATCCCACGGCTACTTCTAGTTGCGATGTTAAGTTCAGGGTCTGCGGTCAGTACAGGTACCACCTTCTCCAGAGTACGTCTCATGCTGCTCCTAGGCCACCAGATCATAACACCAATCATCCTGATCAGCAGACACAAAGCATCTCAAATAAGTCTCCAAGGTCTGATTAGTACGCTCGGTCTGGCCATTTGTCTGAGGATGAAATGCAGAAGAAAAAGACAAATCAATGCCCAGCCTAGCACAAAAGGCCCGCCAAAACCTAGAAACAAACTGGGAACCTCTGTCGGAAACAATATTCTCCGGAATACCATGCAAATGAACCACATGCTGAAAGAACAATGGAACCAAATCAGAAGAGGAAGGCAATTTAGGTAAGGGCACCAAATGAACCATCTTAGAGAACCGGTCACAAACAACCCAGATAACAGACATCTTCTGGGAGACCGGAAGATCAGAAATAAAATCCATCGAAATATGCGTCCAGGGCCTCTCAGGGACTGGCAATGGCAAAAGCAACCCACTAGCACGGGCGCAACAAGGCTTGGCCCGTGCACAAGTCACACAGGACTGCACAAAAGAACGCACAACACGTGACAATGAAGGCCACCAAAAGGACCTACCAACCAAATCTCTGGTACCAAAAATGCCAGGATGACCGGCCAACACGGAACAGTGAACCTCAGAAATCACTCTACTAGTCCATCTGTCAGGAACAAACAATTTCCCCACAGGACAGCGGTCAGGTTTGTCAACCTGAAATTCCTGAAGAACCCGTCGTAAATCAGGGGAAATGGCAGAAAGGACCACCCCCTCTTTCAGAATACTGACCGGCTCTAAGACCTCAGGAGAATCAGGCAAAAAACTCCGAGAGGGCATCAGCCTTAATATTCTTAGAACCCGGAAGGTACGAGACCACGAAATCAAAACGGGAAATAAACAAGGACCATCGAGCCTGTCTAAGATTCAGCCGTTTAGCAGACTCGAGGTAAATCAAATTCTTATGATCAGTCAAGACCACAATACGGTGCTTAGCTCCCTCAAGCCAATGTCGCCACTCCTCAAACGCCCACTTCATGGCCAACAATGAGTTAAATGCATCTCAGAAGAAGGGAAGGAAGCTCTTGAGCCATTTTGTTTTCTCCAGTCTGTTTTGTGTTCTCTTCCCTCTTAATATCTGGGTGGCTGAGGAGCCTGGTGCAAGCATGAATGTTCAGGAATTAGCTTCTCGTGTAGACCAGCTTGCTGCTAGGGTGCAAAGTATTTCTGATTACATTGTTCAGACTCCTGCTTTAGAACCGAAGATTCCTTCTCCTGATTTGTTTTCTGGTGACAGGTCTAAATTTTTGAGTTTTAAAAACATACACAGGCAGAAAAAACAGGATTTAGCACAGGAGGCCACTCTAGCTAGATGGGACAGAATAGGACAGAGTTCTTTGCGGTCAGTATTAAAACCCTTCAAAAAATCCACAGCAGAATATACACAAAACTTCCTACATCTAAATAAAGCTGTAGGAGCGTATATCTGCAACTCCAGTCAAACCAACCAGACTGAGAAAACACAGACACAGTTTAATCTGGACAAAAGAAAAACAAACGAACAGTACTGAAAATAAGCACACTGCATGTGTGCCACAGGAAAAGAAACAGACACTTATCTTTGCTGAACTGGCAGATAAGCAGGAGAGGCCAGGCAGAGATCCAACACTTCCAAAGAAACATTGGCAAGGGCTAAAGGATCCTGCACACCTAAATATCCCAGTCAGAATTGTAATTATAAGATACACCTGGCCAGGACTGCGAGTCAGAGACAACTGCATTCCCATCAACAACCACTGGAGGGAACCCAAGAGCAGAATTCACAAAAGTCAGCTTGCTGGCCAGAATCTGAACCCGTTCCTCCAGCTTCACTTGATGAGGGGCACACTGCCGCTCAAAGTCTTGCAGATAGCCATCAATGTCTTCCTCTGCCTCCCCCAACTGTCGGAAGGCATTATATTGGATCTTTTTGTGGCTTACTGTTGAAGGTACATGGTCGAAGGCCAGAGCTCCCCCTGCTCGCTGACTCTCCTGTCTGCCATCTCCATCTTGGCTAGCTCTATCCTGGTCCGCTCGGCCATCTTTTCCTTCAGATCAGTACGCACATCAGCCATCACCTCTCGTATGATCTCTACTGCAGAGTTTGGGCCATAGAATGCCAGTCTGTTCTTTACCTCCCTCTGGAATTCAGTCTGTTCCACGTTCACATTGGGGGGTGCTGCACTGTCGTGTTCCATGATGGCTGCTATCAAATTCGCTTTTGTTTTATTGCTGGTGATCAACTCTCGGGCTTCCACCAGATCTTTTCATGTAGTCCTCTTTAACTTCTGGTAGTTGTTTTCCATTCATTCCTTTCCTCCTGTAGACAGGGTATCACATTCCGCTGTCTACCAAGCTGGGGTACCTCTTTCAGTACCACCCTGTGTTTCACGAGGTCCACTCTGCTTTGGCTGGAGTCTGAATGAAGGACGCTGGCTGGAATTCCTTTGGTTACATGGGCGCATATAAAAGATCACTGCTTCTTCATATATTTCCAGTCTGACCACACTTTACTCACAGGACACAGAATATATCACACAGATACAGAGGGCAGGCCAATAGAAAAGCGGCAGGCCAATAGAAAAGCGGCAGGCCAGACATACATTACAATAGCCGCAGGGGACCGGAGCCTGCCGATATTTACTGTGGGAATTACAAAGGTGGGGCGCGGACAAAAGGGGAATATCGTGTCTCTTCTGCCCAGGGGCGCAGCCTGTGGGCTATTGCATTAGGGACATGCATCTCACATGGAACCTATTATCCATACATATAACTGCACAACATATTCTGGGTGCTGAGTGGTTCCGTAACACGTAACAACCGCCATACCCCCACAGACAGTATAATGTTCCTACAGTACCGCCATACCCCCACACACAGTATAATCTTCTCATAGTACCGCCATAACCCCACACACAGTATAATGTTCCTACATTACCTCCATCTCACCACACACAGTATAATCTTCTCATAGTACCGCCATACCCTCACACACAACATAATGTTCTCATAGTACCTCCATACCCCCACACACAGTATAATGTTCTCATAGTACCTCTATCCCACCACACACAGTACAATCTTCTCATAGTACCGCCATACCCCCAAACACACAGTATAATGTTCCTACACTACCGCCATACCCTCACACACAGTATAATGTTCATACAGTACCTCCATACCCCCACACACAGTATAATCTTCTCATAGTACCGCCATACCCCCACACACAGTATAATGTTTCTACAGTACCTCCATACCACCACACACAGTTTAATCTTCACATAGTACCGCCATACCCCCACACACAGTATAATGTTCCTACAGTACCTAACACACTACGCCACCATGGACTCAGATCCTGCAGTGCCAGACGTGTCCCACTGCTTAAGCCAGTACATGTCCGGGCCCGTCTGAAGTTTGCTAGAGAGCATTTGGATGATCCAGAGGAGTTTTGGGAGAATGTCCTATGGTCTGATGAAACCAAACTGGAACTGTTTGGTAGAAGCAAAACTTGTCGTGTTTGGAGGAAAAAGAATACTGAGTTGCATCCATCAAACACCATACCTACTGTAAAGCATGGTGGTGGAAACATCATGCTTTGGGGCTGTTTCTCTGCAAAGGGGCCAGGACGACTGATCCAGGTACATGAAAGAATGAATGGGGCAATGTATTGTGAGATTTTGAGTGCAAACCTCCTTCCATCAGCAAGGGCATTGAAAATGAAACGTGGCTGGGTCTTTCAACATGACAATGATCCAAAGCACACCGCCAGGGCAACGAAGGAGTGGCTTCATAAGAAGCATTTCAAGGTCCTGGAGTGGCCTAGCCAGTCTCCAGATCTCAACCCTATAGAAAACCTTTGGAGGGAGTTGAAAGTCCGTGTTGCCAAGCGAAAAGCCAAAAACATCACTGCTCTAGAGGAGATCTGCATTGAGGAATCGGCCAACATACCAACAACAGTGTGTGGCAACCTTGTGAAGACTTACAGAAAACGTTTGACCTCTGTCATTGCCAACAAAGGATATATTACAAAGTATTGAGATGAAATTTTGTTTCTGACCAAATACTTATTTTCCACCATAATATGAAAATAAAATGTTAAAAAAACAGACAGTGTGATTTTCTGGATTTTTTTTTCTCAGTTTGTCTCCCATAGTTGAGGTCTACCTATGATGTAAATTACAGACGCCTCTCATCTTTTTAAGTGGTGGAACTTGCACTATTGCTGACTGACTAAATACTTTTTTGCCCCACTGTACATACTGTACATACATATTCTAGAATACCCGATGCGTTAGAATCGAGCCACCATCTAGTATATACAGTATATATATATATATATATATATATATATATATATATATATAATGTGAGTGTCACTAACATCTATATATCTGAGTATTCTATGTGTATATACCTGTTCTATCTATCCTTTTGTAACCTGTCACGCTGTGATTTTACTGAACGCCGCACATGAACTTCCGGCTTTTGGGGGGACCCCTCTATTCTTGATAACCAATCTTGCTGAAGCTGACCACAGAGGGTTGCAGCCCCCAGCTGTGAGTTTTGCCTGGCTGGTTATCAAATACAGGGGAACCCGCGCAGTTTATTATTATTTATTATTATTATTATTTATTGTTATAGCGCCATTTATTCCATGACGCTTTACATGTGAGGAGGGGTATACAGTGGGGCAAAAAAGTATTTAGTCAGTCAGCAATAGTGCAAGTTCCACCACTTAAAAAGATGAGAGGCGTCTGTAATTTACATCATAGGTAGACCTCAACTATGGGAGACAAACTGAGAAAAAAAAATCCAGAAAATCACATTGTCTGTTTTTTTAACAATTTATTTGCATATTATGGTGGAAAATAAGTATTTGGTCAGAAACAAAATTTCATCTCAATACTTTGTAATATATCCTTTGTTGGCAATGACAGAGGTCAAACGTTTTCTGTAAGTCTTCACAAGGTTGCCACACACTGTTGTTGGTATGTTGGCCCATTCCTCCATGCAGATCACCTCTAGAGCAGTGATGTTTTTGGCTTTTCGTTTGGCAACATGGACTTTCAACTCCCTCCAAAGGTTTTCTATAGGGTTGAGATCTGGAGACTGGCTAGGCCACTCCAGGACTTTGAAATGCTTCTTACGAAGCCACTCCTTCGTTGCCCTGGCGGTGTGCTTTGGATCATTGTCATGTTGAAAGACCCAGCCACGTTTCATCTTCAATGCCCTTGCTGATGGAAGGAGGTTTGCACTCAAAATCTCACGATACATGGCCCCATTCATTCTTTCATGTACCCGGATCAGTCGTCCTGGCCCCTTTGCAGAGAAACAGCCCCAAAGCATGATGTTTCCACCACCATGCTTTACAGTAGGTATGGTGTTTGGAGGAAAAAGAATACTGAGTTGCATCCATCAAACACGACAAGTTGTGTTTCTACCAAACAGTTCCAGTTTGGTTTCATCAGACCATAGGATATTCTCCCAAAACTCCTCTGGATCATCCAAATGCTTTCTAGCAAACTTCAGACGGGCCCGGACATGTACTGGCTTAAGCAGTGGGACACGTCTGGCACTGCAGGATCTGAGTCCATGGTGGCGTAGTGTGTTACTTATGGTAGGCCTTGTTACATTGGTCCCAGCTCTCTGCAGTTCATTCACTAGGTCCCCCCGTGTGGTTCTGGGATTTTTGCTCACCGTTCTTGTGATCATTCTGACCCCACGGGGTGGGATTTTGCGTGGAGCCCCAGATCGAGGGAGATTATCAGTGGTCTTGTATGTCTTCCATTTTCTAATTATTGCTCCCACTGTTGATTTCTTCATTCCAAGCTGGTTGGCTATTGCAGATTCAGTCTTCCCAGCCTGGTGCAGGGCTACAATTTTGTTTCTGGTGTCCTTTGACAGCTCTTTTGTCTTCACCATAGTGGAGTTTGGAGTCAGACTGTTTGAGGGTGTGCACAGGTGTCTTTTTATACTGATAACAAGTTTAAACAGGTGCCATTACTACAGGTAATGAGTGGAGGAAAGAGGAGACTCTTAAAGAAGAAGTTACAGGTCTGAGAGAGCCAGAAATCTTGATTGTTTGTTTCTGACCAAATACTTATTTTCCACCATAATATGCAAAAAAAATGATAAAAAAACAGACAATGTGATTTTCTGGATTTTTTATTCTCAGTTTGTCTTCCATAGTTGAGGTCTACCTATGATGTAAATTACAGATGCCTCTCATCTTTTTAAGTGGTGGAACTTGCACTATTGCTGACTGACTAAATACTTTTTTGCCCCACTGTACATAATAAAAACAAGTACAATAATATGGGGTATACATAATATGTACAAGTACAATAATCTTAAACAATACAAGTCATAACTGGTACAGGAGGAATGAGGACCCTGCCCGCGAAGGCTCACAATCTACAAGGGATGGGTGAGAATACAGTAGGTGAGGGTAGAGATGGTCATGCAGCGGTTTGGTCGATCGGTGGTTACTGCAGGTTGTAGGCTTGTCGGAAGAGGTGGGTCTTCAGGTTCTTTTTGAAGGTTTCGATGGTAGGCGAGAGTCTGATGTGTTGTGGTAGAGGGTTCCAGAGTAGGGGTGATACGCGGGAGAAATCTTGTATACGATTGTGGGAAGAGGAGATAAGAGGGGAATAGAGTAGGAGATCTTGTGAGGATCGGAGGTTGCGGGTAGGTAAGTACCGGGAGACGAGGTCACAGATGTATGGAGGAGACAGGTTGTGGATGGCTTTGTACGTCATGGTTAGGGTTTTGTAGTGGAGTCTCTGGGCAATGGGGAGCCAGTGAAGGGATTGGCAGAGCGGAGAGGCCGGGGAATAGCGGGGGGACAGGTGGCTTAGTCGGGCAGCAGAGTTTAGAATAGATTGGAGGGGTGCGAGAGTGTTAGAGGGGAGGCCACAGAGCAGGAGGTTGCAGTAGTCAAGGCGAGAGATGATGAGGGCATGGACCAGGGTTTTTGCAGATTCATGGTTGAGAAATGAACAGATTCGTGAAATATTTTTGAGTTGAAAGCGGCAGGAAGTGGAAAGGGCTTGCATATGTGGTTTGAAGGAGAGATCAGCATCAAGGATTACCCCGAGGCAGCGAGCTTGTGGGACTGGGGAGAGTGGGCAGCCATTTACTGTAATGGATAGGTTCGTTGGGGGGGTCGCGTGAGATGGGGGAAAGATGATGAATTCTGTTTTGTCCATGTTAAGTTTCAGAAATCTAGCGGAGAAGAAGGATGAAATAGTGGACAGAGATTGAGGGATTCTGGTTAGAAGGGAGGTGATATCTGGTCCAGAGATGTAGATCTGTGTGTCGTTAGCATAGAGGTGATACTGAAAGCCATGAGATTCTATGAGCTGTCCCAGGCCAAAGGTGTAAATGGAGAAGAGCAGGGGCCCTAGAACTGAACCTTGTGGGACTCCGACAGATAGGGGGCGAGGTGAGGAGGTGGTGTGTGAGTGGGAGACGCTGAATGTCCGGTCTGTTAGGTATGATGAGATCCAGGATAGGGCCAAGTCTGCGATGCCAAGGGATGAGAGGGTTTGTAATAATAGGGAATGGTCCACTGTGTCAAAGGCAGCCGACATGTCGAGGAGGAGGAGGACAGAGTAGTGTCGCTTGCTCTTGGCGGTTAAGAGGTCATTGGTGACTTTAGTTAGGGCAGTTTCGGTGGAATGGTGTGACCGGAAGCCAGATTGTAGGCGGTCAAAGAGGGAGAAAGAAGAGAGATGGGAGGACAGTTCAAGGTAAATGTGTTGTTCCAGTAGTTTGGAGGCATAGGGGAGAAGTGATATAGGGCGATAGCTAGATACAGAGGATGGGTCATGAGAGGGCTTTTTGAGGATAGGTGTGATGGAGGCATGTTTAAAGCTTGAGGGGAAAACACCAGTTGTTAGTGATAGGTTGAAGAGATGGGTTAGGGTTGGGATGAAGACTGTGGTGAGGTTTGGGATGAGGTGGGATGGGAGTGGGTCAAGTGCACAGGTGGTGAGATGCTATCTTGAGAGTAGAGTGGAGAGTTGATCTTCTGTAATGGTGGAGAAGTTGGTTTTGGAGGTGGAGGGCTGGGAAATCGGGAGGAAGGGATCTGGGGGTTGTTGACCAAAACTGTCTCTAATGCTATCAATCTTCTGCTTGAAAAATGAGGCAAAGTCTTCAGCGGAGATAAGTGGGGAGGGAGGAGGTGCTGGGGGACGGAGGAGAGAATTGAAGGTGTTGAATAACTGTTTAGGGTTGTGAGAGAGAGAGGATATGAGAGATGAGAAGTACGTTTGTTTAGCTGTGGCGAGTGTGGTCTTGAAAGTAGTGAGGGACTGTTTGAATCCGATTAAGTGCTCGTTAGAGTGGGATCTTTTCCATCTGCGCTCAGCAGCCCTGGAAGCTCGCCTCAGTTCTTTGGTCAGGCTGGTGTGCCAGGGCTGTCTGTTGATTTTGCGAGCTTTGGTATGTGTAAGTGGGGCAGCAGATTCCAAAGCTACAGCTATTGTAGTGTTATATAGAGCAGCAGTGTCATCCGCATTGTGTAGGGAACTTATGCCTGTGAGGGGGAGGAGGGATTTTTATTATTTATTTACAGCGCAGTAGCGGCTGATGAATACACCCATCAGCCGCTCCGGCTCTCACTGTTATTAGCGGCTGTAGGTGTCGGATGATGGGAGCTGTAGTCCCATCAGCTGACACCAGTGACCAGAGGTAAACTTTATACCTCCGATCACAGATGAGTGGTAACGCTGTCTTCTGACAGGGTGGGAACCACGGCTCTCTGACCAGCGGGGATGATTTTACCGCTGATCAGAAGCGCTACGCTGGTGATTACCACGCTGTCACACATCTTGGGAAACACCAGCTTTTGTGCTGTGCATGTTCGGCTGTATTTGACGATTTAGTCAACGATTAAGTCGGTGAATATTGCAGAATTCAGTGATAGTGACCCGAACCAAACATTGAAATATTGGCTCATCTCTAGCCATAATACTGTGTGAGGTGCTGTGGGGCCGTCATACTGTGTGGAGACCTCATACTGAACTACATGGGCACACAGGAGAACAATTTCCTTGTCATGAGTCAGATAGAAAGTGAGAAGTACAGACCTTTGGTCTATATGATTGCAGTCCTCCTGAATTGATAGGGTGTTGTGTACCAGGAGGGAGACATCAGATAGTACGTCCTGAAGGTAAGCAAAGATATAATGGCAGTTAAGGTACCTTCACACATAACAATTTCGTTAACGATATCGTTGCAACGTCACGCTTTTTGTGACGTAGCAACGATCCCGCTAACGATCTCGTTATGTGTGACAGCGACCAACGATCAGGCCCCTGCTGGGAGATCGTTGGTCGCTGGGGAATGATCAGGACCTTTTTTTGGTCGCTGATCACCCACTGTCATCGCTGGATCGGCGTGTGTGATGCCGATTCAGCGATGTGTTCACTTGTAACCAGGGTAAATATTTACCCTGGTTACCATTGTAAAAGTAAAAAAAAAAAGTACATACTCACATTCCGATGTCTGTCACGTCCCCCGGCGTCAGCTTCCCTGCACTGACTGTCAGCGCCGGCCGTAAAGCAGAGCACAGCGGTGACGTCACCGCTGAGCTCTGCTTTATGGCCGGTGCTGGCACAGTCAGTGCGGGAAGCTGACGCCGGGGGACGTGACAGACATCGGAATGTGAGTATGTACTGTTTTTTTTTTTTTTTTTACTTTTACAATGGTAACCAGGGTAAATATCGGGTTACTAAGCGCGGCCCTGCACTTAGTAACCCGATGTTTACCCTGGTTACCCGGGGACTTCGGCATCGTTGAAGACAGTTTCAACGATGCCGAAGTCGTTCCCCTGATCGTTGGTCGCTGGAGAGAGCTGTCTGTGTGACAGTTCCCCAGCGACCACACAACGACTT
This sequence comes from Ranitomeya imitator, assembly GCF_032444005.1. Classification (NCBI taxonomy): domain Eukaryota; kingdom Metazoa; phylum Chordata; class Amphibia; order Anura; family Dendrobatidae; genus Ranitomeya; species Ranitomeya imitator. The sequence continues at coordinate 237,243,868 of NC_091283.1, forward strand.
ACCAACGATCATGGCCAGGTTGTATTGCTGGTCGTGATCGTTGGTAAGTCGTTTAGTGTAATGGTACCTTAAGAATTCAGATTCCAGGCAGGGAGCATAGTGGAGACAAAGAGCAGGAAGACGTCATTAGCTCAGGTTTGCTGCACTATTGTGGATTATAGCAAAAGTTATGAACTGCCGCATGTAACCGGAAAGTTCCTGCAGAAGAAGCATTCATAAAGCGTTGTGCCTGCTATCTGATGTATATACTTCTCATCAAGTTCTTGTTAAGTAAAGGAAAGTCTATTTTTGTACTTTGGTCTCCCTCATTCATCTCCATACCATCTGGTCTGGGCCTACAACGACAGCAGAGTCGGGAGATATGACTCTGCCAAATATATATATATGTACTAGATGGTGGCCGAATTCTAACGCATCGGGTATTCTAGAATATGCATGTCCATATAGTATATTGCCCAGCCACGTAGTATATTGCCCAGCCACGTAATATATTGCCCAGCCACGTTGTATATTGCCCAGTCACGTAGTATATTGCCCAGCCACGTAGTATATTTCCCATCTATGTAGTATATTGCCCAGCCACGTAGTATATTGCCCAGTCACGTAGTATTGCCCAGCCACGTACCTATATTGCCCAGCCACGTAGTATATTGCACAGCGACGGAGTATACAGCACAGAGCCATGTAGTATACAGACTTAAAATAAAAAATAAACATATAGTCACCCTCTGTTGAAGTCCTGGCCCTGTGTGCGGTGCACGTGGCAGCTTCTGGGCCCAGGGTTGGTATGGGGGCAGGACCTGTGATGACGTTGCGGTTACATGACCGTGACATAATGGCAGGTCTTTCTCGCAGGACCTGTGATGACGTCGTGGTCACATGACCGTGACGTCATGGCAGGTCCTTGTCGCATACCATCCTTGCCACCGGAACCTGCCACTTGCATGGACCGCTCACCGGAGCGTCGCGAGGAGCGGGAAAGGCACCGGAAGGTGAGTATATGATGATTTTTTATTTTTATTGTTATTTTTAAAATTAGATTTTTTTACTATTGAGGTTGCATAGGCAGTGTCAATAGTAAAAAAGTTGGTCACACAGGGTTAATAGCAGCGTTAATGGAGTGCGTTACACCACAGCATAACGCGGTCCATTAGAGCTGCCATTAACCCTGTGTGAGCGCTGACTGGAGGGGAGTATGGAGCAGGCACTGACTGCGGGGAGTATGGAGCGGCCATGTTGCCGCCGGACTATGCCTGTCTCTGATTGGTCATGGCAATGGTCATGGGCGTTTTGCCACGACCAATCAGCGACTTGGATTCCATGACAGACAGAGGCCGCGACCAATGAATATCCGTGACAGACAGAAAGACAGAAGTGACCCTTAGACAATTATATAGTAGATACTAGCTGTAGAGCCCAGCATTGCCTGGGCATAGTAACTAACTGTGGTTAGTTATAGCAAATTATAATGATTATCCTCCATCCCATAGTCCAATGCCCATATACCCATCACACATCCTCCATCCCATAGTACCGTGCCCATATACTATTATTATTATTTATTGATATGGCACCTTTGATTCCATGGTGCTGTACATGAGGAGGGGTTACATACAAATTACAGATATCACTTACAGTAAACTAACAATCACATACTGATACAGAGGGGCGAGGACCCTGCCCTTGCGGGCTTACATTCTGCAGGTGGTGGGGATGGAGACAATAGTTTGAGGGTTGCAGGAACTCCGGTGTTGGTGAGGCAATAGCTCTGGTAGTGGTGAGGAGGCAGCGGGGTCAGTGCAGGCTGTAGGCTTTCCTGAAGAAGTGGGTTCTCAGGTTCCATCTGAAGGATCCGAATGTGGTTGATAGTCGGACGTGTGGGGCACAGAATTCCAGAGGATGGGGGATATTTGGGAGAAGTCTTGGAGGCAGTTGGTTGAGGAGCGAATAAGTGTGGAGAAGAGAAGGAGATCTTGGGAGGACCGGAGATTACGTGAGGGAAGATATCGGGAGATTAGTTCAGAGACGTATGAAGGAGACAGGTTATAGATGGCGTTGTAGGTCAGTATTAGTCATTTGAACTGAATACGACGAGGGAATGGTATCCAGTGAAGAGATTTGCAGAAAGGAGAAGCGGAGGAGTAGCGGGGAGAGAGATGAATTAGTCGAGCAGCAGAGTTAAGGATGGACTGGAGAGGTGCAAGGGTTTTAGCAGGGAGGCCACAGAAAAGGATGTTGCAGTAGTCGAAGGGGGAGATCACACATCCAACATCCCATAGTCCAGTGCCCATATACCCATCACACATCCTCCATCCCATAGTCCCGTGCCCATATACCCATCACACATCCTCCATCCCATAGTCCCGTGCCCATATACCCATCACACATCCTCCATCCCATAGTCCCGTGCCCATATACCCATCACACATCCTCCATCCCATAGTCCCGTGCCCATATACTCATCACTCATTCTCCATCCCATAGTCCAGTGCCCATATACCCATCACACATCCTCTATCCCATAGTCCAGTGTCCATATACCAATCATACATATCCTCCATCCCATAGTCCCGTGCCCATATACTCATCACACATCCTCCATCCCATAGTCCAGTGCCCATCTACCCATCACACATCCTCCATCCCATAGTCCAGTGCCCATATACACATCACACATCCTCCATCCCATAGTCCAGTGCCCATATACCCATCACACATCCTCCATCCCATAGTCCAGTGCCCACATACACATCACACATCCTCCATTCCATAGTCCCGAGCCCATATACCCATCACACGTCCTCCATCCCATAGTCCCGTGCCCATATACCCATCACACATCCTCCATCCCGTAGTCCCGTGCCCATATACCCATCACACATCCTCCATCCCATGGTCCCGAGCTGGGTGGCGCTGAGCAGGGAGTTCCTGGAGATGTGCTGTTATGTAACCTGGCAGTGCGGCCGCTGATGATGTGATTTTCTACACTGGTAACAATAGAACGCGACAGTAATAGAGGAGGGGGATTCATTTCTGTCATGTGCTCTCTGCTCCTTTCTGGGGGGCAGACAATGGCTGGAGCTTATGTTCCCAGGGATGATAGATTTCTCCCACCCGGCCAGTGTCTGCTGAGGTGTTGTGGAGCGGGAAAACTGTTGCTCATAGCAACCAATCACAGCTCAGCTTCTTTTAAACAGCTCTGGTGAAATGAAAGATGCTTAGTGATTGGTTGCTATGTGGAATGGGCGTGGTTTGATGCACACACATACATACATACTGTACATACATACACACTCTCACACACTCAGCTTTATATACAATAATAATAATCTTTATTTTTATATAGCGCTAACATATTCCGCAGTGCTTTACAGTTTTTGCACACATTATCATCGCTGTCCCCAGTGGGGCTCACAATCTAAATTCCCTATCAGTGTGGGAGGAAACAGGAGAAGCTGGAGAAAACCCACGCAAACATGGAGAGAACATACAAACTCTTTGCAGATGTTGTCCTTGGTGGGGTTTGAACCCAGGACTCCAGCGCTGCAAGGCTGCTGTGCTAACCACTGAGCCAAACTCAGTGCTCAAACTTCTGTGTGTGAATCAGAGCTGAGATCTAACGTGATAGAAGATTACAGTGCGGGGAAGACGGGAAACCTTCATATAGAGGCCGGGGGTGATGGAGTCAGTGACCGACTCTGGCCAAATCTGTCTCTAGAGCCGTAGTAGAAGAAGAAGATGTCGTCCTCATCATGAAGTTATTTCTCATGTCGCGTGTAATGAATATCTCCTGCAGTATTGCTAATGCCGATTCCAGGGTCGGTAAATGAGACGAGAATTAGCGTTATGGAAGATGAGTCTATGAGAAACGTATTCAGCTGCCGACTCCGAGGAGGAAACTGCTTGTTGTCTGTGGCCTAAATATATAGGATTTATTAGTAGATCTAAAGAAGGAAACTAAATACTGTAAAATAATAAATCTCCTCATATGTTTCCCTTATTACCTCCAGTAATTGTATTATTACACAGGATTCTTATGATGTTACATCGGCTCATGTTCTCATTCAGGTCTCTACAATATCGGATCCTCTCAGTGAAGATCTTCTACAAAAGAGAATTTTCCTGATTTACCCATCAAAGATGGATATGGACAGAGACAAGATGGCGGAGAGGATATTACACCTCACCCTAGGGATCCTCTTCCGGCTTACTGGAGAGGTGAGAGATTCTGATGACATCACATTACATCATTCTTATCTATGGCAATAACAGATGGACAGAACTGGAGAGGTGAGGACTCTGGAAATGTCTGTAGTGAGATTTATTAATGTGTCTATCCATTACCAGGATTACACAGTGGTGAAGAAGACCTCTAGTGATCGCTGTCAGGACCCTGTGTCTGAGGGATGGGGAAGACCCCTGAGCCCAATCACGGGGCCTCCACCTCACCCCCTGATCCATGAGGACATCAATGACCAGAAGATCCTAGAACTCATCTACAAGATGATTGAGCTGCTGACTGGAGAGGTGACACTGCTGGGAATGCTGGGACATTATACAGTAACGCTATGAAGGGATCGGGTGGATGACGGTATAATTGTATGTGTCAGGTTCCTATAAGGTGTCAGGATGTCGCTGTCTATTTCTCCATGGAGGAGTGGGAGTATTTAGAAGGACACAGAGATCTGTACAAGAACGTCATAATGGAGGTTCCCCAGCCCCTCACATCTCCAGGTAATAGACAGGACTAAATACCCACGGCCTATAATTATCTGTATGTAAAGAATGAATTCACTCCCTGTATGTGTTTCCTCCAGATCTATCCAGTAAGAGGACAACACCAGAGAGATGTCCCCGTCCTCTTCTTCCACAGGACTGTAACCAAGAAGATCCCAATGCTCCTCAGGACCATCAGGTAGATGGAGAGAAGGTGTCAGGAGATCTCCCCTATGATGTGTAGACGCCGGTGAAGGTCTTGTGCTCAGTCTTGTTTTATCCACCAGTATTATATGTTTTATACTTGTGTAATGAGAGCGGTGGAGATGGCAGGATTAGAGCTGATCATAGATGTGACTTCTCCATCTGTCGGTGACTTTTATAATATTTGTTTCAGGGTGAAGATCTGACCCATATTAATACTACAGAGACATATGTGAGGGGTGATGAGCGGTGTAAAGAGGAGATTCCCACATATGGCTACCCAGGTGAGTAGTAACCACTAAATGCAGAGAAGTCACAGATTTTTCTCATCACCGGCTGTGGCTGCTTTATCGGTGGTGTAGTCCGGCTGTATTACCATTATCACCATTTTACCTCAAGACAACAACATTCTCCTCTACACAAAACTGTTCAAATGACTTTGGTCATTGAAAGCCCTTTTCTATAGAACTTACAACCTGGTATTAGAGTGAGGGTGATCCCTTTAAAGCAAGATCTATATGATTGCTTGTACCTGACCGAGTCACACCGAGCACAGAGTTAGATGTATGCTCCTTTCTGAGCAAAGGCTTGTACACAACTGAAGTTTATTGTCAAGACAAAGAGACAGGAAATGGGTGTCACACAATCTTCTGAGTAGCCAGTGTCAGTCTATGATAGGTCCATTTCAACGTCCCTTCCATATATGGTATCCAGTATCTTAATAATAATAATAATAATAATCTTTATTTTTATATAGCGCTAACATATTCCGCAGCGCTTTACAGTTTTGCACACATTATCATCACTGTCCCCGATTGGGCTCACAATCTAGAATTCCTATCAGTATGTCTTTGGAATGTGGGAGGAAACCGGAGTGCCCCGGAGGAAACCCACGCAAACACGGAGAGAACATACAAACTCTTTGCAGATGTTGTCCTGGGTGGGATTAGAACCCAGGACCCCAGCGCTGCAAGGCTGTAGTGCTAACCACTGCGCCACCGTGCTAGCTTCTGCATTCCAAGGATTCCTTCCAGGGTGTTGTCTGAAGACACAGACGCCATCTTGGTACACCATATCTGAACTGACTTATATAAGGTGATCGTTACCTGCCCAGATGTGTGAACTATAGAGCCAAATACCACTGTAAGTAGAATGTGCTGACAAGATAGAAAATCACTTGAAGAAAAATATGATGATGGGCCTGTAAGAGAAAGCGGAGGGTAATGATGCTGTTGGCTTCCTAGAACCCTGAGATCTTATCGGATGAATCTCCCTTCTCTCCCTTCTGTGCTGCTGAATGTGATCATATGGTCCCTACAAGACCAGGTCCAGTCTTTCTGGCCAAACTTCACTTTTATGATCGACAACATTAAATGTGCAGTGAGGCCAAGTGTGAATTTCTGCACAATAACAGAGTTTCCCTTTATCCTGACTTTTCAATTTGTATTAAAACCGACTAACTTCCAGGAGGATTGTGATAATCTACATAAACCCATCACACCGGTGCCATGATATATCTCTGAGCTGTGCGTGGCTGATGGCTGTAATATACATTTATTCCCACCTGCAGGAGCTGTGTTGGCTCCAGCCCTGGTTTCATGGATTCACTCCACCTCATAAATTACATTGTTTTTGATCCTAAGAAATTCAGATTACTGCACAATCTCTCCTGAAATGGGGAGCAATATTATTTCCTCTAATCTTCTGGTCAGGATTCATAGTAGCTCCAATGGTCCACCATAAATGAATGCAACTCTGGTTTACTGCTGTGTAATCTGTATTTGTAGTTTTCAGTTAATGAGATTATCGTGCTCTGGGGCGGGGCTGTGGGCGGGGCTTTATGTGGTGCTCTGGGGCGGGGCTGTGGGAGTGGCTTTATGTGGTGCTTTGATGACATATTCATCTGTATTGGCTTATGACAGGTCGCTGATCCCTCACTGACCTGCCCCCATTTTTACATAATGCATATAATAGTGTTGATATTATTGTTGATAATGCCTATAATATTGTGAGGCTTAGAAAAAAAATTACATCCAGCAAAATGACACCAGCGGCGCCTGTCCAGTAGCCTGCCCCAGAGCACCACATAAAGCCCCGCCCCAGAGCACCATATAAAGCCCCGCCCACAGCCCCGCCCCAGAGCACCATATAAAGCCCGCCCACAGCCCCGCCCCAGAGCACCATATGAAGCCCCGCCCACAGCCCTGCCCCAGAACACGGAAATCTCATTAACTGAAAACTACAAATGCAGATTAAACATTAACCACAAGACGGATTTCATCACCAGGTATCAGTGTAATCAGTATAACGGTACCGACCTGACGGTGTCTGTAGTCACTGAGCACAATCCTGCTGACAGGTTCCCTTTAAGACATCTCCGCTCTGCACTATTATACACCGTTCTCTTTAAATGTGTAATATTTCTTCTTGAAGCTCATCTGACAGAAAATATTGGAGCTTCCGATAGTTTAGATTGTGAAGTCACCGAGCCCCGTGCTCTAATTACCCCAGAGAGGTTTCACCACTAGCTGCTCATTTATTACTGATGGAGACTGTTCAGTTTGAGCATTTCAGTAGATGTTATTGTCTATAGTCACAGTTTTTGATTACAGTAGAGTCCAGAATCCTCTGATTTAACCTCTTCCTGCAGCCAGTTTTGTGTTCTTAATCCGGCCCCATTTTTACAATCTGACGTGGTCACTTTATGTGGTGATAACTTTGGAATTATTCACAAAGGATAATAGAAAACAAATGGATCTTACAAATTATTTTCCAGCTTCTCACAATACCCTACATACGATTGTACACTACTCTCTGGGCACACGGCCGTGTTCAGAAGGGAAGGAGCGCCATTTAGCTGTTTGAATGCAGATTTAGCTGGAATAGTTTGCAGACACAATGTATTAGGAGCACTGTTCGTGGTCAACTGGCAGCTCAAAAGATCTCCACCATGAACATGCTTGGCATTATCTTCTCTGCTTTCCATATCCCAAGGATTGCCTTGCTCATTGCCCTTTATCACCATTACATGGATCTGGACTTACACTGGGACCCCTAGGCTTGGACCATGGTGTTACCTGCTATTCTGTGGTATTAGATGGCAAGAAGAATAGTCAGGTAGCTGGGTCAGAACTGGAAAGACAGAATACAGAATCAGAAGACACAAGAGTAGTCAGTAAGCGGGCCAAACAGGAAACAAATACACAAGCCGCAAGCTGAGCACAGAGGACTGAACCAGAGGAGAACAACGCGGTTTCTGGCAGATTCCGGCCATGTGCTTGGAGCTTTAGTAGGGTGTGGTACTTTCCAATTGGCTGAAGTAGGGAGCAGATTACTCCAGCTGGACAGCAGGAACAGATCCCAGATGAGATTGGACACATCATATGCTGAAGCCCTAATATGACTAAATGGCAGAAAACCAGAATAGTTCTGAATTAACGTGAATCTGACAAAAGTAATAATTGCAAAAGTGATAATAAAAAAATCTATGAAAATGAACAAATGAAAGTCAGACATTGCTGTTCAACCATGCTTCCACAGAATAAAAAAAAAATAAAACTTGTGAAACAGGCCTGGACAGAAATGATGGGACCCCTGAAAATAATGTGACAAAAGGGACGTGTTAAATCTCGGTGTGTCCACTAACTGGCATCACAGGTGTCTACAGTCTTAGAATCAGTGAGTGGCCTGCAGAGCCGGACTGGGACTAAAATTCAGCCCTGGCATTGGAAGTTACACAGGTCCACTTGTCACATGGTGACTGTATAATATCTTTGTACACTTGTAAGTTACAAGAAGTGAGGTGAGTGTAGCATGACTATATAACATATAATCACAGCTTCACTTTGACTCTTTCCATTGCCCTGGTGCGGTGGCAATCAAGTTAACGGTAGCTGATGCCGATATCAGCTGTGAATTGTCCAAAAACACAGATGGCATCAAGCCCTGGTTTTAGTAATGGAGAGGAATCTATTAGACACCCCCATTACTAAGCCAGAAATAAAAAAAAAAACACAAAAAAATACTTTAGTTAAATAAACACTCCTTAAGATATTCTCTTGTTCACCACTTTATTCAAAAAGGAAAAAAATCCCACGCCGGTCCTCCACAGTTCACCAAATCCAACGTAGTCCAGGGATTAGGACGACCTCATTCTGATGGTCCACAACCTTTGCCCACAGCCACACTCGGTTCCGTTGCTCAGCACGAGACGCGGTGACTCTGAAGAGCGGTGACATCAGTAACGTCACCGCTCTTCAGATATTCTGGGTCTTGCGGTGAGCTCTGTGACTCTGAAGAGCGGTAATGTTACTAACATCTCCGCTCTTCACTGTCGCTGGGTCTCGCCAGGTCTAGGTTATTATTGGGGATGTCTGATAGACACCTCTCCATTACTTACATCAGGGATTGATGGAAGCTTACATTACACAGCTGACATCAACCCCAAAAATCATTACACATACTAGAATTAAATTTTTTGGCGGCTGGAAAAAGCAGTACAGTTAGCGCTATTTCCAGGCGCCGGGTGCTAACTACAACTGTCATCATCCTTGCCTGGTCTCCCTGCGATCAGCAACATTGATGTCAGTTTTAGTCAGCACCTGGGAATTGCATGCATTAAATAAATTATTAAATTAAAAAAACGGCGTGGGGTGCCCCTTATATTTTAAAACCAGTGCAGATAAAACAGACGGCTGTGGGCTTCTATTATCAGGCTGGGACGGTCCATGGTTATTGGCCCGTCCTGAGCCAAAAAAGAGAAGCCCACAACCTCCACAGAGTTGGCACATCAGGTTAGATTCGCCTTTTCTGGCTCTTCACCCAGCTCATCCTGATGCCCTGCTGTGGTGGCAATCGGGTTAATCTATGGTGTTGATGACAGCTTTATAAAAAGTCACATATGCCATCAAGCCCTGAGGCTAGTAATGGAGAAGTGTTAGTCAGACACCCCCCTTACTAACCCTGTAAGTTAAAATCATTACAGCACACACAGAAAATACTTTATTTAAAAAAAAACACCGTCTTGCACCTATTTATTTTCTCCAAAACACCTCCGCAGGTACGTTGTAATCCGCATTGATGTCCCACAACGATCCCCAACTCTGCTGCATCTGGAGGATGTGAGGAGCGGTGACATCAGTGACATTACCGCCGCTCACCACGGCTGCTGGGACACACAGAGTAGTGTGAGAACCAGCGGCAGTGACGAGCGGTGACGTCACTAAGGTTATCACAGGTCACAGCCGGCGATTCTCATGGTAACCTCTGTGTGATCTGTAGATGACAGCGTGTGAGCAGCGGCTGTGAACTGCGGTAACTATACTGATGTCACCGCTCACCACGGCTGCTGAAACATACAGAGTAGTGTGAGAACCAGCGGCAGTAATGAGCGGTGACATCACTAAGGTTATCACAGGTCACAGCTGGCGATTCTCACTGTAACCTGTGTGATCCGTAGATGACAGCGTGGGAGCAGCAGCTGTGAACTGCGGTAACCATACTGATGTCACCGCTCACCACGGCTGCTGGAACACACAGTAGTGTGAGAACCAGCAGCAGTAACGAGCGGTGATATCAGTAACATTACCGCCGCTCACCACGGCTGCTGGAACACACAGTAGTGTGAGAACCAGCAGCAGTAACGAGCGGTGACGTCACTAAAGTTATCACAGGTCACAGCCGGCGATTCTCACGGTAACCTCTGTGTGATCTGTAGATGACAGTGTGTGAGCAGCAGCTGTGAACTGTGGTAACCTTACTGATGTCACCGCTCACCACGGCTGCTGGAACACAGAGTAGTGTGAGAACCAGCTGCAGTAACGAGCGGTGACGTCACTAAGGTTATCACAGGTCACAGCCGGCGATTCTCACGGTAACCTCTGTGTGATCTGCAGATGACAGCGTGTGAGCAGCCAGCTGTGAACTGCGGCAACCTTACTGATGTCACCGCTCACCACGGCTGCTGGAACACACAGTAGTGTGAGAACCAGCGGCAGTAACGAGCAGTGACATCAGTAATGTTATCACAGGTCACAGCTGGTGATTCTCACTGTAACCTCTGTGTGATCTGTAGATGACAGTGTGTGAGTAGCAGCTGTGAACTGTGATAACCTTACTGATGTCACCGCTCATCACAGCCTCTGGATGTAACCGCGTCAGGGATCGATGTGAGACATTCATGTGGATTACAACGGACCTGTGGAGATTGTTTTTTGGAGAAATAATAGGTGAAAGATGTTGTCTAGGTTTTCATTTTAAAATAAAGGACTTTTCTGTGTGTGTTTAATGATTTTTATTTACAGGGTTAGTAATGGGAGTGTCTGACACTTCTCCATTACTAACCCTTGGACTTGATGGCAGATGTGATTATTGACAAATCATAGCTGTCCTAAAACCTATATATTACCCCGATTGCCACCACACCAAGGCATCGGGATGACAGGGTAAAATACCAGAATTGCTGAATCTGATGTGATGTGCCCATTTTGGGGCAGCTGTAGGCTCCTATTTTTTGGTTGGGACAGCCAATAACACTGGACTGTCCCAGCCTGATAACAGAAGCACCCAGTTTATCTGTGCTTGTTTTAAAAAGTGGGGGGACCCTGCGCCGTGTTTTAATTTAATATGTAAAAAAAGAAAAAACATCTATTTATCTCTTTAATTTCTATTCTGCATTTCATGTCATACTCGGTCAGCACACACGTATACACGGATGGCACATGGACACGGACCACGGATCTCACCTGTACTGGTTTTCCAGTACCGGAAACACCAGGACGAGTGGAGGCCTATTATCTTTGCACATATGTAAAGCTTACAAATCAGTAATTCATGATTAATGCAGTACATGTGGGGGTTGCCTGGTTGCTAGGGAATCCCCACATGTAATCAAGCTGGCAATTAGCTGTAAATCATTCAGCTGCCGTGATGAAAACTAAATCTCCGAACACTAACAAATACTCGCAGGTCACCCGAGCATGCTCAGGAAATCTCGAGCAATAAGTATATTCGCTCATCACTACTTATTATACTCACCAGCAGGGCGGTCTGGTCCGAGAGATGTCGCAGGTCTTGGTCCGCCATCCTGTTGCTTCATGTGGATGACACTTCCCTACGTCATCCACACAATCTCCTGGGCACCGCGCTCCTGTGCAGGCGTACTTATCTGCCCTGTTGAGGGCAGCGCAAAGTACTGCAGTGCGCAGGCACCAGGAAAGTTCAGAGAGGCCCGGAGCCTGCGCCATGCACTACTTTACACTGCCCTCAACAGGGCAAATCAGTACACCTGCGCAGGAGCGCGGTGCCCAGGAGACTGTGTGGATGATGCAAGGATGCGTCATCCACATGAAGCAAACAGGAGGACGGTATCGTAAGAAGATGGGAGGCACCGGACCAGGACCTGCGACACCCCTCGGACCGGACCGCGCCCCCAGGTGCGTATACTAAAACTTATTTTTCTTCTCTTACAGGACGGGTTGGGGGAAGATGTACAGCATTATAGAATGCTGTATATAAGCCCTGAAAGGTGATGGCCGTAACTTATATTGGCCAAAATTTCTGACAGATTCCCTTTAACCCCTTTCTGCCCTCGGACGGAATAGTACGTACGAGGGCAGATCCCCCGCTTTGATGCGAGCTCCGGCGGTGAGCACACATCAAAGCCTGGACATGTTAGCTGTTTTGAACAGCTGAAATGTGCTGCGCAATAGGTGCGGGCGGAATTGTGATCCGTCTGTGCCTATTAACTAGTTAAATGCTGCTGTCAAACTCTGACAGCGGCATTTAACGAGTGCTTCCCACCATCCGGCCGTAAATGCGAGCAACAGTGAACCCCGGTTGGCGCGTCGACATGACAACCAGAGGTCTTCTTGACGTCTCCTTGAGACCTCTATGGTTACTGATGCCGGATTGCTGTGAGTGCCACACTGTGGTCGGCGCTCATAGCAATGCAGTAATTCAGCTACATAGGAGCGATCTATGCTTCGCTCCTATGTAGCAGTTCCGATCGAGTTGTGCCAGCTTCTTGCCTCCCATGGAGACTATTGAAGCATGGCAAAAGTTAAAAAAAATGTTTTAAAAAAATATAAAAGTTTAAATCACCCCCTTTCGCCCCATTCAAAATAAAATTTAAAAAATCAAGCCTACACATATTTCGTATTGCTGCGTTCAGAATCGCCCGATCTATGAATAAAAAAAAAAACCTCATCGCTAAACGGCATAGCGATAAGAAAATTAAAAACAGCAGAATTACGTTTTTTTTGGTCGCTGCTACATTGCATTAAAATGCAATAACAGGCGATCAAAAGAATGTATCGGCACCAAAATGGTATCATTAAAAACATCAGCTCGGCACGCAAAAAATAAGCCCTCACCCAACCCAAGATCACGAAAAGTGGAGACGCTATGGGTTTCGGAAAATTACACAATTTTTTTTATTTTTTTTTAGCAAAGTTTTGAATTTTTTTCACCACTTAGATAAAAAAGAACCTAGACATGTTTGTAGTCTATGACCTCATAATGGCCTGGAGAATCATAATGGCAGGTCAGTTTTAGAATTTAGGGAGCCTAGCAACAGACAAACAAACAAAAACAAGTGTGGGATTGCATACAACTCATCCTGCAAAAAATAAGCCCCCACATGGCCATATTGACGGAAAAATAAAAACGTTATGGATCTGGGAAGAAGGGGAGCGAAAAACGAAAATACCCCTAAAGCAGTGATTTTCAACCTTTTTTGAGCCGCGGCACACTTTTTATACTTAAAAAATCCCGGGGCACACCACCAACCAAAATGGCACAAAATGACACTAAAACAGTACATATTATACATATAGTTAATAATATAGATTCTAAATGTATTTATACTCACTCAGTGTGAAACCTGGGCCTGTTTCGATAAACACAAAAGGGATATCCTAGCAGGAATGGTGGAAAGACACACACGAAGCTCTTCCTCAACAGTTCTCAGTCTCTCCCTGTTTTTAGTTTTTATCGCAGTCAAGCTTGAGAAGCCCAGCTCACATAGATATGTGGTCGAAAATGGGAGCAATGTCAAAATAGCTTTGTTGGCCAGAATGGGGAACTCCTTGGCAACAGATAACCAAAAACTGTCCAAAGGAAGATCCGCAAACTTTAGCTTTAAACCGCGATCTTGCTTCAGTTCAATGAGTTCCTCTTGCTCCTTTAAAGTCATGTCCTTTCCAGCAACGGATAATGAGCTGTATGGGTCCCTAACCCAGTCAAGGCATTCTGTGAAGGTTGAAGAGAAATAAAACAATAACTTCTCCTCAAGAGTTTTCAAATGTCTGCCAATCACCTCGCACATTGCAGCAGTATTGTCATCATGCAGTTTCTCGGTGAGCGGGAACATCTGAAGGTTGCCACCCTGCACATGTTGCTGCCAGAGCTGCACCTTTAAACGGAATCCGTTCATTTTATCAGTGCTTGTAAGCAGGTTTTCATTTCGGCCTTGCATCCGTGTGTTTAGTTCATTCAGATATTGAAATATATCAGCCAGGTATGCCAGCTTTGCACACCACTGATCACTTGCAAGCAGCTTTGAATAATCGGACCTCTCGTTTGTCAGAAATATTTTAGGTTCCTCTCGCAACTCATGCACACGGGCCAGCACTTTGCCGCGTGACAGCCACCTGACCTCCGTGTGGAGCAATAAGATTTTATGTTCCGCTCCCATTTCTGTACACAAAGACGCAAAAAAGCGACATCTCAAAGGTCGCGTCTTCACAAAGTTCACTATGCGCACAACATCATCCAACACAGGAGCTAGATCTGCTGGTAAGGTCTTTGCAACGAGGGCCTCACGGTGCAAGAAACAGTGGGTAACAAGAACATCTGGGTTTCTTTCTTTAACCCTACTTACAAAGCCTTTGATGCGCCCGACCATGGCTGCGGCTCCATCAGTGCAGACACCTGTGCAGTTTTCCCATGTAAGCCCACTTTTATCAAGATATTCCGATGTGACCTGGAATATTACCTCTCCTGTTGATTTTTCTGGCAGTGCCTTGCAAAATAGGAAGTTTTCTGTAATGGCTTCTCCGTCCACAAAACGCACATTGGCCAACAGCTGACAATGTCCACTGATATCCGTCGACTCATCAAGTTGCAAGGCAAATTTCTTACTGATGCGCACTTTTTCCAAAACAACTGTTTCAATGTCCGCAGACATGTCATCAATCCGTCTGGCAATTGTGTTATCAGAGAGAGGCACTTTAGCTATCTCTTTGGCTGCGTCAGGGCCAAGCATCTCATTTACAATAGCTTTACAAGCTGGCAGTATTAATGTTTCTGCCACAGTGTGTGACTTTTTTGATTTAGCTATGAGTTCAGCAACAACGTAGCTAGCTTTGAGGGCTCTCTCATTTACCTTTGTGCTTTTTCTCAAAAAAGTTGCCCCTTTCTCATTGTTTGTACGTAAGCGTACAAAATACTCCATCGGCTTGTTTTGAACGGAAGGGTGTTTCGTTTGGAGATGGCGTTTAAGCTTGCTTGGCACCATGGCGCTATTGGATAGCTTCTCACCACACACCAAGCACAGTGGTGTTGGTGCTCTCGCATCCCCAGTGAAAGTAAATCCAAATGAAAGATAGCTTTCACTGTATTGCCTTAAGCTCACCGTCTTGTCTTTTTTCTTTTGTCGACCTCTCTTACTAGGGCCTTCATCTGGGTTAGAATTGTCTCCAGGGTCCTGTTCGGCATTTGCCTTTTCCATTCTCAAATACTTCTCCATCACTGCTAAGATAGTGTGCGCAGCCACACACTATAATAGAAGAGTATTACATTATATCTGGCACACTTAAAAGACCTCTGCCAGGCATATTTCACTCTTGAGGGCTTAAAAAGCAGCTCTTGTGGTGATAAGAAGCTGATTTAAACCCCCCAAAAGTGAACTCCGTGAGAGCTGTACGTGTGGAATAATAAATTATATTACTACGGTCTGCATTTACTGCTTGAATTGACACTAGTGACATAGCACTCAGCTTTCTCTATAAGTAGAATAGAGCCGGCTGCAAAGTGCTACGCCACTAGAGTCAATTCAAGCAGGACATGACTGCTGAAGACCGCCAAAATATAAGTTATTATTCCACACATACAGATCTCACGGAGTTCACTCTTGGGGGTTTTAAATCCGCTTCTCATCACCACCAGAGCTGCTTTTTAAGCCCTCAAGAGTGAAATATGCCTGGCAGAGGTCCTTTCAATAAATTATTTATTTTAAAAAAGTGAAATAAAAAGGATAACCCCCTCATATATTCAATCCCATGTAACCTCATACATACAGTCCCATGTATTCATATATATATATATATATATATACATATATATATATATATATATATATATATATATATATATATATATACATACATATATACATACATATATATATATATATATATATATATATATATATATATATATATATATATATATATATATATATACAGTCCCATGTAAACTCATACATACAGTCCCACGTATATGAGCACATAATTATCAGCACCATATACTGTGGTGATATGACCTGTACAGCGCCACAGTATATGGTGCTGATAATTATGTGGCTCATATACTGCAATATAAAGGGGTACAATGAGAAATACTATGGCCATGAGGCCAGAGTACAAGTGCCAGCTCATATACTCAGCATATGAGCTGGTACTTGTAGTACTCCAGCCTCATGACCATAGTATTTCTCATTGTACATTTCTCATTGTTATATGCAGTATAACATTATAAGCATTGTTCTATGCATATTGTTATATGCATGTCCAGATTTGTGCCCCCGTACTGTCCAGATCTGTGCCCCAATAGGGGGCACAAATCTGGATAGTATGGGGGCACAAATCTGGACAGAATGGGGGCACAGATCTGGACATATGGGGGCACAAATCTGGACAGAATGGGGGCACAGATCTGGACAGTATGGGGGCAAAAATCTGGACATTATGTTATGGGGGCACAGATCTGGACAGTATGGGCCGTACTGTCCAGATCGGTGCCCCCATAATGTACAGATTTGTGCCCTTATATGTCCAGATCTGTGCCCCCATTCTGTCCAGATTTGTGCCCCCATAATGTCCAGATTTGTGCCCCCATACTATATATATTATATATATATACATATATATAATCAGTTTTGCTGTTGGCTGTTGCCCCTGCCCTGGCCGCTGCTCCCTCCCCCTCCCCTATCATGCGTGCAAACTCTCCACCCGGTCCCAGTGGACCCTTTAGGACTGAATTACTACCGTCTGACTCTGACGTGTCCAACCACACGCCACCCGAACTGAGTCAACCGGCACTACGAGCGGCGGCGGCAGCATGTCACACGCTCAGAGCCAGACTGTGACGTCAGCCGCTGCTGGCGCTTCCCTGATGCGGAAGTGCCAGCGGCGGTCAGACCGCTGAAGGAAGGGACTCAGGCAAGCAAGTGAAGGGGGCACCATAGAGTTTGGGGAACGTTCCCCGCGGCACACCCGACCATGTGTCGCGGCACACTAGTGTGCCGCGGCACACTGGTTGAAAAACACTGCCCTAAAGTATGTTTTCCCCTAAAATGCAGCAAAGTTTGGGGGAAACGTGTGGCTGAAATCATGCAGCCAGTGTCCATTGCATGTTGCCCATGGATCAGGCAGCCTAGATAAGCAGACAGGTACCCTTTAAGACCCCATAAGTGCTACTTATGTCAAGAGGTGATGTTATGTCACCATTATCCTTTTGAGAACTATAACTCCCAGCATGTCCTCAAGCTACAACTCCTCTGGGTGGTATAGTTCACCAGAGGAGCTGTACAGTGCTTTTATTTACTCCTTTGTTTATTTTGACTCTGCTTGCCTAAAATCATCTTACAACAAATGAACTCTAGTTCTAAGCGGCGTGAGTTCAAGTTTTCTTGCCCTGCTGCCGTGCTGGACAGGAGGAAGTGGGCAGTCTTAAGTCCAGATCACGAGCTGCAGTGATGCAATTGAAGAGGCAGTGCCGGGGGAGCTGCGCACTGTATGTCTCCAGCCCTGCCTCCTCAGCTGCATCACTGCAGCTCATGATCTGGATGGAAGACCACCCACTTCTTCCTCTCCAGCGCGGCGGTGAATACTGCATGATTGCGGCACTGATAGTGGACGAGCCAGCATGAACGGATCAAGCGGCCCACAATAGGCACCGGCCCTTCTGGCAATTGCCAGCAGTGCCCGATGCTCCTTCCGGCCCTGGTGGCCGGTATATAGGGCAACAGATACTCACTGTGCTGTTTTGGTGTTTATCACACTCAACATGGACCAGCTTGATGTTCCTGTGACTACAGTTGCACATATTATTCAGAAATGTAAGATCCATGGGACTGTAACCAACCTCCCTGGACGGGGCAACAGGAGGAAAATTGATGACAAATCAAAGAGATGGATAATCCGAATGGTAACGAAAGAGCCCAGAAAAACTTCTAAACAGATTAAAGGTTAACTTCAAGCTCAATGAACATCAGTGTCAGATTGCACCATCTGTCGTTGTATGAGCCAAAGTGGACTTCAAAGGAGACGACCAAGGAGGACAACATTGTTGAAAAAAAATCATAAAAAAGCCAGACTGGAATTTGCCAAACCACATGTTGACAAGCCACAAAGCCTCTGGAAGAATGTCCTATGGACAGATGAGACAAAAATTGAACTTTTTGGAAATGTACATCAGCTCTATGTTCACAGATGGAAAAATGAAGCATATCAAGAAAGGAACACTGTCCCTACTGTGAAACATGGAGGAGGCTCTGTTCTGGGACTGCGTTGCTGCATCTGGCACAGGGTGTCAAGAATCTGTGCAGGGTACAATGAAATCTCAAGACTATCAAGGGATTGTAGAGAGAAATGTGCTTCCCAGTGTCAGAAAGCTTAGTATCAGTCGAATTTATTGTCTGTACATGTCCCCGCTTAATTGTAAAGTGCTGCGGAATATGTTGGCGCTATATAAATAAAAATTATTATTATATTATTATTATAGGTCAAGGGTCTTGCAACAGGATAATGACCCAAAACACACAGCTAAAAACATCCAAGAATGGCTAAGAGTAAAACATTGGACTATTCTGAAGTGGCCTTCTATGAGCCCTGACCTAAATCCTATTGAGCATCTTTGGAAAGAGCAGAAACATGCCATCTGGAAAAGGCAACCTTTAGATAGGAGACAACTGGAGCAGTTTGCTCTTGAGGAGTGGCCAAAATACCCGTCGAGAGGTGCAGAAGTCTCATTGACAGTTACAGGAATCGTTTGATTGCAGTAATTGCCTCAAAATGTTGTGCAACAAATTATTAAAGGGAACCTGTCACCCCGTTTTTTGAGATTGAGCTATAAATACTGTTAAATAGGGCCTGCGCTGTGTGTTCCTATGGTGTATGTAGTGTACCCCGATTCCCTATGTATGCTGAGAAATAACTTACCAAAGTCGCCGTTTTCGCCTGTCAATCAGGCTGGTCAGGTCGGGAGGGCGTGGTGACATCGCTGGTTCTTCCTCAGCTTTACGTTGGTGGCGTAGTGGCGTAGTGGTGAAGACACAGCGCGCGATCTGCGCTGTCATCCCTTTCGTCGGTGGGGGCGGCCATCTTCCTGGGGCCGCGCGTGCGCAGATCGAGTGCTCTGCTGCACGGGGCTTCAGGAAAATGGCCGCGGGATGCCGCGCGTGCGCATTAGAGATCGCGGCGGCCATTTTCCCAAAGCCGAGTTTGCATCTCGGCTTTGGGAAAATGGCCGCCGCGATCTCTAATGCGCACGCGCGGCATCCCGCGGCCATTTTCCTGAAGCCCCGTGCAGCAGAGCACTCGATCTGCGCACGCGCGGCCCCAGGAAGATGGCCGCCCCCACCGACGAAAGGGATGACAGCGCAGATCGCGCGCTGTGTCTTCACCACTACGCCACTACGCCACCAACGTAAAGCTGAGGAAGAACCAGCGATGTCACCACGCCTTCCCGACCTGACCAGCCTGATTGACAGGCGAAAACGGCGACTTTGGTAAGTTATTTCTCAGCATACATAGGGAATCGGGGTACACTACATACACTATAGGAACACACAGCGCAGGCCCTATTTAACAGTATTTATAGCTCAATCTCAAAAAACGGGGTGACAGGTTCCCTTTAAGTGAAGGATTCCATCATTTCTGTCCCGGCCTATTTCAGGTGTTGTTTTTTTAATTCGGTGGAAGCATGGTTGAAAAGCAATGTCTGACTTTCATATGCTCATTTTCATAAATTATTTATTATTACTTTTGTCAGATTCAAGTTATTTCTGTGACCATTGTAGGTTTTCCTGTCATTCGGAAACACACCCCGCAAATTAAGTGGATTCTTCTCACTATAATATTGCTAAATACAGGGATCCTAAATGTTGTTTGAGCACACTGCAAGACTCGGAAGTGAGAGTGGGTTTTGCTGGGTTGGTTTATAGAAACTGTTGCTTTTCAACAGCCTTTGAGCCACTAATAGTGTTTTTCCATTGACAGATGATGGACCTGAGTGGGGACTTGTTTTTTGTGAGATGACAATTGGTATTATTTTCGCCTACATAACATTGATTGGTTTCTTTTTATTCGATATTTGGGAGGCAGAATGAACATATAGTTGAACACCACACACTACTGGTTCATCCAACAAGGTTTTCTATTCGACTGTGAACTGTCATTGTATTGGTAAATAAAGGTTTTTTACATAGCTTGCCATTTTTATGGACAGTTTAAGTAGAACTGTTCAAAAATATAAAAAGATATTTTAATTTAAAAAAATGTTTTTTTTTTTATCTTAGCAGATGACTGTACCAGGAGATCAGAGGGACAGTTGACATCTTCAATTTTTAAATCTGATGATCTTGAGATCCTACAAGATACAACTGAAGTGAATGCCATTACTCCAGATATATCATCATCCATTCACAGCAAAGATCTGTCATCTGATCCTATGAAACAGGTCCCATCTTTTGATTCATTACCGACTACTAAGGAAAATCAAAGTCACAAAAGAGGCATTCAAATACAAACTGCTCCTAATGCAAATATGTCATTTTCATGTTCAGAATGTGGGAAATGTTTTAACAAGAAATCACATTTTGTTAGACACCAAAGAACTCACACAGGGGAGAAGCCTTTTTCCTGTTCAGAATGTGGGAAATGTTTTGCACGTAAATCACATTTTGTTAGACACCAAAGAATTCACACAGGGGAGAAGCCTTTTTCCTGTTCAGAATGTGGGAATTGTTTTGCACATAAATCACATTTTGTTACACACCAAAGAACTCACACAGGGGAGAAGCCTTTTTCCTGTTCAGAATGTGGGAAATGTTTTGCACGTAAATCAGATTTTGTTACACACCATAGAACTCACACAGGGGAGGAGCCTTTTTCATGTTCAGAATGTGGGAAATGTTTTAAAAAGAAACCGGAGCTTGTTACTCACCAGAGAACTCACACAGGGGAGAAGCCTTTTTCATGTTCAGAATGTGGAAAATGTTTTAGCAATAAATCAAATTGTGTTAAGCACCAGAGAACTCACACAGGGAAGAAGCCTTTTTCATGCTCAGAATGTAACAAATGTTTTAACCAGAAATCACATCTTGTTAGTCACCAGAGAACTCACACAGGGGAGAAGCCTTTTTCCTGTTCAGAATGTGGGAAATGTTTTATCCAGAAATCAGATTTGGTTACTCACCAGAGAACTCACACAGGGGAGAAGCCGTTTTCCTGTTCAGAATGTGGGAAATGTTTTACCCAAAAAGGGACGCTTGTTAGACATCAGAGCAGTCACACAGAGGAGAAGCATTTTTCATTTTCTTAATGTGGGAAATATTTTACTTGGAAATCAACAGTTAATAAACATCAGAGACGTCACATAGGGGAGAAGCCTTTTTATGTTCATAATGTTGGAATAGTTTTAACCAAAATTGAATCTTCTGAAATAGGTTGTCCCTTGTCATTCCTCATGTTTGCTGAAAAAAAAAGGATAAAACTAAACTTTATTAATTCCAAATGTAAAACTGTACTCATAATTCACCCCCTGAAGGTTAGTCAGAAAATGACTAATAAAAAAAACATGTCAATCTCAGTATATAGGGTGAGGTGACGTATACACACTCACTCTTCAAGCCTCTCATTTCTACGGGTTTCATCGTCCTCACCAAAGGCGACTCATCAGGAGA